>NC_053389.1:823002120-823602120 GCF_905171765.1 Bufo bufo
GAGAAGTTCGGCCGAACTTCCCGGAAATGTTCGGGTTCGGGATCCGAACCCGACCCGAACTTCGTCCCGAACCCGAACCCCATTGAAGTCAATGGGGACCCAAACCTTTGGGCACTAAAAAGGCTGTAAAACAGCCCAGGAAAGAGCTAGAGGGCTGCAAAAGGCAACAACATGTAGGTAAATCCCCTGCAAACAAATGTGGATAGGGAAATGAATTAAAATAAAAATTAAAAAAATAAAAATTAACCAATATCAATTGGACAGAGGTCCCATAGCAAAGAATCTGGCTTCATGTCAGCAGAGAATCAGTCTCTTCATGCCATAGCAGAGAATCTGGCTTCATGTCAGCGCAGAATCAGTCTTCATGTCATAGCAGAGAATCAGGCTTCACGTCACCCACCACTGGAACAGGCCACTGTCACACATTTTGGCCCAGGCACCCAGACAGAGGAGAAAGGTCCCGTAACAGAGAATCTGGCCTTATGTCAGCACAGAATCTGTCTTCATGTCATAGCAGAGAATCAGGATTCACGTCACCCACCACTGGAACAGGCCACTGTCACACATTTAGGCCCCTGCACCCAGGCAGAGAACAGAGGTCCCGTAAAAGAGAATCTGGCCTTATGTCAGAACAGAATCTGTCTTCATGTCATAGCAGAGAATCAGGCTTCACGTCACCCACCACTGGAACAGGCCACTGTCACACATTTAGGCCCAGGCACCCAGACAGAGGAGAGAGGTCCCGTAACAGAGAATCTGGCCTTATGTCAGCACAGAATCTGTCTTCATGTCATAGCAGAGAATCAGGCTTCACGTCACCCACCACTGGAACAGGCCACTGTCACACATTTAGGCCCCGGCACCCAGGCAGAGGAGAGAGGTCCCGTAACAGAGAATCTGGCCTTATGTCAGCGCAGAATCAGTCTTCATGTCATAGCAGAGAATCAGGCTTCATGTCACCCACCACTGGAACAGGCCACTGTCACACATTTAGGCCCAGGCGCCCAGGCACCCAGGCAGAGGAGAGAGGTCCCGTAAAAGAGAATCTGGCCTTATGTCAAAACAGAATCTATCTTCATGTCATAGCAGAGAATCAGGCTTCACGTCACCCACCACTGGAACAGGCCACTGTCACACATTTAGGCCCCGGCACCCAGGCAGAGGAGAGAGGTCCCGTAACAGAGAATCTGGCCTTATGTCAGCGCAGAATCAGTCTTCATGTCATAGCAGAGAATCAGGCATCACGTCACCCACCACTGGAACAGGCCACTGTCACACATTTAGGTCCAGGCACCGAGGCAGAGGAGAGAGGTCCCGTAACAGAGAATCTGGCCTTATGTCAGCGCAGAATCAGTCTTCATGTCATAGCAGAGAATCAGGCATCACGTCACCCACCACTGGAACAGGCCACTGTCACACATTTAGGCCCCGGCACCCAAGCAGAGGAGAGAGGTCCCGTAACAGAGAATCTGGCCTTATGTCAGCACAGAATCTGTCTTCATGTCATAGCAGACAATCAGGCTTCACGTCACCCACCACTGGAACAGGCCACTGTCACACATTTAGGCCCCGGCACCCAGGCAGAGGAGAGAGGTCCCGTAACAGAGAATCTGGCCTTATGTCAGCGCAGAATCAGTCTTCATGTCATAGCAGAGAATCAGGCTTCACGTCACCCACCACTGGAACAGGCCACTGTCACATATTTAGGCCCAGGCACCCAGGCAGAGGCGAGAGGTCCCGTAACAGAGAATCTGGCCTTATGTCAGCACAGAATCTGTCTTCATGTCATAGCAGAGAATCAGGCTTCATGTCACCCACCACTGGAACAGGCCACTGTCACACATTTAGGCCCCAGCACCCAGACATAGGAGAGGTTCATTCAACTTTGGGTTGCACCGCAATATAATGGTAAAATGAAAATAAAAATAGTATTGAATGAGGAAGTGCCCTGGAGTAGAATAATATATTGTTAAGGTGAGGTAGTTAATATCTAATCTGCACAAGGGATGGACAGGTCCTGTGGGATCCATGCCTGGTTCATTTTTATGAACGGCAGCTTGTCCACATTGGCTGTAGACAGGCGGCTGCGTTTGTCTGTAATGACGCCCCCTGCCGTGCTGAATACACGTTCAGACAAAACGCTGGCCGCCGGGAAGGCCAGCACCTCCAAAGCATAAAAGGCTAGCTCTGGCCACGTGGACAATTTGGAGACCCAGAACCATCAGTCAGTACGTGGAGGGGTGTGCACAGGTACTGTTCCACCATGTTAGTGAAATGTTGCCTCCTGCTAACACGTTCCGTATCAGGTGGTGGTGCAGTTAGCTGTGGCGTGGTGACTAAACTTTTCCACATCTCTGCCATGCTAACCCTGCCCTCAGAGGAGCTGGCCGTGACACAGCTGCGTTGGCGACCTCTTGCTCCTCCTCTGCCTTTCGCCTTGGGCTTCCACTGGTTCCCCTGTGACATTTGGGAATGCTCTCAGTAGCGCGTCTACCAACGTGCGCTTGTACTCGCGCATCTTCCTATCATGCTCCAGTGTAGGAAGTAAGCTGGGCACATTGTCTTTGTACCGGGGATCCAGCAGGGTGGCAACCCAGTAGTCCGCACACGTTAAAATGTGGGCAACTCTGCTGTCGTTGCGCAGGCACTGCAGCATGTAGTCGCTCATGTGTGCCAGGCTGCCCAGAGGTAAGGACAAGCTGTCCTCTGTGGGAGGCGTATCGTCATCGTCCTGTGTTTCCCCCCAGCCACGCACCAGTGATGGGCCCGAGCTGCTTTGGGTGCCACCCCGCTGTGAACATGCTTCATCCTCCTCCACCTCCTCCTCATCCTCGTCCTCCTCGTCCTCCAGTAGTGGGCCCTGTCTGGCCACATTTGTACCTGGCCTCTGGTGTTGCAAAAAACCTCCCTCTGAGTCACTTCGAAGAGACTGGCCTGAAAGTGCTAAAAATTACCCCTCTTCCTCCTCTTCCTCCTGGGCCACCTCCTCTTCCATCATCACCCTAAGTGTTTTCTCAAGGAGACATAGAAGTGATATTGTAACGCTGATAACGGCGTCATCGCCACTGGCCATGTTGGTGGAGTACTCGAAACAGCGCAACAGGGCACACAGGTCTCGCATGGAGGCCCAGTCATTGGTGGTGAAGTGGGTCTGATCCGCAGTGCGACTGACCCGTGCGTGCTGCAGCTGAAACTCCACTATGGCCTGCTGCTGCTCGCACAGTCTGTCCAGCATGTGCAAGGTGGAGTTCCACCTGGTGGGCACGTCGCATATGAGGCGGTGAGCGGGAAGGCCAAAGTTACGGTGTAGCGCAGACAGGCGAGCAGCGGCAGGGTGTGAACGCCGGAAGCGCGAACAGACGGCCCGCACTTTATGCAGCAGCTCTGACATGTTGGGGTAGTTGCGAATGAACTTCTGCACCACCAAATTCAGCACATGCGCCAGGCAAGGGATGTGCGTCAAACCGGCTAGTCCCAGAGCTGCAACGAGATTTCGCCCATTATCGCACACCACCAGGCCGGGCTTGAGGCTCACCGGCAGCAACCACTCGTCGGTCTGTTGTTCTATACCCCCCCACAACTCCTGTGCGGTGTGGGGCCTGTCCCCCAAACATATGAGTTTCAGAACGGCCTGCTGACGTTTACCCCAGGCTGTGCTGAAGTTGGTGGTGAAGGTGTGTGGCTGACTGGATGAGCAGGTGGAAGAAGAGGAGGAGGAAGCTGAGTAGGAGGAGGAGGAGACAGGAGGCAAAGAATGTTGCCCTGTGATCCTTGGCGGCGGAAGGACGTGCGCCAAACAGCTCTCCGCCTGGGGCCCAGCCGCCACTACATTTACCCAGTGTGCAGTTAGGGAGATATAGCGTCCCTGGCCGTGCTTACTGGTCCACGTATCTGTGGTTAGGTGGACCTTGCCACAGATGGCGTTGCGCAGTGCACACTTGATTTTATCGGACACTTGGTTGTGCAGGGAAGGCACGGCTCTCTTGGAGAAGTAGTGCCGGCTGGGAAAAACATACTGTGGGACAGCAAGCGACATGAGCTGTTTGAAGCTGTGTGTGTCCACCAGCCTAAATTACAGCATTTCATAGGCCAGTAGTTTAGAAATGCTGGCATTCAGGGCCAGGGATCGAGGGTGGCTAGGTGGGAATTTACGCTTTCTCTCAAATGTTTGTGAGATGGAGAGCTGAACGCTGCCGTGTGACATGGTTGAGATGCTTGGTGACGCAGGTGGTGGTGTTGGTGGTACATCCCATGTTTGCTGGGCGGCAGGTGCCAACGTTCCTCCAGAGGCGGAGGAAGAGGCCGAAGCGGCAGCAGCAGCAGAAGAGGCCGAGGCGGCAGCAGCAGAAGAGGTAGCAGGGGGTGCCTGAGTGACTTCCTTGTTTTTAAGGTGTTTACTTCACTGCAGTTCATGCTTTGCATGCAGGTGCCTGGCCATGCAGGTTGTGCTAAGGTTCAGAATGTTAATGCCTCGCTTCAGGCTCTGATGGCACAGCGTGCAAACCACTCGGGTCTTGTCGTCAGCACATTGTTTGAAGAAGTGCCATGCCAGGGAACTCCTTGAAGCTGCCTTTGGGGTGCTCGGTCCCAGATGGCGGCGGTCAGTAGCAGGCGGAGTCTCTTGGCGGCGGGTGTTCTGATTTTGCCCACTGCTCCCTCTTTTGCTACGCTGTTGGCTCGGTCTCACCACTGCCTCTTCCTCCGAACTGTGAAAGTCAGTGGCACAGCCTTCTTTCCATGTGGGGTCTAGGACCTCATCGTCCCCTGCATCGTCTTCCACCCAGTCTTGATCCCTAACCTCCTGTTCAGTCTGCACACTGCAGAAAGACGCAGCAGTTGGCACCTGTGTTTCGTCATCATCAGAGACGTGCTGAGGTGGTATTCCCATGTCCTCATCATCAGGAAAAATAAGTGGTTGTGCGTTAGTGCATTCTATCTCTTCCAACCCTGGGGAAGGGCTAGGTAGATGCCCTTGGGAAACCCTGGCAGCAGAGCCTTCAAACAGCATAAGAGACTGCTGCATAACTTGAGGCTCAGACAGTTTCCCTGATATGCATGGGGGTGATGTGACAGACCGATGGGCTTGGTTTTCATGCGCCATCTGTGCGCTTTCTGCAGAAGACTGGGTGGGAGATAATGTGAACGTCCTGGATCCACTGTCGGCCACCCAATTGACTAATGCCTGTACCTGCTCAGGCCTTACCATCCTTAGAACGGCATTGGGCCCCACCAAATATCGCTGTAAATTCTGCTGGCTACTGGGACCTGAGGTAGTTGGTTCACTAGGACGTGTGGCTGTGGCAGAACGGCCACGTCCTCTCCCAGCACCAAAGGGTCCACTAACACCACCACGACCATGTCCGCGTCCGCGTCCCTTATTAGATGTTTTCCTCATTGTTCCCGTTCACCACAATTTTGAGAATGGCAAATTTGGGAATAGTTTTTCAACCCAGAACAAAAACTGTGCTTTTACGGTCACTACAAATAACTTGACCAGCTAAAACAGTACAGATTTGGTTGAATAGAAATGTGAGGCCTGTTTTTTTTTGCGCTGTGTGACAGGTATAGGTTTAATCACAGAATCAGACTTCTATCTGCACGGTAGCGTGTGTGTTAAGTTTTTCTGAATGACACTATCAGCACCTTGAATCTAAGATATGCTTTTTGGGATAGATTTCAAGTAGGCCTGATATAGCAGAAACTACTTATTTTGAGAATGTCAAATTTGGGAATAGTTTTTCAACCCAGAACAAAAACTGTGCTTTTACGGTCACTACAAATAACTTGACCAGCTAAAACAGTACAGATTTGGTTGAATAGAAGTGTCAGGTCTATTTTTTAGGCGCTGGTTGACAGGCTCAACTTGCCCCTGATGTAGTATATGGCCAAAAAATAACCACACTATTGATGGTTAAATGCACTTGGGTGACACAGGCTCAGCCTGCACCAGATGTAGTATATGGCCAAAAAATAACCAGACTGTTGATGGTTAAATGCACTTCGGTGACACAGGCTCAGCCTGCAGCTGATGTAGGATATAGCACAAAATAACCACACTATTGATGGTTAAATACACTTGGTGATAGGTTCTGCTGGCGCACCACAAGCCACAAAGTGGCCGCCGATCACCCCAGAAAAAAGTGATATAAAAACGCTCTGGGCAGCCTATAAAAAGTGAGCAATTCGATATTAGCACTTCAATGATCCACAGCTGGAGATCGATCACAGAATGAAGTCTTTTGGAGGAGTTAATCTGCCTAATCTCGCCCTAACGTCGCAGCTGCAACCTCTCCCTATGCTTGAATCAGCAGAGTGACGTGCAGCGCTACGTGACCCAAGCTTATATAGAGGCTGGGTCACATGCTGCACTGGCCAATCACAGCCATGCCAATAGTAGGCAAGGCTGTGATGGCCTCATGGGGCAAGTAGTATGACGCTTGTTGATTGGCTGCTTTGCAGCCTTTCAAAAAGCGCCAAGAAAGCGCCGAACACCGAACCAGAACCCAGACTTTTACGAAAATGTTCGGGTTCGGGTCCGTGTCACGGACACCCCAAATTTCTACAGACTATACAGTTCGGGTTCGCTGATCCCTAATCTTTATATAACAATTTTCAGCGTTAATCTTATTTTCATGTTTGCCATTGAATTCTGTCATTATCCTATGTGAATTTTCGAATGCGGTTTTTATCCGATTTATAAATCGCAGATGCGTTTTTTTCAGAAGAGGTGCGTTTCATTATCCCTCACTGTAAATATATATAAAATATATAAATTTATGTTATATAACTCTTAAAATATAGTCTAAAAAACTCAAAACACATATAATAAGAAAATGTTTTATAATGAAATGTTTTATAAAACCTAATATAGAATAAGGAAGGCGTTGAAGATTATTATCCAATTCTAACTTCATTGCAGTCTTCAATGGTAATTTTAATGTTTGCCATTGAATTCTATCATTATCCTATGTAAATTTTCAAATGCTGTTTTGGTGCGATTTATAAATCGCAGACGCGTTTTTTTCAGAAAAAGTATGTTTTATTGTCCCTCACTGCTGTATGCATAATTTATGTAAATAATATGAATAGATATTATACAATTCTTAAAATATAAGACATTCAAAACACATATAGTAAAAAAATGTATTTCAAAGCTAATATATAATAAAATAAGTATTAAATATTCTTATCCAGTGCCAACCAGTTCTAACCCCACTGGAGAGGAGGGAATTGGGTGAAAGCCCCCCATCCAAGGGGACCAGAGTGGGTAAAACAAACCACCTCTGGACCAACGTCGGATGGAGGGATCCCACCCTGACCAAATTTTCCATTCGCGAATGGCGAACGCAAATTTTTGCAAATGTTCACGAACGGACGAACCACCATTGACTTCAATAGGCAAGCAAATTTTAAAACCCACAGGGACTCTTTCTAGCCACAGTAGTGATGGAAAAGTTGTTTCAAGGGGACTAACACCTGGACTGTGGCATGCCGGAGGGGGATCCATGGCAAAACTCCCATGGAAAATTACATAGTTGACGCAGAGTTGGGTTTTAATCCATAAAGGGCATAAATCACCTAACAATCCTAAATTTTTTTGAACAACGTGGTTTAAAACATCCAGTGTGTGTATACGATCAGGTATGATGTTGTATCGATCAGATAGTGTAAGGGTTACGCCCGCTTCACAGACATTGACAGACCAAACTCCCCTTTTAATGCACTGCAAACAGTCCATTTGCCCAACCGCAAACTCCCCATTTGCACAAGGTTGGGTACCAAGCTAGCCATGTCCCGTTGATGTCATTGAAGGTTTCTTCCTCCACCCAGCCACGTACAACACCAAGGGTCCCTGAAGGGTGAATTGAATAGATTTTTCGAACGGGGAGATGGTTAAAAAAATGCTGGCTCCCTCCCCTTTGTTTGAATCCACGGTCACTGCGTCTGCGCCGTGCAATTTACTCTCACACCCGATATGAGTGTTATTTTCTGTAGTTCTCTTCTCATCAGTTTAATCCCTGTTACATCCCCAATCTGGGGTCCATTTATTGAATTGATTTTTCGAACGGGGAGATGGTTAAAAAAACTGCTGGCTCCCTCCCCTTTGTTTGAATCCACGGTCACTGCGTCTACGCCGTGCAATTTACTGTCACACCCGATATGAGTGTTATTTTCTGTAGTACTATTCTCATCAGTTTAATCCCTGTTACGTCCCCTATCAGGACGTGTATTGAATGGATTTTAGACAACTGCAAAAAGTTGTCAAAAGTTGACAAACTCCTTGCAGAAATGTGATTTATCTGTGTGCGTCCTTCTTGTTAATTCCAATTTGGGGCACTGCTCGTGCAGCGTGCAATGTACTCTGCCACACGGTATGAGTGGTGTGTTAACTATTCTTATAAGTTTAATCCCTGTTACGTCCCTTATCTGGGGACTTGTGTTGAATTGATTTTAGGAACCGGGAGATGAAAAAAGCAGCTTGGTCGGTCCTCTTACTCCCAAGTTGGGGCACTGCGCGTGCACGGAGCAATGTGCTGTGACACCCTATATGAGTGGTGTCTTAACTAGTACTATTCCTATCAGTTTAATCCCTGTTATGTCCCCTATCCGGGGACGTGTGTCGAATTGATTAACCATTGTCGAATTAACGAACCATTACGACATCCTGCAATAATTTAGTTCTGAGCTCTGTACTTGCTTTGTATTGGAATTGATGGGGATTTTTTAAATTGTCTGCATTATTTCTAATAAACTATTAAGATACTTTATTATGATTTTTTTATTTTATGTATTAAAAACCCATACAACTTAAAAAATATATATAAAAAAAAATTAATATAAAAAATTATCCAGCCGATCACTTTTGGTTTGATAGAGGTGATGATCGCTTCATTGTGATACGCAAGCCCCTTCACCACAACAAGGTAACGATCATGAAGGGGAATTGACACTTGTATGTGCCTTTTTTTGTTTGTTTTGTTTTTGCAGCCACAGTGCAGCACCAGAGGACAGAAAAATTAGGTATGTACACATGCCTGAAAAATAATGGTATTGTTGCAGCCGCTGTTGTAGCAGCGGTCGGAAAAATTTATGTTTTCCAGGCAGAAAGGTGACTAAAACATTGCAGCTTGAACCCTAGTTGGTGGCAGAGAATTCACTAAAGTCATCCGGTATGCAGACATTAAATACAGCAGCGTGGGGACCATTTTGAGGCCAATGCATGTCATCAGGCATTTTGTTAGTCAAACGTATCCCCCACTGTCAGTCCCTTCGGGATCCATGCCTCATTCATCTTAATGAAGGTGAGGTAATCAACACTTTTTTGACCGAGGCGACTTCTCTTGTCAATGACAATGCCTCCTGCTGCACTGAAGGTCCTTTCTAACAGGACACTTGAAGCGGGGCAGGCCAAAAAGTTCTATCGCAAACTGGGATAGCTCAGGCCACAGGTCAAGCCTGCACACCCAGTAGTCAAGGGGTTTATCGCTCCTCAGAGTGTCGATATCTGCAGTTAAGGCGAGGTAGTCTGCTACCTGTCGGTCAAGTCGTTCTCTAAGGCTGGATCCCGAAGGGCTGTGGCGATGTGTAGGACTGAAAAAGCTCTGCATGTCCTCCATCAACAACACATCTGTAAAGCGTCCTGTCCTTGCCGCCGTGGTCGTGGCAGGAAGAGGATTACTTTCACCTCTTCCCCAGTTAGATTCCCGTTGTGCTGTGACATCCCCCTTATAAGCTGTGTAAAGCATATTTACTGGGGTTCTAGTAGCGTGGCCACCCAGTACAGGTCGTTCTCCTTCATCCTTTTTATATGAGGGTCCCTGTCGGAATATTTATGCTGTCTCCTATTGACAGTCTATATTATTTATGTGAATAAATCAAAATCTATAATTAGGGAGATTATAATTTATTATCATAAATATCAAGCTAAAACAAGCTCGTGATCTGCGTTGAATTGAAGACAAAACCCAGTTACAGACAAAATATATATGTAATTTATTAATACAATTTATAGTGCAAAATAATATATAATAAAATTGGTGATAATAAAATACAATCAACGATATGCAAAATAGTGAGAAAGTCAAGAATAATTGAGAATATATATCTACCCAATTATGCCTTCTTATACTGATACCCCTCAATTATATTTTAAATCAATTTATTACTTGATTTCTCTTAGCCGACAAATGTCCGATTAAACCAAATCTGGTTTATCTTTTATCTATACATATATTTATATATATATATAATCAACCGTACCGGTCTAGAACTGAATTCAATTCCTTGGAGATAATACCGTGTTTTCACCAGTATATTTTCAATCTCCCTGTATTGGATTAATTTTCAGGATGATGCTACAGGTACACCCCAATCTTATTCCAAAACAGATACTATACACAAGGTATGGTTAATTGAATATATATATATATATATATATATAGATATAATCAATCAATGAAAAAGACCGGCACTCGCTGTTGATAATTCTTTCTTTGTATTTATTCAGTCACATGTACAGGCAATAAGTGACGCGTGCGTTTCGGTGCTGCCGCACCTTCCTCAGACTTATAAGTGCACCGTGACCATATACAGCAGTGCCGACCTGTGATTATTATATATATAGATATAGATATAGATATAGATATAGATATGTATTATATTAATTTATTATCCTATAAAATATAGGTAAGGTTATACCATACCAAAATGTCAGCTAGCAGAAATCAGTTTCATTGGTTCTAAGATGGCTGCCTCCAATGACTGAAAAGGTGGTCAGGGCTGGATCTGGTCTTCTCCCTTTTGATGGCTTCCTGAGGATCGTCCCTTCATGATAGTTAGAGAGAGATCCTTTCTGTCAGCCCATACCATCTTTTTATCCTATTTTAGAAAGGGCTTGGCCAAGTTTTATCATTAACTAGTGACCTCATTTTAACACAATCCTTATTCATTCTCTTATTTAGCGTCATCTTCTATGATTCTCAGTTGTGATCTCGGATGACATACTCGTAATTGATTTACATGGACCCATTTCTCGATGAAACTATCTTTGGTATTAATTTTCACCTTATAAACTACAGGTGGTATTTTATCAATTACATCATACGGACCTCTCCATGATGGGAGAAATTTTCTTTCTTTTACCCAATCCCGGGCAAAGCTATAGAGATATACTCTATCTCCTACCTCATATTCCTTTTTGGTAGTTTTCAAATCATAATAAGTCTTGTTACTTACAGCGGCTTTCTCAAGATTCTTCTGCGCGAAAGCAAACGCGTGTTGAAGATACTTACGAAGGTCCTCCACATACTGATGTGTCGTGGCTGCATTGATCAGGTTATGATCTGATGTGCGATACAACAGATGTTGAGGAAGTACCATTCTTCTCCCCGTCATGAGCTCAAAAGGTGACATCTGGGTAGCCATGCTTGGAGTAGCTCTAATGGCCATGAGTACTAATGGTAACCTTATATCCCATTCTTTACCCGACTCCTTAACATATTTCTTAAGGATGTTGACAATAGACTGGTTATAGCGTTATAGATGCTGGACGATAGGCAATGTGTAATTTTCTCTTCACACCCAACATCTTCCACATTTTCGCCATTACCTCACTTACAAAGTGTGATCCACGGTCTGAATCAATCCTTAACGGTAGCCCAAATCTGGAAAATAAATGGTTAATCAACAAAAATGCGCAGGTCTCGGCTGTGTTATTACGGGCCGGTAGACATTCTACCCATTTCGTAAACACACAAGTGACGGTCAACATATATTTATTCCCTCGGGATGACCGGGTAACAGGACCAATAAAATCGATTTGGATGTCAGACCAGGGTAATGAAAAACCTTTCTTCTGAAGTGGAGCACGATGTTTAGGACCTTGAGGTTGAAATTGCGCACATACCAAACAACCTTGACAATAACTCTGGACATGCTTTAACATATGAGGACAGTAGGCATAATCACGTAGTGACTCATATGTAATCTTTTCTCCACGATGACCAGCTGTAGGTGCATCATGGGCATACTGTAACATTAAACCTCTAAATGTAGTAGGAACTACCCACTGCTGAATACCATTTTTAGAGGTTCTCATTAATAACCCATCCTGAATACTAAATTGGGATTTGGATTTCATAAGTAATCGAAGGTCTTCTTTTTGGGTATAATTATCCTCCGATATGGGATTATTATTAGGATCCTCAATATGTTTATAGAAGATTCCCAATATAAGATCTTCCTTCTGGCTTTTGATCAGATCCTCACTAGAAGATTCTTGGCTCCATTGAACTACCCTATTTTCAGTTTGGGCCTTAGCCTGTTGTCTAGTGATAGCGTCAATGGGTATCATCTCTAGTAAATTATCTATATATATTCACATGATCACCATCTATGGCTCCTTGTTTGGCTAGTTTATCTGCTAGGTCATTACCCTCTTTATCTTTAGGGTCTTTTTCCAATAAATGGTTAGATCATTATGTCAGACCAGCTCATCTATGGTACAAAACAACTTGGCGTGTTTCACTGGTTTTTTATTGGACCATAACATGTGACTCCTCTTCCTTCCTTTTATTAGCAGGATCGTATACCTTCATCTGTGCAGCTGAAGACTTTACGTGCTGTAAGACAGAACAAACAGGTTTCCCCTCCCCCTTGCCATGTGGCTTTGTAAGGGTTAAATTCATTTTAAAGGGAAAGACAATTATGTTAGATTGCTCCACTTTACATACATTTAAGTCATCAACCTCTGCAACATTTGTCATACTTACCTGCTTCTCCCCCTTTATATTTGGGGAGGACTCTCTACAGGAGGGGTTACCCCTAAAAATTCTTTTTTAGGGTTAGCAGTGATGGTTTTAGACAATTCCTCCATCCGTTGCATCAACATACCAAACTGATTTTGGATTTGATCCATTCGATCATATAGGTTACTTCTCTTTCTCCCATAATCTTTGGGATATTGATTTTGGGACCGATATGATTGTGACCTCCCAGAACCGTCTGACTCAGAACCACTTTGAGCCCTTTCTGGCCTATGCTGATATCCCCTATAATAATTATTTTGATATCGTTGAAAAGGAGGGAACCGTCTATTTCTAAACTCCTTCTGGTGGTTTGGGTTCTTTTCAGCAACATTTGGACCCTTATTCCCATCTGGCCTAGGCTGAATTTTATTTGGCTGGGAAGGTCTAGGAGTTTTCAACACTTCAGCATAACTCCTTTTAGGGCTCTCAAATTTTCCCTGATCTCTTTTTATGTGAGTTTCTGCTATTTCCTCACTCGCTCTTTTAAATTTTCTATCAGGAGACTCATCACAATTTTGTATTGCAGCATACAGAGTTGTACTCTCGGTGAGTAACCAATCCAGAGTTTTTCTAGGATGGTAATCCCTGGCCAAAATACATTTTATTTTATTGGGCAAAGCGTCATAAAATAACTGGATGAATTCACTGCCTTCAAAATTGGGATCTTTTTCGGACAAACTATAGCATTTTTGAGGACTGACAAAAATTCCCTGGGACTTTGATTAGGTCTGCATTTCAGGGTAAATAAGGCCCTCTTTGCAGCAGTAGCGAACTTATAGGGACCAAATTCAGTTTTTATTTCTGCAACCACATCTGACCAAGAATCCCTACCCATATCTCTAAGGGAATTAAAGAAATACCGGTGTTTTGGTTCGAATACCCAGGTAATAAATTCAAGTTTCTGTATGTCCTGTTTAAAATGTTAAGTTTTCATGGCCTCCTCATATATTTCCAAATGACTTATTATGGAGGGTGATCATTTTTTAGCAAATTGACCTACAGTTTCCTTGAGAAACTTGATCACTTTAGTAGTGTCTATCATGGGTTGAGAAGATCTCTGTACTAAATTTTTAGGACCTAGGAGGTGAAATTAGTTTTAATTTAGGAAGAGAATGTTCTCCCAGAGAAATTAGCTCTTCTCAATTAAAGGGGTTGTCATATTCACTTTCTGCATTTGATTCCCCCCTGGAATATTTTACCTTTAGTCTATTAGAATCCTTAGGCTGTCTGAATTGTAAAGGGTCAAGATCCCTGTTATCTAACTCTGTTGTAAATCTCTATTGTCTTCATACAACTTTTTACATTCCTCATCTAGATCCACCATAGACAATTGACATTTAGACAGTTCATTGGTAGCTTGACTTAATTTCCATTCCAGAGTTCTTATTACCTCTTGCTGTTGATTGTCTCTGTCATTATATTCTGATAATTTAGCAGACCATTGTGCTAATTCACCAGAAAGCGTGGCCGCCTTAATTTCCATTTCAGATAGGTCTTTTTGAAATTTATCAATTTCATATGCCTGCTCAATAGTTTTATATTTTGCTTTTTCTATATATACAAATTCAGGCCAAGATTGAAGGATTAATGAATCCTTATCTTTATTATGTTTAGCTTGGGAAATGTGACAGAGATAATCAGCAAACCGGGATTTATCAGACCAGACATCATCTGCATATTCTACAGCTCTCCTTTCCAATTCAACCCTCCAATCCTTTAACTCTCTTTTAACCGCCTCACGTCCGCCCATAGACTATAAACGTCCTATGGGTGGACGTCTATTTCTGACAGCACGTTTTAAAACGTCCTGTCAGAAATAGCAGCTGCACGCTAATCGTGCAGCTGCTGATCGGGTTGCCCGCTGTCAGTGACAGCAGGGCAACCCTAAGACAAGGCAGGGACAGTGCCCAGGTGTCCCTGCCTTCACGATCGCTGCAGACACAGCGCTCGCCGAGCGCTGTGTCTGCAGAGCAGGAAGCGCTGTGCGCTTCCTGTTCCGGCCCGGCGGTCATGTGACCGCCGTGACCGGAGAGTGCAGGGGCTGTGTGAGGTCTCTCAGAGACCTCGATCAGCCCTGCTCTGAGGCTGTACAGCGCTGGATTGCTGCTGTACAGCCTCTCTAGGGGTGCATTTGTCCTGTAACTGGGGCTACTATGTCAGCCCCAGTTACAGGAGAAATCAACAGTGTAAAAAAAAAAAAAAAAGGGAAGTAAATGTCCCCCAGAGGTCTTGTATGACCTTATGGGGGACGAAAAGTGTAAAATAAAATAAAAATAAAATAAAGGGTTGAAAAAATAAAATAAAAAAAAGTTTAACATGTAAAAAAAAAAAAAATCCCAAGTAAGGAATAAAAAAAAAATTTAAAATAGAAAAAATAAAATAAAATAGACATATTTAGTATTGCCGCGTCCGTAAAAACCAGCTCTATAAAAATATCACATGACCTAACCCCTCGGGTGAACACCGTAAAAAAAAAAAAATGTGTCAAAACAAGCAATTTTTGTCACCTTGCATCACAAAAGGTGCAACACCAAGTGATCAAAAACGCGTATGTCCCACAAAATGGTACCAATAAAACCGTCACCTCATCCCGCAAAAAATGAGCCCCTACATAAGAAAATCTCTCAAAAAATAAAAAAACTATAGCTCTTAGAACATGGAGACACTAAAACATCATTTTTTTGGTTTCAAAAATGCTATTATTGTGTTAAAGTGAAACAAATAAAAAAAAGTATACATATTAGGTATTGCCGCGTCCGTAAAAACCAGCTCTATAAAAATATCACATGACCTAACCCCTCGGGTGAACACCGTAAAAAAAAAAAAAAAAAACTGTGTCAAAACAAGCAATTTTTGTCACCTTGCATCACAAAAGGTGCAACACCAAGTGATCAAAAACGCGTATGTCCCACAAAATGGTACCAATAAAACCGTCACCTCATCCCGCAAAAAATGATGCCCTACATAAGAAAATCTCTCAAAAAAAAAAAAACTATAGCTCTCAGAACATGGACACATTAAAACATAATTTTTTGGTTTCAAAAATGCTATTATTGTGTAAAACTTTAATAAATGAGAAAAAGTATACATATTAGGTATCGCCACGTCCGTAACAATCTTCTCTATAAAAATGTCACTTGACTGAACCCCTCAGGTGAACGCTGTAAAAATAAATAAATAGAAACTGTGCTAAAACAACAAATTTTTTGGTCACCTTGCCCCATAAAGTGTTATAATGAATGATCAAAAAATCATATGTACCCAAAAATAGTACTAATAAAACTGGCACCTTATCCCCTAGTTTCCAAAATGGGGTCACTTCTTGGGAGTTTCTACTGTAAGGGTGCATCAGGGGGCTTCAAATGGGACATGGCATCTAAAAACCATGTGGAGTTCCTTTTCTTCTGCGCCCTGCCATGTGCCCATACAGCAGTTTATGACCACATGTGGGGTGTTTCTGTAAACCGCTGAATCTGGGTAATAAATATTGAGTTTTGTTTGGCTGTTAACCATCGATGTGTTAAAGAAAAAAATTGATTAAAATGGAAAATCTGCCAAAAAAGTGAAATTTAAAAATTTGATCTCCATTTTCCTTTAATTCTTGTGGAACGCCTAAAGGGTTAACAAAGTTTGTAAAATCGGTTTTGAATACCTTGAGGGGTGTAGTTTCTACAATGGGGTCATTTATGGGGGTATACACTATGTAGGCCCCACAAAGTGACTTCAGACCTGAACTGGTCCTTATAAAGTGGGTTTTGGCAATTTTCTTAAAAATTTGAAGAATTGCTTCTAAACTTCTAAGCCTTCTAACGTCCTAAAAAAATAAAATGACATTTCCAAAATGATGCCAACATAAAGTAGACATATGGGGAATGTTAAATAATAAATATTTTATGAGGTATCACTTTCTGTTTTAAAAGCAGAGAAATTGAAATTTAGAAAATTGCAAATTTTTCAAATTTTTGGGTAAATTTGTGATTTTTTCATAAATAAAGGTGAAATATTTTGACTCAAATTTATGACTATCATGAAGTACAATGTGTCACGAGAAAACAATCTCTGAATGACTTGGATAAATAAAGGCGTTCCAAAGTTATTACCACATAAAGTGAGATATGTCAGTTTTGCAAAATTTGGCCTGGTCAGGAAGGGGGCAAAGGGCCCAGATGGGAAGTGGTTAATATCCAACCTGTCATGCATATGACACATCACAATATGTTCAATTAATTCTTGAGTCTTTCTATCATGCATATCAGTCTTTACTACTGCAGCAGCAGCCTCGCTGTTGTTCTCAGACAAATTTTTACTTGTTGCACTACAAGTACCACAATAACTTTATCAAATATATATTTTGCACCCCAAAATTTTGTTTCTATTACAAGCAGATCTCGGTGGGACCTCCAGATATATGTCGGAATATTTATGCTGTCTCCGATTGAAAGTCTATATTATTTATGTGAATAAATCAAAATCTATAATGAATGAGATTATAATTTATTATCATAAATATCAAGCTAAAACAAGCTCGTGATCTGCGTTGAATTGAAGACAAAACCCAGTTACAGACAAAATATATATGTAATTTATTAATACAATTTATAGTGCAAAATAATATATAATAAAATTGGTGATAATAAAATACAATCAACGATATGCAAAATAGTGAGAAAGTCAAGAATAATTGAGAATATATATCTACCCAATTATGCCTTCTTATACTGATACCCCTCAATTATATTTTAAATCAATTTAATACTTGATTTATCTCAGCCGACAAATGTCTGATTAAACCCAAATCTGGTTTATCTTTTATCTATACATATATTTATATATATATATATAATCAACCGTACCGGTCTAGAACTGAATTCAATTCCTTGGAGATAATACCGTATTTTCACCAGTATATTTTCAATCTCCCTGTATTGGATTAATTTTCAGGATGATGCTGCAGGTACACCCTAATCTTATTTAAAAACAGATACTATACACAAGGTATGGTTAATTGAATATATATATATAGATATGTATTATATTAATTTATTATCCTATAAAATATAGATAAGGTTATACTATACCAAAATGTCAGCTAGAAGAAATCAGTTTCAATGGTTCTAAGATGGCTGCCTCCAATGACTGAAAAGGTGGTCAGGGCTGGATCTGGTCTTCTCCCTTTTGATGGTTTCCTGATGATCGTCCCTTGATGATAGTTAGAGAGAGATCCTTTCTGTCAGCCCATACCATCTTTTTATCCTATCTTAGAAAGGGCTTGGCCAAGTTTTATCATTAACTAGTGACCTCCTTTTATAATTAATAGAACCTCCCTCTAGGGAAAATACACCCTAGATCTTTATGTTACCCTAACACTAGATGGCACTAGTACTCCATACAAAAATCGGCATTTATTTATATTTTCTATATATTCTCTTATTCATTTACTAGCACTAAATTTTAACTAAGGTTTCAGACAAAACCTTGAGGAGATCTCGAATAGACAATGACTTTTGTATTTAGTCAAACACCTCGCATATCCCTTAATCTTTTGACCAGACCTTATTAAATCAAGATACACATGACCATACTCAAGTCATTGTCTTGGGAAAAGACAGGGTTTGTTTATGATCACCTGTGTCCACATTTCTCCATTCAAGAAAACCTTAAGGAAAGAAATAATTAACTTGTGTTTTACACTGAGAATGACTTTAAAAATGAAAGAGGAATTGGTACCTCATCTCTAACCTTAAAACTGAAGGACCACACTCTTATATATACTATATATCCAGCACACATATTTAAATTGATGATATAAAAATCAATCTACTCATATGTTGCTTAATATAAGTACCCCAAAGAAAGATTAGAGTCTTTCTATACACTGAAAATCATCAAAACTCAGCACATGTCTAATACATTGTCTTATCTAGGCAATTACTTTTCATCAGACCTTGGGACGTCTCCTTCTCACAAAAACAGACTGGGGTAAACACTTTGGTACATATTGTAAATCTTCGGTTAGTAATTCAGAGTTAAAATCCTGAACTCATCCTACACTTTTAAAATAAGACTAAATGGTTGTCCTTTAGGCTCATGTCCATACATCTTATATAGGCCTTATACTTATAGACTTTATTTATACCCAATAGTTCTGACATCCCTCAACAGACATGACAGCATGAAAGACCCCATTTGCACAAGGTTGGATGCTGAGCTACTCATTTCCCGTTCCTCGTCCTCACTGATGTCATTGACGGTCTGTTCTCCCCCCAGCCACGTACAACTCCAAGGGTCTTAGATAGGTGACAACAACGAGCACGCTGGGATGCCTGCTGTGGTTGGTCTTCCTCCTCCTGCTCAAAGCCACATTCCTCCTCTGACTCCTCTTCCTTATACTCCTCTTCCAGCGTTGCCGCAGGTCCGGCAAGCGATGATGACAAGGCTGTTTCTGGTGGTGATGGTGACCACAACTCTTCCTCTTCCTCTTCCTCTTCACGCTACAACCTGATCCAGCACTCTTCGCAGGGCACGCTCCAGGAAGAAAACAAATGGGATGAGGTCGCTGATGGTGCCTTCGGTGCGACTGACTAGGTTTGTCACCTCCTCAAAAGGACGCATGAGCCTACAGGCATTGCGCATGAGCGTCCAGTAATGTGGCAAAAGAAATTCCCAGCTCCGCAGAGGCTGTCCTAGCACCCCGGTCATACAAATACTCGTTGACGGCTTTTTCTTGTTGGAGCAGGCGGTCGAACATTAGGAGTGTTGAATTCCAGCGTGTCGGGCTGTCGCAAATCAAGTGCCTCCCTGGCATGTTGTTTTGCCGCTGAATATCGGAAAAGTGCGCCATGACCGTGTAGAAACGCCTGAAATGGCCACACACCTTCCTGTTCTGCTTGAGGACGTCCTGTAAGCCTGGGTACTTAGACACAAAGCGTTGTACAATGAGATTCAACACATGTGCCATGCACGGCACATGTGACAACTTGCCCAAATTCAATGCCGCCAACAAATTGCTTCCATTGTCACACACCACTTTGTCGATCTCCAGTTGGTGCGTGGTCAGCCACTGATCCACCTGTGCGTTCAGGGCGGACAGGAGTGCTGGTTCGGTGTGGCTCTCTGCTTTCAGGCAAGTCAACCCCAAGACAGCATGACACTGTCGTATCCGGGATGTGGAATAGCCCCTGGGGAGCTGGGGGGATTCAGTTGATGTGCAGCCAGACACAGCAGCAGAAGAGGACTCAGCCGAGGAGGTTATCAAAGAGGATGGAGAAGGAGGAGTAGAGGAGGTGGCAGTAGGCCTGCCTGCAAGTCGTGGCAGTGTCACCAACTCCGCTGCAGAGCCACGCATTCCCTGCTTGTCAGCAGGATGACCCAATGCGCAGTGTAGGTGATATACCTGCCCTGACCGTGCTTTGCAGACCAGGTATCAGTGGTCAGATGGACCCTTGCCCCAACACTGTATGCCAGAGATGCCATGACTTCCTTTTCAATAACAGAGTAGAGGTTTGGGATTGCCTTTTTTGAAAAAAAAAATTCTTCCGAGTACCTTCCACTGTGGTGTCCCAATAGCGACAAATTTTTTGAAGGCCTCAGACTCAACCAGCTGGTATGGTAAAAGCTGGCGGGCTAAGAGTTCCGTCAAGCCAGCTGTCAGACGCCGGGCAAGTGGGTGACTCTGTGACATTGGCTTCTTACGCTCAAACATTTCCTTGACAGACACCTGACTGTGGCCAGATGAGATGGAACTGCTGAAGGTGAGAGGCGGAGTGGCGGGTGGTTGAGAGGGGGCAAGAAGGACAGCAGTGGTTGAAGTGGCTGAAGATGCTGGACCAGGAGGAGGATGGTGGCTTTGAGTTTGTGTGCTGCTTGTACTCATGTGTTGATCCCATTGGCGTTTGTGATGTGAGATCATGTGCCTTCGCAAAGCAGTTGTACCGAGGTGGGTGTTGGACTTCCCACGACTCAGTTTCTTTTGGCACAGGTTGCAAATGGCATTGCTGTTATCAGAGGCAGACACACAAAAAAAATGCCACACTGCTGAGCTTTGCAATGACGGCATTCTGGTGGTGGCAACAGCATGCGTTGATTGGCGTTCTGTCTGGCTGACCCCGGGTGCCGATACATGCTGTCTGACTGTGCCACTAGCTCCTTGCAATGACCTCCCCCTGCTTCCAACTCGTCTCCTCCTCTCTGTCTCCCCTTCTGAACTTTCCCCCTCTTCTTCTTCTCTTCAAGCAGGCACCCACATGGCATCCACGGACACATCGTCATCATCAACCACTTCACTTGCATCTGACACCTCAGCAAAGGAAGCAGCAGCGGGTACAACATCATCATCATCATCATCATCATCACACTGTACGTCCATGTGTGTAATCCTGCCTGACTGAGACATATCCCTGTTATCTCCATCCTCTGGTAATAATGGTTGCGCATCACTAATTTCATCCAACTGATGTGTAAATAACTCCTCTGACGGATCAAGTGAAGTGGCTGTGGTGGCTGTGGTGGTAGTGGTGGTGGTGGCGGCGGGGCGGGAGAGTGGTAACGAGAGCAGGTGACCGAAGCTGAGCTGGAGGAGGATGGTGCATCAAGGTTCTTAGCGGAAGCTGTTGAAGATTGGGTGTCCTGTGTAAGCCAGTCAACTATGTCCTCTGAGTTTTTTGGGTTCAGGGTACGTGGCCTTTGAACACTGGCCATTATTCCAGGGCCAGTGGAAATCACAGCACCACGACCACGACGGCCCTTGCGGGGTGGCCTGCCTCTGCCTGTCATTTTTTTTTAGATAAGTGGTACTATGCGTGCAAGGTACTGTGCCACCCTATATAAGTTGTGGGCAGTGGGCACAGTACAGTCTGTGTGGGCCTGACACACACTGGCCTGAAACTGCGATTATATTTATTACTGAGAAAAAATTAATTGACTTTAGTTTTATCTGCAAGGTATTGTGACACCCTGTAACGGTATGAGTGGTGGCCTGGCCAGTAGCCACAGTACAGTCTGTGGTCCAGACACTCACTGGCTTGCAACTGCGATTATATTTATTACAGAGAAAAAATTTATTGACTTTAGTTTTATCTGCAAGGTATTGTAACACCCTGTATGAATGGTGTGCACACAGTACAGTCTGTGGGCCTGCAGCCTCTCACACACGGGCAGGCAACTGCAATATATATATATATATGGAGAGATGGGACGGGGGACTCGACGAATCCCGACGTAATTTACCTGATACGAATCCGACGAATCCCGGTGGGAGGGACTGGGAGGAGGAGCTGGGGGCCGGTGCGTTCACTGTGCTCCGGCCCCGCCGCTCCAGTACAGTTATAAAATTGTGTAATTCAATTAATAATGATTCATTCTGCCCCCTCTGTAGTATAACATTCAATATATCCTACTCACATGGCTACTGATATCGTAATGCAGGCCGGCCGGGCAGACGAGCGGCAGAGTGACTGACTGACGTCACGTGCCTGCGCCGCATACTTTATGAATGAAGCAGGCGGCGCAGGCACGTGATGTCAGTCAGTCACTCTGCCGCTCGTCTGCCCGGCCGGCCTGCATTACGATATCAGTAGCCCTGTGAGTAGGATATATTGTATGTTATACTACAGAGGGGGCAGCATGAATCATTATTAATTGAATAAATTACACATTTTATAACTGTACTGGGGCGGCAATGGGGGGTCTGTGGATGACACTGTTATAGGATGGGGGGGGGTCTGTGGATGGCAGTGTTATCTGATGGGGGATCTGAGGATGCCAGGGGGAGAGGTGAGAGGCACTATGATACTACTGGCACATTGGGGGGGGGGGCACTTATGGGGGGAGATGGCACTATGATACTACTGGCACATTGGGGGGGAGGCACTATGACACTGGCACATTATGGGGGGAGATGGCACTGATACTACTGGCATATTGGGGGGGAGGCACTATGATACTGGCACATTATGAGGGGAGATGGCACTATGATACTGGCGTATTATGGGGGGAGGTGGCACTATAATACTGGCACATTATGGGGGAGATGGCACTATGGTACTGGCACATTATGGGGGGAGATGGCACTATGATACTGGCAAATTATGGGGGGAGGTGGCACCATAATACTAGCACATTATGGGGGAGATGGCACTATGATACTGGCACATTATCGGGGGAGATGGCACTATGATACTGGAACATTATGGGGGGAGGTGGCACTATGATACTGGCACATTGGGGGGGAGATGGCACTATGATACCGGCACATGGGGGGAGGAGAGAGGCACTCCGCACTTGATACTGGCACATGATTAGGGGGGCATCTATGGGGACACTTACTGGCACATTATTGGGTGGCACTGTGGGGCCACTTCTTATTGGCACATTATTTGGGGGCACTATGGGGGCATCTACTGAGGCCACAAAAAAGGGGTATTTTATATGGGGGGCTTTGTGTGGTACTAGTATTATCAGGGGTATTATCTGTTTCTGCAGTATAGTATTGGGGAGCACAGCGGAACAGTATTGGGGGTGTAAGGATGATATGTCCAGAAGATGGGAGGATGATGGAAAAGTAGTAAACTAAGATTTTTTTGTTGTCAAACTGCAGAGACGAAAAATGCCTGAAAAATGGTTGTCTGGTCTGAAGGTCTGAAAAGAGAAGATGAGGAAAGAGAACATCTACATCAAAGGAGACATCACTGAATGTAAGAGGTATGTGGCGCTGTATTACCCTGTATGTTCTGTAGTGATAGGAGCAGGGGTCATAGCAGGGGTCATCGAGGTCATATAGGGTGCGACCGTGACTGGGAGGTGGAGGTTCAGACAAACTGACACGGTCTGACTTTGTTTCTTACACCGTTCACACAATTATGTAAAGGATTCGTAGGATTCGAGATTCGAAAGAATCAATATAATCGAGAACCTTTTCGGATTCGGATTCGAAAAAAATTGGATTTTTCCCACCTCTATATATATATATATATATATATATATATACATATATAAAAAATAAAATAAAATAAAAAAGCAGACTGATGTACCAGCCCTGAAAAGGGCTTTTTGGGGTGCTGTCAGGACGCTGTCCTTACAGCAGATGAGTCTGTGGACACAGAACACTGCCCTAGCTAACGCTTTCCCTATTGAATCAGCAGCAGCAGCAGCACTGTCCCTCCTCTCACTGAGAATGCAGATTCCGAATGAATCTAAAATGGATGCTGTCCAGGAGGTGGGAGGGTCTGGGAGGGAGGGTCTGCTGCTGATTGGCTGGAATGTGTCTGCTGACTGTGAGGTACAGGGTCAAAGTTTGCTCAATGATGATGTATAGGGGGCGGACCGAACATCGCATATGTTCGCCCGCCGCGGCGAACAAGCCATGTTCACCGCGAACTGTTCGCCGGCGAATAGTTCGGGACATCACTATATAGCACCCGATGACACGTGTTCGGCTCAGTATTAGTCAGGGAGAACTGTGCTGAGGAAGGGACAGATAGTGTAGGGAGTGAAATAGGAATATTTTAGCTTGTTATAAAGTAGACCCAAAAGTCCTATTAACAACTATTGTTGTGTGTGGCAGCAATATATATTTTTTGCGCAACCTGCGCTAAATAGCTTGCAATTGTTTGGCCACTGAAGACAGCGACATTATCTGCGCTACATATCCTGTCTAACGTGTGCGCAGCCTAAAAATATCTGTGACATCCAGTGTACTTTTTCCGTAGATGGTGTCCAATGCGGACAGTTAGATTACCTGCGCTACATCTCCTGTATAACGTTTGCCCATCCTAAATATCCGTGACATTAATTTAGTGTAATTTTTTACTAGCCGCTGGTGAAAGTGACATTACTTGCGCTATACCTCCTTTTTAACCATTTAGGGATCGGGCTCATTTTCACCTTAAGACCAGGCCATTTTTGCAAATCTGACCAGTGTCACTTTATGTGGTGATAACTTTAAAACGCTTTGACTTATCCAGTCCATTCTGAGATCGTTTTTTCGTCACATATTGTACTTCATGACACTGGTATAACGAATTAAAAAAAAAATATTTTTTATTTATAAAAAAATACCAAATTTGCCAAAAATGTGGAAAAATTTGCTAATTTTTAAGTTTCAATTTCTCTACTTCTATAATACATAGTAATACCTCTGAAATAGTTATTCATTTACATTCCCCACATATTTACTTCATGTTTGGATCATTTTGGGAATGCTATTTAATTTTTTGGGGATGTTACAATGCTTAATGCATTTTTGACACCATGTCCCATTTGAAGCCCCCCTGATGCACTCCTAGAGTATAAACTCCAAAAAAGTGACCCCATTTTAGAATCTAAACCCCTCAAGGTATTCAAAACTGATTTTTCCACAAGAATTAATGGAAAATAGAGATACAATTTCAAAATTTCACATTTTTTTTCAGATTTTCCATTTTAATAATTTTTTTCCAGTTACAAAGCAAGGGTTAACAGCCAATCAAAACTCAATATTTATGGCCCTGATTCTGTAGTTTACAGAAACACCCCATATGTGGTTGTAAAATGCTGTGCGGGCACACGGCAGGGCGCAGAATGAAAGGAATGTCATACGGTTTTTGGAAGGCAGATTTTGCTGAACTGGTTTTTTGACACCATATGCCATTTGAAGCCCACCTGATGCACCCCTAGAGTAGAAACACCAAAAAAGTGACCCCATTTTAGAAACAACACCCCTTAAGGTATTCAAAACTGATTTTACAAACTTTGTTAACCCTTTAGGTGCTCCACAAGAATTAATGGAAAATAGAGATTCAATTTCAAAATTTCACTTTTTTTTGCAGATTTTCCATTTTAATAAGTTTTTTCCAGTTACAAAGCAAGGGTTAACAGCTAAACAAAACGTAATATTTATGGCCCTGATTCTGTAGTTTACAGAAACACCCCATATGTGGTCGTAAACTGCTGTACGGACACACGACAAGGCACAGAAGGAAAGGAATGGAAGGCAGGTTTTGCTGGACTTTTTTTTTACACCATGTCCCATTTGAAGCCCCCCTGATGCACCTCTAAAGTAGAAACTCAAAAAAATGGACCCCATTTTAGAAACTACGGGATAGGGTGGCAATTTTGTTGGTACTTGTTTGGGGTACATATGATTTTTGGTTGCTCTATATTACACTTTTTGTGAGGCAAGAAATAGCTGTTTTGGCACAGTTTTTTTGTTTGTTAATTACAACATTCATCTGACAGGTTATATCATGTGGTATGTTTATAGAGCAGGTTATCACGGACGCGGCAATACCTAATATGTATACTATTATTTAGTTATGTAAGTTTTACACAATGTTATCATTTTTTAAACAAAAATAATCATGTTTTAGTGTTTTCATAGTCTGAGAGACATAGTTTTTTTCAGTTTTTGGACAATTATCTTAGGTAGGGTATGATTTTTGCGGGACGAGATGACGGTTTTATTGGCACTATTTTGGGGGGTGCGTATGACTTTTTGATCGCTTGCTATTACACTTTTTGTGATGTAAGGTGACACCTTTTTTTTCTTTTTTTCTACGGTATTCACCTGAGGGGTTAGGTCATGTGATATTTTTATATAGCATGTCATTACGGACGCGACGATACCTAATATGTATACTTTTTTTTTTATTTATGTAAGTTTTACACAATGATTTTTTTTTAAACAAAAAAAAAACATGTTTTAGTGTTTCCATAGTCTGAGAGCCATAGTTTTTTCAGTTTTTTGGCGATTATCTTAGGTAGGGTCTCATTTTTTGTGGGATGAGATGAATGATAGTTTGGTACGATTTTAGTGGGAATACGCTTTTTGGATCGCATGCTGTTGCACTTTTTGTGATGTAAGGTGACAATTTTTTATTTTATTTAGCACAGTTTTTATTTTTCACGGTATTCTTCTGAGAGGTTAGGTCATGTGATATGTTTATAGAGCAAGTCGATACGGACGCGGCGATACCTAATATGTTAACTTTTTTTTAACCTATTTTTTCCATATTTTTTTTATTTTATTTGGGAGAAATGACTTTTTTTTTTTTTACTTGAATCTTTACATTTTGGGGGGGGGGGAAACTTTCTTTTTTCAACTTTTTTTCACTTTATTTTTTGTCCCACTTTGGGACTTCAACTTTTGCGGGTCTAATCCCCTTTACAATGCATTCCAATACTTCTGTATTGGAATGCATTGGCTGTATGAGTAATACTGTGTGTATTACTCATACAGCTTCCTGCCTGTGAGATCTAGGTGGCTGGATCTCACAGGCTCGTTACCAAAAGGAAACTCCGTGAAGATATAAGTGAGGGACATGAACATGTGGAGTCACTGTGGGTAGAGATACATGGAGCTAAAAACAACAATAAATTACTAATAGGAGTCTACTATAAACCACCTAATATACCAGAGTCCACAGAAAATCTACTACTAAACGAGATAGACAAGGCGGCAAATCATAATGAGGTGGTTATTATGGGGGACTTCAACTACCCAGATATAGACTGGGAAACTGAAACTTGTATATCTCATAAAGGAAACAGATTCTTGGCAATAACCAAAGACCATTATCTCTCCCAACTGGTTCAGGACCCGACTAGAGGGACGGCCATACTGGACTTAATATTAACCAATAGACCTGACAGAACAACAGACGTGCAGGTTGGGGGACACCTGGGAAATAGTGACCATAAAGTAATAACCTTCCAATTATCATTCAAAAGAGCGTTTCTACAGGGAGAAACAAAAATACCAAACTTCAAAAAAGCTAAATTTAGCCAACTAAGAGAGGCCATAGGCCTAACTAACTGGGACAAAGTCCTCAAAAATAAAAATACAGCCAAAAAATGGGATATCTTTAAAAACATCCTAAAATCTCATTGTGAGAGGTACATACCGTATGGGAATAAAAGGTTAAGGAACAAAAAGAAACCAATGTGGATAAACAGAACTGTAAAGAAAGCAATAAATGACAAAAAGAAAGCATATAAAACCCTAAAACAGGAGGGTAGCACGGAAGCACTGAAAAACTATAAGGAAAAAAACAGAACATGTAAAAAACAAATAAAAGCGGCCAAACTAGAGACCGAGAGATTAATTGCCAAACAGAGTAAAACTAACCCTAAAATGTTCTTCAATTATATAAATGTTAAAAAGTATAAATCTGAAGGTGTCGGCCCTTTAAAGAGTAATGAGGGGGGAGTCGCAGAGAGCGACGAGGAGAAAGCAAAGCTGTTAAATATTTTTTTCTCCAATGTATTCACTGAGGAAAATAAACTGTCAGATGAAATGCTGAATGCTGAAATAAATTCGCCATTAAAAGTGTCCTGTCTGACCCAGGAAGAAGTACAACAGCGACTTAAAAAAATCAAAATAGACAAATCGCCAGGACCGGATGGCATACACCCCCGTATCCTGAGGGAATTAAGTAATGTCATAGCCAGACCCTTATTTCTGATATTTGCGGACTCTGTACTAACAGGGAATGTCCCACAGGATTGGCGCATGGCAAATGTGGTGCCAATATTCAAAAAGGGTCCAAAAACAGAGCCTGGAAACTATAGGCCGGTAAGTTTAACATCTGTTGTGGGTAAACTGTTTGAAGGTTTTCTGAGAGATGCTATGTTAGAGCATCTTATGGGAAATAAGCAAATAACGCCATATCAGCATGGCTTCGTGAGGGATCGGTCATGTCAAACTAATTTAATCAGTTTCTATGAGGAGGTAAGTACTAGACTTGACAGCGGCAAATCAATGGATGTCGTGTATCTGGACTTCTCCAAAGCATTTGACACTGTACCTCATAAAAGGTTAGTATATAAAATGAGAATGCTCGGACTCGGAGAAAACGTCTGTAAGTGGGTAAGTAACTGGCTGAGTGATAGAAAACAGAGGGTGGTTATTAACGGTACACATTCAGATTGGGTCACTGTCACTAGTGGAGTACCTCAGGGGTCAGTATTGGGCCCTATTCTCTTCAATATATTTATTAATGATCTTGTAGAAGGCTTGCATAGTAAAATATCAATTTTCGCAGATGACACTAAACTGTGTAAAGTAATTAACACTGAAGAGGACAGTATACTACTACAGAGGGATCTGGATAGATTGGAGGCTTGGGCAGATAAGTGGCAGATGAGGTTTAACACTGACAAATGTAAAGTTATGCACATGGGAAGGAATAATGCAAGTCACCCGTACATACTAAATGGTAAAACACTCGGTAACACTGACATGGAAAAGGATCTAGGAATTTTAATAAACAGCAAACTAAGCTGCAAAAAACAGTGTCAGGCAGCGGCTGCCAAGGCCAATAAGATAATGGGTTGCATCAAAAGGGGCATAGATGCCCGTGATGAGAACATATTCCTACTACTTTACAAATCACTGGTCAGACCACACATGGAGTACTGTGTACAGTTCTGGGCTCCTGTAAACAAGGCAGACATAGCAGAGCTGGAGAGGGTCCAGAGGAGGGCAACTAAAGTAATAACTGGAATGGGGCAACTACAGTACCCTGAAAGATTATCAAAATTAGGGTTATTCACGTTAGAAAAAAGACGACTGAGGGGAGATCTAATTACTATGTATAAATATATCAGGGGGCAGTACAGAGATCTATCCCATCATCTATTTATCCCCAGGACTGTGACTGTGACGAGGGGACATCCTCTGCGTTTGGAGGAAAGAAGGTTTGTACACAAACATAGAAAAGGGTTCTTTACGGTAAGAGCAGTGAGACTATGGAACTCTCTGCCTGAGGAGGTGGTGATGGTGAGTACAATAAAGGAATTCAAGAGGGGCCTGGATGTATTTCTGGAGTGTAATAATATTACAGGCTATAGCTACTAGAGAGGGGTCGTTGATCCAGGGAGTTATTCTGATTGCCTGATTGGAGTCGGGAAGGAATTTTTTATTCCCCTAAAGTGAGGAAAATTGGCTTCTACCTCACAGGGTTTTTTTTGCCTTCCTCTGGATCAACTTGTAGGATGACAGGCCGAACTGGATGGACAAATGTCTTTTTTCGGCCTTATGTACTATGTTACTATGTTACTATGTTACTAGGCATCGTGCTGCCTTCCATGCCATCAGGTCCCTCTTACAGCCGCACGGGGTCCTGATGGCACCTCCTACCGCTCGCCGCAACTCCTGTAAAAGCCGCAAACCGCAAGTCTGAATTGACCTGCGGTTTGCGGCGATCGCCGACACGGGGAGGGGGTCACGGGACCCCCCACACATTGACCCTAGGTGCCTGCTCAATAATTTTTTACGATCACTGACCCAACCTGGGAAGGTGACAAGTCGAGCGAGGACAGCAGTACAGCGAAGGAGGGATCCGCAGCACTGCAACAGGCTGGAAGAGGCAGTGGGGTGGCAAAAGGGAGAAGGTGGGCCACACCAAACAGGCCCGCAACTGTTCCCCGGAGCAACCCCTTGTGGCAATCTACCTTGCCAAGGGGTAGGTGTTCCGCAGTCTGTTGCTTTTTTGAGGACGATAAAAGAATTGTCATTTGCAACCTGTGCCGTACCAAAATGAGCAGGGGCGTGAACACTAGCAACCTCACCACCACCAGCATGATCTGCCACATGGCATCAAAGCACCCTAATAGGTGGGCCGAACGTCTGGGTCCACAACCAGTGTCTGCGGGTGACACCACTGCCTCCTCTTCCTCTGTATTACGTGCTGGCCAAACCCCTGTCCAAGATGCAGGCCTGGATGCCTCCCGCCATGCACCTGGACCTTCGCAAGCACCATTAGCTAGCACATCCACTTCTGTGTCCCAGCGCAGTGTACAGATGTCTATATCCCAGGTCTATGAACGAAAGCGCAAATACCCACCCAAATCTCCCTTTTCTCGTTCTCCTCCTCCATCATATCAACATGCTTATTAGGCTTCCTTTACTCCTAATGATATAGAGGGTGAGCTCAGCAGCAGGCCATAATATTTTAGAGGGTCACCAGCAAGCCCTCACCATATTGTTTTTGAGGGTCACCAGCAGGCCCTCAACCATAATGTTTTAGAGGGTCAGCTCATCAGCAGACCCTCATCCCAAAATTTTTAGATGGTCAGCTCGGCAGCAGGCCCTCCCACACATTTTTTTAGAATGTCAGCTCACCAGAATGCCCTTGCCCACAAAATTTTTTAGATTGTCAGCTCGGCAGCAGGCCCTCGCCCATAATGTTTTAGATGGTCAGCTCAGCAGCAGACCCTCACCCCTAATGGTTTAGATGGTCAGATCAGCAGCAGGCCCTCAGATTAATGTTTTTGAGGGTCACCAGCAGGCCATCAATCATAATTTTTCAAGGGTGTGTATGATTCCCTCCTTTATGTGTAATAAAGGGTGTATTGGAGTGCCGGTTCCTTGTAATTTTTAGCAGCCCTTTCCCTTGGTGCATAGGCTTTATAAGTGTAGGAGTCCCACTACCTGAACAATTGTACCACAATGTGAATGAGGCCCTCCTTCATGTGATATATACAGGTTGTATCAGAGTGCCTCTTACTTGTAATTTTTGACAGCACTTGCACTTTATATACAAGTAAATATACAGGAAAGAATGTTTCCTAACAATTTTTCCTCTAAAATCGATTTGATCTTCGGTTTGGTGTGTATTATTGTCAGTCTGTAAAAGTGGTGTACTACTCGGACAACATCGTTCCTAGCAGCGACCTGGGAGTCCAAGATGCATCCAGACATCCTCCTCATGCTGTTCCCGAACCATTTTAGTGGTGTTTCCATCACCATTTCCTATGAACCAGAGACCCTCCCTCTTCAGAGCAAGGGGTGCCTGGTTTAATGCTCGGGTTCTCCTATTGACTTCCATTGTGCTTTACCGAGCGCTCAAACATCCCGAGGTGTTCTACTCGAGCACCCCAGCACCCGAGCACTTTGTTGCTTGACCAACTCTACTGTTCACTTATCCTCCCTTCTGACCACTTCCTAGACTTCTGTGGGGGGTAATGTAATCTGATTATTCATAGAGAAGGCCGCCCGTTTTGGTCTCAAAAGATGGAATTGGCTGAAAACTAAGATGTACCTGTAAGGTTAGTTTAGGAAAGAGGGCAGCTGATAAGAGAATTTTCTCTAATAAGATTCACTGTATGGACAAAAGGATCGCACACTACAACTGCAGGAGCTTTAATAACTTTCCATTCTAAATTCATAGGCATCATTTTAGATAGTGTTGAGCCAGTTGAAGCCAAATTAATTGACTTCAATCCGAATTTCAGGAAAAATTTGATTTGCTGCGAAGCCAAATTAACTCATGCTTTATGGTAACATGTTGAAGTCATTAGCCACAACATTTGTCAGTAGGGACAACTGCGACATAAAAGATGTAAGTCCCCGGCATACTCTCTCTTCTTCCAGTGATGCTTGCAGGCGTACTCTCTTCTCTTCCAATGATGTTTGCAGGCAGGCTCTCTCTGTTTCTTGATCGGCTTGCCTTAGTTTTAGTTGCATCATTTGTGCGGTGAAGGAAGACCTTACTTTTGCAGCCTCAGCTTCTGCATGGGCGAGAGCAGCAATTTATTTTATTGACGACTTGCTAGAACAGGTTGCTCGTGACCTGGTCCTGAATGATGATGCCCGGCTAGTGGACATTGTGTGCCTGTTTGCTGGCTGCTTAATGTCTCTGTGCGGACTCAATCTATGTAGAAATGGACTTCATTGTGGTCTGGATCATGCTGCACTTGCTGGAGGCTGCACTCTCACTTGTGACTGTATGACAGCCGCTGCAATCTTGTACGCAGGACCGCGTGTGTGATGGCGGCTCCGTATAGTCAGATCCACTATCGCTGGTGACTAGTATCTGTTTTACTGTTCTGTCTTCATACACGTTCACACAGTGTGCAGTCCGACATTCAGCATAAACCTTTCCTGTCTTCCAAATAAGAGGACTGTTCTTTGTAGTCTAACTTGTTTATTGGTCAACAGGTCGTACTCTCTGCGCGGTGCGTGTGAGTGAGAGATTTTACAAGTGTAATTGATTGAACCTAGGCCTGACAACCACACAATGTATTGAATCGCAGATCACACAATCCACAGATTACACAATTGACAGCAAAAATGTGGATAGATCATGGGTAGAGTTGAGCGAACCCGAACTGTAAAGTTCGGGTTCATACCAAACTTTAGGTTTTTGGGCACCCGAACATTTACGTAAACGTTCGGGTTCGGTGTTCAGCGCTTTCTTGGCGCTTTTTGAAAGGCTGCACAGCAGCCAATCAACAAGCGTCATACTACTTACCCAAAAAAGGCCATCAAAGCCATGCCTACTATTGGCATGGCTGTGATTGGCCAACTGCAGCATGTGACCCAGCCTCTATTTAGGCTGGAGTCACGTAGCGCCCCCCGTCACTCTGCTCGGATTAGTGTAGGAAGAGGCTGCAGCTGCTGTGAGGGAGAGATCATGGAGAAATCTTATGAAGAACTGCTTTATGTACTCAGCGATCTACAGAAAAAGTGTTTTGTGGGTGCAGTGCACAATTTTTTAAGCCTGCCCTGAGCCAACTACTGCTGAAAACTTTTTTTACTTCAGTTTGTCAATATCAATACATAATCGGCAGCCATTTTATGCAACAATAGTGCACCAGCATAGGCTATCTGCATGTCTGCAAGTTCAGAAATACAGCTTTTTGGTTACTGGGGTGAAAAACCCTCTGAAATACTGCACATCTGGGATTAGACGTGCATAAGTGACTGTCACATTTAGGCCAGAAATACAGCTTTTTGGTTAGTGGGGTGAAAAAACCCTCTGATATACTGCACATCTGGGATTAGACGTGCATAAGTTACTGTGAAATTTAGGCCACAAATAACGCTGTCATATAGAATAAAAAATAAATAAATTGAGTGCAATACCCTACATCTGGGTTTTTATTGGCGGTTAATTATTTTTAACAGACTTAACCACTTTTAACTTTGCTTTGTGAACGCTAACTATAAGGCAAACATCTAATAAGGGACGTGGTCATGGTCGTGGTGGTGGTGTTGGTGGAGCCTCTGGTGCAGGGAGAGGATGTGGCCGTTCTGCCACAGCTACACGTCCTACTGAACCTACTACCTCAGGTCCCAGTAGCCGCCAGAATCTACAGCGATATTTGGTCGGGCCTAATGCCGTTCTAAGGATTGTAAGGCCTGAGCAAGTACAGGCGCTAGTCAATTGGGTGGCCGGCAGTGGATCCAGCACGTTCACAGCTGCTGTGTCAGCGCCAGCAACTCAGAAGGTAGGGTTAGCATTGCCGACATGTGGAAAAGCTTTGTCACCTCGCCGCAACAACCGGCCCCAACTGCTGATATGGAGCGTGTTAGCAGGAGGCAGCATTTGAACAACATGGTGGAACAGTACCTGTGCACACGACTACACGTACTGACTGATGGTTCTGCCCCATTCAACTTCTGGGTTGTCCACATGGCCAGAGCTTGCCCTGTATGCCTTGGAGGTGCTGGCCTGCCCGGCAGCCAGTGTACTCTCTGAACGTGTGTTTAGCACAGCAGGGGGCGTCATTACAGACAGACGCAGCCTCCTGTCCACAGCCAACGTGGACAAGCTCACGTTTATTAAAATGAACCAGGCTTGGATCCCTCAGGATTTGTCTGTACCTTGTGCAGAATAGACAGTTCTAACAGCCTCAACCATCCATCCTTGTACTCAAGTGCAGTTATTCCTTTTTTTATTTTTTTATATGTCCCAATATTTTGGGGGATACCCCTATGTAAAAATGCAAATAACACATATCTGTGTTGGCTACCTATTCCTCCTTCGACACCACTTCCACCTAGACCGCCACGTGAGCCTACACGGCCACATCCACCCATTCACCGACTCCTCAACCTCTTCCTCCTACATCATTCCAAATTTTTATTTTTTTAAGGTCTTTTATGTTTTTTTTATTCATTTCCCTGTCCACATTAGTTTGAAGAGCATTTTCCATGCTCTTAACCACATTTTGATGCCATTTGCAGCCCTCTAGCTCTTTCCATGACATTTTTACAGCCATTTTAGTGCTCAAAAAATTGGGTCCCCATTGACTTCAATGGGGTTCGGGGTCAAGTTCGGGTCCCAAACCCGATTTTTTTTGTCAAGTTCGGCCAAACCTGCCGAACCCGAACATCCAGGTGTCCACTCAACTCAAATCATGGGGAAAAAAAATAGTGTTTCTGTAATTCATTTTTTTCCCTATATCTAGGCTTGAAAACCACACAAGTTGTTGAAGCACAGATCACACAATTCACAGATTAGATTGTTGACAGCAAAAATGTGGATTATGGGAAAAAAATTATGACACAGAAGGTATTGCTGCACAAGTCACTGCAGACACCTTCTATATAGCAAATGAATCGCTATTTCGAAAAGTATTAAAAAAAAATTCTAGTACAACTTTGCACACTTAAATTGCTCCACCACACACAAGAGTCCTTAAAATGACTTTTGGGTCTTTGAAACATTTTAAAATTGAATAAATTGCGATCACAATCTCTCTACACTATCTGTCCCTTCATAAGCGCAGCTCTCCCTGACTCACAATGAGCCGAACCCGCGCCATCGATTGCTATATAACACCCGATGACGCCTTCCGGCCAGCCAATCACTGTCATGCCAGCAGCCAACATGCTACTGGCATTACAGTGATCGCATTACTTACCTGCACGATTATTGGCTGCTTAGCAGCCGCGAAAAGCGCGATAGGGAGACTTGAACATGGCGTTCGAGCACATGTGGTACTCGGCCGAGTACTGCCATGTGCCGAGCATAGCGATGCTTGAGCCGAACCGGTATTCGGCTGAGCATGCTCGCACATCACTATTCTCCAACAAGCATGCGGTGCCGCAGAGTATGTTTCTTTGCTCCTCAGCTCTCATCAGCGTTCCTGGAAGCAATCCTCGTTCCTCTGGACAGGATCAGTGTATAGGACATGTCAACTTCACTTGGCTGCAGCTCGGGTCACTTAGGGATAATCCCACACCTGGATGCTGACGGATCCTCTGCTCACACACTTCCTCGGTCTCAGCTTCCTCTAATATGGCTGCTCCCGTTCTTCTACGGCTTTGAACTCAACCTCTCATGAATATGGAAAATATGCATTCTGTTAGCTGTGTTAAGGAAACAGCAACATCTTGTGGCTAAACAGCGGAATGTCAGTCCAGATCATTTAACTTGATTCAGGCGTTATGCACACGATGTTGTGTGTTTTGCGGTCCACAAATCGCGGATTCGCAAAACACAGATGGCGTCCATGTGCGTTCTGCAATCTGCGGAACGGCACGGACAGCCATTAATATAACTGCCTATTCTTGTCCGCAAAACGCGGACAAGAATAGGACAGCTTATATTTTTTTTGCGGACCATGGAACAGAGCAACGGATGCGGACAGCACACTGCTCTATTGAAGCGAATGGATTCGCACTAGAGATGCCAAAACTGCTCAGATGTGGACCAAAACAACGGCCGTGTGCATGAGGCCTTACACAAACAGTGTCTAGACAATGATAGCTGTTTCCCTATCTCATAGCAGCACTGAGTGCATCCACCATTAGAGTGCGACTCTGGGGACAAGGTTTAGGATGGGGATATATATACAGTTGTGTTCAAAATAATAGCAGTCAGACATCACTAACCTGATCAATCACTGTTTTAGGTAGAAATTATATTTCTACATGGCAAATAATTTACTAGCAGGTGTAGTAGAGTAGTAGAAACCCAACAGACCCAACAGTCATGACATGCATGCTGCTGATTCTGTGTAATTCAATCACTTATTGAAAGGGGAATGTTCAAAATAATAGCAGTGTGGAGTTCAATGAGTGCGGTCATTCATTTTTTGAAAGACAGGTGGCAATTGTTGCCCTTATTTAAGGAAGGAAGGCAGCAAATGTTGTAGATGCTGGTTACAGTGCATTTCTCTCTGAAATTCTGAGGAACATGGGTCTTTCCAGACATTGTTCAGAAGAACAGGGTACCTTGATTAAAAATTTGATTGAAGAGGGGGAAAACATATAAAGAAGTGTAGAAAATTAAAGGCTGCTCAGCTAAAATGATCACAAATGCTTTAAAATGTCAACCAAAACCTGAAAGACGTAGAAGGAAGCGAAAAATTACCATTCGAATAGATAGAAGATTAACCAAAATGGCAAGGACTCAGCCAACAATCAGCTCCAGGAAGATCAAAGAAGGTCTAAAGTTCCCTGTGAGTACTGTTACAATTAGAAGACACCTATGTGAAGCCAAGCTATCTGCAAGAAGCCCCCGCAAAGTACCACTATTGAAAAAAAGACATGTGCTGAAGAGGTTACAATTTGTCAAAGAGACATTTTGTGGACTGATGAAATTAAGATTGTTCTTTTTGGGTCTAGTGGCCGGAGACAGTTTGTCAGACGACCCCAAACACTGAATTCAAGCCACAGTACACTGTGAAGACAGTAAAGCATGGTGGGCAAGCATCATGATATGGGGATGTTTCTCATGCTAAAGTGTTGGGCCTATTTATCGCAGACCAGGGATCATGGATCAGTTTGAAAACATCACAGGTCCTGCTGCCTTACGCTAAAGAGGAAATGCCCTTGAAATGGGTGTTTCAACAAGATAATGACCCCAAACACACTAGTAAACGTGCAACATCTTGGTTGCAGACCAACAAGATTGACGTTATGGAGCGGTCAGCAGAATCCCTTGATTTTAATCTAATAGAAAACTTGTTGGGTGACATAAAAAATGCAGATTCTGAGGCAAAACCAAGAAATAGAGAAGAACTGTGGAATAAATAAATAGAATAGAAGATTGCGCTGCTTTCAAACACCACCTCCTTCCTCAGCAAGGGGTTAAAATGGAAAAGACACGAAGGCAGGGATCACTAGATTTCACACAATAGTATCCCTCCTTTGGTCGACACTCCTGTAGATAATCAAACAGATGCAGCCACAGTGAAGTACTGACTACCACCATATATTCAAAGGGTTTATTGTACTAACAAGCGTAAACTTGTTATAAGCATAAAAGTCACAGACGTGCCATGCACAGAAATCGCCCGACCCGGGTTTTCGCTTATGCGCTTCTTCAGGAGCGATACAAAACATAATGCAATCCCGCCTTATAAAGTGCATAAAGTCCCACCCATTGCTGACATCATCCTTGAGGGAGATTTAACCCTCTATAGTGTATCAGAGCTGATTTCTCATAAAAACACAAAAACTATAACGCAAACCAACCCCAAATCAATAGACATAGTTTAAAAATGAACTCATCCTTAATTAAAAATACATACATATAATATATTAAGTAAAAGACGTTGAAAATATACAACAAGCCTCCTATTATATGTCTGTCACATCACAAACTTCATCACATGACCGGACAGCTGATCCAAGCCACGCCTGAAACCCCATCACATGACCGGACAGCTGATCAAAGCCACGGCTGAGACTCCATCACATGACCGGACAGCTGATCAGAATCACGCAGTGTCCTCTCTCCAATCACAAATGGGCTCCACCACTTCTCACAGGTCCTACCTCATCCACCTAACGGTATGTAATACATATAGCACAATAAAACCTAGAATAAACAGGGTTTCAAGTCACATTCAATATTGAGTCCATTGGGTTGAAGGGTATCAAGTTCATACATCTACTGAACTTCTCTTTTATTATTCTTAGCATTATAATCCCCCCCCCCCCCCCCCTCCAGTGTGCGTTTTAACCAATTCTATGCCCATGAAACACAATCCCTTCCGATCTTTCTGGTGATGTCTTTCGAAGTGCATAGACACACTATGCGTTTCTAGCCTTTTTTTTATGTTCCAAATGTGCTCTTGGATACAAATTTTCAATATCCTAGTTGTTCTTCCCACGTAGTGGAGGCCACAAGGACACTCCAGTACATAGATAACACCTGTATTTTCACATGTTATGTTTCCAGAAACCTTGAAGGACTGTTTTTTCTTTGAATATACCGTACTATTTGCATCGTTCTTACTCTATCATTATTCCTTCTATTGTTACAGGGCAAACAGAAATCACACCAAGTGAAACTATTTCTTGAGCGAATTGTAAAAGGAACTGGGCGCTCTCAAGATATCTGAACCATACAGAAGTTTATTAACATCTTAAAATATACAACAATAAAATGGTTCGTAATCCAAAAACAAAACACGTAATATAGTGGCTGAGAATAATCAATTAATTGGTAGCATGTGTATATCTATCTAATCATGGTAATAATGCAGCTGAAATATACCAATGAGTTAAACCTAAAAGCGAGATGGCATCAAAGATAAGTTATGTCAGAAAACTATACAGAGACTCTAAATTGGTGGATAAATAGTAGCAGCAGTGTTCAAATGCAAAATAGTCTTAAAGAACGTGTTGGCAGCAGTTAGCGTATAGCTCACACCACTTCTTACGCAAAATAGTCCCAAAAAATAAATAAATAAATAAATATTGACAGCAATGTCCTGAAATAAGTCCAGTACAATGTATTGTTGGGGGCAGCGCTGGTTATTTGGTGTCCCACACTGGAAGGTTGTGAAAAGGCAAGGTATAGCGGCGTCCCGCTATATGCACAAACCAGCGGCGTCCCACTGTAATATTATCACTGCAAGTTTTGCCGGAAAAATTCGAACAGTCTTACCGCATTACTTTTCACACCACAGAATCACTTTGCTAGATGGTTCCGCGAATTTAGAAGCCAATGTTCTCCGAGCGGTAGTAGTCCTCACTTCCCACGCTGGTAAATGTTTGGCACGTGCAAACAGACCTTTGCTATGAACTCAGGTCTTGCGTAATATCTTTCTCATTTACCCTTTACGCAGTGATGGACAGTGTTTTCTGTGTGAGTCCGGCAGAATATTCCAATTTCCAGTAGTCAAAGGCTTGGGGTTCTGTCTTAGCTAGACGCGTTTCGGGGCATCTGATCGCCCCTTCCTCAGTAGCTACCAGTCCCCCATAAACTCCTTCCTTTTATAGTGAGAAAATATATTCCAAAACCTGACATGGATCTTTTTTCTGGGATGGATCTTTTTTGAGACATACAATCAGTCTTGTAAATCATTATCCTTTTTCAATTATAACTCACAATTCCAATATATTATCTTTATAAAAAGCCATTATTCAATGCCTTATGTCTGCGATATATATAAATAGATAAATAAAAATAAGAATAAAAATGTGTATTTAAAACATATAAAAAATATCTAAAAAACATATAAAGCAATTTAATATTTAAAAAACCTCCAATACGTTTATGTATCTTTCTCTGCTGGTTCTTCCACACTAAAAAAACGCACCGGAACCCATGCGGTATTGAGGCCACAAGGACACTCCAGTACATAGATAACACCTGTATTTTCACATGTTATGTTTCCAGAAACCTTGAAGGACTGTTTTTCCTTTGAATATACAATTTGCATCGTTCTTACTCTATCCTTATTCCTTCTATTCTTGCAGGGCAATCAGAAACCACACCAAGTGAAACTATTTCTTCTTTTTTTGGTATCTGGTTTACAATCCGCGCTATGCACCAAATGTTGTCGGAGGTTGGGCGCCTTTCTAAAAATGACTGGGGGGTATTTTGGGAGAACACTCCCCAAAACGGGGTCATTTTTCAGAACTCCCCAATTTTTTCTAAGGGCATTTTTCATTTTCCCCGCATTAGTATTAAACTGGGTTATAAAACTAAATCTAAAATTACTATTCCTTTCGGCATTTCCAGCAGTCTTAACTGATGTCACCTCTTTTTGACATTTATTCAGAGCCTCTTCATTATATCCTTTTTCCAAGAAACATTCTTTTATAGTCTCACTTTGCTCACAAAAGACTTTCTCATCTGTACAATTACGGCAAATTATTTTGAATTGTCCCTTCGGGATATTCTTAAGCCATGGATTAAAATGACAACTTGAAGTGTCAATATAGGCATTTACGTCAGTGGTTTTGAAAAAGGTCTTGGTCTTAAAATGGCCTTCCTCTAGATTGTCAAATCGAGAAAATCTACAGAGGTATCACTTATGTTGCTAGTGAATTTAAGGTTTCACTCATTCACATTTAGTCAAGTCCTCAATTCTCCTTTTTCTGTTTTCTTATTGAGTACTGGGATAATTTCGCCCCCATCGCCGTCCCGGTGCACTGGAAGCAATATGTATCTTCGTATACAAAATAATTGTGACAAAGGCAAAAGTTTATGCAATCAAGGATAAATGCCCTATGGGCCAGGCTCATATCGGCAGGGCCGGACTGGCCTACCGGGATACCGGGAAATTTCCCGGTGGGCCGCCGGCCCTGGGGCCGCTTTAAGATGTGCCTGCACTTTTTCTGCGGCCGGCGGGCCGAATCCGAAAGCTAGCCTAAGTCTGATGTAGTGGAGTGGTGGCCGCACTGGCAGGTGGGTGGAGCTGAGCAGGCCAGCAGGCCGGCCTCCGTGGGAGCGGCACTGCTCCCTCCGACCACCTGGTGTCGCTGTGAGCGGCAGCCCGTGATCCTAAGGATCTGGCTGTCCTGTGTGTGGCCTCCCCTCTCTTGCTGCAAGTGGCCTCAGGCTCCCGCCGCCTCACCAGATTCAAATATGCCGGGCCCAGGCCGCAGACCGGAAGCAGAGCCCGACCCCTGTGTATGCCACCGTCACCGATGTAAACTGCCCTGGGGGTAAGAAGGGGCCAGGCTGTGCCCACATGTGACTGTGCAGTCTGTCAGGGTTATGTAGTGTATATTATTTACATACAGTCTTATAATTTATAAGACTGTATGTACACTAATATACACTACATAACCCTGACAGCCTGCACAGTCACATGTGGGCACAGCCCTGGCATCCAATACATATCACAGAGAGCTATACTGTGCATTATAAGCTATACTGCACAGTATAGCTCTCTGTGACATGTATTGGATGCCAGGGCTGTGCCCACATGTGACTGTGCAGGCTGTCAGGGTTATGTAGTGTATATTAGTTTGCATACAGTCTCCAGTTTACAGGACTCTCCAGGAGTGACATCGGCTGGGCAGATCCGCTTCTAGGATCTGGACTCCATGGGCCCTCTGTGGCCCTCACATGCATCACAGCAAGGAGATGATTGGGGCAGTTGACAGCAGGGCTCTGGCTGGAGGTAGCACTTTGTGAAAGGTTGTCACACAGGTTGTCAGGGGCTGGGAGGGGAGAACATCTTGGTGTGTAACCTGGTGTCACTGTGCTGTACAAAGGATCTGCTGGGCATGGTGCCTCCACAGAGGGCAGGGAATCAGATTGACTGAGGAGGGCTTGTACTTTGGAGAAGAATATGTGGCTTCATGTGACAGAGCAGAGGAATCGCACAGAAGAGTGTGTGTATGAGGATACGTCGTGTCTCCAGGAGCTCTGCCCCTGACATCTCCAAGTGACAGACACTGCTGGACCCCCCTGGCACCCTGCACACATTATACATGCACAGTATAGCTTTCCCTGATATGTATTGGATGCCAGGGCCATGCCCACATGTGGCGAGTGGCGGTGCATTATACACAGCAGCACGGTGTCCGGTACTCACACAAAGACGTGGTAGACAAATGCCCAGCCCCGGGGTCTCTCCAGCACGTTGCACAGGTAGTTATGCAGCCTCCGGTAGTTCACGTTCCTCCGGCAGCTCTGGCTGCTGTTGTACAACAGCGGCTTCCCCAATAAGCTCATGCAAGCTCCCTGCTTCCCCCAGCGGCTCTCCTGCAAGCCCCCTCCCGGTCCCACACCGCTGCCCCTGCCAGTGTCACTGGTGCCCAGGAGAAGCAGCCCATCCCCTCTACTGGAGTTCAACAGCACCCTGTTGCCCCGACCCGTAGTAACGGTCCCTGCCCCTGCCTTTACCTCCAGAGCTACTTTTTATCCAGAGCCTCCCACATCACCTCCACTATGGTTGCGGGACATGGCATCACCGGCGTGGGCACAGAGGGCTCGGGTGGATGCACAGAGCAGACCTGGGGACAGGGTGGCAGCGCTTCCTGGCTTCAGACTGTCAGATCTGATCACAAGTTGGCACCAGCCATACATACAGGAAGGCTCTGTGTGCAGGGTGCCAGGGGGGTCCAGCAGTGTCTATCACTTGGAGATGTCAGGGGCAGAGCTCCTGGAGACACGACGTATCCTCATCCACACACTCTTCTGTGCAATTCCTCTGCTCTGTCACATGAAGCCACATATTCTTCTCCAAAGTACAAGCCCTCCTCAGTCCATCTGATTCCCTGCCCTCTGTGGAGGCACCATGCCCAGCAGATCCTTGGTACAGCACAGTGACACCAGGTTACACACCAAGATGTTCTCCACTCCCAGCCCCTGACAACCTGTGTGACAACCTTTCACAAAGTGCTACCTCCAGCCAGAGCCCTGCTGTCAACTGCCCCAATCATCTCCTTGCTGTGATGCATAAAGAAGCATGTGAGGGCTACAGAGGGCCCATGGAGCCCATATCCTAGAAGCTGATCTGCCCAGCTGATGCCACTCCTGGAGAGTCCCTTGCTGCTCTCTGTACAGGAGGGGACAGTGATTACACAGCTCTCTGCATCCAGCAGGCTGCTCAGCCTCCACACAGGCAGCTCCCAGCAGTCTACTGTGCCTTCATACATAGAAGCCTGGAGGTCACTTCCAGGCAGCTGAAACTCCATGCATGGTGGTCAGAGTGGCTGTGAGAAGCTTGGAGACCACCACCTCCAGGCAGCTGCACTTCAACAACTTTTCCAGGAGAATCCAGCAACTCTGTGACAGCAGGAAGGGGTTGCCAGTCACTCACTTGTCCCTGTGCAGCCTGCAGCTCCAGTCCTTCTCCTGGTGCTGCTGCTGACATACATTCAAGGGGGACAGAAGGGGAAGGGGGGTAAGGAAGAGGGGGAAGGCCAGGTACTTACAGGAGGACTATATCTGAGTATAAATTAAAGGGGTTGTTCGGGTTCAGAGCTGAACCCGGACATACCTCCATTTTCACCCAAGCAGCCCCCCTGACTTGAGCTAAATCGCGCAGGGCAAAGGCATTTTTTGAAGATCTGGTGACGTACTGTCACGGATGGTGTACAGGAAACAAGATGATACAAATACAAACGATGACTCACTGGATCCACAACTAAGGAACAAAAAGGGAGACCCCTGCAATCGACCTGCCGCTCTCCCTTATTGCTCAGCCTATGCGACCACTCCAAAGGTGAATGGGCGCATATCCACGTACCTCGGCTATCTTAACCTGAAGGCCCTACAATAGTGAGGGGACACGACCACCGGCTCCCTACACAGACACGGAGGGAGTCAGGGTCACCTGAATCCAGACAACAGAAAATCATAAATACTTAAACAGAACTTATCTGCAGACGACTGTGGACTGGGAACTGGTAGCTGGGAGCTGGGAGCTGAGGACAGCATGCACACACATTCCAGGAAGTTGTATCAGCCGCACCCTACTACCTTATGGGGAAGAATTTAAAGGGAGGTAATGAGTCTGACTGCATGACAGCTGAGATAGCCTAACGAGGTGAGGAACAGAAACCAAAACAAAGAAACTCAAGGGGGAGGATCTGAACGGCTCCTGTCAGAGCTTCTCAACTGTCTGGTTGTGACAGTACCCCTCCCTCTAGGAGTGGACTCCGGACACTCAGGGCCCACCTTCTCAGGATGGGACCTATGGAAAGCCCTGATGAGGCGAGAGGCCTTAATGTCCGTCACTGGGACCCACATCCTCTCCTCAGGACCATAACCCTCCCAATGAACGAGGTACTGGAGGGAACCGCGGACAAGACGAGAATCCACAATCCTAGAGACCTGAAATTCAAGATTTCCATCAACAATAATCGGAGGAGGAGGCAAAGGCGAGGGTACAATAGGTTGAACATAAGGTTTCAATAAGGACTTATGAAAAACATTATGGATCTTCCAAGTCTGAGGAAGATCAAGACGGTAGGCAACAGGATTGATGACAGAGAGGATCTTATAAGGCCCAATAAACCTAGGACCCAACTTCCAGGAGGGAACCTTCAATTTGATATTCTTGGTAGACAGCCACACCAAATCATCAACATTCAGGTCCGGACCAGGCACACGTCTCTTATCCGCCACACGCTTATATCTCTCACTCATGTTCTTTAGATTATCCTGAATCTTTTGCCAAATAGATGACAAAGACGAGGAGAATCTGTCCTCATCAGGCAAACCAGAAGAGCCCTCTCCAGAGAAAGTCCCAAACTGCGGATGAAACCCATATGCACCAAAAAATGGTGACTTATCAGAGGACTCCTGACGACGGTTATTTAAAGCAAACTCAGCAAGGGACAAAAAAGAACACCAATCCTCCTGATTCTCCGCCACAAAACAGCGCAGATATGTCTCCAGATTCTGATTGACACGCTCTGTCTGGCCATTCGACTGCGGATGGAAAGCAGAAGAGAATGACAAGCGAACCCCCAAGCGAGAACAGAAAGCCTTCCAGAATCTGGAAACAAACTGCGTGCCACTATCAGAGACTATGTCTGAAGGAATCCCATGCAATTTGACAATGTGGTCAACAAATGCCTGCGCCAGCGTCTTAGCATTGGGCAAACCAGGAAAAGGGATAAAATGAACCATTTTGCTAAAACGGTCCACCACCACCAGAATCACAGACTTCCCCGAGGAACGAGGCAAGTCCGTTATGAAGTCCATGGACAGATGTGTCCAAGGACGGGAAGGAATGGGCAAAGGAAGGAGAGGACCTGATGGCCGTGAATGAGGGACCTTGGCACGAGCGCAAGTCTCGCAAGCTGCCACAAAACCCTCAACCGACTTACGAAGCGCAGGCCACCAGAATCTCCGAGCAATGAGATCCAGTGTGGCTCTTGTCCCCGGGTGCCCAGCAAGGACCGTATCGTGGTGTTCTTTAAAAATCTTGTGTCTCAAAGCGAGAGGCACAAACAACCTCCCAGGAGGACAAAGATCATGAGCTTCTGACTGGGCTGCCTGCACCTCTGCCTCCAATTCAGGAAAAAGAGCAGAGACCACCACACCTTCAGCTAAAATGGGACCCGGGTCTTCAAAATTCCCACCTCCCGGGAAACAACGTGACAGGGCATCTGCCTTCACATTCTTAACCCCAGGGCGGAACGTAACAACAAAATTAAACCTTGAAAAGAACAAAGACCATCTGGCCTGTCTCGGGTTCAGACGCTTGGCTGACTCCAAGTAGGCCAGATTTTTATGGTCAGTAAACACGGTAATAGGGTGTCTGGCTCCCTCTAGCCAATGGCGCCATTCCTCAAAAGCCAACTTGATGACCAACAATTCCCTATCTCCCACATCATAATTTCTCTCTGCGGAGGAGAGCTTCTTTGAGAAAAAGGCACACGGTTGCCATTTGGCAGGAGAGGAACCCTGAGACAAGACCGCACCCACCCCTACCTCAGAAGCATCAACCTCAACTATGAAGGGTAACGAAACATCAGGTTGTACTAGGATGGGAGCGGAAGCAAAACTCTCCTTGATATTAGAAAAGGCCTTACGCGCCTATACCGACCAGGAAGAAAAATCTACCCCCTTTCTGGTCATATCCGTAAGTGGTTTAACAACAGAGGAATAATTCAAAATAAATTTCCTGTAATAATTAGCAAAGCCCAAAAAACGCATCAGCGCCTTCTGATTCTCAGGAAGCTCCCACTCAAGCACAGCGCGAACCTTCTCGGGGTCCATGCGAAAACCAGAAGCGGAGACAAGAAACCCCAGAAATTGGATCTCTGGAACCGCAAACACACATTTTTCCAGTTTCGCGTATAATTTATTCTCCCGCAGGATGAGTAAGACCTGACATAAGTGTTCCTTATGAGTCTTGAAATCAGGAGAAAAAATCAAAATGTCATCCAAATACACTAATACAAATTTTCCCATTAAATGATAAAAAATGCTGTTGACGAAATGCTGAAAAACGGCTGGGGCATTCATCAAACCAAAAGGCATAACTAAATTCTCAAAATGGCCCTCAGGGGTATTGAAAGCCGTCTTCCATTCGTCTCCTTCTCTGACCCTAACCAGGTTGTATGCCCCTCTTAGGTCTAATTTGGAAAAGACTTTCGCCCCAACAACCTGGTTAAACAAATCCGGGATTAGAGGAAGCGGATACGGATCACGAATAGTGATACTGTTCAGCTCCCTGAAATCCAGACAAGGTCTTAAAGAACCATCTTTTTTCTTAACAAAGAAAAAACCAGCGGCAACAGGTGACTTTGAGGGTCGTATGTGTCCTTTTCTCAGACTCTCAGAGATATAAGCACGCATCGCGACCCTCTCAGGTTGGGAAAGATTGTATAAACGAGATTTAGGCAGCTTGGCACCTGGGATGAGATCAATAGGGCAATCATACTCCCTGTGCGGAGGTAAACCCTGAACTCCACTCTCAGAGAAAACATCCAAAAATTCAGAGAGGAAAGGTGGTACAGTCTTAGTAGAAACCTCAGAAATAGATGTTATGAGGCAATTCTCTCTGCAAAAGTTACTCCAACCATTTATTTGCCTCGCTTGCCAATCAATGGTGGGGTTATGTTTAGTGAGCCAGGGTAGCCCCAACACTAGAGGAGTAGGCAAACCGCTAAGGACGAAACATGACACATCCTCAACATGAGCATCATTCACAATTAAACGGATATTGTGAACTATGCCCTTTAATGATTTCTGAGAAAGTGGAGCTGAATCAATAGAAAAAACAGGAATATCTTTTCCCAAAGTGCATACCTAGAAACCATGAGTTATTGCAAATTGGTTATCAATGAGGTTGACAGCTGCTCCACTATCCACAAAAATCTCACAAAAAATGCTCTTGCTCTCTAGCGCCACCCTAGCAGGCAGGACAAAACGGGAACTACAAGCAAAAGAAAAATCTTCAATTTCCGCCTCAGCCCTGCCAATAGTAACAGACGGAATATTCTTAAAAGATTTCTTCCTTTTTGTCTCTTTATTACTCCCAGAAAACTGCCTGAATCTCCTAGAGGGACAAACATTTGCCAGATGATTTATACCTCCACAACAAAAGCAAACCCTCCCCTGCGGGCTGAATCTTCTATTGTCAGAGGCAATCAACCCCAGCTGCATGGGCTCCTGCTCAGATGGGGCTGACAGCGACTGAGACCCCTGTGCACAGAATGACACCGCTGCACTGTCCCGGGACTGAGTATGACAGGAAGGAGAGATCTCTCCTCTCTCTCTAAGACGCCTGTCAATACGAACAGCCTGAGACATAGCAGAATTCAAGGAGGTAGGTCTTTCATGAAAGGCAAATGCATCTCTCAATCCCTCAGAAAGACCATAGCAAAATTGACTTCGGAGTACAGCATCATTCCAACCAGTATCAGCTGCCCATCTCCGAAATTCTGAGCAGTATATCTCTGCGGATTGTTTACCCTGGCATAACAGACGTAGTCTAGACTCAGCCAGAGCAATACGATCCGGATCATCATATATCTGACCCAGAGCTGAAAAGAATTCATCCACTGAACGGAGGGGCCGTGCCCCCTCCGGCAGCGAAAAGGCCCAGGACTGAGCATTACCTCTGAGCAGCGATATAATGATGCCCACCCTTCGTTCTTCATCACCGGAAGAATGGGGAAGAAGGCGAAAATGGAGTTTGCAAGCCTCTCTAAAACGTACAAAATTCTCACTACCCCCGGAAAACGTATCCGGGAGCGAAATCTTAGGCTCAGCACAACCTCCATGAACGCAAGCTGAACCGGTCACTTGAAACTGAGAAAAAGTCTTACTGAGATCAGCTACCTCCAAAGAAAGACCCTGAAAGCGTTCAGCCAAAAGTGTAACCGGATCCATGCTTGAGACGGTTTAGGCGGCTGATAATGTCACGGATGGTGTACAGGAAACAAGATGATACAAATACAAACGATGACTCACTGGATCCACAACTAAGGAACAAAAAGGGAGACCCCTGCAATCGACCTGCCGCTCTCCCTTATTGCTCAGCCTATCCGACCACTCCAAAGGTGAATGGGCGCATATCCACGTACCTCGGCTATCTTAACCTGAAGGCCCTACAATAGTGAGGGGACACGACCACCGGCTCCCTACACAGACACGGAGGGAGTCAGGGTCACCTGAATCCAGACAACAGAAAATCATAAATACTTAAACAGAACTTATCTGCAGACGACTGTGGACTGGGAACTGGGAGCTGGGAGCTGGGAGCTGAGGACAGCATGCACACACATTCCAGGAAGTTGTATCAGCCGCACCCTACTACCTTATGGGGAAGAATTTAAAGGGAGGTAATGAGTCTGACTGCATGACAGCTGAGATAGCCTAACGAGGTGAGGAACAGAAACCAAAACAAAGAAACTCAAGGGGGAGGATCTGAACGGCTCCTGTCAGAGCTTCTCAGCTGTCTGGTTGTGACACGTACTGGGGCTCTCCATGAGGCTGCCAGGAAGCCCAGTGACGTCACCGTCACTGATGGCCGGGATTTAGCGCTGCCCTAGCCAGTTAAACGGTAATATGAACAATGGGGTTCTACAAAAGAGCTATCGTGGGGCAAAGTTCATATTCGTGTTACACACGTGTTTTAAAATGAATGCTTTCCCCTTTTATAAACAAGTAAATAATGACGCAATGCTGTGGGGCTGGTGTGCAACTTTTTCCAGGGCTGGTTTTTATCCCCAGTCCGGCCCTGCATATCGGGGTCTAATTCCAAAGCCTCCTCAACTCCCCTGAGACCCAACGTCTTAGGGATAATGGTATATAGCGAAGCCACATCAATTGTAGCCAGCAATACATCCTCACTCGTGGGGCCAAAGTTCTCCAGCAATCGAATCACGTCACCAGAATCCCTCAGGTACGATGGACTGTGGAATGTAGTCCAATCATCCTGGGCTGGAATACCTGTTCACAGGGGCCAGAAGTTGGTTGACTTCATGCAACACAGATGTCCAGCAGGTCTCAGAAACAGCGGTTATACAACGAAATATTAGTGAAGCGATTCAAAGGAAAGCAAAATCTTCAGACATTTTTCAGTTTATATAGTGAATGTTTGAGTTTGTAAAGAAGAATACAAACACTGCTATTTTTGAACAATCTAATATTCACCCTTCTTCATTTTTTTTGAGGAACAACACAAATTTGATATATTTTTCTTCATGTTTTGATTTGGAATAGAATGTGTAGTGTTACCAATGCATTTGTGTGAATGGAAATAAAAGCTATTAGAAGGATTTTGAGCTTTAGACATTTTGCTATTATTTTAAACACAACTGTATATATATATATATATATACACAAAACCTCTCCTCCCCTCTTCCTGCCCAGCTCTCTATAGTTTTGGCATCATTTTTGTTGTTGGTATCATCAGGGCCGTTTGAAGGAATTTGGGTGCCCCAAGCAAAATAGACATGGAGCCCCCATACCCCCCCCCCCTCCACGCCCTCCCCACCTTACGCACGCAAAGCCTACAGGAACCACAGTATAGCCATACGGTTTAAGTTCACCCACACTTTATATAAATAAAAAAGGAGGTTTAAAGTGCAAATACTGCTGTTGCATTTAATGTGGATGAGATTTGAACAGTGCCATCCACAGATCCCCCTCCCCTAAACAGTGCCATCCACAGATCCCTCTCCCCTAAACAGTGCCATCCACAGATCCGCCTCTAAACAGTGCCATCCACAGATCCCCCCTAAACAGTGCCATCCACAGATCCCCCCTAAACAGTGCCATCCACAGATCCCCCCCTAAACAGTGCCATCCACAGATCCCCCCTCCCCTAAACAGTGCCATCCACAGATCTCCCCCCTAAACAGTGCCATCCACAGATCTCCCCCCTAAACAGTGCCATCCACAGATCTCCCCCCTAAACAGTGCCATCCACAGATCTCCCCCCTAAACAGTGCCATCCACAGATCCCCCCTCCCCTAAACAGTGCCATCCACAGATCTCCCCCCTAAACAGTGCCATCCACAGATCTCCCCCCTAAACAGTGCCATCCACAGATCCCCCACTAAACAGTGCCATCCACAGATCCCCCTAAACAGTGCCATCCACAGATCCCCCCTCCCCTAAACAGTGTCATCCACAGATCTCCCCCCTAAACAGTGCCTTCCACAGATCCCCCCTAAACAGTGCCATCCATAGATCCCCCCTAAACAGTGCCATCCACAGATCCCCCCCTAAACAGTGGCATCCACAGATCCCCCCTCCCCTAAACAGTGCCATCCACAGATCTCCCCCCTAAACAGTGCTATCCACAGATCCCTCCTCCCCTAAACAGTGCCATCCACAGATCTCCCCCCTAAACAGTCCCATCCACAGATCCCCCCTAAACAGTGCCATCCACAGATCCCCCCTAAACAGTGCCATCCACAGATCCCCCCTAAACAGTGCCATCCACAGATCTCCCCCTAAACAGTGCCATCCACAGACCCCCCCCTAAACAATGCCATCCACAGATCTCCCCCTAAACAGTGCCATCCACAGATCCCCCCCTAAACAGTGCCATCCACAGATCCCCCCTAAACAGTGCCATCCACAGATCCCCCCTCCCCTAAACAGTGCCATCCACAGATCTCCCCCCTAAACAGTGCCATCCAGAGATCCCCCTAAACAGTGCCATCCACAGATCCCCCCTAAACAGTGCCATCCACAGATCCCCCCTAAACAGTGCCATTAACAGATCCCCCCTCCCCTAAACAGTGCCATCCACAGATCTCCCCCCTAAACAGTGCCATCAACAGATCCCTCCTCCCCTAAACAGTGCCATCCACCAATCCCCCCTCCCCTAAACAGTGCCATCCACAGATCTCCCCCTAAACAGTGCCATCCACAGATCCCCTCCTAAACAGTGCCATCCACAGACCCCCCCTAAACAGTGCCATCCACAGAACCCCCTAAAACAGTGTCATCCACAGATCCCCCTAAACAGTGCCATCCACAGATCCCCCCTCCCCTAAACAGTGCCATCCACAGATCCCCTCTAAACAGTGCCATCCACAGATCCCCCCTCCCCTAAACAGTGCCATCCACAGATCTCCCCCCTAAACAGTGCCATCCACAGATCCCCCCTAAACAGTGTCATCCACAGATCCCCCTAAACAGTGCCATCCACAGATCCCCCTCCCCTAAACAGTGCCCTCCACAGATCTCCCCCCTAAACAGTGCCATTCACAGATACCCCCTAAACAGTGCCATCCACAGATCCCCCTAAACAGTGCCATCCACAGATACCCCCCTAAACAGTGCAATCCACAGATCCCCCTAAACAGTGCCATCCACAGATCCCCCCTAAACAGTGCCATCCACAGATCCCCCCTCCCCTAAACAGTGCCATCCACAGATCTCCCCCCTAAACAGTGCCATCCACAGATCCCCCCTAAACAGTGCCATACACAGATCCCCCTAAACAGTGCCATCCACAGATCCCCCTTAAACAGTGCCATCCACAGATCCCACCTCCCCTAAACAGTGCCATGATGGCACTGTTTAGGGGAGGGGGGATCTGTGGATGGCACTGTTTAGGGGGGATCTGTGGATGGCACTGTTTAAGGGGGAGATCTGTGGATGGCACTGTTTAGGGGAGGGGGGATCTGTGGATGGCACTGTAGGGTGATCTGTGGATGGCACTGCCATCCACAGATCCCCCTACAGTGCCATCCACAGATCTGCCTCCCCGATGCTCACAGCAGTATATTTATAAACTAATCAGTAACTACTTTAACTTTAATCATTGCTCATTGCTGAGCTCTTTACTTGGATTATAATTTATTTGGATATGGGATATCTTACTTTGTCTTAGCTCCGGTAATAGCAGGCAGTGCGGGGGGCGGCGCTCACTCACTGACGTCACGCGCCTGCGCCGCCTAGTGGGAGGAGCAGGCGCGTGACGTCAGTGAGTGAGCGCCACCCCCCGCACTGCCTGCTATTACCGGAGCTAAGACAAAGTAAGATATCCCATATCCAAATAAATTATAATCTAAGTAGGAGCTCAGCAATGAGCAATGATTAAAGTTAAAGTAGTTACTGATTAGTTTAGAAATATACTGCTGTGAGCGGCGTGGCCCTGTATATTCTAACCCCCAGGTAAGCGTCCCTGTCACCATGGGAACGCCTGGGGGTAAGAATATACCATCGGATCTTCTGAGTTACTCAGCTGCAAAACAAGCACCGGCTCTGCTTGGGCCAGCTCGGGGCCCCAAGCAATTGCTTGTTTTGCCTGTCTGTTAGCGATGGGCCTGGGTATCATTGGGGCTCATGTATATTAGTACTTTAAATTATATTTTAGATGTGACATTAATAAAGGTTAATTTTTATGGCACTTTCAGTGAATCGACTATTTGAAGCTACCTTTGGAGAACATCACTTGCTACTAGGGTATATTTCCTGGATAGAAGACCTATGAGACTTCATTGATCATATGGGGGTTGGACCCCAAGAATAATTTCTTCTGATGGGCCCAAAGAACTGGAATATGACGTTGATCCTAACATCTCCATCAGGCTTATCAAGGATATTAAAAAAAAAAATACACCAGTAGTGTAGGTAGTGAAAATAGAGTAAAAATAAATCCTTTATACATATAAATGATATAACTGCAAATTTGACATTTATTGAATATTTGGCTCACATAAAAAATCTATTACTGCAGGTATGCTCCCCATAATATTTCAAAATTAATCAGTCTGACCCATCCGATTAGTACTTATGTCGACCAAATTTTGAGACCTTTTGTTGTCTCTCTTCCGTCTTATGTCCAGGATTCCATGGAGGTCATCAAGAGAGTGGATGCCATCCATGTGGAGTGAGATATGTTATTGGCCAGCTTGGACAGTTAGGCCCTTTATAATTCAATACCACATGGGAGGGGATGTGAGGTGGTCTCAATGTTCTTATAGGAGAGAGGCACACATTTATGGTGACATAATTCATTCTAGATCACAACTTGTTTCTCTTTAATAACAAGGTTTACCACCAGGTTAAGGGGGTTTCTATGGGGAGCCCATGTGCCCCTACATTCACAAACCTTTTCGTAGGTGGTTGGGAAAGAGAAGTTGTGTTTGGTGATGACATGGGAGATTTTGCATTATCGATAATCTTATGGCTTAGGTATATCGATCATATACTAATTCTCTGGAAAGGGGATGGAGATACTTTTGCACGTTTTGTTCAAAGCCTTAATAATAACGGCTGGGGCCTATTTTTTACATCTGAAGTGCATTCCTCCATCATTATATTTTTGTACCTTACCATATTTAAAGATCAAAATGGTTATATAGGCACACGCCTTTTCAGGAAAGAGACAGCTACTAATAGCTTGTTAAATTGGCGGAGTTGTCATCCTGGGGCTCTTAAACAAGATATCCTGAAAGGACAGTACTTGCGTCTCGGCCGCAACTGTTCAACTATGTGGGATTTTCAAGCTGCTGCCGGTGATCTAAGATTGAAATTCAAAAACCAAGGATACCCTGAGAATGTTCTCAATCAAGCTTACCATCATTAGTTGTGATAGACAGGCCTTGCTCAGTCTCCTGGTACGCAGAGAAGGTTCTGACCAAATCCGTATTATTGCAGACTATGATGAAGCGCATAGTCCAATTAGGCAGATTCTGTCACAATTTTGGTGTATTTTACAAGCAGACCCTGATGTGGGGCATCTTATGGGCAATACCCCCTCAATAACATTCAGGAGGGGCAGAAATATTAAGGATTGACTTGTCCACAGTTTGCATACCCCCATTGTGAAGTCCAGCAACCCCTTAAGGAATCAGCTTGTGGGAACTTTAAAATGTGGGTGCAGCATTGCATGTGGCTCCATCAAGGGAGGCAAAAAGTTCTCAAGTACCAGTACTGGAATCATCTATAGCATCAGATGGTTTATAAATAGAGTTGAGCGAACACCTGGATGTTCGGGTTCGAGAAGTTCGGCCGAACTTCCCGGAAATGTTCGGGTTCGGGATTAGAGTTGAGCGAACACCTGGATATTCGGGTTCGAGAAGTTCGGCCGAACTTCCCGGAAATGTTCGGGTTCGGGATCCGAACCCGACCCGAACTTCGTCCCGAACCCCATTGAAGTCAATGGGGACCCGAACTTTTCGGCACTAAAAAGGCTGTAAAACAGCCCCGAAAAAGAGCTAGAGGGCTGCAAAAGGCAGCAACATGTAGGTAAATCCCCTGCAAACAAATGTGTATAGGTAAATGAATTAAAATTAAAATTAAAAAAATAAAAATTAACCAATATCAATTGGACAGAGGTCCCAAAGCAGAGAATCTGGCTTCACGTCAGAAGAGAATCAGTCTCTTCATGCCATAGCAGAGAATCTGGCTTCATGTCAGCAGAGAAACAGTCTCTTAATGCCATAGCAGAGAATCTGGCTTCATGTCAGCAGAGAATCAGTCTTCATGTCATAGCAGAAAATCAGGCTTCACGTCACCCACCACTGGAAGAGACCACTGTCACATATTTAGGCCCAGGCAGCCAGGCAGAGGAGAGAGGTCCCGTAACAGAGAATCTGGCTTTATGTCAGCACAGAATCAGTCTTCATGTCATAGCAGAGAATCAGGCTTTACGTCGCCCACCACTGGAACAGGCCACTGTCACATATTTAGGCCCAGGCAGCCAGGCAGAGGAGAGAGGTTCCGTAACAGAGAATCTGGCTTCATGTCAGCACAGAATCAGTCTTCATGTCATAGCAGAGAATCAGGCTTCACGTCACCCACCACTGAAAGAGGCCACTGTCACATATTTAGGCCCAGGCACCCAGGCAGAGGAGAGAGGTCTCGTAACAGAGAATCTGGCTTCATGTCAGCACAGAATCAGTCTTCATGTCATAGCAGAGAATCAGGCTTCACGTAACCCACCACTGGAAGAGGCCACTGTCACACATTTAGGCCCTGGCACCCAGACAGAGGAGAGAGTTCCCGTAACAGAGAATCTGGCTTCATGTCAGCACAAAATCAGTCTTCATGTCATAGCAGAGAATCAAGCTTCACGTCACCCACCACTGGAACAGGCCACTGTCACATATTTAGGCCCAGGCACCCAGGCAGAGGAGAGAGGTCGCGTAACAGAGAATCTGGCTTCATATCAGCACAGAATCAGTATTCATGTCATAGCAGAGTATCCGGCTTCACGTCACCCACCACTGGAACAGGCCACTGTCACATATTTAGACCCAGGCAGCCAGGCAGAGGAGAGAGGTCGCGTAACAGAGAATCTGGCTTCATGTCAGCACAGAATCAGTCTTCATGTCATAGCAGAGAATCAGGCTTCACCTCACCCACCACTGGAAGAGGCCACTGTCACACATTTAGGCCCTGGCACCCAGACAGAGGAGAGAGGTCCCGTAACAGAGAATCTGGCTTCATGTCAGTACAGAATCAGTCTTTATGTCATAGCAGAGAATCAGGCATCACGTCACCCACCACTGGAACAGGCCACTGTCACATATTTAGGCCCAGGCACCCAGGCAGAGGAGAGAGGTCGTGTAACAGAGAATCTGGCTTCATGTCAGCACAGAATCAGTCTTTATGTCATAGCAGAGAATCAGGCTTCACGTCACCCACCACTGGAATAGGCCACTGTCACATATTTAGGCCCAGGCAGCCAGGCAGAGGAGAGAGGTCCCGTAACAGAGAATCTGGCTTCATGTCAGCAAAGAATCAGTCTTCATGTCATAGCAGAGAATCAGGCTTCACGTCACCCACCACTGGAACAGGCCACTGTCACACATTTAGGCCCTTGCACCCAGGCAGAGGAGAGAGGTCGCGTAACAGAGAATCTGGCTTCATGTCAGCACAGAATCAGTCTTCATGTTATAGCAGAGAATCAGGCTTCACGTCACCCACCACTGGAACAGGCCACTGTCACATATTTAGGCCCAGGCACCCAGGCAGAGGAGAGAGGTCGCGTAACAGAGAATCTGGCTTCATGTCAGCACAGAATCAGTATTCATGTCATAGCAGAGAATCCGGCTTCACGTCACCCACCACTGGAACAGGCCACTGTCACATATTTAGGCCCAGGCAGCCAGGCAGAGGAGAGAGGTCCCGTAACAGAGAATCTGGCTTCATGTCAGCAAAGAATCAGTCTTCATGTCATAGCAGAGAATCAGGCTTCACGTCACCCACCACTGGAACAGGCCACTGTCACACATTTAGGCCCTTGCACCCAGGCAGAGGAGAGAGGTCGCGTAACAGAGAATCTGGCTTCATGTCAGCAAAGAATCAGTCTTCATGTCATAGCAGAGAATCAGGCTTCACGTCACCCACCACTGGAACAGGCCACTGTCACACATTTAGGCCCTGGCACCCAGACAGAGGAGAGAGGTCCCGTAACAGAGAATCTGGCTTCATGTCAGCACAGAATCAGTCTTCATGTCATAGCAGAGAATCAGGCTTCATGTCAACCACCACTGGAACAGGCCACTGTCACATATTTAGGCCCAGGCACCCAGGCAGAGGAGAGAGGTTGTGTAACAGAGAATCTGGCTTCATGTCAGCACAGAATCAGTCTTCATGTCATAGCAGAGAATCAGGCTTCACGTCACCCACCACTGGAACAGGCCACTGTCACATATTTAGGCCAGGCAGCCAGGCAGAGGAGAGAGGTCCCGTAACAGAGAATCTGGCTTCATGTCAGCACAGAATCAGTCTTCATGTCATAGCAGAGAATCAGGCTTCACGTCACCCACTACTGGAACAGACCACTGTCACATATTTATGCCCAGGCACCCAGACAGAGGAGAGAGGTCGCGTAACAGAGAATCTGGCTTCATGTCAGCACAGAATCAGTCTTCATGTCATAGCAGAGAATCAGGCTTCACGTCACCCACCACTGGAACAGGCCACTGTCACATATTTAGGCCCAGGCACCCAGGCAGAGGCGAGAGGTCGAGTAACAGAGAATCTGGCTTTATGTCAGCACAGAATCAGTCTTCATGTCATAGCAGAGAATCAGGCTTCACGTCACCCACCACTAGAACAGTCCATTGTCACATATTTAGGCCCAGGCACCCAGGCAGAGGAGAGAGGTCCCATAGCAGAAAATCTGGCTTCATGTCAGCAGAGAATCGGTCTTCATGTCATAGCAGAGAATCAGGCTTCATGTCACCCACCACTGGAACAGGCCACTGTCAGATATTTTTAGGCCCCGGCACCCAGGCAGTGGAGAGAGGTCCCATAACATAGAATCTGGATTCATGTCAGCAGAGAATCAGTCTTCATGTCATAGCAGAGAATCAGGCTTCACGTCACCCACCACTGGAACAGTCCATTGTCACATATTTAGGCCCAGGCACCCAGGCAGAGGAGAGAGGTCCCATAGCAGAGAATCTGGCTTCATGTCAGCAGAGAATCAGTCTTCATGTCATAGCAGAGAATCAGGCTTCATGTCACCCACCACTGGAACAGGCCACTGTCAGATATTTTTAGGCCCCGGCACCCAGGCAGTGGAGAGAGGTCCCATAACATAGAATCTGGCTTCATGTCAGCAGAGAATCAGTCTTCATGTCATAGCAGAGAATCAGGCTTCACGTCACCCACCACTGGAACAGTCCATTGTCACATATTTAGGCCCAGGCACCCAGGCAGAGGAGAGAGGTCCCATTGCAGAGAATCTGGCTTCATGTCAGCAGAGAATCAGTCTTCATGTCATAGCAGAGAATCAGGCTTCATGTCACCCACCACTGGAACCGGCCACTGTCACACATTTAGGCCCAGGCAGCCAGGCAGAGGAGAGAGGTCCCATAACAGAGAATCTGGCTTCATGTCAGCACAGAATCAGTCTTCATGTCAAAGCAGAGAATCAGGCTTCACGTCACCCACCACTGGAACAGGCCACTGTCACATATTTAGGCCCAGGCAGCCAGGCAGAGGAGAGGCGTCCCGTAACAGAGAATCTGGCTTCATGTCAGCACAGAATCAGTCTTCATGTCATAGCAGAGAATCAGGCTTCACGTCACCCACCACTGGAACAGGCCACTGTCACACATTTAGGTCCCGGCACCCAGACAGAGGAGAGGTTCATTCAACTTTGGGTTGCCCCGCAATATAATGCTAAAATGAAAATAAAAATAGTATTGAATGAGGAAGTGCCCTGGAGTACAATAATATATTGTTAAGGGGAGGTAGTTAATGTCTTATCTGCACAAGGGATGGACAGGTCCTGTGGGATCCATGCCTGGTTCATTTTTATGAACGTCAGCTTGTCCACATTGGCTGTAGACAGGCGGCTGCGTTTGTCTGTAATGACGCCCCCTGCCTCGCTGAATACACGTTCAGACAAAACGCTGGCCGCCGGGCAGGCCAGCACCTCCAAGGCATAAAAGGCTAGCTCTGGCCACGTGGACAATTTGGAGACCCAGAAGTTGAATGGGGCCGAACCATCAGTCAGTACGTGGAGGGGTTTGCACAGGTACTGTTCCACCATGTTAGTGAAATGTTTCCCCCTGCTAACACGTTCCGTATCAGGTGGTGGTGCAGTTAGCTGTGGCGTGGTGACAAAGCTTTTCCACATCTCTGCCATGCTAACCCTGCCCTAAGAGGAGCTGGCCGTGACACAGCTGCGTTGGCGACCTCTTGCTCCTCCTCTGCCTTCGCCTTGGGCTTCCACTTGTTCCCCTGTGACATTTGGGAATGCTCTCAGTAGCGCCTCTACCAACGTGCTCTTGTACTCGCGCATCTTCCTATCACGCTCCAGTGCAGGAAGTAAGGTGGACACATTGTCTTTGTACCGTGGATCCAGCAGGGTGGCAACCCAGTAGTACGCACACGTTAAAATGTGGGCAACACTGCTGTCGTTGCGCAGGCACTGCAGCATGTAGTCGCTCATGTGTGCCAGGCTGCCCAGAGGTAAGGACAAGCTGTCCTCTGTGGGAGGCGTATCGTAATCGTTCTGCGTTTCCCCCCAACCACGCACCAGTGATGGGCCCGAGCTGCGTTGGGTGCCACCCCGCTGTGAACATGCTTCATCCTCATCCTCCTCCACCTCCTCCTCATCCTCCTCATCCTCCAGTAGTGGGCCCTGTCTGGCCACATTTGTACCTGGCCTCTGCTGTTGCAAAAAACCTCCCTCTGAGTCACTTCGAAGAGACTGGCCTGAAAGTGCTAAAAATGACCCCTCTTCCTCCTCTTCTCTTCCTCCTCTTCCTCCTGGGCCACCTCCTCTTCCATCATCGCCCTAAGTGTTTTCTCAAGGAGACATAGAAGTGGTATTGTAACGCTGATAACGGCGTCATCGCCACTGGCCATGTTGGTGGAGTACTCGAAACAGCGCAGCAGGGCACACAGGTCTCACATGGAGGCCCAGTTATTGGTGGTGAAGTGGTGCTGTTCCGCAGTGCGACTGACCGCTGCGTGCTGCAGATGAAACTCCACTATGGCCTGCTGCTGCTCGCACAGTCTGTCCAGCATGTGCAAGGTGGAGTTCCACCTGGTGGGCACGTCGCATATGAGGCGGTGAGCGGGAAGGCCGAAGTCACGCTGTAGCGCAGACAGGCGAGCAGCGGAAGGATGTAAACGCTGGAAGCGCGAACAGACGGCCCGCACTTTATGCAGCAGCTCTGACATGTCGGGGTAGTTGCGAATGAACTTCTGCACCACCAAATTCAGCACATGCGCCAGGCAAGGGATGTGCGTCAAATCGGCTAGTCCCAGAGCTGCAACGAGATTTTGCCCTTTATCGCACACCACGAGGCCGGGCTTGAGGCTCACCGGCAGCAACCACTCGTCGGTCTGTTGTTCCATACCCCGCCACAACTCCTGTGCGGTGTGGGGCCTGTCCCCCAAACACATCAGTTTCACAACGGCCTGCTGAGGTTTACCCCTGGCTGTGCTGAAGTTGGTGGTGAAGGTCTGTCGCTGACCAAATGAGGAGGTGGTAGAAGAGGAGGAGGAAGCTAAGTAGGAGGAGGAGGAGACAGGAGGCAAAGAATGTTGCCCTGCGATCCTTGGCGGCGGAAGGACTTGCGCCAAACAGCTCTACGCCTGGGGCCCAGCCGCCACTAGATTTACCCAGTGTGCAGTTAGGGAGATATAGCATCCCTTGCCGTGCTTACTGGTCCACGTATCTGTGGTTAGGTGGACCTTGCCACAGATGGCGTTGCGCAGTGCACACTTGATTTTATCGGATACTTGGTTGTGCAGGGAAGGCACGTCTCTCTTGGAGAAGTAGTGCCGGCTGGGAAAAACATACTGTGGGACAGCAAGCGACATGAGCTGTTTGAAGCTGTCTGTGTCCACCGGCCTAAATGACAGCATTTCATAGGTCAGTAGTTTAGAAATGCTGGCATTCAGGGCCAGGGATCGAGGGTGGCTAGGTGGGAATTTACGCTTTCTCTCAAATGTTTGTGAGATGGAGAGCTGAACGCTGCCGTGTGACATGGTTGAGATGCTTGGTGACGCAGGTGGTGGTGTTGGTGGTACATCCCATGTTTGCTGGGCGGCAGGTGCCAACGTTCCTCCAGAGGCAGAGGAAGAGGCCGAGGCGGCGGCAGAAGCAGAAGAGGCCGAGGCCGCAGCAGCAGAAGAGGTAGCAGGGGGAGCCTGAGTGACTTCCTTGATTTTAAGGTGTTTACTCCACTGCAGTTCATGCTTTGCATGCAGGTGCCTGGTCATGCAGGTTGTGCTAAGGTTCAGAATGTTAATGCCTCGCTTCAGGCTCTGATGGCACAGCGTGCAAACCACTCGGGTCTTGTCATCAGCACATTGTTTGAAGAAGTGCCATGCCAGGGAACTCCTTGAAGCTGCCTTTGGAGTGCTCGGTCTCAGATGGCGGCGGTCAGTAGCAGGCGGAGTCTCTTGGCGGCGGATGTTCTGCTTTTGCCCACTGCTCCCTCTTTGTCTTTTGCTACGCTGTTGGCTCGGTCTCACCACTGCCTCTTCCTCCGAACTGTGAAAGTCAGTGGCACGACCTTCATTCCATGTGGGGTCTAGGACCTCATCGTCCCCTGAGTCTTGATCCCTGACCTCCTGTTCAGTCTGCAAACTGCAGAAAGACGCAGCAGTTTGCACCTGTGTTTCGTCATCATCAGAGACGTGCTGAGGTCGTATCCCCATGTCCTCATCATCAGGAAACATAAGTGGTTGTGCGTTAGTGCATTCTATCTCTTCCACCACTGGGGAAGGGCTAGGTGGATGCCGTTGGGAAACCCTGCCAGCAGAGTCTTCAACAGCATAAGAGACTGCTGCATAACTTGAGGCTCAGACAGTTTCCCTGATATGCATGGGGGTGATGTGACAGACTGATGGGCTTGGTTTTCATGCGCCATCTGTGCGCTTTCTGCAGAAGACTGGGTGGGAGATAATGTGAACGTGCTGGATGCACTGTCGGCCACCCAATTGACTAATGCCTGTACCTGCTCAGGCCTTACCATCCTTAGAACGACATTGGGCCCCACCAAATATCCCTGTAAATTTTGGCGGCTACTGGGACCTGAGGTAGTTGGTAAACTAGGACGTGTGGCTGTGGCAGAACGGCCACGTCCTCTCCCAGCACCAGAGGGTCCAATAACACCACCACGACCATGTCCGCGTCCGCGTCCCTTACTAGATGTTTTCCTCATTGTTACCGTTCACCACAATAGGAAAAATATTATTCGGGCCAATGTATTGAATTCAAATTCAGGCCTTTTTTTTACAGACACCTAACACTGTCTATTTAGGTACCGTATTACACTAATACAGGCACACCAGTAATGACAGATTTAGCGGAATATAAATTTGAGGCCTATTATTTAGGCGCTGGGTGACAGGTATACGTTTACGGACAGAATTAGACTTGGATCTGCACAGTAGCGTGTGTGTGAAGTTATTGAGAATTACCCTATCAGCACCTTGAATCTAATATACCCTTTTAGGGATAGATTTAAAGTAGGCCTGATACAGCAGAAACCACTAATTTAGAGAATTGCAAAATTGGGAATTGTATTTCAACCCAGAACAAAAACTGTGCTATGACGGACACTAAATAACTTGACCAGGTAAAGCAGTAATGACAGATTTGGATGAATATAAATGTGAGGCCTATTTTTTAGGCGCTGGGTGACAGGTATACGTTTAATCACAGAATTAGACTTGTATCTGCACTGTAGCGTGTGTGTTAAGTTTTTCAGAATTACCCTATCAGCACCTTGAATCTAATATACCCTTTTAGGGATAGATTTAAAGTAGGCCTGATAAAGCAGAAACCACTAATTTTGAGAATTGCAAATTTGGGAATTGTTTTTCAACCCAGAACAAAAATATTATTGAGAATAACTTGGAGACAGGCTCAGCTTGACCCTGATGTAGGATATAGCCAAAAAATAACCACACTATTGATGGTTAAATGCACTTGTGTGACAGGCTCAGCTTGCCCCTGATGTAGTACATGGCCAAAAAATAACCACACTATTGATGGTTAAATGCAATTGATGACAGCTTGACCCTGATGTAGGATATAGCAAAAAATAACTACACTATTGATGGTTAAATGTACTTGGTGGCAGCTTGTGCTCTCGCACCACAAGCCACGAAATGGCCGCCGATCACCCCAGAAAAAAGTGACTGAAAAACGCTCTGGGCACCCTAAAAACACTGAGCAATTGAATAGCAGCAGCTCAATGATCCACAGCTGTAGATCGATCACTGAATGAAGTCTTTTGGAGGAGTTAATCTGCCTAATCTCGCCCTAACGTCGCAGCTGCAACCTCTCCCTACACTTGTATCAGCAGAGTGACGTGCGGCGCTACGTGACCCAAGCTTATATAGAGGCTGGGTCACATGCTGCACTGGCCAATCACAGCCATGCCAATAGTAGGCATGGCTGTGATGGCCTCTTGGGGCAAGTAGTATGCTGCTTGTTGATTGGCTGTTTTGCAGCCTTTCAAAAAGCGCGAAGAAAGCGCCGAACACCGAACCCGGACTTTTACGAAAATGTTTTGTGGATATGCTGTAAGGGTTTGTAATGGGACAACCCCCTTAGACAATTGGTAGGCCTAAGGCTACTTTCACTCTAGCGTTTCAACTGGATCCGGCAGGGTTCAGCAAAACCGCTTCCGTTACTGATAATACAACCATCTTCATCCGTTATAAACGGATCCGGTTGTATTATCTTTAACATAACCAAGACGGATCCAGTTCTATTATGTCTTCTATAGCCAAGACGGATCCGTCATGAACTTTATTGAAAGTCAATGGGGGACGGATCCATTTTCTATTGTGGCATATTGTGTTTCCCGGAAACAGATCCATTGCATTGGGGATCATGCCAGATCCGTCTTGCTCCGCATCCTAGGACAGAAAGTAAAATACAACATGTTGCGGTTTGCTTTCCGGTATAGGAACGCAACTAAACGGAGCAGAATGCATTTTGGAGCATTCCGTTTTGTTCAGTTCAGTTTTGTCCCCATTGACAATGAATGGGGACAAAACTGAAGCGTTTTTTTCCTGCCCCTATGACGGATCTCAATACCAGAAAACTAAAATGCTAGTGTGAAAGTCGCCTAACATATGTGGTATCAGGATAGTTCTGTTGTGTGAGGGGATTCCAGGGACATGTCTTCATTTTATGTGAGTGACAAAAGCTGGGCTAAGGCAATCATCGGATGAATATTACAACTGACGTCCCGCTGCAATAGCTGGGATCAGAGAGAATTCTGATGCTGCATGTTTAACCCCTTAGATGTCACAGACAATAACGTGCGTCAGAAGGATAAACAATAAAGTGATTTTTTTTTCTGTCGACAGGACTGTTTTTCCGTTATGTATAACAGAAACAAACAGAGCGTTAGGAGCCCCCATAGACATGTATTAGGACGGAGCAAAACGGAATGCATCCTAAAGGGTTGTGTTTTGTATTCCGTCCTAAAATACCGTTATAGTCCATTATAACGGAACCTATAACGGAATCCCATAATGCGAATGTTAACCCTAACACTGACAGGCACAAAACATAGGAACTGAGAAATGTCAAATTGAAGTCGCGAATAAATAAATGATTCAAGATTAAAGTTGAGCGAACACCTGGATGTTCGGGTTCGACGAGTTCGGCCGAACTTTGGAAAAATGTTCGGGTTCGGGATCCGAACTCGACCCGAACTTTATCCCGAACCCGAACCCCATAGAAGTCAATGGGGACCCGAACTTTTGGGCACTAAAAAGGCTGTAAAACACACCCGGAAAGGGCTAGAGGGCTGCAAAAGGCAGCAAAATGTAGTTAAATCCCCTGCAAACAAATGTAGATAGGGAAATGATGAGTTAACATAAAATAAATAAAAATTAAACAATATTGATTGGAGTGAGGTCCCATAGCACAGAATCAGGCTTCAAGTCACCCACCAATGGAGAAGGTCACTTACTATTATTTTGACCACAGCACCCAGACAAAGGAGAGAGGTCCCACAGCAGAGAACCAGGCATCATATCACCCACCACAGGAGTAGGCCACCATTTAGTTACTTTGACCCCTACACCCAGACGGAGGAGAGAGGTTACACAGCAGAGAATCAGGCATTTAGATCACCCACCACAGGAGTAGGCCACCATTGAATCAGACCCCGGCAACCATGTCAGATGGCACAAGCATAAGCTTTATATCAATCAGCACAGGAGAAGGCGACTTTGACAGACTTTGACCCCTACACCCGGACGGAGGAGAGAGGTTTCAAAGCAGAGAATCAGGCATTTAGATCACCCACCACAGGAGTAGGCCCCAATTTAATGGGACCCCGGCAACCATGTCAGATGGCACAACCATCAGATACATATCAATCAGCACAGGAGAAGGCGACTTTGAAAGACTTTGACCCCTACACCCAGACGGAGGAGAGAGGTTTCACAGCAGAGAATCAGGCATTTAGATCACCCACCACAGGAGTAGGCCCCCATTGAATCAGACCCTGGCAACCATGTCAGATGGCACAACCATCAGCTTTATATCAATCAACACAGGAGAAGGCGACTTTGAAAGACTTTGACCACTACACCCAGATGGAGGAGAGAGGTTTCACAGCAGAGAATCAGGCATCATATCAACCACCACAGGAGAAGCCACCATTGAGTTACTTTGACCCCTGCACCCAGGAAGAGGAGAGAGGCCCCACAGCACATATTCTGGCATCATATCAGCCACCACAGGAGAAGCCACCATTGAGTTACTTTGACCCCCGCACCCAGGAAGAGGAGAGAGGCACCACAGCACATATTCTGGCATCATATCAGCCACCACAGGAGAAGCCACCATTGAGTTACTTTGACCCCCGCACCCAGGAAGAGGAGAGAGGCACCACAGCACATATTCAGGCATCATATCACACACCACAGGAGAAGGCCTCTTTCAGTGATTTAGGCCTTTGGACCCAGACAGAGGAGAGAGGCACCACAGCACATATTCTGGCATCATATCAGCCACCACAGGAGAAGCCACCATTGAGTTACTTTGACCCCTGCACCCAGGAAGAGGAGAGAGGCCCCACAGCACATATTCTGGCATCATATCAGCCACCACAGGAGAAGCCACCATTGAGTTACTTTGACCCCTGCACCCAGGAAGAGGAGAGAGGCCCCACAGCACATATTCTGGCATCATATCAGCCACCACAGGAGAAGCCACCATTTAGTTACTTTGACCCCTGCACCCAGGAAGAGGAGAGAGGCACCACAGCACATATTCTGGCATCATATCAGCCACCACAGGAGAAGCCACCATTTAGTTACTTTGACCCCTTCACCCAAACAGAGTAGAGAGGTTCCACATCAGAGAATCAGGCATCATATCACCCACCACAGGAGTAGGCCACCATTTAGTTACTTTGACCCCTACACCCAGACGGAGGAGAGAGGTTACACAGCAGAGAATCAGGCATTTAGATCACCCACCACAGGAGTAGGCCACCATTGAATCAGACCCCGGCAACCATGTCAGATGGCACAAGCATAAGCTTTATATCAATCAGCACAGGAGAAGGCGACTTTGACAGACTTTGACCCCTACACCCGGACGGAGGAGAGAGGTTTCAAAGCAGAGAATCAGGCATTTAGATCACCCACCACAGGAGTAGGCCCCAATTTAATGGGACCCCGGCAACCATGTCAGATGGCACAACCATCAGCTTCATATCAATCAGCACAGGAGAAGGCGACTTTGAAAGACTTTGACCCCTACACCCAGACGGAGGAGAGAGGTTTCACAGCAGAGAATCAGGCATTTAGATCACCCACCACAGGAGTAGGCCCCCATTGAATCAGACCCTGGCAACCATGTCAGATGGCACAACCATCAGCTTTATATCAATCAGCACAGGAGAAGGCGACTTTGAAAGACTTTGACCCCTACACCCAGATGGAGGAGAGAGGTTTCACAGCAGAGAATCAGGCATCATATCAACCACCACAGGAGAAGCCACCATTTAGTTACTTTGACCCCTGCACCCAGGAAGAGGAGAGAGGCACCACAGCACATATTCTGGCATCATATCAGCCACCACAGGAGAAGCCACCATTGAGTTACTTTGACCCCCGCACCCAGGAAGAGGAGAGAGGCACCACAGCACAGATTCTGGCATCATATCAGCCACCACAGGAGAAGCCACCATTGAGTTACTTTGACCCCCGCACCCAGGAAGAGGAGAGAGGCACCACAGCACATATTCTGGCATCATATCAGCCACCACAGGAGAAGCCACCATTGAGTTACTTTGACCCCTGCACCCAGGAAGAGGAGAGAGGCCCCACAGCACATATTCTGGCATCATATCAGCCACCACAGGAGAAGCCACCATTTAGTTACTTTGACCCCTTCACCCAAACAGAGGAGAGAGGTTCCACATCAGAGAATCAGGCATCATATCAACCACCACAGGAGTAGGCCCCAATTTAATGGGACCCCGGCAACCATGTCAGATGGCACAACCATCAGCTTCATATCAATCAGCACAGGAGAAGGCGACTTTGAAAGACTTTGACCCCTACACCCAGACGGAGGAGAGAGGTTTCACAGCAGAGAATCAGGCATTTAGATCACCCACCACAGGAGTAGGCCCCCATTGAATCAGACCCTGGCAACCATGTCAGATGGCACAACCATCAGCTTTATATCAATCAGCACAAGAGAAGGCGACTTTGAAAGACTTTGACCCCTACACCCAGATGGAGGAGAGAGGTTTCACAGCAGAGAATCAGGCATCATATCAACCACCACAGGAGAAGCCACCATTGAGTTACTTTGACCCCTGCACCCAGGAAGAGGAGAGAGGCCCCACAGCACATATTCTGGCATCATATCAGCCACCACAGGAGAAGCCACCATTGAGTTACTTTGACCCCCGCACCCAGGAAGAGGAGAGAGGCACCACAGCACATATTCTGGCATCATATCAGCCACCACAGGAGAAGCCACCATTGAGTTACTTTGACCCCCGCACCCAGGAAGAGGAGAGAGGCACCACAGCACATATTCAGGCATCATATCACACACCACAGGAGAAGGCCTCTTTCAGTGATTTAGGCCTTTGGACCCAGACAGAGGAGAGAGGCACCACAGCACATATTCTGGCATCATATCAGCCACCACAGGAGAAGCCACCATTGAGTTACTTTGACCCCTGCACCCAGGAAGAGGAGAGAGGCCCCACAGCACATATTCTGGCATCATATCAGCCACCACAGGAGAAGCCACCATTGAGTTACTTTGACCCCTGCACCCAGGAAGAGGAGAGAGGCCCCACAGCACATATTCTGGCATCATATCAGCCACCACAGGAGAAGCCACCATTTAGTTACTTTGACCCCTGCACCCAGGAAGAGGAGAGAGGCACCACAGCACATATTCTGGCATCATATCAGCCACCACAGGAGAAGCCACCATTTAGTTACTTTGACCCCTTCACCCAAACAGAGGAGAGAGGTTCCACATCAGAGAATCAGGCATCATATCACCCACCACAGGAGTAGGCCACCATTTAGTTACTTTGACCCCTACACCCAGACGGAGGAGAGAGGTTACACAGCAGAGAATCAGGCATTTAGATCACCCACCACAGGAGTAGGCCACCATTGAATCAGACCCCGGCAACCATGTCAGATGGCACAAGCATAAGCTTTATATCAATCAGCACAGGAGAAGGCGACTTTGACAGACTTTGACCCCTACACCCGGACGGAGGAGAGAGGTTTCAAAGCAGAGAATCAGGCATTTAGATCACCCACCACAGGAGTAGGCCCCCATTGAATCAGACCCTGGCAACCATGTCAGATGGCACAACCATCAGCTTTATATCAATCAGCACAGGAGAAGGCGACTTTGAAAGACTTTGACCCCTACACCCAGATGGAGGAGAAAGGTTTCACAGCAGAGAATCAGGCATCATATCAACCACCACAGGAGAAGCCACCATTGAGTTACTTTGACCCCTTCACCCAAACAGAGGAGAGAGGTTCCACATCAGAGAATCAGGCATCATATCAACCACCACAGGAGTAGGCCCCAATTTAATGGGACCCCGGCAACCATGTCAGATGGCACAACCATCAGCTTCATATCAATCAGCACAGGAGAAGGCGACTTTGAAAGACTTTGACCCCTACACCCAGACGGAGGAGAGAGGTTTCACAGCAGAGAACCAGGCATTTAGATCACCCACCACAGGAGTAGGCCCCCATTGAATCAGACCCTGGCAACCATGTCAGATGGCACAACCATCAGCTTTATATCAATCAGCACAGGAGAAGGCGACTTTGAAAGACTTTGACCCCTACACCCAGATGGAGGAGAGAGGTTTCACAGCAGAGAATCAGGCATCATATCAACCACCACAGGAGAAGCCACCATTGAGTTACTTTGACCCCTGCACCCAGGAAGAGGAGAGAGGCCCCACAGCACATATTCTGGCATCATATCAGCCACCACAGGAGAAGCCACCATTGAGTTACTTTGACCCCCGCACCCAGGAAGAGGAGAGAGGCACCACAGCGCATATTCTGGCATCATATCAGCCACCACAGGAGAAGCCACCATTGAGTTACTTTGACCCCCGCACCCAGGAAGAGGAGAGAGGCACCACAGCACATATTCAGGCATCATATCACACACCACAGGAGAAGGCCTCTTTCAGTGATTTAGGCCTTTGGACCCAGACAGAGGAGAGAGGCACCACAGCACATATTCTGGCATCATATCAGCCACCACAGGAGAAGCCACCATTGAGTTACTTTGACCCCTGCACCCAGGAAGAGGAGAGAGGCCCCACAGCACATATTCTGGCATCATATCAGCCACCACAGGAGAAGCCACCATTGAGTTACTTTGACCCCTGCACCCAGGAAGAGGAGAGAGGCCCCACAGCACATATTCTGGCATCATATCAGCCACCACAGGAGAAGCCACCATTTAGTTACTTTGACCCCTGCACCCAGGAAGAGGAGAGAGGCACCACAGCACATATTCTGGCATCATATCAGCCACCACAGGAGAAGCCACCATTTAGTTACTTTGACCCCTTCACCCAAACAGAGGAGAGAGGTTCCACATCAGAGAATCAGGCATCATATCACCCACCACAGGAGTAGGCCACCATTTAGTTACTTTGACCCCTACACCCAGACGGAGGAGAGAGGTTACACAGCAGAGAATCAGGCATTTAGATCACCCACCACAGGAGTAGGCCACCATTGAATCAGACCCCGGCAACCATGTCAGATGGCACAAGCATAAGCTTTATATCAATCAGCACAGGAGAAGGCGACTTTGACAGACTTTGACCCCTACACCCGGACGGAGGAGAGAGGTTTCAAAGCAGAGAATCAGGCATTTAGATCACCCACCACAGGAGTAGGCCCCAATTTAATGGGACCCCGGCAACCATGTCAGATGGCACAACCATCAGCTTCATATCAATCAGCACAGGAGAAGGCGACTTTGAAAGACTTTGACCCCTACACCCAGACGGAGGAGAGAGGTTTCACAGCAGAGAATCAGGCATTTAGATCACCCACCACAGGAGTAGGCCCTCATTGAATCAGACCCTGGCAACCATGTCAGATGGCACAACCATCAGCTTTATATCAATCAGCACAGGAGAAGGCGACTTTGAAAGACTTTGACCCCTACACCCAGATGGAGGAGAGAGGTTTCACAGCAGAGAATCAGGCATCATATCAACCACCACAGGAGAAGCCACCATTTAGTTACTTTGACCCCTGCACCCAGGAAGAGGAGAGAGGCACCACAGCACATATTCTGGCATCATATCAGCCACCACAGGAGAAGCCACCATTGAGTTACTTTGACCCCCGCACCCAGGAAGAGGAGAGAGGCACCACAGCACATATTCTGGCATCATATCAGCCACCACAGGAGAAGCCACCATTGAGTTACTTTGACCCCCGCACCCAGGAAGAGGAGAGAGGCACCACAGCACATATTCTGGCATCATATCAGCCACCACAGGAGAAGCCACCATTGAGTTACTTTGACCCCTGCACCCAGGAAGAGGAGAGAGGCCCCACAGCACATATTCTGGCATCATATCAGCCACCACAGGAGAAGCCACCATTTAGTTACTTTGACCCCTTCACCCAAACAGAGGAGAGAGGTTCCACATCAGAGAATCAGGCATCATATCAACCACCACAGGAGTAGGCCCCAATTTAATGGGACCCCGGCAACCATGTCAGATGGCACAACCATCAGCTTCATATCAATCAGCACAGGAGAAGGCGACTTTGAAAGACTTTGACCCCTACACCCAGACGGAGGAGAGAGGTTTCACAGCAGAGAATCAGGCATTTAGATCACCCACCACAGGAGTAGGCCCCCATTGAATCAGACCCTGGCAACCATGTCAGATGGCACAACCATCAGCTTTATATCAATCAGCACAGGAGAAGGCGACTTTGAAAGACTTTGACCCCTACACCCAGATGGAGGAGAGAGGTTTCACAGCAGAGAATCAGGCATCATATCAACCACCACAGGAGAAGCCACCATTTATTTACTTTGACCCCTGCACCCAGGAAGAGGAGAGAGGCACCACAGCACATATTCTGGCATCATATCAGCCACCACAGGAGAAGCCACCATTTAGTTACTTTGACCCCTTCACCCAAACAGAGGAGAGAGGTTCTACATCAGAGAATCAGGCATCATATCAACCACCACAGGAGTAGGCCACAATTTAGTTTATTTGACCCCTGCACCCAGGAAGAGGAGAGAGGCCCCACAGCACATATTCTGGCATCATATCACACACCACAGGAGAAGGCCTCTTTCAGTGATTTAGGCCTTTGGACCCAGACAGAGGAGAGAGGTCAGAGATTAGCTTCATATCCCCCAGCACAGCAGAAGACCGCTTTATTTGACTTAGGCCTCAGCACCCAGACAGAAGACAGAGGTAGCATGGCAGAGGTTATGGCTTCATGTCACCCGTTAGTTTAACCGGCCACTTTCATCTGGTTAGGCCCCGGCGCCCAGACAGAGAAGAGTTTCATTCAACTGTGGGTTTCATAAAATTTGTATCAAATAAAGAAGTGGCCCGTAGCACAACAAGACATGTTTTAGGCAGTTAATAAGGACTACTCTGCACAAGGGAGGGACAGGTCCTGTGGGATCCATGCCTGGTTCATCTTTATGAAGGTCAGCTTGTCCACGTTGGCTGTGGACAGGCGGCTGCGCTTGTCAGTAATGACGCCCCCTGCCGTGCTGAATACGCGTTCAGATAAAACGCTGGCCGCCGGGCAGGAAAGCACCTCCAAGGCATAACATGCTAACTCTGGCCACGTGGACAATTTCGAAACCCAGTAGTTGAATGGGGCCGAACCATCCGTCAGGATGTGGAGGGGTGTGCAGACATACTGTTCAACCATGTTAGTGAAATGCTGCCTCCTGCTAACACGTTCCGTATCAGGTGTCGGTGCAGATAGCTGTGGCGTGGAGACAAAACTTTTCCACATTTCTGCCATGCTAACCCTGCCCTCAGATGAGCTGGCCGTGACACAGCTGCGTTGGCGACCTCTTGCCACTCCTCTGCCTTCACCTTCCACCTGTTCCCCTGTGACATGTGGGAATGCTCTCAAGAGCGCCTCTATCAGCGTGCGCTTGTACTCGCGCATCTTACGGTCGCGCTCCAGTTCAGGAATTAAAGTGGGCACATTGTCTTTATACCGGGGATCCAGCAGGGTGGCCACCCAGTAGTCTGCACACGTTAAAACGTGGGCAACTCTGCTGTCGTTGCGCAGGCATTGGAGCATATATTCGCTCATGTGGGCCAGGCTACCCATGGGTAAGGACAAGCTGTCCTCTGTGGGAGGCGTATCGTCATCGTCCACCGTATCCCCCCAGCCACGCACCAGTGATGGGCCTGGGCTGCCACCCCGCTGTGAACTTGCGTCATCCTCGTCCCCCTCCACCTCCTCCTCCTCATCCTCCTCGTCCTCCAGTACAGTGCCTTGGCTGGCGACTTGTGAACCTGTCCTCTGCTGCTTAAACAAACCTCCCTCTGAGCCACTTCGAACAGACTGGCCCGAAAGTGTTAGAAACGAGCCCTCATCCTCCTCCTCCTCCTCCACCTGGGCCACCTCCTCTAACATCATTGCCCTAAGTGTTTTCTCAAGGAGAAATAGAAGTGGTATTGTAACGCTGATAACAGTGTCATCGCCACTGGCCATGTTGGTGGAGTACTGGAAACAGCGCAGCAGGGCACACAGGTCTCGCATGGAGGCCCAATCATTGGTGGTGAAGTGGTGCTGTTCGGCAGTACGACTGACGCGAGCGTGCTGCAGCTGAAACTCCACTATGGCCTGCTGCTGCTCGCACAGTCTCTCCAGCATGTGCAAGGTGGAGTTCCACCGGGTGGGCACGTCGCATATGAGGCGGTGAGCGGGAAGGCCGAAGTTCCGCTGTAGCGCAGACAGGCGAGCAGCGGCAGGATGTGAACGGCGGAAGCGCGCACAGACGGCCCGCACTTTATGCAGCAGCTCTGACATGTTGGGGTAGTGGTGAATGAACCTCTGCACCACCAAGTTCAGCACATGCGCCAGGCAAGGGATGTGCGTCAAACCGGCTAGTCCCAGAGCTGCCACGAGATTTCGCCCATTATCGCATACCACCAGGCCTGGCTTGAGGCCCACCGGCAGAAACCACTCGTCGGTCTGTTGTTCAATACCCCGCCACAACTCCTGTGCGGTGTGGGGCCTGTCCCCCAAACATATGAGTTTCAGAATGGCCTGCTGACGTTTACCCCGGGCTGTGCTGAAGTTGGTGGTGAAGGTGTGTGGCTGACCGGATGAGCTGGTGGAAGCAGTGGAGGAGGAAGCCGAGTAGGAGGAGAAGGCTACAGGAGGCAGAGAATGATGCCCTGCGATCCTAGGGGGCGGAAGGACGTGCGCCAAGGAACTGTCCGCCGGGGGCCCAGCCGCCACTACATTCATCCAGTGTGCAGTTAGTGAGATATAGCGTCCCTGGCCGTGCTTACTGGTCCACGTATCTGTGGTTAGGTGGACCTTGCCACAAATGGCCTTGCGCAGTGCACACTTGATTTTATCGGACACTTGCATGTGCAGGGAAGGCACGGCTGTCTTGGAGAAGTAGTGGCGGCTGGGAACCACATACTGCGGGACAGCCATGGCCATCAGCTGTTTGAAGCTGTCTGTGTCCACCAGCCGGAATGACAGCATTTCAAAGGCCAGCAGTTTAGAAATGCTGGCGTTCAGGCCAAGGGCTCGAGGGTGACTCGGGGGGAATTTGCGCTTCCTCTCTAAGGTTTGAGATATTGAGAGCTGAACGCTGCTGTGTGATATAGTGGAGACGCTAGTTGACGGTGGCGGTGGTGGTGGTGTCGGTGGCACATCCTCTGTTTTCTGCTCGGCAGGTGGCAACATTCCTCTCGAGGCAGAAGCCGAGGCAGCAGCGGTAGAGGGAGCAGGGGGAGCCTCAGCGAGTGCCTGGTTTTTAAGGTGTGTACCCCACTGCAGTTCATGCTTTGCATGTAGATGCCTGGTCATGCAGGTTGTGCTGAGGTTCAGAACGTTAATGCCTCGCCTCAGGCTCTGATGGCAGAGCGTGCAAGTCACTCGGGTCTTGTCGGTAGGACATTGTTTAAAGAAGTGCCATGCCAGGGAACTCTTTGAAGCTGCCTTTGTGGGGCTGGGTCCCTGTTGGCGATGTCCAGTAGCAGGCGAACTCTGGGGGCGGCGGCTCGTCTGCTTTGGCCCCCTGCTCCCTCTTTGGCTTCGCTGTTGTCTCGGTCTCACCACTACCTCTTCCTCTGAACTGTGAAAGTCATCGCCACGACCTTCAGTCCATGTGGGGTCTAAGACCTCATCGTCCTCTGCATCGTCTTCCACCCAGTCTCCCTCCCTGACCTCCTCCTGTTCAGTCTGCACACTGCAAAAAGACGCGGCAGTGGGCACCTGTGTTTCGTCATCATCAGAGAGTCGGTGACTCTGCTGTGGTGGTATTCCCATGTCCTCTTCATCTGGAGACATAAGTGGTTGTGCGTCAGTGCATGGTATGTCTTCCTCCACTGGGGAAGGGCTAGGTGGACGCCCCTGGGAAACCCTGGAAGCAGAGTCTTCAAACAGAAGAAGAGACTGCTGCATAACTTGTGGCTCAGACCGTTTCCCTGATATGCTTGGGGGTGATGTGACAGACTGATGGGCTTGGTTTTCAGGTGCCACCTGTGCGCTTTCCGCAGAAGACTGGGTGGAAGACCATGTGGTGAACGTGCTGGAAGCACTGTCGGCCACCCAATCGATTAATGCCTGTACCTGCTCAGGCCTTACCATCCTAAGAGCGGCATTGGGCCCCACGAGATATTGCGGTACATTCTGCCGGCTAGTTGAGGGAGTTCGTTCCCTACTGTGTGCGCCTGGGGCCGAACGGCCACGTCCTCTACCAGCAACAGAGGCTCCACGGACACCACCACGACCGCGTCCTCGTCCCTTAATAGTATTTTTCTTCATTGTTGCGATTCAACTCGCACCACAATGAAATATATTATTTTTTATAAGCAAAATCCCCTCACTGGAATACTTTCAGTCTTTTGACTGTATGGATTACAGATGGAATGACTGTTATATGTGAGTACCGCTTTCTTTGACAGATTCTAGTATGGGTACATATATGTTTTCCCAACCCCAGCACATTAGTTTGCTAATTCCAGATGTATGAAACGCAGGCCTAACTGTATCTAGTATATTGAACGCCAGATAAACTAACTTGGCCTTTTTTAAATAAAAAAAATTCCCTCACTGGAATACTTTCAGTCTTTTGACTGTATGGATTACAGATGGAATGACTGTTATATGTGAGTACCGCTTTCTTTGACAGATTCTAGTATGGGTACATATATGTTTTCCCAACCCCAGCACATTAGTTTGCTAATTCCAGATGTATGAAACGCAGGCCTAACTGTATCTAGTATATTGAACGCCAGATAAACTAACTTGGCCTTTTTTAAATAAAAAAAAAATTCCCTCACTGGAATACTTTATGGCTTTTCACTGTATGGATTACAGGTGGACTGGTATTAGTAGGGGTGACACAAGCACACCCAAGTCCCTGATGTAGGATTTCTATGGCACAGACCACTATTACAAGTGATTAATGGACGTTGGGAGAGATTGTGCTGCAGCACTAGTCCCAAGATGGCCGCCGCCTATCAGCCCAGTAACATGTGCCACAAAATGGTCTGCACAACCTTTAAAAAAAATAGCCTTGGACTGTGCTGCTAAATCGCTATTGGTCTGAATCCCAGGTGTAGATGTCTGACTTGTTTGGAGCTTTGGAATGCACACTGTGGCAGCTTCTGCTGCAGCACTACAAGTCGCAAAATGGCGGCCGGCGGTCAGCCCAGGTACATGTGGATGGAAAAATCACTCTGGCCACTCTAAAAATAGCCAATCCCTATCAAAAAAGCAGCTCAGCTGCAGTTGTTCAGATGAATCACAGGTGGAGGAGAGAAATTTGCTTCCAGTTATTCAATTATCCCTGCCTATTCTCGCCCTAGCATCAGCTGCGTCTAACCCTGTTCTATTCACATCGGGAGTGAGCACGTCCCGACGTGCGCACAAGCTTATAAGAGGCTGAGTCACATGCTGCACTTGGCCAATCACAGCCTTGCCAATAGTAGACATGGCTGCGATGGCATCTTAGGGCAAGTAGTATGATGCATGTTGATTGGCTGCTTTGCAGCCTTTCAAAATGCGCCAAAATACATGCCGAACGACGAACCCGAACCCGAACTTTTACGAAAAAGTTCGGGTTCGGGTCCGTGTCACGAACACCCCAAAATTCGGTACGGACCCGAACTATGCTCGAACTGTTCGCTCAACACTATTCAAGATTATTAAAAACAGGAAAATGTATACTTTGGGCTTTATTTACACAGCGGTGAAAAAAATGGCTATGAAAAACAGACACTCAGTTTTTCATGGTCATTTTTTAACCAGTTTTGCTTCCTTTTTCTGATTTTCACTGACTATTTAAATTGAAATTCCAATCCCTGCATTATACATGATGTCCCCCATAGTGGCCCCAGCAGTAATGATGTCCCTCATAGTGGCCCCCAGCAATACTAATGTCTCCAAGAAGTAAAAATATCCCCTCAAGTGGCCGCCAATGTCCCCCATAGAGGCCCTCAGCTGTAATAATGTGTTTCTTAAAGCAAAACATTAAATAAAACAAAGTGAATTACCCACCTCATCCACTTGCACATGCAGAGACAGAAACTCCTCTCTTGATACAGAAGGACCTGGATAATGACATCACAATGCTCTCCCAGCATGATCGCTGGGAGCACATGATGACATCATCACATTTGGAATACAGGTCCTTCGGCAGGTCCTTCAGCATTAGGAGGGGAGGGACTGTCTCTGTGTGTGAAAGTGGATGAGGTAATTCTTTTTTACCCTCTTAACGGCCACAGTGATATATTGTTGTGGATGCAGTGTGACATCCAGTATACTTTTATATTATCCAGTATATTTTAATATTTCACTGGCCCCGGCCCCCACAGCAGTTCCACCATCATCTGCATAACAACCACCCAGCCCTGTTTCCTTATTGTCACGAGGAGCAGAGGCTGCAGTTAACAGCCGCGACCGTGCCTACAAAGAATATGTCTTTTCTTGGTGCCGTTTTGGGTGTGGCGGCACAAGCAGCTGCACAGTCTCCAACTGAAAACTATAGGAGGCGGATTGTGAGCTGCCGCTATCACAAGTGGACTTTAAAAGTCTCTTCAGGAGAATCTGTTGTGGAGACAAACTTCTGATCTTCACTTCAGTGATTCATTTTAATTCAGACTCATTGAGACTACTGTAACTGATAGTGAAATATTAAACTGAAGATTAGAAGTTTGACTGAGGAATAATCTATTCTGACTCTGGGACTAAGGGCCTTACACACTGCAGACGGTGAGTGTTCTGGAGTTAGGGAACAGTGCTTGGAAGAGAAGACTCTTCCAGACTACTGGAGCAACCACAAGAAGACCACGCCTTACCATCCCTTCCAGAGAGCAGCAACACATGGTGACACCTCAACTGTTTCCGGGGAACCAAGCAGAGCGTTGGGGCCACCCAAAACCTGGCCACTGCAATTGCTACAATGAAGGCTTCAGATGAGATGCAGGAGAGGAGCATTGACTTTGTGGCGTAGATGCTAAAACATCTGTTTCAGCGGATGAGGAGGAGCGCTGTTTGCTGCCTTCACGCAGGCTTAGTCAAGTCATGTGATATCCAATGTCAGGACTGGCCTGGCTACCCACCAAGCCCTGTAGAGCACAGGCAACCAGTGTCCAGCACACAGCCCCTTTCTGCCCGTACACTGCACAGCAACATCACAAGTCATTACAGACAGTAAGTGTAGACCAGTGGTTCTCAAACTTTTCACACCAAGTGACAAGCTGTACGAAATCAGCACGGAAGGAAGCGAACAGTCATAAATATTAACCAAATAAGGCTGTTCTCATGCCACTGGCATGCTCTGTTCTAATCCTCTGTCAGAAGTTCCTTCAGATTTGAAAGAGATTTGCACGACATTGAGCACTAAGCTGCCTGTTAAAATGACAGACACCACATTAGGACCCATGATAGATGACTATTACTATTTAAATTACATAAAACACTACCAAACATACAGGAGAATACAGAACTTCATACTTCTTACATCTTCTGATATATATGTTCTTTATTTTCATCTTGTCCATTCAGACCAGACTACCATTATGAATTCTTTCAGCCACATCCCATCTCTGCAGATTTTGACAAACAGACATCTTAGGTTCCTACTTTTCTATCATGATCCCCACTTTTTAAACCCCCCCCATCCTGCCACCCCTCCATACTGTGCCCACTGTGCTTCCCAATACTATACTGCAGAAACAGAGAGACCCCTTGAAAATATTAGTACCCCACAGACCCCCAGTGCCTCCTTCAATAATTATGGATATACAGTGCATTCAAAAATAATTGTGCCCAGCAAATACTGCCCCTGACAATAATAGTGCTGTAAACATTGTATCCCCCCAAAATAATTGTTGTAAACTGATACTGTGCCAGGGTGCCCGCAGCAACAGTACTCCCACCAATAGTAAAAATTCTCTCCCAAAGCACCCTTAGTGGTAATAGTGCCCCTACAGTGCCCCAAATAGTTTCAACTGGTCCCCCATTAATAATATAGCCCCAGATAATGCCCCCAGTAGTAAAAATGCCCAATAATAGTGACCCCAGTAGACCCATTTTCCCCATAGTTCCTCCACCCTCCATTGTGGCCCAGCAATATTCTGTCAAAGAAATATAAAAGCACAAATACTTGCCCTTCATACTGCTGTCAGTGATGCAGGACACAGACCTCTTCAGGCCTGCGATCCGAGCTGTATCTTGCTTGGGCTTAAGCCTTGCAATGATGATTTCATTGTGCCGTCTGTTCTGGCATCTAGGCTTTAGCCCTAGTGCCTGTAGCCTATCAAATTTGCACAAGTAGGGTTTCTACACTTTTTTTCCAACTTGCTTGAAAATTGGGCTTTATAGGGAAGGCTTAGATATTTGCACAAAAATTGCACCACAAATCTGGTTTAAAATTCTGCCTCAAAGTATGCCAACTAATAGTAGTAATAGAGTCAGTGTCTATTCCTGTGCCACATTTATCAACCAGCCCGAACCCCTCTGATATATCCAGTGCATGTCCAGACAGCCAGTCTAAATATACTCCATTGATAGAAGTAGTAAACCTGGGCCATTGTGTGTGTTTACAGCTCGCCATTCACTGATACGAGGTCAAACCTGCTGGTAACTCAATATCAGACAAAAAAAGCAGGAAAGTGGTAAATATACGCTGGCTGTCCAGTAACACATGAATTTGGATTAATTAAAATGTTTATTAGTAGAGAATATTAATAGTTTTGAGTGAATCAAAGTCCATGAAGTAGACTTTGATCCGAATTTCAAGGAAAATTTGATTTTCTGCAAACCCGAATTTCCATGTGCTTCGTGCTAACAAATAGATTTCCCGTAAAATAGGTTACATTTTTTTTTTTAAATATGTACCTCATCAGTTTGAGCACAAGTAAAAGATAAAAGAAAAATTGGAGTGGATAAATGGGAAAGAAAATTATAGGGAAGGAAATAAAGGGAAGGGATAGGTAGAGCGCCAAAGGAAAACTAAAAATCAACGCGGAGAAACCAGGTCTTGGTTACTCGTTACAGAACAAGGCAGCTACCCACTTAGAAAAGGCAGAACACAGGGACACTAATTAGTGTACCACTTGCAGAAGAGACAAATAACGGTGTAGTGAGGTGCCAAATGCAGGTAACTAGCTGTAGAGAGAGCAGATGTATAAATATAGAGAAGATGTAGCATTATCCAATAAGCTTTAACTTCACCCACAAAGTTTTCTTTATAACTGAATTGGTCCTTAAAAAGTGGGTTTGGAAATGTTCTTAAAGAATTGCTTCTAAAATTCTAAGCCTTCTAACGTCCAAAAAAAATAAGTTGACATTTTCAAAATGACGTAAACAAATATTTCCAAATTTCTGGAAAATTGTGATTTTTTCATAAATAAAGATGAAATATATCAACTCACTTTTACCACTATGATGAAGTACAATGTGCAACGATAAAACAATCTCAGAACGTTTTGGATAAGTTAAAGTGTTCCAAAGTTATTACCACATAAAGTGACACGTGTTAGATTAGCAAAAATGTTCTGGGCAGGAAGGTGAAAACAGACCTGGGCTAGAAGGGGTTAATATTAAACTAAGATGCCATGATCAGCTAAAAAAGGGACATCTGAGGGGCACAATGACGGGAAACTGCGCAATCGCTTCTCCCTGTCATCGTACCAACTACTTACAAAGAAATGCGCTTCAACACGAAGCAAACTTCTTTTGCAAAATTTGGTGATGCAGCCGAATCTAATTTTACAAAACTTCTCTTTTCACTAAATATTAATATGAATCTAAATAATCCAAATTGGAGCATATTTAAAGGATAAATGCTTCAAGGAGTCTATCAAAAGTATTTACTAGTAGAGAAATAAGAAAGACAATAACTGCAATGTGATCACAACATGAAAAAACACACAATATTTAAAAGGAATGTGTCATCAGAAAATGACCTATTGTTTACATACATTTTTGTTTTAAACTTTTTTTATTTTATTTTTCTATTTCTATCTATCTATCTATCTATCTATCTTCTATCTCTCTATCTAAAAACATAAAATAAAATCAATCAGCAGCAATCTCTCAGAAGAATTTATCACCCATGTGGACGCAACATTTCGTCTCAAACACTAGAGTCTTTCTCAAGCAACAATAAAACAATGAAGCTTGAGAAAGGCTCTAGAGTTTGAGACGAAACGTCGCGTCCACATGGGTGAATACATTCTTCTGTTTTACCTTTTTGCTTCATGAGAGTGCTGCTGATTTATTTTATTTTTTTATTATTTGGACTATAGTTCCAGTCCTTTAGGCTTGCACCTCTGCCATCTATCTCCTATCTATCTATTTTTGAGGTGAGAGAGGTAACAGAGGAAATGTCCATTTCTCTTCTGTAATGCATGAGGCGGCATATCTTTATGTATTTGTTCTATGGGTGGTGTGACATTGTGGTGTGAGCTAGGTATGAGAGTCTACTGGGGGGCCTATAAGGGGGGTCGCTCCACACTTGTGGGGTTGTCCAACCATTTGGTTTCCTGACAGTTAGGGGCCGTCTCTCCAGTTTTGGAGTGATGACCTCTTTCTTCACTTCTCTAGTAATGCCACATTATTTACACACCATTTTAATGAGGAGACCCCTCTGTTTCTGGTTGACTTAAGTATCCAGTATTATTTTCTATATACTCGTCTCTTTCCTATACTTAGTTTAATTTAATATATGTCGGCCCTCTGTAATTGCCCTACAAGCATGTTTGCCCTTTTTCAATAGGATGTTAGCGCCATAGTAATAGCTAGAGAGCTTGTCGGTGATTACTGACTATAGAACATTTTGCCCTCTTGTTTCCCTTTTCCAAGATGGCTGCCGCACAGTCCAGAGTGGTAGTGTGCATGTCAGACATGCTCAATACACTTTTGGCTTTCCTCTGCCTCCTCTATTTTTCCTTGACATGCGCATTGGCGCCAGGTGAACGCCATTATCGGTGTGCACACATCTTGTTTGTCCCCTGGTGAGCCTAATCTTTAGATCTATTCATGTAATAATCATTTGCATATGAAGTATACAGGTGTAATCATGTTTGTAATGCATATTAATCATGGTATTATGTGATTTGGTGTACTCACTGTATTATGTATAGGGATATGATAATTATGTGCACAAGTCTATGAATACATTATGATGTACTATGGCACCATGCAATTTTTATGGCACTTTTAGCACTTTACTTTAGTTTTTTATGTTTAATTATGCATATTGATTCATTAATCATTGCACATGCACTTTGTATATATATATATATATATATATATATATACACTGCTTAAAAAAATAAAGGGAACACAAAAATAACACATCCTAGATCTGAATTAATTAAATATTCTTCTGAAATACTTTGTTCTTTACATAGTTGAATGTGCTGACAACAAAATCACACAAATATAAAAAAATGGAAATAAAATTTTTCTACCCATGGAGGTCTGGATTTGGAGTCACACTCAAAATTAAAGTGGAAAAACACACTACAGGCTGATCCAACTTTGATGTAATGTGCTTAAAACAAGTCAAAATGAGGCTCAGTAGTGTGTGTGGCCTCCACGTGCCTGTATGACCTCCCTACAACGCCTGTGCATGCTCCTGGTGAGGTGGTGGACGGTCTCCTGAGTGTTCTCCTCCAAGACCTGGACTAAAGCATCTGCCAACTCCTGGACAGTCTGTGGTGCAACGTGACGTTGGTGGATAGAGCGAGACATGATGTCCCAGATGTACTCAATTGGATTCAGGTCTGGGGAACGGGTGGGCCAGTCCATAGCATCAATGCCTTCGTCTTGCAGGAACTTCTGACACACTCCAGCCACATGAGGTCTAGCATTGTCTTGCATTAGGAGGAACCCAGGGCCAACCGCACCAGCATATGGTCTCACAAGGGGTCTGAGGATCTCATCTCGGTACCTAATGGCAGTCAGGCTACCTCTGGCGAGCACATGGAGGGCTGTGCGGCCCTCCAAAGAAATGCCACCCCACACCATTACTGACCCAATGCCAAACCGGTCATGCTGGAGGATGTTGCAGGCAGCAGAACATTCTCCACGGCGTCTCCAGACTCTGTCACGTCTGTCACATGTGCTCAGTGTGAACCTGCTATTATCTGTGAAGAGCACAGGGCGCCAGTAGCGAATTTGCCAATCTTGGTGTTCTCTGGCAAATGCCAAACGTCCTGCACGGTGTTGGGCTGTAAGCTCAACCCCCACCTGTGGACGTCGGGCCCTCATATCACCCTCATGGAGTCTGTTTCTGACCGTTTGAGCAGACACATGCACATTTGTGGCCTGCTGGAGGTCATTTTGCAGGGCTCTGGCAGTGCTCCTGCTGTTCCTCCTTGCACAAAGGCGGAGGTAGCGGTCCTGCTGCTGGGTTGTTGCCCTCCTACAGCCTCCTCCACGTCTACTGATGTACTGGCCTGTCTCCTGGTAGCGCCTCCATGCTCTGGACACTACGCTGACACAGCAAACCTTCTTGCCACAGCTCGCATTGATGTGCCATCCTGGATAAGCTGCACTACCTGAGCTACTTGTGTGGGTTGTAGACTCCGTCTCATGCTACCACTAGAGTGAAAGCACCACCAGCATTCAAAAGTGATCAAAACATCAGCCAGGAAGCATAGGAACTGCGAAGTGGTCTGTGGTCACCACCTGCAGAACCACTCCTTTATTGGGGGTGTCTTGCTAATTGCCTATAATTTCCACCTGTTGTCTATCCCATTTGCACAACAGCATGTGAAATTGATTGTCACTCAGTGTTGCTTCCTAAGTGGACAGTTTGATTTCACAGAAGTGTGATTGACTTGGAGTTACATTGTGTTGTTTAAGTGTTCCCTTTATTTTTTTGAGCAGTGTATGATCTGTACCACTGAGGAAGGGGTGTAGACGCCCCGAAACGCGTCTGGTGATAAGAAGAAAAGCGCCCACCTAATCTACTGGATCTCCATTGCAAGGCCATGCGATAACAATTAGAAAGGAGAAAAATCTTTGCAGTTACAAGGACCGCTTCAGCACACAACTACGGATATCACGATCAAGGTACTATTCCTGCCTGCCTAGTCCCACGATAGTGTGACGTCATCAGTGTGAGACGGCTGACGCGAGACGCCGAAGCAGCCCGTGCAACTCGCCTCTCGTGGAGGACTCTGAGACGCGACAGCGGGAGTGAATACCAGGAATCAGGTAGGAACCTCTATTTCCGAGTTGTATACGAAGTAACTTTATCTACTGCTTTGAGCGGCCCTATTGACATCTGCAAATAACTACGGAGGGACTTATAAGATTACAAATTATTGTGTCTACATAGACTATTTGCAAGTGACCTGCTGAGGGCACCTTTTGGACACTGTTATTTGAAAAGCGGTTTGCGGCAACACAAGCACTATAGGCGGCCTTTTTTCATCCTTTGGACACTTTTAACCTGGTTTGCGGTGCAATAAGTACCAGAAATGGACTTTAGGAATTTAATAAGTGTTCTATATAAGATTATTTGCAAATACTAACTGTCTTAAGAATTGTGGCATCAATACTGAGCTATTCTACCCCCTATCAGTATATATATTATTTATTGGTACCAATCATTCTTATTTTTATTTTTTAGCCATTTTTAGTGATTTTATGTGTATGTTATTGGATTTAACAAGTCCCAATAAATATCAAATTGATCCTGATATAATGTGGTCCGAGTGTTGTGAGTGCTCACTCCCCTTTTTTTCTTTTCAGTGTATGATCTGTTCACATGTATAACTGCTTGAGAAAGGCTCTAGTGTTGAGCCGAAACGTTGCGTATCCACATGGGTGAATAAAAGCATTTTTTCCATTTTTACTGATTTTGGAGTGCTGCCTTTTTGTTACTCTATCTATCTATCTATCTGTCTATCTACCTCATGTCTATCTATCTATCTATCTATCTATCTATCTATTATCTATCTATTATCTATCTATCTATTTTTAAATGTATATAATCCAGCAATTTTCACACTGGCCTCTAGATCAAATAATAGATCTCGATTTCATGTTCTCTACAGGTAACAGCTGTTTTCATTATCACCACAGGCAGAATTACAATGACGAGTAACACCTCTGTATAGATAACAAAGGATCCATCACTCAGAATAGGCAATATCACAGCTTATCTGCTCCCTCCTGAACTCTGCACAGGTCACACAACATCCTTAGAAAACTCTCCCATAGAAGTCAATAGGGTCAGCTCCTGTCCATTGTGTCTGTGGCCCATGTTGCTGCTCTGAGGAAGTCTTAACATGTTTTACGTCTGGAGACCAGTGCAGGATTTTATTTATTTATTTTAAAATATAGTGATATAGAAAATTAAGAAAAAAGCACACCAAAAATTCTTAAAAATGTGTTTAACATAAAAATGTGATTTAAACACATACTGTATGCAATCCAATCAAGGAATAACTTACTGTAGGCTCTGCAGCAACGGCAATGTTCCGCCAGGTATTATGGTCAGCACAAATGTGCACTAATACTTACCGAATACTCCATATAAGTATGTGCCAGAAATTGCGCCACAGATTTCCATAGATGATCTGCACCAGAAGTATATCCAAGAGATCTGCGCCTAAACGCTCTAGAGAATAAGTAATAGATGAGATGCGCCAACAGTATGAAGGTCCTGAGTTGAAATTTGTCCACAGATGTAAATATCGCTCCCCCAGTTCGGGGCTTATAGGACAAACTCACCACTACTTGTGTAGATAGTTGGTCTCACACGCTGCACGTCCTGTTGTCGTCCTGAGAGTAGTCCGCCTGCAGTGTGCAGAGGGCTCAGTACAGTTATTGGACTGGCTGCACCGCTTGGTTCCACAGAGGCTCGTATATCGGATGCCTTGTTGGTTTAGAGCTCGCCGCCAGGTAAGTTCTCGGTGCACATTACTAATAGTGCTGTCAAGGTGATAAAAAGCAATATTTTCCGTTCTGTCAATAAGACCAGGCAAAAAGATGCAGGTTTACCAACAAAGAATTAAAAGAAAACATTTTCTACTTATTAAAGCTTTTCCAGTAGTTTAATAAAGTGGAGGGGTCAATGGTAGTAACTTACACACACAGCACTGCTACACACACACCTGACACACAGCTCTGCTACACAGCTGACAGACACACACAGGACAGGTGCATACACCCCATGACCAACATAACTTTGATGGATCCTCCGTCTGTTCTAAATGGAAGAGCGCTTCCTAGCTTCCTAGCTGTCTTACATTTAGACCATTTTCCTCTCCTGAAACAGGTCCATCTGCTTCCCTGCCCACATCATACCTACTTTTTTAGACCTGACGTGAGCGTTTAGATGTCGCAGATTTCGGCGCAACTAACCATTGTGCTGAAATCTGCGTCTGAATTACACCTAATATAGGCGGATTTCTGTAAAATAAATGATCCCCATAGTGCCGTGAAAAAAAAAATATACCCCATGAAGTTTTGAAAATGTTTTTTATTGGGATTTTATGTTACATAGTTAATACGGTTGACAAAAAGACATAAGTCTGTCAAGTTCAATCAAGGGATAGGTGGGGACGTGAATCCCAGAAAGATGCGGGACTCCGATTTCTACACATTTTCATAAGCATTAATGTCATTTACTTTTAAGAATTCATCTAAACCTTTTTTAAAACTGTCCACTGTTCCTGCTGTGACCACGTCCTGAGGAAGTCTATTCCACAGCTTCACCGTTCTTACAAAAAAGAAGCTTTGACGCTTCTGGAGACTGAACTTTTTCTTCTCCAGTCGGAGGCAGTGCCCCCTTGTCTTTTAAGGGCATTTTACATGGAACAGTTTTTCACTGTATATATTTGTATAAATTAATCAAGTCCCCCCTTAGACGTTTCTTTATCAAGACTAAATACATTTCATTCTTTTAATCTTTTCTCATAACTAAGACCCTCCATGCTGTTATTTAATCTACCATCTACAAGGACACCTAAATCCTTCTCTATAAGTGACTCTCCCAGTGTTACATCCCCTAGGACATATGAAGCACAGAGATTATTACTACCAAGATGCAGAACTTTACATTTATCCACATTAAACCTCATTTGCCAAGTTGATGCCCAATCACTCAGAGTGTTCAAGTCAGCTTGTAATATATGGACATCTTCCATAGACTGCACAGTACTACACAGCTTAGCGTCCTCAATATCATTAATAAATAAGTTAAATAATAAAAGGCCCAGCACTGAACCTTGAGGTATACCACTTATAACCCGGGACCACTCTAAATAAGGAAGCATTAACCACAACTCTCTGGACATGGTCCTTCAGTCAGTTTTCAATCCAATTACAAACTATACTTTCCAAGCCTATAGACCTTACTTTACCTATTAAACATCTATGAGGGACAATATTAAAAGCCTTTGCAAAATCCAGAAACACTACATCCACAGCCGCCCCTCTGTCCAGGCTTCTACTCACCTCACTACATCCACAGCCGTCCCTCTGTCCAGGCTTCTACTCACCCCCTCATAAAAACAAATCAGATTAGTCCGACAACCTCTGTCCTTGGTAAACCCATGCTGGTTATCACTTATAATATTATTTGCAGTCACATACTCCTGTATATAGTACCTTAAGACTCCTTCAAACATTTTCCTACAACAGAAGTTAAACTAAAAAAAAAAGTATATGTGATGCACAAGAGTAACTACTGACCCAAGACGTGCACTCAGTCGAGTGGACTCACCCAGTCCACTCCAAAAAGGCAATAGAATAAAACAAGGATAACTGGGCACACTCAGGATATCTGGACCATTTGAATTTATTAGCATATATAAACATGTATTGACAATGAATAACCGTATATACTGACGGTAATAATAAATACCTATCTGCTAAAACTACAAAATAAAACACAACATGCAGTAATACAATATAATCAAATGGAAAATGGTAATCTAAAATGTACTAAAATTCGAGGAATAAAATGGAATAATCGATAATAAATCGTAAGAATACACGGGCGAATATTCGTATGGGAAAGTCTCGTAATAAATGGTAGCGATAAAACAATGTCTTCTAACAACGTCCCATTCAATATTTTAACAGCGGTATCCGAAAGTTATTAAGGTCCCAATGCACAATCAGTGAATGAACTCAAGCGGCGTCCCGCTAATAGCATCCACCAGCGGCGTCCCACTGGAATATTGGTATAAAAGTTTTAAATAGCTGGATAAAATCGCTGGATAAAATCGAACGGTCTTACCGTCTCCCTTAATCAATCGACAAAGGTAATATTGTGGTCCTCTGGATATGCAGACCAGTAGTTCGTCGTAAATTCGCACACTGGCAGTTGGCAATTGTTTGACACATGTAGTCAGGCCTTCACCATGGAGTCAGGCCTTACAGGTTGTTTGTAGAATATACCATTCGTGTGACAGACAATTCCTTCTTTGCGATAATCCAGTAAATCCTCCAGCTTCCCATGTGGTCCAAAACTTGAGGTCCTGTCTAGGCTAGACGCGTTTCGGGGTATTGCATTACCCCTTCCTCAGTAGCTGTCAGTCCCCCAAAAATTCCATTATTATATAGTGGATAAGCTATTCCAAAAACCTGGATCAAATGTTCCAAAAACCTGGAGTGGATCAACTTTTTGGTCCACTCTACCTCATTACGTCTATTTTCATTCATTAAAATCCTCGCAATACCATATATAATCTTATTACTAATATACCTTTAATATATATATACACATATATGCTAAACTGATCTTAAAACATGAACATTCACAATATAACAATGACATTCACAATATAAAAACAGACGCATCTGACACCATGCAGTTTCCATGCAGTTCCTATGCGTTTTTTTCCGGCAATCCTCTTGGACACCTTTGTATAGACCTTTTACATTTATTATAGTGTTAAACTAACTGGTCTATAATTACTTGTGGAGGACCTAGATCCTTTTTTGAATATGGGCACCACATTTGCCTAGCGCAAATCACTTGGCACTGTACCAGTACCTAGAGAATCTTTAAAAATTATAAACAGGGGCACAGCAATGACTGAACTGAGCTCTTTAAGAACTATTGGGTGTTATCCATCTGGATCCGGATCCTTGTTCACACTTACCTTATTTAACTTAGCTTGGACCATATCTACTGTTAGCCAGTTGACTATATTACTGGATGTACTAACCGCCACAGCACCACAGATATCAGCTCCTTTCTCTTCTTTTGTATATACAGAGCTAAAAAAAAGCATTTAGTAATCTGTATCTTCCTTATCTTCAGTGACTAACCCCTCTTTACAGTTATTTAGGGGACCTACCTGCTCAGAACTTGTTTCTTTAGCATTTCTATATTTAAATAACTTTTGGAGATTTGTTTTGCTCTTTTTTGCCACCGACTGTTCATTTTGTATTTTTGCAGATTTTATCTACTTTTTACAGATTTTATTAAGCACTTTGTAATCTTCAAAGCCTACAGCTGACCACTCAGATTTCTTTTTTAATAAATGCCCTTTTTGTCATTTATTGCCCTTTTTACAGTAGCTGTAAGCCATGGTGGGGGGGGGGGGGTTAATTTTAGCGGTTTATACTTGTTACCTACCCATTATGTACATATATACAGTCCTGATCAAAAGTTTAAGACCACTTGAAAAATGGCAAAAAATCATATTTAGCATGGCTGGATCTTAACAAGGTTCCAAGTAGAGCTTTAACATGCAACAAGAAGAAATGGGAGTGAGACAAAACATTTTTTGAGCATTCAATTTAATGAAAACAAAGAATAAACTGAAACAGGCTGTTTTTCAGCTGATCAAAAGTTTAGGACCACACCTCCAAAAAAAAACTAACCCCCCCCCCAAAACAGAAATCCAACTTCCAAACATGAACTCAGTAATGAGTAGCTCCGCCGTTATTGTTTATCACTTCAAAAATTTGTTTCGGCATGCTTGATGCAAGCGTTTCCATGAGGTGAGTGGGAACATTTCTCCAAGTGGTGAAGACGGCCGCACGAAGGCCATCTACTGTCTGGAACTGTTGTCCATTTTTGTAAACTTCCCTTGCCATCTATCCCCAAAGGTTCTCAATTGGATTTAGATCAGGGGAACACGCAGGATGGGCCAAAAGTGTGATGTTATTCTCCTGGAAGAAGGCCCTTGTCCTGCGGGCATTGTGTACTGTAGCGTTGTCCTGTTGAAAAACCCAGTCGTTACCACACAAACGAGGGCCCTCAGTCATGAGGAATGCTCTCTGCAACATCTGGACATAGCCAGCGGCTGTTTGACGCCCCTGCACTTCCTGAAGCTCCATTGTTCCACTGAAGGAAAAAGCACCTCAGACCATTATGGCGCCCCCTCCACTGTGGCGCGTAGAAAACATCTCAGGTGGGGTCTGCTTGTCATGCCAGTAACGTTGGAAACCATCAGGACCATCAAGGTTAAATTTTTTCTCATCAGAGAATAAAACTTTCTTCCACCTTTGAATGTCCCATGTTTGCTGCTCTCTTGCAAAGTCCAAATGAGCAGTTCTGTGGCATTCAAGGAGACGAGGTCTTTGAAGTCGTTTTTTGTTTTTGAAGCCCTTCAGTCTCAGATGCCGTCTGATAGTTATGGGGCTACAGTCAGCACCAGTAAGGGCCTTAATTTGGGTCGAGGATCGTCCAGTGTCTTGACGGAAAGTCAATTGGATCCTCCGGCTCAGTGCTGATGAAATTTTTTGGGGTCTTCCACTTGACATTTTTGTTCCATAAACCTCAGGATCATTTAAGAAATTCCAAATTACTGTCTTACTGCGTCCCACCTCAGCAGCGATGGCGCGCTGTGAGAGACCCTGCTTATGCAGTTCAACAACCCGACCACGTTCAAAATGGGAGAGTTTTTTTTGCCTTTGCCATCACAACGTGTGACTACCTGACAGAAAATGACAATGAATCCACATCTTTGCACAGATTTGGCCTTTTAAAGGCATGTGGTCCTAAAATTTGGATCAGCTGAAAACAGCCTGTTTCAGTTTAATCGTTATTTTCAACAAATTGAATGCTCAAAAAATGTTTTGTCTCACTCTCATTTCTTCTTGTTGCATGTTGAAGCTCTACTTGGAACCTTGTTAAGATCCAACAATGTAAAATATGATTTTTTGCCATTTTTCAAGTGGTCTTAAACTTTTGATCAGGACTGTATGATAGACCATAAGTGATGAACCTATGGCACAGGTGCCAGAGGCGGCACTCAGAGCCCTCTCTGTGGGCACCCGCACCCTGGAAAAAGTCTATGGTGTACCAATATGCCTTAGACTTTTCCTGCCATTCATCAGCGCAGGGCGCACAATGAACAGCACAGGCAGCACACTTAATGTAGGCAGGCTATTATAGCTAATTGATAAAGTACATGGAGGATATACTATACTGGACTGTAGTGTTCAGGGTAAAGTGCCATGTATGCTCTTTGCGATAAATAAGTGGGTTTTGGGTTGCAGTTTGGGCACTCGGTCTCTAAAAGGTTTGCCATCAATGCAATAGACTAACACAAGGTAAGTATGTGTTAAGGGTAGTGTTGAGCAAATTGAAGTCAAACAAATTGACTTTGATCTGAATTTCAGGATATATTTGATTTGCCACAAAGCCACATTTCCTTGTGCTTCAATTTTTACTCCAGCACTTCCCCATATAATGATCGGGAACGGGCTGGTTTGTACTACATCAGAACACTGCTAGGACTGTTACTTTTCTGGGGACCTGGTGCTGCTCATACTGCAGGGGACACAACTGTACCGCTATCTGCTGCCCATCATTTATAATGAGAAGGAGCAGTCCACTAATATTACAATTTCAGGATGTTTACCTTATTTAATTAGGGATATCAATAAAGTTATTTCTTGTTTTGTTTTACCGTCCTTTAGGGCTCATGCACCGACCGTAGGTATTTTGTGGTTCGCAAAACACTGATCTTCAAAAAAAAAAAAAACAGGCGACGTCCGTGTTACATCCATTTTTTTTTGCAGATACATTGTAACAATGCCTGTCCTTGTCCGCAAAACGGACAAGAATAGAACATGATCTATTTTTTTGCAGAACAAACTTGCAGACATATGGATACGGAATGCACATGTGTCAGGACACAGACAAAAAATACCGTAGGTTCGTGTGCATGAGCCCTTAGGCAGTAAACCTAATCTCACTTTTCTGCCGTACACATAGACCACATTGAAAAGTGGCGTGTCTCCGTAAGATTGCAGAAATGTTGGAAAAAATTTGCAATTGTCATGTCGTGTGGTATTTTTAGACTAAAAACCTGACATATTTGGTTTGATAAATGACCTCCAATACGACTTTCTTGCTGTTAATTGTATTTGCACGTGTAATCAGTTATTACTACCGTACACATTACAGCATTGAGCAACAAACACAATAATAATAATTAGAGATGAGCGAAGTTTTCAAAAATTCTATTCGGCTGCTTTGCCAAACTCCAACAATAAATTTGATTAGTTATAAATTACTTTGTCATGAATCACATTGCATTGTATGTAGTAGGCGCAAAGATGAGAACGGCCATGGCGTCGCCCCCGGTCATTGAACCCCTCAGATGCCGCATTTTTCCCCGTCGCCATTTCAGGAAAAATTCCACGAAACAAGAGGAAATTCACCTTCATGATGAAACAAATTTTTCCAGAAATTTTAATTGAAGTCCTTTTCACTAACTACGATTCACTGAACACTGATAATAATAGTAATAATAATAATAAATCAATGACAGCAATAAACCTACCGTGTCACATATCTATTCCTGCAATGACTGAGAGTCTCCACACTGAATATGACCTTACATCAGATTTTAGGGATTTTCCTGACAGATGACTTCTTTATTGATGAGATGTTCCATTCATTGTTTCCACGTAAATATTCTTCTAATAAAAAAAGAAAATACATTTTACAATGTAACGCAGCAGCTTTCTGGTGTAGAGGACCTCCGGGAGGTTCACAGGAGCAAAGTCACTGCCTGTATATATAGTGTATCCACATAGTGAAGAGAATGGGCTGTGGAAACCAATTACCATTACCTCATGTGTCTTCTGGGGCCGAGATCTCTGAGGAGGAAAACATCATATGTGCTGTCAAGAGGTTACAATGTTTCCAAAGTAAAAAAGCTAAACATTTTCAAAAACAAATAACCAATAAATAAAAAGTTTACTGACACTTTCAGAGAACTTTTCAGAATAAGCTGCCATGTGTGTACATGAGGAATAACACAATATCTGGCCATTATATGACTTGTATCTCCATTTTAGCTGATTTTCCCTCTATAGTCATACCACCCGACTTTTGAAAAGCACACTCGGCCATACCGCTAATTCTGCTCAAAATATAATCATACACACCCAGTCCCCTTACTACCCACATAGTAATTGTTATCCCATTTTGCCCCCTCACAGTAGTAATGCCCATGTTGTGCTCCCTCGCAGTAGTTATTCCCAGATATAAGCCCCTTCACAGTAGTTATACCCAGATTTGTGCCTTATTCACAGTAGTTATGCTCAGATATGTCTCCTTCACAGTAGTTATGCCTACATGTATCCCCTCACAGTAGTTATGCCCAAATGTGCCACCTTTACAGTAGCCATGACCAGATGTGCTCCTTTCACAGTAGTTATGCTCAGATGTGCCTCCTTCACAGTGGTTATTCCCAGATATGTGCCTCCTTCACAAAGCTAGGTCCAGATATGTGCCCCCTTCACAGTAGTTATGCCCATATTTGTGCCCACTTCACAGTAGTTATGCCTATATGTATCCCCTCACAGTAGCTTTGCCCGGATGTGTCCCCTTTACAGTGGATATGCCCAGATATATGCACTCTTCACAATAGCTATGCCCCCACTTTAAAAAAAAAAAAAAAAACTGTAAATACTGACCTAGTTCCTCCAATGATCATTACAGCTCACCCTGCATAGGCAGCAGCAATCAGGATACTGTTACACATTGTGATGCTGGTCTGTGTTGGGGGAGTCAACAGGTTGATTCCTGGGCTAGCACCACTCCTCCTACACAGTCCAGCAGTGCGGAGCACGGCAGCTGAGCTGAATGGTGCAGCGGGGAGCCGACGGTCCCCAGCTTCACCATTACAAACAACAGTCTCTGCGTTCTATGGATGCAGAGACAGCTGAGAATGGGGTATTCCTCAACCATTCTGGGACAGAGAGAAAGCCACTCAAATCTGGGTCTGTTCCGCTGGATCTGCGACAGTTGGGAGATATGCTATAAGATTTATTTAAAATTCTTAATCCTCCCTTAGTTTGTGGGCTATCTTACAGAATCATGTCTGCCCAGAGACTACACAATGAGACAATAGATTCTGCTCCACAGCTACTTCTCACTCACGAAGAGTCATTTGAAAGAACCAGAGAACACATTATAGAGATATCATGAACAGAAGTGATGTGAATAAAGCACTTGGGAGAGATATAACACCGTTATTTTTTGCCCTATAAGACGCACCGGCCCATAAGACGCACCTAGGTTTTTGAGGAGGAAAATAAGAAAAAAAATATTTTGAACCAATAGGTGTGCTTTTGGTGGGTTTTGAACTAATTGTGGTCTGTGGATGGCACACTGTTATGGGGGATCTGTGGGTGACGCACTGTTATGGGGGATCTGTGGGTGACGCACTGTTATGGGGGATCTGTGGGTGACACTTATGGGGGATCTGTGGGTGACACTTATGGGGGATCTGTGGGTGGCTCTTATTGGGGGATCTGTGGGTGGCTCTTATTGGGGTCTCTGGATGGCACTGTTATGGGGATCTGTGTATGACACAGTTATGGGGGGGATCTGTGGATGACACATATATAGCATCTTATGCTATGTGTCATCCACAGATCCCCTCCATAACAGTGTCCCTGTAGTGAATGACCCTCAATACAAGGGGTGGGGGTCGCATCTGCTTTTATAATGACAGCGGGGCCCGTGCAGTGACTGTATTCTACGACACGGGCCCCGCTCACTGTATAATTGTATCTGTATTCTGTAATAGTTAATTGTGTATATAATGTAATCGCATAATCAGCGCTACTTACAACTACAAGCGCTCGGTAGGTAGCAGAGAGGAGGGAGGAGGCAGGCCGGGAGGACGGGTGGGTGTATCATTGAAAATACGGCAAAATCAGCAGCATTCGCCGCATAAGACGCACTGCTATTTTCCACCCACTTTTGGGGGGAAAAAGTGCGTCTTATATGGCGAAAAATACAGTACTTTTAGCTTCTGAGTCATAGATATGCGTGTTTCTCTCAATGTACTGTTCACTAGTGTTGGGCAAGCATGCTTGGCCAAATACAAATTTTACTCGAGCATCGCAAGTTTTTTGGCTGATACGCAACCAATGAACGTGCAGGTAACTACTGTCATTCGCTATAACGCCGCGGCCATGTTGGCTACTGACATTACAGTGATTGGCTGGCCGGTATGCGTCAAGGGGTGCTATATAGCACCCGATGAGACGTGTTCGGCTCAGTATTAGTCAGGGAGAGCTGTGCTGAGGAAGGGACAGATTGTGTAGGGAGTGAAATAGGAATATTTTAGCTTTTATACTTGTTATAGACCCAAAAGTCATTTTATGGACTATTGTTGTGTGTGGCAGCAATTTATATTTTTAACGCAACCTGCACTAAATTGCTAAAACTTGTTAAAGACCAAAAGGCATTTAAGGACTATTGTGTGTGGCAGCAATATATATTCTTAGCGCAACCTGCGCAAAATTGTTTGCAATTGTTTGGCCGCTGCAGACAGCGACATTATCTGCGCTACATCTCCTGTCTAACGTGTGCGCAGCCTAAAAATATCTGTGACATCCAGTGTACTTTTTCCGTAGACGGTGTCCAATGCGGACAGTTACATTACCTGCGCTACATCTCCTATATAATGTTTGCCCATCCTAAATATCAGTGACATTAATTTAGTGTAATTTTTTATTAGGCGGTGGTGAGAGACATTACTTGCGCTATACCTCCTGTTTAACGTGTGCACATCCTAAAAATATCTGTGACATTCTGTGTACTTTATTTGCGCATACACTTACAAAACCTGCGCTACTGTACGTGTGACATACTTGAGAGCATATATACCATTTACTGCAGTAAGGAACAGGGAAGTGGCCGTGCTGCTGATGGTGCACGCAGAGGCTGTAACCCTGGGCACGGTGAAACTGTGCCTGCTGCCAGAGTACAATAAACACACTCATCCACGATACCTAGCTTCATGTCCCAGTTTGCAGGACAGCGCAGGACACCACTCTCGAAGTCAGACCAATGCGACCAGGTGGTCGGTTGGATTGCAGCAGATAATGCTTCCAGTCGGTTAAGCACCACCCTGTCTTCCATAAAGTTCAGTCTCAGTAGCCACGAGTCTGGTCAATAGAATTCTCACCATGATACTCCTTCCACCCACCATGTATAGTCTGGCCAAACAAGTGATCCCACACTTGGATATTCCGAGGAGCTGTTTTCATCGCCATTCCTTAATTTGGGGCTCTTGCCAAGCCCGCTTGAAGAGGGACATGAGGAGATCTTGTGCCCTGAATCTCAAACTCTGGAACTTCCACAGTCAGAAGAAGATGACGGTGGGGAACTGCAATTAATGTTTCACGAGGTGGATGATGATGATGAGACACAGTTGCCAATAAGTCAACCACAATTAGTGTCTCAAGAGGTTCATGATGAGGATGAGACACAGTTGTCAATAACTGAGGTTGTTGTTAGGTCAACAAGTCAGGAGGATGACCAGAGAAAGGAAATGGAAGAGGAGCTGCTGGACGATGAAGTCACTGAACCAACCTAGGAAGGTGGCAAGTCGAGCGAGGACAGCAGTACAGAGGGGGAGGGATGCACAGCACTGCAACAGGCTGGAAGAGGCAGTGGAGTGGCAAAAGAGAGAAGGCAGGCCACACCAAACAGGCTCGCAACTGTTCCCCGGAGCACCTCCTTGCGGCAAACTACCTTGCCAACGGGTAGGTGTTCCTCAGTCTGGCGCTTTTTTGAGGAAAGTGCGGACGATAAATGAATTGTCATTTGCAACCTGTGCCGTACCAAAATGAGCAGGGGCGTGAACACTAGCAACCTCACCACCACCAGCATGATCCGCCACATGGCATCAAAGCACCCTAATAGGTGGGCCGAATGCCTGGATCCACAACCAGTGTCTGCGGGTCACACCACTGCCTCCTCTTCCCCTGTGCTACGTGCTGGTCAATCCCCTGTCCAAAATGCAGGCCTGGATGCCTCCCGCCATGCACCTGGACCTTCGCAAGCACCATCAGCTAGAACATCCACTTCTGTGTCCCAGGGCAGCGTACAGATGTCTATATCCCAGGTCTTTAAACAAAAGCGCAAATACCCACCCAAATCTCCCCCTTTTTTAGTGCTCCTCCTCCATCATATCAACATGATTATTAGGCTTCCCTCGCTCCTAATGATATACAGTACAGACCAAAAGTTTCGACACACCTTCTTATTCAAAGAGTTTTCTTTATTTTCATGACTATGAAGGCATCAAAACTATGAATTAACACATGTGGAATTATATACATAACAAACAAGTGTGAAACAACTGAAAATTTGTCATATTCTAGGTTCTTCAAAGTAGCCACCTTTTGCTTTGATTACTGCTTTGCACACTCTTGGCATTCCCTTGATGAGATTCAAGAGGTAGTCCCCTGAAATGGTCTTCCAACAGTCTTGAAGGAGTTCCCAGAGATGCTTAGCACTTGTTGGCCCTTTTGCCTTCACTCTGCGGTCCAGCTCACCCCAAACCATCTCGATTGAGTTCAGGTCCGGTGACTGTGGAGGCCAGGTCATCTGGCGCAGCACCCCATCACTCTCCTTCATGGTCAAATAGCCCTTACTTTAAAAGTTTTCCCAATTTTTCGGCTGACTGACTGACCTTCATTTCTTAAAGTAATGATGGCCACTCGTTTTTCTTTACTTAGCTGCTTTTTTCTTGCCATAATACAAATTCTAACACTCTATTCAGTAGGACTATCAGCTGTGTATCCACTTGACTTCTCCTCAACGCCACTGATGGTCCCAACACCATTTATAAGGCAAGAAATCCCACTTATTAAACCTGACAGGGCACACCTGTGAAGTGAAAACCATTTCAGGGGACTACTTCTTGAAGCTCATCAAGAGAATGCCAAGAGTGTGCAAAGCAGTAATCAAAGCAAAAGGTGGCTACTTTGAAGAACCTAGAATATGACATATTTTCAGTTGTTTCACACTAGTTTGTTATGTATATAATTCCACATGTGTTAATTCATAGTTTTGATGCCTTCAGTGTGAATCTACAATTTTCATAGTCATGAAAATAAAGAAAACTCTTTGAATGAGAAGGTGTTTCCAAACTTTTGGTCTGAACTGTAGAGGGTGAGCTCAGCAGCAGGCCATAATGTTTTATAGGGTCACCAGCAGGCCCTCACCATATTGTTTTTGAGTGTCACCAGCAGGCCCACAACCATAATGTTTTAGAGGGTCAGCTTATCAGCATACCCTCACCCCTACATTTTTAGATCGTCAGCTCAGCAGCAGGCCCTCACCCACAACATTGTTTGGATGGTCAGCTCAGCAGCAGGCCCTCGCCCATAAGGTTTCAGTTGGTCAGCTCAGGAGCAGGCCCTCACCTACAAATTTTTTTAGATGGTCAGCTCGGCAGCAGGCCCTCACCCACAAAATATTTTAGATGGTCAGCTCAGCAGCAGGCCCTCGCCCACAACATTTTTTAGATGGTCAGCTGACCAGCAGGCCCTTGCCCACAAATTTTTTTAGATGGTCATCTCGGCAGCAATAAAGGGTATATTGGAGTGCCGGTTCCTTGAAATTTTTTACAGCCCTTTCCCTTAGTGCATAGGTTTTATGAGTGTAGGAGTCCCACTACCTGAACAATTGTACCACAATGTGAATAAGGCCCTCCTTTATGTGATGTACAGGTTGTATCGGAGTGCCTCTACCTTGTAATTTTTGGCAGCATTTGCACTTTATATACAAGTAAATATACAGGAAAGAAAATTTCCCCCCAAAAATTTCCTCTAAAATCGATTTTATCTTCGGTTTGGTTCATATAATTGTCAGTCTGTAAAAGTGGTGTACTACTCGGACACCATCGTTCCTTGCAGCGACCTGGGAGTCCAAGATGCATCCAGACATCCTCCTCATGCTGTTCTCGAACCATTTCAGTGGTGTTTCCATAAATTTCTGACCTTTTCCTATGAACCAGAGACCCTCCCCAGGGGTGCCTGGTTTAATGCTCGGGTTCTCCTATTGACTTCCATTGTGCTCTACCGAGCACTTGAACATCCCGAGGTGTTCTACTCGAGCACCCCAGCACCCGAGCACTTTGTTGCTCGACCAACTCTACTGTTCACTTATCCTCCCTTCTGACCACTTCCTAGACTTCTGTGGGGGGTAATGTAAGCTGATTATTCATAGAGACGGCCGCCCGTTTTGGTCTCAAAATATGGAATTGGCTGAAAACTAAGATGTACCTGTAAGGTTATTTTAGCAATGAGGGGAGCTGATAATAGAATTTTCTCTAAAAAGATTTACTGTATGGACAAAAGGATCACACATTACAACTGCAGCAGCTTTAATGACATCCCATTCTAAATTCATAGGCATCTTTATAGATAGCGTTAAGCCAGTTGAAGCCAAATGAATTGACTTCAATCCGAATTTCAGGAAAAATTTGATTTGCCACAAAGCCGAATCACCTCATGCTTTATGGTAACATGCTGAAGTCATTAGATGAGGCCCACAAAATTTGTCAGTAGGGACAACTGCGATATAAAAGATGTAATTCCCCGGCATACTCTCTCTTCTTCCAGTGACGCTTGCAGGCGTACTCTCTTCTTTTCCAATGATGTTTGCAGTCAGGCTGACTCTGTTTCTTGATCTGCTTGCCTTAGCATTAGTTGCATCATTTGTGCGGTCTCAGCTTCTGTATGGACGAGAGCAGCGATTTATTTTATTGACGACTTGCTAGAACAGCTTGCTCGTGACCTGGTCCTGAATGATGATGCCCGGCTAGTGGACACTGTGTGCCTGTTTGCTGGCTGATTAATGTCTCTGTGCGGACTCAATCTATGTAGAAATAAATTCAGCGTGGTCTGGATTGTGCTGCACTTGCTGGAGGCTGCACTCTCACTTGTGACTGTATGACAGCCGCTGCAATCTTGTACGCAGGACCGCATGAGTGATGGCAGCTCCGTATAGTCAGATCCACTATCGCCTCTGGTGACTAGTATCTGTTTTACTGTTCTGTCTTCATACACGTTCACACAGTGTGCAGTCTGACATTCAGCATAAACTATTCCTGTCTTCCAAATGAGAGGACTGTTCTTTGCAGTCTAACTTGTTTATTGGTCAACAGGTCGTACTCTCTGCGCGGTGCGTGTGAGTGAGAGATTGTACAAGTGTGATTGATTGATTATATACGATTGATTGATTGGAAAAACAGGATTGTCTGGTAAAACTACAAGAATACAAATAACATGTATAAGAATTAAAGGGAACCTGTCATCATCTTTATGCTGCCCATACAAACCACAGAATAAAGTAGAGATAGGTGAGTTGATTTCAGCGGTTCTGTCATTTAAGTTAAAAGTAAGTGGTTGCCAAGAACTAACATCACAATTATTGCAGACTAACCCTGGAAAAGAGTCATGACCACCTGAGAAGAGCCATGGTCATTTAGGAATTCTTGCTCTCCCTGCCCACTTGCTGATGATTGACAGGCTTCTACCTAATTTTCTCCCTTTCTCTCTAGGAGAGAACTGAAAATCATCAGAAGATGGGCGGGGAGAGCAGGAGATTATAAATACCCATGACTCTTCTTAGGTAAATTTGACTCTTTTCAAGGCCTGTGCTGCAATGATTATGATGCCAGTTCTCAGCAACCACTTACTTTTAGCTTATGAGTGACACACCGCTGAAATCAGCATTTCTGTCACTACTTTATGCTGCTCTCAGTGAGGTCAGCATCCAGTTGATGACAGGTTCCCTTTACGCATGGATAGCATGTACTATAACATTTGCATTGACAGTGAAAGCACATGTTAAAATTGCTGCCTATACATAGGATTACATTTCTAACTAACAGTAATAACAACTCCCTGAGTAACAATTACAACTAACTGAACAGCTCTGCATAACATGATGTCCCTGAAACAAAGGTAGATCTCTCACCAGATATGATTTTACAAGGATGGTGGATATTGAGAAGATGACATGCATAGAACAGCTCTGAACTGGGTCCTGGAGACTTGAGACTATTCTTTCCCAGAATGCTTTGCACTCCCACAATGCAGTCCACCACTCACAATACAATAGTCTTTGTAACAAGAAAAACAAAGTGTATTAAAACTTAACACCGCTAGATGGTGCTATAACCACACTAAACACTTCATAAATACCAAGACTGAGGCAGACGTGATCTGTAATGATTCTCTAACCCATCTGGGCAGAACATTGGTAATAGTGTCACCCATAGCTACGGTATTGGTGGTCGGGGCAGAGCCAGTGGCAGACTGGGCAAAGCAGAGGAGAAGGGCCAAAGAGCCCACTATGATTTCTCTCGGTCTAATAAAAGTGACTGGGAAGGGGGGGATTTGGATTGGCTGTGAAGACTCCAATTACCTTTATGTTTTGGACATGACCTGGGATAAGGGTGCTGAGAAGAAGGCAACATCAGAGGAGGAGGGCGGCAGAAATAAAGAACAGAGCCCATGTACCTCCCAAAGAACAGTCAGGGCCATGTCTGTTTCAGGATTTGGTGATGCTGCTGACGCAGAGGTTGGGTTAGGCCTAAAATGTACCAGAGCTAAGCCCAGCTCGGCTGTCTCTATCCCTGCGTGAGTATCTCCCATTTGGCAGTTGTTGTCAACTATAACGGAAGACAAATGCATTGCCCTGTTGCAAGCTATGCAAGAACAAAATAAGATGTGTTCAGTCAAACAGAAATGTAGTCACCACAGCTCTATTGAACCACATGAAGCAGGATTACCCCATTTATATTGAATAGGATTTAAATGCCTGGGAACCAAGTCTTGTTTTCTGCAGGTGGAGACTTTCTATCAAAGCTACGGCATAACAATCCAGTTAGTGATCATGAAGACACTACCAATGGTTATAATTCTGTTTTTTTCTTAAGTATCGATCACACTCAAAGTCAGCTAGAATACAATTATCTACTATAAACCATCTGAATCTCCACACCCCCTCCCTGTTTACTTTACTATATTACTATTTAGAGACTCATCTATTGGAGACCAAATACTCATTGAAGTCCAAGGGTTAAAACAAGACCCTGAACAGGAAAGGAGCATTCTATAAGAAAAATATGTCCTCCTGTTTGGCTCTCTCTTTTTACACAGAATCAGGTCCATTTCAATTCAATAAATGGTTATTCTGTGATGTAGTCCTAACCAGGGTCTGACTGGTTCACCAGAGTACTAGAGGATGCTCCGGAGGGAGGGGGGATTACTCTCTGAAGCTATACTGGGCCCAAAAGTTCCAGTAGAAAAATACTGTTTGAAGCTACACAAATCACTGAAGTATAGCTTATATGCTGATTAGTGATGATCGAGCACCAAACTATTCAGGTGTTCGGCCCGAACACATTGCTATATTCGTGTGCTCGGCGAGGCAGCCGAGTATAATGCAAGTCAAAGGGCGACAACCAGGCACCCCCTGCTCTAAAGAGGGGAGGGTGACTGGTCCATTGGAAAAGGTCAGAAAATGACAGAAACACCCCCTAAATGGATCGGGAACACCATGGGGACGATGTCTGGATGCATCTTGGACTCTCAGGTCGCTGCTGGGAACCATGTTGTCTGATTTGTATGCCACTTTTACAGACTGACAAAAATACGCACAAAACCCCCCAAAAAATCAATTTTACATGAAAAATTGTTCGGAAACATTCTTTATGTATATTCAATTGTATATAAAGTGCAAGTGCTGGAAAAAATGACAAGCAAGAGGCACTCCGATACAGCCTGTATATCACATAAAGGAGGGCCTCATTCACATTGTGGTACAATTGTTCAGGTAGTGGGACTCCTACACTCATAAAGCCTATGCACTAAGTGAAAGGGCTGCCAAAAATTACAAGGAATCGGCATTCCAAAACAACCTTTCTTACACATAAAGGAGGGCATTATACACACCCTTGAAAAATTATGATTGATGGCCTGCTGGTGACCCTCAAAAACATTTGGAGCAAGGGCCTGCTAATCTGACCAACTAAAACCTTAGGGGCGAGGGCCTGCTGCCATATTGGTGACTCTAAATAACCTCAGGGAGATTGCACATCCCCGTGACGGCGACGATCCATTTGGATGTCTGCCCTATGAACTTTCAATGTTTTTTTCTGCGCCTACCATGGTGATCATGGGTAACGGGGAATCAGGGTTCGATGCCGGAGAGGAAGCTTGAGAAAGGGATACCACATCCAAGAGAGGTCAAAGGCTTAAATCTGATTGGCTGTTGTTGCCCAGCCCCTTTTTTTTCCTAATTGTGAACCACCCAGAGAGGGTGGGTCAAGTTATTAAAGCAGAAACATCCAAGGAAGGCAGCAGGCGAGCAGCAATTACCCACTCCCGACTCGGGGAGGTAGTGACAATAAATAACAATACAGGACACTTTAGATGCCCTGTTATTGGAATGAGTAATAAAAAATTACAGGGAATGTCACTGCAGTATTTTGGATGAGCAAACGTTGTACAGAAGAGGCCCTGCTGCCACTTTGTTGACTCTAGATAACTTCTGCCTGATCGCACGTTCCCGTGATGTCCACGATCCATTTGAATATCTTCCCTATTAGGGTTGAGCGAACCCGAACTGTAAAGTTCGGGTTCGTTCCGAACTTTAGGATTTTTTGACCCCGGACCAAACCCGAATTTTTCAGTAAAAGTTCAGATTCGAGCTCGGTGTTCGGCGATTTATTGACACTTTTTGAAAGCCAATCTAAAAGCGTTTTTTTACTCTTGTTCCCTTAGAAGCCATCATAGCCATGCCTACTAATGGCATGGCTGTGATTGGCCAGTGCAGCATGTGACCCAGCCTCTATATAAGCTGGAGTCACGTAGCGCCGCTGTGCTTTGTGTAGGGTGTTGTGGAAATTTTATTAGGATGTGTTTTTAATATATTGTGTATTGTCATCATGTCTCTCAGTGTCAGGGTAAACCATTGGAGTGGATATCTTCCTGTGTATGTGGAGACACAGCTGCCGGGCGCAGAGGTCTCCATCGGTGAATGGTCCAATGTGCTATGCACTGGGCTGTGGGCCGGGGGAGGCTGATGTGTTCAGCAGAGCAGTGTTTTCTTTGCTGATGTATGGACGCCGGCTAGGGCCCCCGCGCAAGACGCAGATTTATTGGTTTGGTGTGAATGCATTTGTTAAAGGAACAATATATGAAAGGAACGTGCGTTTGTTGTCTCTAGTGCGCCTGATCAGCCGCTGGAAATAATGACGTTGTCCTGTAAATAAACATGCATCAGAATCATAGTAACTTTATTTGGCATTGATCACTGAGCGAGGCTGGATAAAGTTAACTCCAGTGGTAATGGGAGGTTATAGTATACATGTGTTTGTTAGCTGGCTATGTTATTTAAAATGCTTGTCTTCCTATGTCATCACTTCCTGTATGTCATCACTTCCTGTATGTCATCACTTCCTGCATCCTTGTTACATGAAGTAAGTGGTCGGGTGACGGGCCGGCCCCTTTTCTATTGTTATACCTTTTGTGAGTAAGAAATAAAAGTATACAGACTGGGCAGGAGCAGAGGAGTGCTCAGCAGAAACTCAACATGAAAACACCTTTGTCTGACTGCGGTTGAGAGATTTACCTTTCCTCACACAAAGTCTGATGAGAGCGGATTTCTACTACAAATATTTCTATTACAGATGGCGAGCTAGGAAGGATCCAACAGATTTTTTTCTCTGCACAGCAGGTAAAGAGGAGAGAATAGTAAACTGTAATTTTGTCTGCTGCGTCAGAGAGGAAATTTCTGCTTGGCGAAAGAACGTTTTCGCTCTATTTGTGTAAGGACGAGGTAAGTGCTTTTCCGTTGTGTCGTTTTTGGTGGATCTGAGTTGATTGTACAGAGATTGTGATGTGTGTGCTGAGCAGTACAGGGTATTGTGTTTTTTGTTGTAACTTCTTAACTTTTATATTACTGTGATTTTGTAAGAGGCGATTTTATAGAGGTTTATAGAGGCAGCAATTTGTTTTAGTGTTTGTACATTAGAGACAGCATTTAGAGAGGATTTTTATATTGTTAGCCTGTAAATCACCCGCAGAGTGGAGGTTTGCTCTGGTTTAGGGGGTGGGGAAGTATAGAAACTGTTTTGTTTAATTTGGATTTTCTATTGCTGGATTTTGTAGACACTATCTTGTCTTCCTTTGAGTGTCAAGCCATGTGGTTTTGTCGGCCATCTTGTCTTCCTTTGTGTCAAGCCATGTGGTTTTGTCGGCCATCTTTGATTTCCTTTGTGTTGAGAACATGTGTCTTTGGCAGACATCTTGATTAGTTTGGTGCTGCAGGTTTTAACAAGGAATTCATTTTAGTTTGAGCTCGTTCACTTTAAGTTTTGGTGTCTATGGAAAGCGATTTGGTTGTTTTTGGCTCAAATGGCAGTTTTGTCCAGAATTGTTATCTTGCCTTTTTGTAACCTTTTTGCAACTTTCTATGTACAGTTTGATTTTGTTTTGGCAAGTTTTGTGCTGGATATCTGTTGAGTGTTCAGTTATGGTATAGCTCAGTGACCAGTCTGATACAGGAATCATTGTGTGAACATTAGTGGCAGTTTAGCGGTGAAAAAGTCCTATAGTTGATGATTCTGCTCAATGTTTGTACAGGGTGGGCCATTTATATGGATACACCTTAATAAAATGGGAATGGTTGGTGATATTAACTTCCTGTTTGTGGCACATTAGTATATGTGAGGGGGGAAACTTTGTAAGATGGGTGGTGACCATGGCGGCCATTTTGAAGTCGGCCATTTTGAATCCAACTTTTGTTTTTTCAATAGGAAGAGGGTCATGTGACACATCAAACTTATTGGAAATTTCACAAGAAAAACAATGGTGTGCTTGGTTTTAACGTAACTTTATTCTTTCATGAGTTATTTACAAGTTTCTGACCACTTACAAAATGTGTTCAATGTGCTGCCCATTGTGTTGGATTGTCAATGCAACCCCTTTCTCCCACTCTTCACACACTGATAGCAACACTACAGGAGAAATGCTAGCACAGGCTTCCAGTATCCGTAGTTTCAGGTACTGCACATCTCGTATCATCTGAAGGCAATCGTCTATGCTGTGAAGATACGAGATGTGCAGCACCTGAAACTACGGATACTGGAAGCCTGTGCTAGCATTTCTCCTGCGGTGTTGCTATCAGTGTGTGAAGAGTGGGAGAAGAGGGTTGCATTGACAATCCAACACAATGGGCAGCACATTGAACACATTTTATAAGTGGTCAGAAACTTGTAAATAACTCATGAAAAAATAAAGTTACGTTAAAACCAAGCACACCATTGTTTTTCTTGTGAAATTCCCAATAAGTTTGATGTGTCACATGACCCTCTTCGTATTGAAAAAACAAAAGTTGGATTCAAAATGTCCGACTTCAAAATGGCCGCCCTGGTCAACACCCATCTTGAAAAGTTTTCCCCCTTACATATACTAATGTGCCACAAACAGGAAGTTAATATCATCAACCATTCCCATTTTGTTAAGGTGTATCCATATAAATGGCCCACCCTGTATATCTGTGGCTGTTTCACTGAATTGTAGAATTGTTTGGCATAGTTAATACGGGTACTACAGTGTAGAAAGGAGGTGCTTGTAGTTCTGTGCCAAAAGTATTGGGACAACTCCTAGAATTAGGTACCAGTGTTTTTTTTTTTTTGTAGCAACCATTGTGTAATGGAAAGTATTTTTAAAGAAGTTGCAAAGTTGAAGGCAGACATTCTTCAAGCTATGCAGGGATCTTCTGATCCATAGCTGCAGGCCCAGAATTGAGTAGCAAACCTGATCGGTACCAGAAAATGGTGCAAAAGGAAAGGCAAGTATGCTCTGATTTTTGCTGATGGGTGGATAGCAGATAAATATCAGGAGTCTTGTAGGCTGAAGCTGAGTTTGGAAGGAAAAGTGGAAGATTTAAAAGTGGAAATTGTTAAATTGAGAACTTTTGTCCAGAAGGCAGCTAAAGCTAGCACTGAGTATGAATGTACTTTGAGGTGTAATACTGAGCTACGCAATAAGAATGAATGTTTATCTGAAAGTCTGACGCATGCACAGGGTGCTGTAAGGAAATTGTCTGCTCTCTGCAGGAGGACAGAAGTTAAACATTCTCAGTGCTTAGTGCAGCCAGAGTCAGTGAAACAACCGTTAGAGAGTAATAGAGTGATGGGTTTGAAGGGCGGACTGGCACACTCAATATCTGGGATTCAGTGAAGGAAAAAGATGAGAGGCGGGGATAATCAGTGTATTAAGAACTAATTTATTCACCTAAATAGGCATTTACGGATAAAATGCCAGGGGTAGCAATAAGGGTGGGTATACACTTGAGTAATAATAAATATACCGTATAAAAATCGTATAAAAATTGTACAGAAGTCGTACAGAATAGTACGAAAATGTTGCAAAAATAGTACAAAATTCCGGATATAGATAGCCTTATAGTAGTCCAAAAAATGTGTAGTATTAGTAGTATAAATTAGTACATAATGTCAATAGCGGTTGCTGCATCCAAACTAGGTCGATGCGTTTAGATAGCAAGGATTAATGCATAAGATCACAGGTGGTGAGAGTTTGTAAAAAAGTTAGTAAAAAAGGTTATGTGGCAGGCAGGTCAGGTGTACAGGTTTCCGGTGGCGTCCCACCCAAAAGCCTTGCTCTGCCTGCTGTTACCTTTGGTGCCTTTGCAGTGTCCCGTCAGTGCTGCCGATCCTTGTCTGTGCGCTGTAGGTAGGTTCTCCTTGTATCCGGCTTGTGGGCAGAGTGCACAATGGACTCTGACGCCCCACGTGGTCTTGGCGTCTCATGTGATGTGTGATCGGCGTACCACGTGGTCTGAGATGAACGGCGTCCCACGTGATTCAGGACCGTCGTGAGTGAATCCTGTAGTGAGGGATATGCCGGCTGGAAAGATGATAGGGAAGCGCTTCCTAATGGTGGTCGGTGTCCTCTGTAAGCGGGTCTTTCACCAGACGCGTTTCAGAGTCTTAGCTGACTCCTTCCTCAGTGGTGACCCGCTAGTTGGATTGGCGCCCTTTTTATCCCCCTCCTTTAATTAAAGGTTTATCTCTTTCATTTGGTCCCATGTGTCTTCAATTAAGTGAATAAGTGGTTGTTAACTATCTCGATGCTGAACCAATTTCAAATGAGAGAGATGGCATGTGAAAGTCCATTTGGGGGTGGGGCAAATGTGATGTTTGGACGAGTGGTGTTTCTTATGTGTAGAGTAAATGAAATGAATGGGTAATGTGGTGATATATATTGGAATAAGTAATATGGTGATATATATTAAAGGTGATATATGTTAAAGGCGAAGGTCCATTTGGGGGGTGGGGCAAATGTGATATTGGGACGGGTGGTGTTTCTTGTGAGCATAGTAAATAAGTAGGTAATATGGTGATATAATTAAATAGGTAATATGGTGATATAAATTAAAGGTAATATATATTAAAATATATTGACGGTGAGTTAGGGTATATCTTGTGTGATGCATAGAGGAGTTGATGGGTACACAAAATGTGATTGGGTATAGAGACACAAAGATACATGTAGATGTACGGGTTTATGGTGTATACAGGGGTATGCATTGTGTATATTGTGATATATATGGAGGATGCATTGGGCACATGCTGGACATGTACAAGTCTGTGTTTGATAAATTGCTGGAATGGGGGTGGGGGTTCAAAAGCCGAGGGGAGGTCGGAGTGCTGGTAAACAGGCGGACTACGACTTCCCATCAGCCCAGAACACCCGTCCCAGGTTGCAGAGTTGTTTATAAGAATCCAAATAATTCTAATTCAGCATTTAGGCCTTCAAGGAGGAATGTGTCTAGTTCAAAAATGAATCTAGATTCTATGCAGGACATTTTTGCGATATGGTCGCCTCCTCTCCAGTCTCTCTCTATTTTTCTATTGCTGCAAAAGAAAGACCACTAGGGTCTTGGTTGTGTTGTGTTTTGAAGTGGCTAGATAGGGAGTGTTGGTCGTGTCCTTTCTTGATATTGTTGATGTGTTCTGAGATCCTTTTTTTAAGTGTTCTTTGTAGGTCCCTGACTTTGACTAGGCTTTTCTCTATTTTGTAGGTAGGGTATTGTTTGATCTTGAATTGTTCACTTAATTTGTTGGCTTCTTGTTCGAATTGAGGATCATGTGTACAGTTGCGTTTTAACCGTCTGAATTGGCCAGTAGGGATATTGAGAAGCCATCTTGGTAGGTGGCAGCTGGAAAACAAAATATAGCTGTTTTTTTGTCGTTGGTTTTTGGTAAGTGCTACAAGTGAGTCTGTTGTCCTGTGTTTTAATGTGTAGATCTAGGAACTCTATTTGTGTTTTACTAGTGTTGGATGAAAAACGTAAATTTTATGTGTTATCATTGATTTGTTTGAGGAACTTATATTTATATATATATATATATATATAGAAAAGGAAAATAGTGGCGGCACCGGAAAAAACACAAAGAGGGTGCTAAGTCCAGGGATGTAGCAGCTTACCCCGTCAATAAGAGATGAAAAACGGACAGCACTCCAGATAAAAGATAGTGGTGTTTATTCACCCATGTGGATGGCAACGTTTCAGCTCATACAAGAGCATACAAGAGCTTGAAAAAGGCTCTTGTATGAGCTGAAACGTTGCCATCCACATGGGTGAATAAACACCACTATCTTTTATCTGGAGTGCTGTCCGTTTTTCATCTCCTATATATATATATATATATATATATATATATGTGTATATACATGTGTGCATATATGTGTATATATGTGTGTGTGTCTGTGTATACATGCATGTATGTATATATATATATATGTTTGTGCGTGTATATAAATATATCTATATACACTCAACTAAAGAATTATTAGGAACACCATACTAATACGGTGTTGGACCCCCTTTTGCCTTCAGAACTGCCTTAATTCTACGTGGCATTGATTCAACAAGGTGCTGATAGCATTCTTTAGAAATGATGGCCCATATTGATAGGATAGCATCTTGCAGTTGATGGAGATTTGAGGGATGCACATCCAGGGCACGAAGCTCCCGTTCCACCACATCCCAAAGATGCTCTATAGGGTTGTAGCCTCTACCCGGTGGGGTCTTCTGCTGCTGTAGCCCATCCGCCTCAAGGTTGTGCGTGTTGTGGCTTCACAAATGCTTTGCTGCATACCTCGGTTGTAACAAGTGGTTATTTCAGTCAACGTTGCTCTTCTATCAGCTTGAATCAGTCGACCCATTCTCCTCTGACCTCTAGCATCCACAAGGCATTTTTGCCCACAGGACGGCCGCATACTGGATGTTTTTCCCTTTTCACACCATTCTTTGTAAACCCTAGAAATGGTTGTGCGTGAAAATCCTAGTAACTGAGCAGATTGTGAAATACTCAGACCGGCCCGTCTGACACCAACAACCATGCCACGCTCAAAATTGCTTAAATCACCTTTCTTTCCCATTCTGACATTCAGTTTGGAGTTCAGGAGATTGTCTTGACCAGGACCTTCCCCCTAAATGCATTGAAGCAACTGCCATGTGATTGGTTGACTAGATAATTGCATTAATGAGAAATAGAACAGGTGTTCCTAATAATTCTTTAGGTGAGTGTATATATATATATATGTTATTATTTATATTATAATATAACTTGTAATATATTTTTATATTTGCAAAAAATGCATTGCTAGTTATCAATAATATCAGTTTTTACATTTCTATAAAGTCATGCATTGCGATTGGTAGTGGAACTATGTATATACACAATATACTGCTGCACTGGATATAAATATAACATAAAACACTTCTGAGGACTTAAGCTTATATTAGCAAATCGAATGTTAGTCAGTTCCTGTAAAGAGTCTTTGTTCTGCTAAAGAAAGTACTGTATGCACTACTCCCTTTTTTTTCTTGGAGAGCAATAGATACCTGAATATATACATGTAATTACAAACATATAATATATATATATATATAGATACATGTATACACAGACACACACACATATATACACATATATGCATACATGTATGTTCTGCTTCTGTTGTATAACACTAGTCAGACAGCTTAACAATAATTCAGAAGTCAAGAAACGTGAGACATCAGATCTGTATGTATTCTTTTTTCTGAATAACTTTGTAAAACTACAATATAAACATAAACAAAACCTATGTGTCAGTACATTACACATAATACAGCAGCCTCACTCCATCAGTGAGAGTACTCACAGACATTTCCATCATAAGTCCAGGAATAGATCAAGAGCTCCTCTGCATGCAGCCTGCTAGATCCAGGAGCAGTCATGAAATGGAGGAAATACAGTTCCAGGTTAAAGGTTACTGCCTTTGACTCTGAGAAAAATACACTTCCTGTAAAGTTCTGGCAAAGTAGAAACTAACTTTGACCACTAGATGGCAGCAACGTCAAACATAACATTTCAGTATAATCTTTACAGCACATTACATACATTTATTATGCACAAAATGGGCAGAACACTCCCTGTCTGGCATAATTTATTATGTGGACAATGGAGATGAAAGACGGGGCACTCACCAAGGTCTGGAATTCTTGTTAAGGCTTTATTGCTTACTTGAAGGCATGCTGCGCAGGCTGGGGAGCGGGATGGCCACGGTGCGCTTCGGCGGTGGCGGCCGTTTCGCGCAGGGATCGCGCTTCTTCAGACCGCCTATGACGTACAGGCGCACGAACGTACCTTTAAAGGGAAGCCGTCAGTTATCACCATGGTGATCACAGACGCTCCCCAGGTGTGCAGCTGCAGGAAACAGAGAGAGAGGAAAATGGCAACGTTAACAAGCACATACATAGTTGCAAATACAGCAAAAACATAGAAACATTCTATCTAACCTTTGGGCGACAATTTCCAGAGACCAGACATCATTGATAACGGGAGGATACAAGGCTGACAATGTATATAGAAACACAATATATAAAAGGCACATGATTAACTGAAATGAACCATGGATGCACCCCACGGATGAGGGATACCACCAAAAGAAGGCAGGCAACCCCCCCTCTCAGAAGGGGTGCATACATGGAAACACCTATACTGTGCAAAACAAAAACAAAAACAAAAGCAAAAAGTGAGAAAGGGAATAACCAAAAAACCAAACTCCTTGGTGGCCAGTTGGCCCCCCCTCCCTCACCTGTAGTTAACTCTTTGTTGTCCAGTGCGTCCCCCCCCCTGTAGTTAACTCTTTGTTGTCCAGTGCGGCCGGCCCCCCTCCCTCCCCTGTAGTTAACTCGTTGGTGGCCAGTGGGCCCTCCCCCCTCCCTCCCCCTCTTAATTAAAATCTCCCCCCCTATCATTGGTGGCAGCGGAGAGTACCGTTTTTCGATACTGTATTAACATTCAGCCACTATAGGAACATAGCTAATAAATACACTCTGTATCCACTACATTATATATCTGTATACTGTACACCGCTCTATTATATATCTGTATGCACTAGACCGCAAAAAATCCGGTACAATGTATCACCAGGTGTTATCCAAATCTAATCCACTTGTATCACAGATGTAAAGACATAATGGAGCAGTGTATACATATACAGTTGTGTTCAAAATTATTCAACCCCCAATGCTGTAAAGGGTTTTAGGGAATTTAGTGTACATTTGTAATTGTGTTCAGAATGAAATCTTACAAGGACTTTTTAAAGAACCAAATGCAACTAAAATGACATTAATTGTTTTTGTAATACAGTATTAAATGTTTTTTTTGTGATTTCTTCATTGACACAATTATTCAACCCCTTAAAGACTACCACTCTTAAGAACAGAGGTTCATTCAAGTGTTTTCGATCAGGTATTGAAAACACCTGTGGATGTCAAGGAGCAGCAATCAAGCATAATAAGCACCAATTAGGCAGATTTAAAAGGACTGTGATACTCAGCTCCTTCTAGACATTTACTGGTGTGTTTACAAACATGGTGAAGTCAAGAGAATGGTCCAGGAAGACAAGAGAAGAGGTGATTTCTCTTCACAGGAAGGGCAATGGCTATAAGAAGATTGCAAAGATGTTAAACATACCAAGAGACACCATAGGAAGCATCATTCGCAAATTCAAGGCAAAGGGCACTGTTGAAACGCTACCTGGTCGTGGTAGAAAGAAGATGCTGACTTCGACTTCTGTGCGCTACCTGAAGCGCAAAGTGGAGAAAAGTCCCCGTGTGACTGCTGAGGAACTGAAAAAAGATTTGTCAGATGTGGGTACTGAAGTTTCAGCTCAGACAATAAGGTGCACACTGCGTAATGAAGGCCTCCATGCCAGAACTCCCAGGCGCACCCCCTTGCTGTCTCCAAAGAATAAGAAGAGTCGACTGCAGTATGCCAAAAGTCATGTGGACAAACCACAAAAAGTTTTGGGATAGTGTTCTGTGGACTGATGAAACAAAATTAGAACTGTTTGGGCCCATGGATCAATGCTATGTTTGGAGGAGGAAGAACAAGGCCTATGAAGAAAAGAACACCTTGCCTACTGTGAAGCATGGCGGGGGGTCAATCATGCTTTGGGGCTGTTTTGCTTCTACAGGTACAGGGAAGCTTCAGCGTGTGCAAGGTACCATGAATTCTCTTCAGTACCAGGAGATATTGGATGAAAATGTGATGCAGTCCGTCACAAACCTGAGGCTTGGGAGACGTTGGACCTTTCAACAGGACAATGATCCCAAGCATACCTCCAATCCACTAGAGCATGGTTGCAGATTAAAGGCTGGAACATTTTGAAGTGGCCATCGCAGTCACCAGACTTAAATCAAATTGAGAACCTCTGGTGGGACTTAAAGAAAGCAGTTGCAGCGCGAAAGCCTAAGAATGTGACTGAACTGGAGGCTTTTGCCCATGAAGAATGGGCGAAGATACCCGTAGATCGCTGCAAGACACTTGTGTCAAGCTATGCTTCACGTTTAAAAGCTGTTATAACTGGAAAAGGATGTTGTACTAAGTACTAAGATTGAATGTCCCTTGGGGGTTGAATAAAACTGATAATGATGTGAGCACAGAAAATACATTTGTGGCTATTTCATTATAAATGTTATGTTTAGGGATGAGCGAACCCAAACTGTATAGTTCGGGTTCGTACCGAATTTTGGGGGTGTCCGTGACACGGACCCGAACCCGAACATTTTCGTAAAAGTCCGGGTTCGGTGTTCGGCGCTTTCTTGGCGCTTTTTGAAAGGCTGCAAAGCAGCCAATCAACAAGCGTCATACTACTTGCCACAAGAGGCCATCACAGCCTTGCCTACTATTGGCATGGCTGTGATTGGCCAGTGCAGCATGTGACCCAGCCTCTATATAAGCTTAGGTCACGTAGCGCTGCACGTCACTCTGCTGATTCAAGCATAGGGAGAGGTTGCAGCTGCGACGTTAGGGCGAGATTAGGCAGATTAACTCCTCCAAAAGACTTCATTCTGTGATCGATCTGCAGCTGTAGATCATTGAAGTGCTAATATCGACTTGCTCACTTTTTTGAGGCTGCCCAGAGCGTTTTTAGATCACTTTTTTCTGGGGTGATCGGCGGCCATTTTGTGACTTGTGGTGCGCCAGCACAAGCTATCACCAAGTGTATTTAACCATCAATAGTGTGGTTATTTTGTGCTATATCCTACATCAGCTGCAGGCTGAGCCTGTGTCACCGAAGTGCATTTAACCATCAACAGTCTGGTTATTTTTTGGCCATATACTACATCAGGTGCAGGCTGAGCCTGTGTCACCCAAGTGCATTTAACCATCAATAGTGTGGTTATTTTTTGGCCATATACTACATCAGGGGCAAGTTGAGCCTGTCACCCAGCGCCTAAAAAATAGACCTGACATTTCTATTCAACAAAATTTGTACTGTTTTAGCTGGTCAAGTTATTTGTAGTGACCGTAAAAGCACATTTTTTGTTCTGGGTTAAAAAACTATTCCCAAATTTGCCATTCTCAAAATAACTTGTTTCTGGTATATGAGGCCTACTTGAAATCTATCCCAAAAAGGATATCTTACATTGAAGGTGCTGATAGTGTCATTCAGAAAAACCTAAGACACACGATACCGTGCAGATAGAAGTCTAATTCTGTGATTAAACCTATACCTGTCACACAGCGCAAAAAAAAAAACAGGCCTCACATTTCTATTCAACCAAATCTGTACTGTTTTAGCTGGTCAAGTTATTTGTAGTGACCGTAAAAGCACACTTTTTGTTCTGGGTTGAAAAACTATTCCCAAATTTGCCATTCTCAAAATTGTGGTGAACGGGAACAATGAGGAAAACATCTAATAAGGGACGCGGACGTGGACATGGTCGTGGTGGTGTTAGTGGACCCTCTGGTGCTGGGAGAGGACGTGGCCGTTCTGCCACAGCCACACATCCTAGTGTACCAACTACCTCAGGTCCCAGTAGCCGCCAGAATTTACAGGGATATTTGGTGGGGCCCAATGCCGTTCTAAGGATGGTAAGGCCTGAGCAGGTACAGGCATTAGTCAATTGGGTGGCCGACAGTGCATCCAGCACGTTCACATTATCTCCCACCCAGTCTTCTGCAGAAAGCGCACAGATGGCGCATGAAAACCAAGCCCATCAGTCTGTCACATCACCCCCATGCATATCAGGGAAACTGTCTGAGCCTCAAGTTATGCAGCAGTCTCTTATGCTGTTTGAAGACTCTGCTGCTAGGGTTTCCCAAGGGCATCCACCTAGCCCTTCCCCAGGGGTGGAAGAGATAGAATGCACTAACGCACAACCACTTATTTTTCCTGATGATGAGGACATGGGAATACCACCTCAGCACGTCTCTGATGATGACGAAACACAGGTGCCAACTGCTGCGTCTTTCTGCAGTGTGCAGACTGAACAGGAGGTCAGGGATCAAGACTGGGTGGAAGACGATGCAGGGGACGATGAGGCCCTAGTCCCCACATGGAATGAAGGTCGTGCCACTGACTTTCACAGTTCGGAGGAAGAGGCAGTGGTGAGACCGAGCCAACAGCGTAGCAAAAGAGGGAGCAGTGGGCAAAATCAGAACACCCGCTGCCAAGAGACTCCGCCTGCTACTGACCGCCGCCATCTGGGACCGAGCACCCCAAAGGCAGCTTCAAGGAGTTCCCTGGCATGGCACTTCTTCAAACAATGTGCTGACGACAAGACCCGAGTGGTTTGCACGCTGTGCCATCAGAGCCTGAAGCGAGGCATTAACGTTCTGAACCTTAGCACAACCTGCATGACCAGGCACCTGCATGCAAAGCATGAACTGCAGTGGAGTAAACACCTTAAAAACAAGGAAGTCACTCAGGCTCCCCCTGCTACCTCTTCTGCTGCTGCCGCCTCGGCCTCTTCTGCTGCTGCCGCCGCCTCGGCCTCTTCTGCTGCTGCTGCCGCTGCCTCGGCCTCTTCTTCTGCCTCTGGAGGAACGTTGGCACCTGCCGCACAGCAAACATGGGATGTACCACCAACACCACCACCTGCGTCACCAAGCATCTCGACCATGTCACACGGCAGCGTTCAGCTCTCCATCTCACAAACTTTTGAGAGAAAGCGTAAATTCCCACCTAGCCACCCTCGATCCCTGGCCCTGAATGCCAGCATTTCTAAACTACTGGCCTATGAAATGCTGTCATTTAGGCTGGTGGACACACACAGCTTCAAACAGCTCATGTCACTTGTTGTCCCACAGTATGTTGTTCCCAGCCGTCACTACTTCTCCAAGAGAGCCGTGCCTTCCCTGCACAAACAAGTGTCCGATAAAATCAAGTGTGCACTGCGCAACGCCATCTGTGGCAAGGTCCACCTAACCACAGATACGTGGACCAGTAGGCACGGCCAGGGACGCTATATCTCCCTAACTGCACACTGGGTAAATGTAGTGGCGGCTGGGCCCCAGGCGGAGAGCTGTTTGGCGCACGTCCTTCCGCCGCCAAGGATCGCAGGGCAACATTCTTTGCCTCCTGTCTCCTCCTACTCAGCTTCATCCTCCTCTTCTTCCACCTGCTCATCCAGTCAGCCACACACCTTCACCACCAACTTCAGCACAGCCCGGGGTAAACGTCAGCAGGCCATTCTGAAACTCATATGTTTGGGGGACAGGCCCCACACCGCACAGGAGTTGTGGCGGGGTATAGAACAACAGACCGACCTGGTGGTGTGCGATAATGGGCGAAATCTCGTTGCAGCTCTGGGACTAGCCGGTTTGACGCACATCCCTTGCCTGGCGCATGTGCTGAATTTGGTGGTGCAGAAGTTCATTCGCAACTACCCCGACATGTCAGAGCTGCTGCATAAAGTGCGGGCCGTCTGTTCGCGCTTCCGGCGTTCACACCCTGCCGCTGCTCGCCTGTCTGCACTACAGCGTAACTTCGGCCTTCCCGCTCACCGCCTCATATGCGACGTACCCACCAGGTGGAACTCCACCTTGCATATGCTGGACAGACTGTGCGAGCAGCAGCAGGCCATAGTGGAGTTTCAGCTGCAGCACGCACGGGTCAGTCGCACTGCGGATCAGACCCACTTCACCACCAATGACTGGGCCTCCATGCGAGACCTTTGTGCCCTGTTGCGTTGTTTCGAGTACTCCACCAACATGGCCAGTGGCGATGACGCCGTTATCAGCGTTACAATACCACTTCTATGTCTCCTTGAGAAAACACTTAGGGCGATGATGGAAGAGGAGGTGGCCCAGGAGGAAGAGGAGGAAGAGGGGTCATTTTTAGCACTTTCAGGCCAGTCTCTTCGGAGTGACTCAGAGGGAGGTTTTTTGCAACACCAGAGGCCAGGTACAAATGTGGCCAGACAGGGCCCACTACTGGAAGACGAGGAGGACGAGGATGAGGAGGAGGATGAAGCATTTTCACAGCGGGGTGGCACCCAAAGCAGCTGGGGCCCATCACTGGTGCGTGGCTGGGGGGAAACTCAGGACGATGACGATACGCCTCCCACAGAGGACAGCTTGTCCTTACCTCTGGGCAGCCTGGCACACATAAGCGACTACATGCTGCAGTGCCTGCGCAACGACAGCAGAGTTGCCCACATTTTAACGTGTGCGGACTACTGGGTTGCCACCCTGCTGGATCCCCGGTACAAAGACAATGTGCCCACCTTACTTCCTACACTGGAGCGTGATAGGAAGATGCGCGAGTACAAGCGCACGTTGGTAGACGCGCTACTGAGAGCATTCCCAAATGTCACAGGGGAACCAGTGGAAGGCGAAGGCTGAGGAGGAGCAAGAGGTCGCCAACGCAGCTGTGTCACGGCCAGCTCCTCTGAGGGCAGGGTTAGCATGGCAGAGATGTGGAAAAGTTTTGTCAACACGCCACAGCTAACTGCACCACCACCTGATACGGAACGTGTTAGCAGGAGGCAACATTTCACTAACATGGTGAAACAGTACCTGTGCACACCCCTCCACGTACTGACTGATGGTTCGGCCCCATTCAACTTCTGGCTCTCCAAATTGTCCACGTGGCCAGAGCTAGCCTTTTATGCCTTGGAGGTGCTGGCCTGCCCGGCGGCCAGCGTTTTGTCTGAACGTGTATTCAGCACGGCAGGGGGCGTCATTACAGACAAACGCAGCCGCCTGTCTACAGCCAATGTGGACAAGCTGACGTTCATAAAAATGAACCAGGCATGGATCCCACAGGACCTGTCCATCCCTTGTGCAGATTAGATATTAACTACCTCCCCTTAACAATATATTATTCTACTCCAGGGCACTTCCTCATTCAATACTATTTTTAATTTCATTTTACCATTATATTGCGGGGCAACCCAAAGTTGAATGAACCTCTCCTCTGTCTGGGTGCCGGGGCCTATATGTGTGACAGTGGCCTGTTTTAGTGGTGAGTGACGTGAAGCCTGATTCTCTGCTATGACATGAAGACTTATTCTGTGCTGACATGAAGCCAGATTCTCTGTTACGCGACCTCTCTCCTCTGCCTGGGTGCCTGGGCCTAAATATGTGACAGTGGCCTGTTCCAGTGGTGGGTGACGTGAAGCCTGATTCTCTGCTATGACATGAAGACAGATTCTGCGCTGACATAAGGCCAGATTCTCTGTTACGGGACCTCTCTCCTCAGCCTGGGTGCCTGGGCCTAAATGTGTGACAGTGGCCTGTTCCAGTGGTGGGTGACGTGAAGCCTGATTCTCTGCTATGACATGAAGACAGATTCTGCGCTGACATAAGGCCAGATTCTCTGTTACGGGACCTCTGTCCTCTGCCTGGGTGCCTGGGCCTAAATGTGTGACAGTGGCCTGTTCCAGTGGTGGGTGACGTGAAGCCTGATTCTCTGCAATGACATGAAGACAGATTCTGCGCTGACATAAGGCCAGATTCTCTCTTACGGGACCTCTCTCCTCTGCCTGGGTGCCTGGGCCTAAATGTGTGACAGTGGCCTGTTCCAGTGGTGGGTGACGTGAAGCCTGATTCTCTGCTATGACATGAAGACAGATTCTGCGCTGACATAAGGCCAGATTCTCTGTTACGGGACCTCTCTCCTCTGCCTGGGTGCCTGGGCCTAAATGTGTGACAGTGGCCTGTTCCAGTGGTGGGTGACGTGAAGCCTGATTCTCTGCTATGACATGAAGACAGATTCTGCGCTGACATAAGGCCAGATTCTCTGTTACGGGACCTCTCTCCTCTGCCTGGGTGCCCGGGCCTAAATGTGTGACAGTGGCTTGTTCCAGTGGTGGGTGACGTGAAGCCTGATTCTCTGCTATGACATGAAGACAGATTCTGCGCTGACATAAGGCCAGATTCTCTGTTACGGGACCTCTCTCCTCTGCCTGGGTGCCTGGGCCTAAATATGTGACAGTGGCCTGTTCCAGTGGTGGGTGACGTGAAGCCTGATTCTCTGCTATGACATGAAGACAGATTCTGCGCTGACATAAGGCCAGATTCTCTGTTACGGGATCTCTCTCCTCTGCCTGGGGTCCTGGGCCTAAATATGTGACAGTGGCCTGTTCCAGTGGTAGGTGACGTGAAGCCTGATTCTCTGCTATGACATGAAGACAGATTCTGCGCTGACATAAGGCCAGATTCTCTGTTACGGGACCTCTCTCCTCTGCCTGGGTGCCTGGGCCTAAATATGTGACAGTGGCCTGTTCCAGTGGTGGGTGACGTGAAGCCTGATTCTCTGCTATGACATGAAGACAGATTCTGCGCTGACATAAGGCCAGATTCTCTGTTACGGGACCTCTCTCCTCTGCCTGGGTGCCTGGGCCTAAATATGTGACAGTGGCCTGTTCCAGTGGTGGGTGACGTGAAGCCTGATTCTCTGCTATGACATGAAGACAGATTCTGCGCTGACATAAGGCCAGATTCTCTGTTACGGGACCTCTCTCCTCTGCCTGGGTGCCTGGGCCTAAATGTGTGACAGTGGCCTGTTTCAGTGGTGGGTGACGTGAAGCCTGATTCTCTGCTATGACATGAAGACAGATTCTGCGCTGACATAAGGCTAGATTCTCTGTTACGGGACCTCTCTCCTCTGCCTGGGTGCCTGGGCCTAAATGTGTGACAGTGGCCTGTTCCAGTGGTGGGTGACGTGAAGCCTGATTCTCTGCTATGACATGAAGACAGATTCTGCGCTGAAATAAGGCCAGATTCTCTGTTACGGGACCTCTCTCCTCTGCCTGGGTGCCTGGGCCTAAATATGTGACAGTGGCCTGTTCCAGTGGTGGGTGACGTGAAGCCTGATTTTCTGCTATGACATGAAGACAGATTCTGCGCTGACATAAGGCCAGATTCTCTGTTACGGGACCTCTCTCCTCTGTCTGGGTGCCGGTGCCTAAATATGTGACAGTGGCCTGTTCCAGTGGTGGGTGACATGAAGCCTGATTCTCTGCTATGACATGAAGACAGATTCTGCGCTGACATAAGGCCAGATTCTCTCTTACGGGACCTCTCTCCTCTGCCTGGGTGCCTGGGCCTAAATGTGTGACAGTGGCCTGTTCCAGTGGTGGGTGACGTGAAGCCTGATTCTCTGCTATGACATAAAGACAGATTCTGCGCTGACATAATGCCAGATTCTCTGTTACGGGACCTCTCTCCTCTGCCTGGGTGCCTGGGCCTAAATGTGTGACAGTGGCCTGTTCCAGTGGTGGGTGACGTGAAGCCTGATTCTCTGCTATGACATGAAGACTTATTCTGTGCTGACATGAAGCCAGATTCTCTGTTACCCGACCTCTCTCCTCTGCCTGGGCATAAATATGTGACAGTGGCCTGTTCTAGTGGTGGGTGACGTGAAGCCAGATTCTCTGCTATGACATGAAGACAGATTCTGCGATGACATAAGGCCAGATTCTCTGTTAAGGGACCTCTCTCCTCTGCCTGGGTGCCTGGGCCTAAATGAGTGACAGTGGCCTGTTCCAGTGGTGGGTGACGTGAAGCCTGATTCTCTGCTATGACATGAAGACAGATTCTGCACTGACATAAGGCCAGATTATCTGTTACGGGCCTCTCTCCTCTGCCTGGGTGCCTGGGCCTAAATGTGTGACAGTGGCCTGTTCCAGTGGTGGGTGACGTGAAGCCTGATTCTCTGCTATGACATGAAGACAGATTCTGCACTGACATAAGGCCAGATTATCTGTTACGGGACCTCTCTCCTCTGCCTAGGTGCCTGGGCCTAAATGTGTGACAGTGGCCTGTTCCAGTGGTGGGTGATGTGAAGCCTGATTCTCTGCTATGACATGAAGACAGATTCTGCGCTGACATAAGGCCAGATTCTCTGTTACGGGACCTCACTCCTCTGCCTGGGTGCCTGGGCCTAAATGTGTGACAGTGGCCTGTTCCAGTGGTGGGTGACGTGTAGCCTGATTCTCTGCTATGACATGAAGACAGATTCTGCACTGACATAAGGCCAGATTATCTGTTACGGGACCTCTCTCCTCTGCCTGGGTGCCTGGGCCTAAATGTGTGACAGTGGCCTGTTCCAGTGGTGGGTGATGTGAAGCCTGATTCTCTGCTATGACATGAAGACAGATTCTGCGCTGACATAAGGCCAGATTCTCTGTTACGGGACCTCTCTCCTCTGCCTGGGTGCCTGGGCCTAAATGTGTGACAGTGGCCTGTTCCAGTGGTAGGTGACGTGAAGCCTGATTCTCTGCTATGACATGAAGACAGATTCTGCGCTGACATAAGGCCAGATTCTCTGTTACGGGACCTCACTCCTCTACCTGGGTGCCTGGGCCTAAATGTGTGACAGTGGCCTGTTCCAGTGGTGGGTGACGTGAAGCCTGATTCTCTGCTATGACATGAAGACTTATTCTGTGCTGACATGAAGCCAGATTCTCTGTTACGCGACCTCTCTCCTCTGCCTGGGTGCCTGGGCCTAAATATGTGACAGTGGCCTGTTCTAGTGGTGGGTGACGTGAAGCCTGATTCTCTGCTATGACATGAAGACAGATTCTGCGCTGTCATAAGGCCAAATTCTCTGTTACGGGACCTCTCTCCTCTGCCTGGGTGCCTGGGCCTAAATATGTGACAGTGGCCTGTTCCAGTGGTGGGTGACGTGAAGCCTGATTCTCTGCTATGACATGAAGACAGATTCTGCGCTGACATAAGGCCAGATTCTCTGTTATGGGACCTCTCTCCTCTGCCTGGGTTCCTGGGCCTAAATGTGTGACAGTGGCCTGTTCCAGTGGTGGGTGATGTGAAGCCTGATTCTCTGCTATGACATGAAGACAGATTCTGTGCTGACATAAGGCCAGATTCTCTGTTACGGGACCTCTCTCCTCTGCCTAGGTGCCTGGGCCTAAATGTGTGACAGTGGCCTGTTCCAGTGGTGGGTGACGTGAAGCCTTATTATCTGCTATGACATGAAGACAGATTCTGCGCTGACATAAGGCCAGATTCTCTGTTACGGGACCTCTCTCCTCTGCCTGGGTGTCTGGGCCTAAATTTGTGACAGTGGCTTGTTCCAGTGGTGGGTGACGTGAAGCCTGATTCTCTGCTATGACATGAAGACAGATTCTGTGCTGACATAAGGCCAGATTCTCTGTTACGGGACTTCTCTCCTCTGCCTGGGTGCCTGGGCTTAATGTGTGACAGTGGCCTGTTCCAGTGGTGGGTGACGTGAAGCCTGATTCTCTGCTATGACATGAAGACAGATTCTGCGCTGACATAAGGCCAGATTCTCTGTTACGGGACCTCTCTCCTCTGCCTGGGTGCCTGGGCCTAAATATGTGACAGTGGCCTGTTCCAGTGGTGGGTGACGTGAAGCCTGATTCTCTGCTATGACATGAAGACTTATTCTGTGCTGACATGAAGCCAGATTCTCTGTTACGGGACCTCTCTCCTCTGCCTGGGTGCCTGGGCCTAAATATGTGACAGTGGCCTGTTCTAGTGGTGGGTGACGTGAAGCCTGATTCTCTGCTATGACATGAAGACAGATTCTGTGCTGACATAAGGCCAGATTCTCTGTTACGGGACCTCTCTCCTCTGCCTGGGTGCCTGGGCCTAAATGTGTGACAGTGGCCTGTTCCAGTGGTGGGTGACGTGAAGCCTGATTCTCTGCTATGACATAAAGACAGATTCTGCGCTGACATAAGACCAGATTCTCTGTTACGGGACCTCTCTCCTCTGCCTGGGTGCCTGGGCCTAAATGTGTGACAGTGGCCTGTTCCAGTGGTGGGTGACGTGAAGCCTGATTCTCTGCTATGACATGAAGACTTATTCTGTGCTGACAAGAAGCCAGATTCTCTGTTACCCGACCTCTCTCCTCTGCCTGGGCATAAATATGTGACAGTGGCCTGTTCTAGTGGTGGGTGACGTGAAGCCAGATTCTCTGCTATGACATGAAGACAGATTCTGCGATGACATAAGGCCAGATTCTCTGTTACGGGACCTCTCTCCTCTGCCTGGGTGCCTGGGCCTAAATGTGTGACAGTGGCCTGTTCCAGTGGTGAGTGACGTGAAGCCTGATTCTCTGCTATGACATGAAGACAGATTCTGCACTGACATAAGGCCAGATTATCTGTTACGGGCCTCTCTCCTCTGCCTGGGTGCCTGGGCCTAAATGTGTGACAGTGGCCTGTTCCAGTGGTGGGTGATGTGAAGCCTGATTCTCTGCTATGACATGAAGACAGATTCTGCACTGACATAAGGCCAGATTATCTGTTACGGGACCTCTCTCCTCTGCCTGGGTGCCTGGGCCTAAATGTGTGACAGTGGCCTGTTCCAGTGGTGGGTGACGTGAAGCCTGATTCTCTGCTATGACATGAAGACAGATTCTGCACTGACATAAGGCCAGATTATCTGTTACGGGACCTCTCTCCTCTGCCTGGGTGCCTGGGCCTAAATGTGTGACAGTGGCCTGTTCCAGTGGTGGGTGATGTGAAGCCTGATTCTCTGCTATGACATAAAGACAGATTCTGCGCTGACATAAGGCCAGATTCTCTGTTACGGGACCTCACTCCTCTGCCTGGGTGCCTGGGTGCCTGGGCCTAAATGTGTGACAGTGGCCTGTTCCAGTGGTGGGTGACGTGTAGCCTGATTCTCTGCTATGACATGAAGACAGATTCTGCACTGACATAAGGCCAGATTATCTGTTACGGGACCTCTCTCCTCTGCCTGGGTGCCTGGGCCTAAATGTGTGACAGTGGCCTGTTCCAGTGATGGGTGATGTGAAGCCTGATTCTCTGCTATGACATGAAGACAGATTCTGCGCTGACATAAGGCCAGATTCTCTGTTACGGGACCTCTCTCCTCTGCTTGGGTGCCTGGGCCTAAATGTGTAACAGTGGCCTGTTCCAGTGGTGGGTGACGTGAAGCCTGATTCTCTGCTATGACATGAAGACAGATTCTGCGCTGACATAAGGCCAGATTCTCTGTTACGGGACCTCACTCCTCTACCTGGGTGCCTGGGCCTAAATGTGTGACAGTGGCCTGTTCCAGTGGTGGGTGACGTGAAGCCTGATTCTCTGCTATGACATGAAGACTTATTCTGTGCTGACATGAAGCCAGATTCTCTGTTACGCGACCTCTCTCCTCTGCCTGGGTGCCTGGGCCTAAATATGTGACAGTGGCCTGTTCTAGTGGTGGGTGACGTGAAGCCTGATTCTCTGCTATGACATGAAGACAGATTCTGCGCTGTCATAAGGCCAAATTCTCTGTTACGGGACCTCTCTCCTCTGCCTGGGTGCCTGGGCCTAAATATGTGACAGTGGCCTGTTCCAGTGGTGGGTGACGTGAAGCCTGATTCTCTGCTATGACATGAAGACAGATTCTGCGCTGACATAAGGCCAGATTCTCTGTTATGGGACCTCTCTCCTCTGCCTGGGTTCCTGGGCCTAAATGTGTGACAGTGGCCTGTTCCAGTGGTGGGTGACGTGAAGCCTGATTCTCTGCTATGACATGAAGACAGATTCTGTGCTGACATAAGGCCAGATTCTCTGTTACGGGACCTCTCTCCTCTGCCTGGGTGCCTGGGCCTAAATGTGTGACAGTGGCCTGTTCCAGTTGTGGGTGACGTGAAGCCTGATTCTCTGCTATGACATGAAGACAGATTCTGCGCTGACATAAGGCCAGATTCTCTGTTACGGGACCTCTCTCCTCTGCCTGGGTGCCTGGGCCTAAATGAGTGACAGTGGCTTGTTCCAGTGGTGGGTGACGTGAAGCCTGATTCTCTGCTATGACATGAAGACAGATTCTGTGCTGACATAAGGCCAGATTCTCTGTTAAGGGGCCTCTCTCCTCTGCCTGGGTGCCTGGGCCTAAATGTGTGACAGTGGCCTGTTCCAGTGGTGGGTGACGTGAAGCCTGATTCTCTGCTATGACATGAAGACAGATTCTGCGCTGACATAAGGCCAGATTCTCTGTTACGGGACCGCTCTCCTCTGTCTGGGTGCCGGGGCCTAAATATGTGACAGTGGCCTGTTCCAGTGGTGGGTGACGAGAAGCCTGATTCTCTGCTATGACATGAAGACAGATTCTGCGCTGACATAAGGCCAGATTCTCTGTTACGGGACCTCTCTCCTCTGCCTGGGTGCCTGGGCCTAAATGTGTGACAGTAGCCTGTTTCAGTGGTGGGTGACGTGAAGCCTGATTATCTGCTATGACATGAAGACAGATTCTGCGCTGACATAAGGCCAGATTCTCTGTTACGGGACCTCTCTCCTCTGCCTGGGTGCCTGGGCCTAAATGTGTGACAGTGGCCTGTTCCAGTGGTGGGTGACGTGAAGCCTGATTCTCTGCTATGACATGAAGACAGATTCTGCGCTGACATAAGGCCAGATTCTATGTTACGGGACCTCTCTCCTCTGCCTGGGTGCCTGGGCCTAAATATGTGACAGTGGCCTCTTCCAGTGGTGGGTGACGTGAAGTCTGATTCTCTGCTATGACATGAAGACAGATTCTGCGCTGACATAAGGCCAGATTCTCTGTTACGGGACCTCTCTCCTCTGCCTAGGTGCCTGGGCCTAAATGTGTGACAGTGGCCTGTTCCAGTGGTGGGTTACGTGAAGCCTGATTCTCTGCTATGACATGAAGACAGATTCTGCGCTGACATAAGGCCAGATTCTCTGTTACGGGACCTCTCTCCTCTGCCTGGGTGCCTGGGCCTAAATATGTGACAGTGGCCTGTTCCAGTGGTGGGTGACGTGAAGCCTGATTCTCTGCTATGACATGAAGACAGATTCTGTGCTGACATAAGGCCAGATTCTCTGTTACGGGACCTCTCTCCTCTGCCTGGGTGCCTGGGCCTAAATGTGTGACAGTGGCCTGTTCCAGTGGTGGGTGACGTGAAGCCTTATTATCTGCTATGACATGAAGACAGATTCTGCGCTGACATAAGGCCAGATTCTCTGTTACGGGACCTCTCTCCTCTGCCTGGGTGTCTGGGCCTAAATTTGTGACAGTGGCTTGTTCCAGTGGTGGGTGACGTGAAGCCTGATTCTCTGCTATGACATGAAGACAGATTCTGTGCTGACATAAGGCCAGATTCTCTGTTACGGGACTTCTCTCCTCTGCCTGGGTGCCTGGGCTTAATGTGTGACAGTGGCCTGTTCCAGTGGTGGGTGACGTGAAGCCTGATTCTCTGCTATGACATGAAGACAGATTCTGCGCTGACATAAGGCCAGATTCTCTGTTACGGGACCTCTCTCCTCTGCCTGGGTGCCTGGGCCTAAATATGTGACAGTGGCCTGTTCCAGTGGTGGGTGACGTGAAGCCTGATTCTCTGCTATGACATGAAGACTTATTCTGTGCTGACATGAAGCCAGATTCTCTGTTACGGGACCTCTCTCCTCTGCCTGGGTGCCTGGGCCTAAATATGTGACAGTGGCCTGTTCTAGTGGTGGGTGACGTGAAGCCTGATTCTCTGCTATGACATGAAGACAGATTCTGTGCTGACATAAGGCCAGATTCTCTGTTACGGGACCTCTCTCCTCTGCCTGGGTGCCTGGGCCTAAATGTGTGACAGTGGCCTGTTCCAGTGGTGGGTGACGTGAAGCCTGATTCTCTGCTATGACATAAAGACAGATTCTGCGCTGACATAAGACCAGATTCTCTGTTACGGGACCTCTCTCCTCTGCCTGGGTGCCTGGGCCTAAATGTGTGACAGTGGCCTGTTCCAGTGGTGGGTGACGTGAAGCCTGATTCTCTGCTATGACATGAAGACTTATTCTGTGCTGACAAGAAGCCAGATTCTCTGTTACCCGACCTCTCTCCTCTGCCTGGGCATAAATATGTGACAGTGGCCTGTTCTAGTGGTGGGTGACGTGAAGCCAGATTCTCTGCTATGACATGAAGACAGATTCTGCGCTGACATAAGGCCAGATTCTCTGTTACGGGACCTCTCTCCTCTGCCTGGGTGCCTGGGCCTAAATGTGTGACAGTGGCCTGTTCCAGTGGTGAGTGACGTGAAGCCTGATTCTCTGCTATGACATGAAGACAGATTCTGCACTGACATAAGGCCAGATTATCTTTTACGGGCCTCTCTCCTCTGCCTGGGTGCCTGGGCCTAAATGTGTGACAGTGGCCTGTTCCAGTGGTGGGTGATGTGAAGCCTGATTCTCTGCTATGACATGAAGACAGATTCTGCACTGACATAAGGCCAGATTATCTGTTACGGGACCTCTCTCCTCTGCCTGGGTGCCTGGGCCTAAATGTGTGACAGTGGCCTGTTCCAGTGGTGGGTGACGTGAAGCCTGATTCTCTGCTATGACATGAAGACAGATTCTGCACTGACATAAGGCCAGATTATCTGTTACGGGACCTCTCTCCTCTGCCTGGGTGCCTGGGCCTAAATGTGTGACAGTGGCCTGTTCCAGTGGTGGGTGATGTGAAGCCTGATTCTCTGCTATGACATAAAGACAGATTCTGCGCTGACATAAGGCCAGATTCTCTGTTACGGGACCTCACTCCTCTGCCTGGGTGCCTGGGTGCCTGGGCCTAAATGTGTGACAGTGGCCTGTTCCAGTGGTGGGTGACGTGTAGCCTGATTCTCTGCTATGACATGAAGACAGATTCTGCACTGACATAAGGCCAGATTATCTGTTACGGGACCTCTCTCCTCTGCCTGGGTGCCTGGGCCTAAATGTGTGACAGTGGCCTGTTCCAGTGATGGGTGATGTGAAGCCTGATTCTCTGCTATGACATGAAGACAGATTCTGCGCTGACATAAGGCCAGATTCTCTGTTACGGGACCTCTCTCCTCTGCTTGGGTGCCTGGGCCTAAATGTGTGACAGTGGCCTGTTCCAGTGGTGGGTGACGTGAAGCCTGATTCTCTGCTATGACATGAAGACAGATTCTGCGCTGACATAAGGCCAGATTCTCTGTTACGGGACCTCACTCATCTACCTGGGTGCCTGGGCCTAAATGTGTGACAGTGGCCTGTTCCAGTGGTGGGTGACGTGAAGCCTGATTCTCTGCTATGACATGAAGACTTATTCTGTGCTGACATGAAGCCAGATTCTCTGTTACGCGACCTCTCTCCTCTGCCTGGGTGCCTGGGCCTAAATATGTGACAGTGGCCTGTTCTAGTGGTGGGTGACGTGAAGCCTGATTCTCTGCTATGACATGAAGACAGATTCTGCGCTGTCATAAGGCCAAATTCTCTGTTACGGGACCTCTCTCCTCTGCCTGGGTGCCTGGGCCTAAATATGTGACAGTGGCCTGTTCCAGTGGTGGGTGACGTGAAGCCTGATTCTCTGCTATGACATGAAGACAGATTCTGCGCTGACATAAGGCCAGATTCTCTGTTATGGGACCTCTCTCCTCTGCCTGGGTTCCTGGGCCTAAATGTGTGACAGTGGCCTGTTCCAGTGGTGGGTGACGTGAAGCCTGATTCTCTGCTATGACATGAAGACAAATTCTGTGCTGACATAAGGCCAGATTCTCTGTTACGGGACCTCTCTCCTCTGCCTGGGTGCCTGGGCCTAAATGTGTGACAGTGGCCTGTTCCAGTTGTGGGTGACGTGAAGCCTGATTCTCTGCTATGACATGAAGACAGATTCTGCGCTGACATAAGGCCAGATTCTCTGTTACGGGACCTCTCTCCTCTGCCTGGGTGCCTGGGCCTAAATGAGTGACAGTGGCTTGTTCCAGTGGTGGGTGACGTGAAGCCTGATTCTCTGCTATGACATGAAGACAGATTCTGTGCTGACATAAGGCCAGATTCTCTGTTAAGGGGCCTCTCTCCTCTGCCTGGGTGCCTGGGCCTAAATGTGTGACAGTGGCCTGTTCCAGTGGTGGGTGACGTGAAGCCTGATTCTCTGCTATGACATGAAGACAGATTCTGCGCTGACATAAGGCCAGATTCTCTGTTACGGGACCGCTCTCCTCTGTCTGGGTGCCGGGGCCTAAATATGTGACAGTGGCCTGTTCCAGTGGTGGGTGACGTGAAGCCTGATTCTCTGCTATGACATGAAGACAGATTCTGCGCTGACATAAGGCCAGATTCTCTGTTACGGGACCTCTCTCCTCTGCCTGGGTGCCTGGGCCTAAATGTGTGACAGTAGCCTGTTTCAGTGGTGGGTGACGTGAAGCCTGATTATCTGCTATGACATGAAGACAGATTCTGCGCTGACATAAGGCCAGATTCTCTGTTACGGGACCTCTCTCCTCTGCCTGGGTGCCTGGGCCTAAATGTGTGACAGTGGCCTGTTCCAGTGGTGGGTGACGTGAAGCCTGATTCTCTGCTATGACATGAAGACAGATTCTGCGCTGACATAAGGCCAGATTCTATGTTACGGGACCTCTCTCCTCTGCCTGGGTGCCTGGGCCTAAATATGTGACAGTGGCCTCTTCCAGTGGTGGGTGACGTGAAGTCTGATTCTCTGCTATGACATGAAGACAGATTCTGCGCTGACATAAGGCCAGATTCTCTGTTACGGGACCTCTCTCCTCTGCCTAGGTGCCTGGGCCTAAATGTGTGACAGTGGCCTGTTCCAGTGGTGGGTTACGTGAAGCCTGATTCTCTGCTATGACATGAAGACAGATTCTGCGCTGACATAAGGCCAGATTCTCTGTTACGGGACCTCTCTCCTCTGCCTGGGTGCCTGGGCCTAAATGTGTGACAGTGGCCTGTTCCAGTGGTGGGTGACGTGAAGCCTGATTCTCTGCTATGACATGAAGACAGATTCTGTGCTGACATAAGGCAAGATTCTCTGTTACGGGACCTGTCTCCTCTGCCTGGGTGCCTGGTCCTAAATGTGTGACAGTGGCCTGTTTCAGTGGTGGGTGACGCGAAGCCTGATTCTTTGCTATGACATGAAGACAGATTCTGCGCTGACATAAGGCCAGATTTTCTGTTACGGGACCTCTCTCCTCTTCCTGGGTGCCTGGGCCTAAATGTGTGACAGTGGCCTGTTCCAGTGGTGGGTGACGTGAAGCCTGATTCTCTGCTATGACATGAAGACAGATTCTGCGCTGACATAAGGCCAGATTCTCTGTTACGGGACCTCTCTCCTCTGCCTGGGTGCCTGGACATAAATATGTGACAGTGGCCTGTTACAGTGGTGGGTGACGTGAAGCCTGATTCTCTGCTATAACATGAAGACAGATTCTTCGCTGACATAAGGTCAGATTCTCTGTTACGGGACCTCTCTCCTCTGCCTGGGTGCCTGGGCCTAAATGTGTGACAGTGGCCTGTTCCAGTGGTGGGTGACGTGAAGCCTGATTCTCTGCTATGACATGAAGACAGATTCTGCGCTGACATAAGGCCAGATTCTCTGTTACGGGACCTCTCTCCTCTGCCTGGGTTCCTGGGCCTAAATATGTGACAGTGGCCTGTTCCAGTGGTGGGTGACGTTAAGCCTGATTCTCTGCTATGACATGAAGACAGATTCTGCGCTGACATAAGGCCAGATTCTCTGTTACGGGACCTCTCTCCTCTGCCTGGGTGCCTGGGCCTAAATATGTGACAGTGGCCTGTTCCAGTGGTGGGTGACGTGAAGCCTGATTCTCTGCTATGACATGAAGACAGATTCTGCGCTGACATAAGGCCAGATTCTCTGTTATGGGACCTCTCTCCTCTGCCTGGGTGCCTGGGCCTAAATGTGTGACAGTGGCCTGTTCCAGTGGTGGGTGACGTGAAGCCTGATTCTCTGCTATAAAATGAAGACTTATTCTGTGCTGACATGAAGCCAGATTCTCTGTTACGCGACCTCTCTCCTCTGCCTGGGTGCCTGGGCCTAAATATGTGACAGTGGCCTGTTCTAGTGGTGGGTAACGTGAAGCCTGATTCTCTGCTATGACATGAAGACAGATTCTGCGCTGACATAAGGCCAGATTCTCTGTTACGGGACCTCTCTCCTCTGCCTGGGTGCCTGGGCCTAAATGTGTGACAGTGGCCTGTTCCAGTGGTGGGTGACGTGAAGCCTGATTCTCTGCTATGACATGAAGACAGATTCTGCGCTGACATAAGGCCAGATTCTCTGTTACGGGACCTCTCTCCTCTGCCTGGGTGCCTGGGCCTATATGTGTGACAGTGGCCTGTTCCAGTGGTGGGTGACGTAAAGCCTGATTCTCTGCTATAACATGAAGACTTATTCTGTGCTGACATGAAGCCAGATTCTCTGTTACGCAACCTCTCTCCTCTGCCTGGGTGCCTGGGCCTAAATATGTGACAGTGGCCTGTTCTAGTGGTGGGTGACGTGAAGCCTGATTCTCTGCTATGACATGAAGACAGATTCTGCGCTGACATAAGGCCAGATTCTCTGTTACGGGACCTCTCTCCTCTACCTGGGTGCCTGGGCCTAAATGTGTGACAGTGGCCTGTTCCAGTGGTGGGTGACGTGAAGCCTGATTCTCTGCTATGACATGAAGACAGATTCTGCGCTGACATAAGGCCAGATTCTCTGTTACGGGACCTCTCTCCTCTTCGTGGGTGCCTGGGCCTAAATGTGTGACAGTGGCCTGTTCCAGTGGTGCGTGACGTGAAGCCTGATTCTCTGCTATGACATGAAGACAGATTCTGCGCTGTCATAAGGCCAGATTCTCTGTTACGGGACCTCTCTCCTCTGCCTGGGTGCCTGGGCCTAAATATGTGACAGTGGCCTGTTCCAGTGGTGGGTGACGTGAAGCCTGATTCTCTGCTATGACATGAAGACAGATTCTGTGCTGACATAAGGCCAGATTCTCTGTTACGGGACCTCTCTCCTCTGCCTGGGTGCCTGGGTCTAAATGTGTGACAGTGGCCTGTTCCAGTGGTGGGTGATGTGAAGCCTGATTCTCTGCTATGACATGAAGACAGATTCTGCGCTGACATAAGGCCAGATTCTCTGTTACGGGACCTCTCTCCTCTGCCTGGGTGCCTGGGCCTAAATGTGTGACAGTGGCTTGTTCCAGTGGTGGGTGACGTGAAGCCTGATTCTCTTCTATGACATGAAGACAGATTCTGTGCTGACATAAGGCCAGATTCTCTGTTACAGGACCTCTCTCCTCTGTCTGGGTGCCTGGGCCTAAATGTGTGACAGTGGCCTGTTCCAGTGGTGGGTGACGTGAAGCCTGATTCTCTGCTATGACATGAAGACAGATTCTACGCTGACATAAGGCCAGATTCCCCTATACGGGACCGCTCTCCTCTGTCTGGGTGCCGGGGCCTAAATGTGTGACAGTGGCCTGTTCCAGTGGTGGGTAACGTGAAGCCTGATTCTCTGCTATGACATGAAGACAGATTCTGCGCTGACATAAGGCCAGATTCTCTGTTACGGGACCTCTCTCCTCTGTCTGGGTGCCGGGGCCTAAATATGTGACAGTAGCCTGTTCCAGTGGTGGGTGACGTGAAGCCTGATTCTCTGCTATGACATGAAGACAGATTCTGCGCTGACACAAGGCCAGATTCTCTGTTACGGGACCTCTCTCCTCTGCCTGGGTGCCTGGGCCTAAATGTGTGACAGTGGCCTGTTCCAGTGGTGGGTGATGTGAAGCCTGATTCTCTGCTATGACATGAAGACAGATTCTGTGCTGACATAAGGCCAGATTCTCTGTTACGGGACCTCTCTCCTCTGCCTGGGTGCTTGGGCCTAAATGTGTGACAGTGGCCTGTTCCAGTGGTGGGTGACGTGAAGCCTTATTATCTGCTATGACATGAAGACAGATTCTGCGCTGACATAAGGCCAGATTCTCTGTTACGGGACCTCTCTCCTCTGCCTGGGTGTCTGGGCCTAAATTTGTGACAGTGGCTTGTTCCAGTGGTGGGTGACGTGAAGCTTGATTCTCTGCTATGACATGAAGACAGATTCTGTGCTGACATAAGGCCAGATTCTCTGTTACGGGACTTCTCTCCTCTGCCTGGGTGCCTGGGCTTAATGTGTGACAGTGGCCTGTTCCAGTGGTGGGTGACGTGAAGCCTGATTCTCTGCTATGACATGAAGACAGATTCTGCGCTGACATAAGGCCAGATTCTCTGTTACGGGACCTCTCTCCTCTGCCTGGGTGCCTGGGCCTAAATATGTGACAGTGGCCTGTTCCAGAGGTGGGTGACGTGAAGCCTGATTCTCTGCTATGACATGAAGACTTATTCTGTGCTGACATGAAGCCAGATTCTCTGTTACGGGACCTCTCTCCTCTGCCTGGGTGCCTGGGCCTAAATATGTGACAGTGGCCTGTTCTAGTGGTGGGTGACGTGAAGCCTGATTCTCTGCTATGACATGAAGACAGATTCTGTGCTGACATAAGGCCAGATTCTCTGTTACGGGACTTCTCTCCTCTGCCTGGGTGCCTGGGTTTAAATGTGTGACAGTGGCCTGTTCCAGTGGTGGGTGACGTGAAGCCTGATTCTCTGCTATGACATGAAGACAGATTCTGCGCTGACATAAGGCCAGATTCTCTGTTACGGGACCTCTCTTCCCTGCCTGGGTGCCTGGGCCTAAATGTGTGACAGTGGCCTGTTCCAGTGGTGGGTGACGTGAAGCCTGATTCTCTGCTATGACATGAAGACTTATTCTGTGCTGACATGAAGCCAGATTCTCTGTTACGGGACCTCTCTCCTCTGCCTGGGTGCCTGGGCCTAAATATGTGACAGTGGCCTGTTCTAGTGGTGGGTGACGTGAAGCCTGATTCTCTGCTATGACATGAAGACAGATTCTGTGCTGACATAAGGCCAGATTCTCTGTTACGGGACCTCTCTCCTCTGCCTGGGTGCCTGGGCCTAAATATGTGACAGTGGCCTGTTCCAGTGGTGGGTGATGTGAAGCCTGATTCTCTGCTATGACATGAAGACAGATTCTGTGCTGACATAAGGCCAGATTCTCTGTTACCGGACTTCTCTCCTCTGCCTGGGTGCCTGGGCTTAATGTGTGACAGTGGCCTGTTCCAGTGGTGGGTGACGTGAAGCCTGATTCTCTGCTATGACATGAAGACAGATTCTGCGCTGACATAAGGCCAGATTCTCTGTTACGGGACCTCTCTCCTCTGCCTGGGTGCCTGGGCCTAAATATGTGACAGTGGCCTGTTCCAGTGGTGGGTGACGTGAAGCCTGATTCTCTGCTATGACATGAAGACTTATTCTGTGCTGACATGAAGCCAGATTCTCTGTTACGGGACCTCTCTCCTCTGCCTGGGTGCCTGGGCCTAAATATGTGACAGTGGCCTGTTCTAGTGGTGGGTGACGTGAAGCCTGATTCTCTGCTATGACATGAAGACAGATTCTGTGCTGACATAAGGCCAGATTCTCTGTTACGGGACTTCTCTCCTCTGCCTGGGTGCCTGGGTTTAAATGTGTGACAGTGGCCTGTTCCAGTGGTGGGTGACGTGAAGCCTGATTCTCTGCTATGACATGAAGACAGATTCTGCGCTGACATAAGGCCAGATTCTCTGTTACGGGACCTCTCTCCTCTGCCTGGGTGCCTGGGCCTAAATGTGTGACAGTGGCCTGTTCCAGTGGTGGGTGACGTGAAGCCTGATTCTCTGCTATGACATGAAGACTTATTCTGTGCTGACATGAAGCCAGATTCTCTGTTACGGGACCTCTCTCCTCTGCCTGGGTGCCTGGGCCTAAATATGTGACAGTGGCCTGTTCTAGTGGTGGGTGACGTGAAGCCTGATTCTCTGCTATGACATGAAGACAGATTCTGTGCTGACATAAGGCCAGATTCTCTGTTACGGGACCTCTCTCCTCTGCCTGGGTGCCTGGGCCTAAATATGTGACAGTGGCCTGTTCCAGTGGTGGGTGATGTGAAGCCTGATTCTCTGCTATGACATGAAGACAGATTCTGCGCTGACATAAGGCCAGATTCTCTGTTACCGGACCTCTCTCCTCTGCCTGGGTGCCTGGGCCTAAATGTGTGACAGTGGCCTGTTCCAGTGGTGGGTGACGTGAAGCCTGATTCTCTGCTATGACATGATGACTTATTCTGTGCTGACATGAAGCCAGATTCTCTGTTACGCAACCTCTCTCCTCTGCCTGGGTGCCTGGGCCTAAATATGTGACAGTGGCCTGTTCTAGTGGTGGGTGACGTGAAGCCTGATTCTCTGCTATGACATGAACACAGTTTCTGCGCTGACATAAGGCCAGATTCTCTGTTACGGGACCTCTCTCCTCTGCCTGGGTGCCTGGGCCTAAATGTGTGACAGTGGCCTGTTCCAGTGGTGTGTGACGTGAAGCCTGATTCTCTGCTATGACATGAAGACAGATTCTGCTCTGACATAAGGCCAGATTCTCTGTTACGGGACCGCTCTCCTCTGTCTGGGTGTCGGGGCCTAAATATGTGACAGTGGCCTCTTCCAGTGGTGGGTGACATGAAGCCCGATTCTCTGCTATGGCATGAAGAGACTGATTCTCTGCTGACATGAAGCCAGATTCTTTGCTATGGCATGAAGAGACTGATTCTCTGCTGACGTGAAGCCAGATTCTCTGCTATGGGACCTCTGTCCAATTGATATTGGGTCATTTTTATTTTTTTAATTTTTACTTTAATTCATTTCCCTATCCACATTTGTTTGCAGGGGATTTACCTACATGTTGCTGCCTTTTGCAGCCCTCTAGCTCTTTCCTGGGCTGTTTTATAGCCTTTTTAGTGCCCAAAAGTTCGGTTCCCCATTGACTTCAATGGGGTTCGGGTTCGGTTCGGGTTCGGATCCCGAACCCGAACATTTCCGGGAATTTCGACCGAACTTCTCGAACACGAACATCCAGGTGTTTGCTCAACTCTAGTTATGTTATATTTGTCTGACTTACAAGTGCCTCTTTGATTTAATTGTAAACAAGATGACTGAAATGATCAAAATCAATGTCAAACTGGTCAAAACACTCAATTTCAGTGGGGGTTGAATAATTTTGAACACAACTGTATATTATAGAACTACATATGCAAATATATAGTCTAATATTCTCGATGTTCTGAATCATAATTGTGATCGATACATAAATATATGAATGTACAGTTAGTTTATTGTACAGTAGTTTATTTTTTATTTATTTTTAACCCCTCCAGCCCTATTTTTAACCCCTCCAGCCCCTCCTCGCCCGTGTGAAAGGGGCCTTAGATCCTAATGTAGCCATACTGAGAGTGGGGGGTAGGGTGTAAAGTAACACCATATACAGTAATATATTTGTACTGTATGTATTTTTTTTATTTAATTAGGCGATTAGGCTATCTTTCTATGCTTATTTTTTTATTTTATTTTTACATTTTTAATCATTAGGAGTATGTTATCTCACAGTGCTATTTGTTAAATAAACTTAGATGCAAGACAAGCAGAGGTGTGCACGCCAAAAAGTTTTACTTTTATATCGATAAATAGATAGATAGATAGATAGCTTAATAATATCATACTTGGTTTGGATTGCACCAATATGATATTAATAAGCGCTATAGCTGGGTGTGTATTGATAGACTGGAGGAGATAACGAATTGTGAAATAAGGGAGTGGTAGCGATGACACATCTGTATAGCGGCGTCCCGCTATATGCACAATCCAGCGGCGTCCCACTGTAATATTATCACTGCAAGTTTTGCCGTAAAAATTCGAACAGTCTTACCGCATTACTTTTCACACCACGGAATCACTCTGCTAGATGGTTCCGCGAATTTAGAAGCCAATGTTCTCCGAGCGGTAGTAGTCCTCACTTCCCATGTTGGTAAATGTTTGGCACGTGCAAACAGACCTTTGCTATGAACTCAGGTCTTGCGTAATATCTTTCTTATTTACCCTTTACGCAGTGATGGACAGTGTTTTCTGTGCGAGTCCGGCAGAATATTCCAATTTCCAGTAGTCAAAGGCTTGGGGTTCTGTCTTAGCTAGACGCGTTTCGGGGCATCTGATCGCCCCTTCCTCAGTAGCTACCAGTCCCCCATAAACTCCTTCCTTTTCTAGTGAGAAAATATATTCCAAAACCTGACATGGATCTTTTTTGAGATATACAATCAGTCTTGTGAATCATTATCCTTTTTCAATTATAACTCACAATTCCAATATATTATCTTTATAAAAGCCATTATTCAATGCCTTATGTCTGCGATATATATAAATAGATAAATAAAGATAAGAATAAAAATGTGTATTTAAAACATATAAAAAATATATAAAAAACATATAAAGCGATTTAATATTTAAAAAACCTCCAATACGTTTATGTATCTTTCTCTGCTGGTTCTTCCACACTAAAAAACGCATCGGAACCCATGCGGTATTGAGGCCACAAGGACACTCCAGTACATAGATAACACCTGTATTTTCACATGTTATGTTTCCAGAAACCTTGAAGGACTGTTTTTTTTTTTGAATAGACTATTTGCATCGTTCTTACTCTTTCCTTATTCCTTCAATTCTTGCAGGGCAAACAGAAACCACGCCAAGTGAAAATATTTCTTCTTTTTTTGGTATCTGGTTTACAATCTGCGCTATGCACCAAATGTTGTCGGAGGTTGGGTGCCTTCTAAAAATGACTGGGGGGTATTTTGGGAGAACACTCCCCAAAACGGGGTCATTTTTCAGAACTCCCAAATTTTTTATAAGGGCATTTTTCATTTTCCCCGCATTAGTATTAAACTGGGTTATAAAACTAAATCTAAAATCACTATTTCTTTCGGCATTTCCAGCAGTCTTAACTGATGTCACCTCTTTTTGACATTTATTCAGAGCCTCTTCATTATATCCTTTTTCCAAGAAAATTTCTTTTATAGTCTCACTTTGCTCACAAAAGACTTTCTCATCTATACAATTACGGCAAATTCTTTTGAATTGTCCCTTCGGGATATTCTTAAGCCATGAATTAAAATGACAACTTGAAGTGTCAAAATAGGCATTTACGTCAGTGGTTTTAAAAAAGGTCTAAAACGGCCCTCCTCTAGATAGATTGTCAAATCGAGAAAATCTACAGAGGTATCACTTATGTTACTAGTGAATTTGAGGTTTCACTCATTCACATTTAGTCCCACAATAAACTCCTCTAATCCCCGCCTACTTCCTTTCCACACCAACAAACAATCGTCAATATAACGATGCCAAGTCCTCAATTCTCCTTTTTCTGTTTTCTTATTGAGTACTGGGATAATTTTGCCCCCATCGCCGTCCCGGTGCACTGGAGGCAATATGTATCTTCGTGTACAAAATAATTGTGACAAAGGCAAAAGTTTATGCAATCAAGGATAAATGCCCTATGGGCCAGGCTCATATCGGGGTCTAATTCCAAAGCCTCCTCAACTCCCCTGAGGCCAAAGTTCTCCAGCAGTCGAATCACGTCACCAGAATTCCTCAGGTACGATGGACTGTGGAATGTAGTCCAATCATCCTGGGCTGGAATACCTGTTCACAGGTGCCAGAAGTTGGTTGACTTCATGCAACACAGATGTACAGCAGTTCTCAGAAACAGCGGTTATACAACTAAATATTAGTGAAGTGATTCAAAGAAAAGCAAAATCTTCAGACATTTTTCAGTTTATTTAGTGAATGGTTGAGTTTGTAAAGAAGAATACAAACACTGATATTTTTTTGAACAGTCTAATATTCACTTTTCTTCATTTTTTTTTTGGAGGAACAACACAAATTTGATATATTTTTCTTCATGTTATCATTTGGAATAGAATGTGTAGTGTTCCCAATGCATTTGTGTGTATGGAAATAAAAGCTATTAGAAGGATTTTGAGCTTTAGTCACTTTGCTATTATTTTGAACACAACTATATATATATATATATATATATATATATATATACACACAAAACCTCTCCTCCCCTCTTCCTGCCCAGCTCTCTATAGTTTTGGCATCATTTTTGTTGTTGGTATCATTGGGGCTCATGTTTATTAGTACTTTAAATAAAAAAATTTGATGTGACATTAGTAAAGGTTAATTTTTATGGCACTTTCAGTGAATCGACTATTTAAAGCTACCTTTGGAGAACATCACTTGCTATTAGGGTATATTTCCTGGATAGAAGACCTATGAGACTTTATTGATCATATGGGGGTTGGACCCCAAGAATAATTTCTTCTGATGGGCCCAAAGAACTGGAATTTGTTGTTGATCCTAACATCTCCATAAGGCTTATCAAGGATATTTAAAAAATAATAATACACCAGTAGTGTAGGTAGTGAATATAGAGTAAAAAAAATTCTTTATACATAAATTATATAACTGCAAATTCGACATTTATTAAATATTTGGCTCACATAAAAAATCAATTACTGCAGGCATGCTCCCCATAATATCTCAAAATTAATCAGTCTGACCCATCCGATTAGTACTTATGTCGACCAAATTTTGAGACCTTTTGTTGTCTCTCTCCCGTCTTATGTCTGGGATTCCATGGAGGTTATCAAGAGAGTAGATGCCCTCCATGTGGAGCGAGATGTGTTATTGGCCAGCTTGGACAGTGAGGCCATTTATAATTCAATACCACATGGGAGGGGATGTGAGGTGGTCTCAATGTTCTTATAGGAGAGAGGCACACATTTATGGTGACATAATTCATTCTAGAACACAACTCGTTTCTCTTTAATAACAAGGTTTACCACCAGGTGAAGGGGGTTGCTATGGGGAGCTCATGTGCCCCTACGTTCACAAACCTTTACCTGGGTGGTTGAGAAAGAGAAGTTGTGTTTGGTGATGACATGGGAGATTTTGCATCATCGATAATGTAATGTCTTAGATATATCGATGATATACTAATTCTCTGGAAAGGGGATGGAGATACTTTTGCACGTTTTGTTCAAAGCCTTAATAATAACAGCTGGGGGATATTTTTTACATCTGACGTGCATTCCTCCGTCATTACATTTCTGTACCTTACCATATTTAAATATCAAAATGTTTATATAGGCACACGCCTTTTTAGAAAAGAGACAGCTACTAATAGCTTGTTAAATTGGCGGAGTTGTCATCCTGGGGCTCTTAAACAAGGGATCCCGAAAGGACAGTACTTGCGTCTCGGCCGCAACTGTTCAACTATGTGGGATTTTCAAGCTGCTGCCGGTGATCTAAGATTGAGATTCAAAAACCAAGGATACCCTTAGAATGTTCACAATCAAGCTTACCATCATGAGTTGTGATAGATGGGCCTTGCTCAATCCCCTGGTACGCAGAGAAGGTTCTGACCAAATCCGCATTATTGCGGACTATGACGAAGCCCATAGTCCCATTAGGCAGATTCTGTCACAATTTTGGGGTATTTTACAAGCAGACCCTGATGTGGGGCATCTTGAGGGCAATACCCCCTCAATAACTTTCAGGAGGGGCAGAAATATTAAGGATTGACTTGTCCACAGTTTGCATACCCCCATTGTGAAGTCCAGCAACCCCTTTCGGAATCAGCTTGTGGGAACTTTCAAATGTGGGTGCAGCATTGCATGTGGCTCCATCAAGGGAGGCAAAAAGTTCTCAAGTACCAGTACTGGCCTCATCTAAAGCATCAGATGGTTTATAAACTGTCGTTCTGTAGGTCTGGTGTATCTGATTACATGTAAATGTGGGTTACAGTATGTGGGTAAAACCATAAGTGAGTTCCGGAGGTGTATTGGGGAACACCTTAATGACATCCAAAATTAAGCCGATACCCCAGTGGCAAGATATGTGGTAGAATGCCATGCCAGTGATTTTAAGGCTATCCGTTTTCATGGGATTGAAATCATTCGACCCTCTCCAAGAGGGGGTGATTTTGATAATCGAGTACTACAGAAGGAGGCACAGTGGACATTTCAGCTCGATACTGCCCTTTCTAAATTCACCACTGTATCCCTGTATTACCTAGGAGCGCTGTCTCCTAGCGGACCTCCCAGCTTACATGACAGCATAAGATCTCATACAGGGCATGCTTGATGGATCTGGATGACTGTGAGGGCGGTCCACCTCTGACGTGTGGGGATAGGTGGAGCTATCCTATTCAAATAGCTTGGGTTTTGGCAGCCGTTTCACGGCCATTATAGCGATGGAATGAGGTCCCTGTGAGAGAGGGTCTGTGCTCTCCTAATGACTACTTACACTTAAGAATTATTAAGTTACAGCTCTGGCTCCTGATGAGACATTGTATTAGGTGTAGAAACGCGTTGAGCCGCAAATATGTGCTGAAGTGTAGCCTTTCAAAGTAAATAGGGCATGTTGTTACATTATAGTTACATTTCATTGAGATGACTGTTGTAGCGATCCACCAGCTGCATGAATAGCAGTGTGAGCGGTGAATCGCTGTTTGCTCTCATTACTAATAAGACAGTGGAGGGCATGTTATGTATACAGGGAGTGCAGAATTATTAGGCAAATGAGTATTTTGACCACATCATCCTCTTTATGCATGTTGTCTTACTCCAAGCTGTATAGGCTCGAAAGCCTACTACCAATTAAGCATATTAGGTGATGTGCATCTCTGTAATGAGAAGGGGTGTGGTCTAATGACATCAACACCCTATATCAGGTGTGCATAATTATTAGGCAACTTCCTTTCCTTTGGCAAAATGGGTCAAAAGAAGGACTTGACAGGCTCAGAAAAGTCAAAAATAGTGAGATATCTTGCAGAGGGATGCAGCACTCTTAAAATTGCAAAGCTTCTGAAGCGTGATCATCGAACAATCAAGCGTTTCATTCAAAATAGTCAACAGGGTTGCAAGAAGCGTGTGGAAAAACAAAGGCGCAAAATAACTGCCCATGAACTGAGAAAAGTCAAGCGTGCAGCTGCCAAGATGCCACTTGCCACCAGTTTGGCCATATTTCAGAGCTGCAACATCACTGGAGTGCCCAAAAGCACAAGGTGTGCAATACTCAGAGACATGGCCAAGGTAAGAAAGGCTGAAAGACGACCACCACTGAACAAGACACACAAGCTGAAACGTCAAGACTGGGCCAAGAAATATCTCAAGACTGATTTTTCTAAGGTTTTATGGACTGATGAAATGAGAGTGAGTCTTGATGGGCCAGATGGATGGGCCTGTGGCTGGATTGGTAAAGGGCAGAGAGCTCCAGTCCGACTCAGACACCAGCAAGGTGGAGGTGGAGTACTGGTTTGGGCTGGTATCATCAAAGATGAGCTTGTGGGGCCTTTTCGGGTTGAGGATGGAGTCAAGCTCAACTCCCAGTCCTACTGCCAGTTTCTGGAAGACACCTTCTTCAAGCAGTGGTACAGGAAGAAGTCTGCATCCTTCAAGAAAAACATGATTTTCATGCAGGACAATGCTCCATCACACGCGCCCAAGTACTCCACAGCGTGGCTGGCAAGAAAGGGTATAAAAGAAGAAAATCTAATGACATGGCCTCCTTGTTCACCTGATCTGAACCCCATTGAGAACATGTGGTCCATCATCAAATGTGAGATTTACAAGGAGGGAAAACAGTACACCTCTCTGAACAGTGTCTGGGAGGCTGTGGTTGCTGCTGCACGCAATGTTGATGGTGAACAGATCAAAACACTGACAGAATCTATGGATGGCAGGCTTTTGAGTGTCCTTGCAAAGAAAGGTGGCTATATTGGTCACTGATTTGTTTTTGTTTTGTTTTGAATTATAGAAATGTATATTTGTGAATGTTGAGATGTTATATTGGTTTCACTGGTAAAAATAAATAATTTAAATGGGTATATATTTTGCCTAATAATTATGCACAGTAATAGTCACCTGCACACACAGATATCCCCCTAAAATAGCTAAAACTAAAAACAAACTAAAAACTACTTCCAAAAATATTCAGCATTGATATTAATGAGTTTTTTGGGTTCATTGAGAACATGGTTGTTGTTCAGTAATAAAATTAATCCTCAAAAATACAATTTGCCTAATAATTCTGAACTCCCTGTAGTGACAACTAGAGTTGAGCGAACACCTGGATGTTCGGGTTCGAGAAGTTCGGCCGAACTTCCCGGAAATGCTCGGGTTCGGGATCCGAACCCGACCCGAACTTCGTCCCGAACCCTATTGAAGTCAATGGGGACCCGAACTTTTCGGCACTAAAAAGGCTGTAAAACAGCCAAGGAAAGAGCTAGAGGGCTGCAAAAGGCAGCAACATGTAGTTAAATCCCCTGCAAACAAATGTGGATAGGGAAATGAATTAAAATAAAAATTAAAAAAAATTAAATTAACCAATATCTATTGGACAGAGGTCCCATAGCAGAGAATCTGGCTTCACGTCAGCAGAGAATCAGTCTCTTCATGCCATAGCAGAGAATATGGCTTCATGTCAGCAGAGAATCAGTCTTCATGTCATAGCAGAGAATCAGGCTTCACGTCACCCACCACTGGAACAGGCCACTGTCACATATTTAGGCCCCGGCACCCAGACAGAGGAGAGAGGTCCCGTAACAGAGAATCTGGCTTCATGTCAGCAGAGAATCAGTCTTCATGTCATAGCAGAGAATCAGGCTTCACGTCACCCACCACTGGAACAGGCCACTGTCACATATTTAGGCCCAGGCACCCAGGCAGAGGAGAGAGGTCCCGTAACAGAGAATCTGGCTTCATGTCAGCACATAATCAGTCTTCACGTCATAGCAGAGAATCAGGTATCACGTCACCCACCACTGGAACAGGCCACTGTCACATATTTAGGCCCCGGCACCCAGACAGAGGAGAGAGGTCCCGTAACAGAGAATCTGGCTTCATGTCAGCAGAGAATCAGTCTTCATGTCATAGCAGAGAATCATGCTTCACGTCACCCACCACTGGAACAGGCCACTGTCACATATTTAGGCCCAGGCACCCAGGCAGAGGAGAGAGGTCCCGTAACTGATTTGGGAATGCTCTCAGTAGCGCGTCTATCAACGTGCGCTTGTACTCGCGCATCTTACTATCACGCTCCAGTGCATGAAGTAAGGTGGGCACATTGTCTTTGTACCGTGGATCCAGCAGGGTTGCAACCCAGTAGTCCGCACACGTTAAAATGTGGGCAACTCTGTTGTCGTTGCGCAGGCACTGCAGCATGTAGTCGCTCATGTGTGCCAAGCTGCCCAGAGGTAAGGACAAGCTGTCCTCTGTGGGAGGCGTATCGTCATCGTCCTGTGTTTCCCCCCAGCCACGCACCAGTGATGGGCCCGAGATGCGTTGGGTGCCAGCCCGCTGTGAACCTGCTTCATCCTCATCCTCCTCCACCTCCTCCTCATCCTCGTCCTCCTCGTCCTCCAGTAGTGGGCCCTGTCTGGCCACATTTGTACCTGGCCTCTGCTGTTGCAAAAAACCTCCCTCTGAGTCACTTCGAAGAGACTGGCCTGAAAGTGCTAAAAATGACCCCTCTTCCTCCTCCTCCTCCTGGGCCACCTCCTCTTCCATCATCGCCCTAAGTGTTTTCTCAAGGAGACATAGAAGTGGTATTGTAACGCTGATAACGGCGTCATCGCCACTGGCCATGTTGGTGGAGTACTCGAAACAGCGCAACAGGGCACACAGGTCTCGCATGGAGGCCCAGTCATTGGTGGTGAAGTGGGGCTGATCCGCAGTGCGACTGACCCATGCGTGCTGCAGCTGAAACTCCACTATGGCCTGCTGCTGCTCGCACAGTCTGTCCAGCATGTGCAAGGTGGAGTTCCACCTGGTGGGCACGTCGCATATGAGGCGGTGAGCGGGAAGGCCGAAGTTACGCTGTAGCGCAGACAGGCGAGCAGCGGCAGGGTGTGAACGCCGGAAGCGCGAACAGACGGCCCGCACTTTATGCAGCAGCTCTGACATGTCGGGGTAGTTGTGAATGAACTTCTGCACCAACAAATTCAGCACATGCGCCAGGCAAGGGATGTGCGTCAAACCGGCTAGTCCCAGAGCTGCAACGAGATTTCGCCCATTATCGCACACCACCAGGCCGGGCTTGAGGCTCATCGGCAGCAACCACTCGTCGGTCTGTTGTTCTATACCCCGCCACAACTCCTGTGCGGTGTGGGGCCTGTCCCCAAAACATATGAGTTTCAGAATGGCCTGCTGACGTTTACCCCGGGCTGTGCTGAAGTTGGTGGTGAAGGTGTGTGGCTGACTGGATGAGCAGGTGGAAGAAGAGGAGGAGGAAGCTGAGTAGGAGGAGGAGGAGACAGGAGGCAAAGAATGTTGCCCTGCGATCCTTGGCGGCGGAAGGACGTGCGCCAAACAACTCTCCGCTTGGGGCCCAGCCGCCACTACATTTACCCAGTGTGCAGTTAGGGAGATATAGCGTCCCTGGCCGTGCTTACTGGTCCACGTATCTGTGGTTAGGTGGACCTTGCCACAGATGGCGTTGCGCAGTGCACACTTGATTTTATCGGATACTTGGTTGTGCAGGGAAGGCACGGCTCTCTTGGAGAAGTAGTGCCGGCTGGGAACAACATACTGTGGGACAGCAAGCGACATGAGCAGTTTGAAGCTGTCTGTGTCCACCAGCCTAAATGACAGCATTTCATAGGCCAGTAGTTTAGAAATGCTGGCATTCAGGGCCAGGGATCGAGGGTGGCTAGGTGGCAATTTACGCTTTCTCTCAAATGTTTGTGAGATGGAGAGCTGAACGCTGCCGTGTGACATGGTTGAGATGCTTGGTGACGCAGGTGGTGGTGTTGGTGGTACATCCCATGTTTGCTGGGCGGCAGGTGCCAACGTTCCTCCAGAGGCGGAGGAAGATGCCGAGGCGGCGGCAGCAGCAGAAGAGGCCGAGGCGACAGCAGCAGAAGAGGTAGCAGGGGGAGCCTGAGTGACTTCCTTGTTTTTAAGGTGTTTACTCCACTGCAGTTCATGCTTTCCATGCAGGTGCCTGGTCATGCAGGTTGTGCTAAGGTTCAGAATGTTAATGTCTCGCTTCAGGCTCTGATGGCACAGCGTGCAAACCACTCGGGTCTTGTCGTCAGCACATTGTTTGAAGAAGTGCCATGCCAGGGAACTCCTTGAAGCTGCCTTTGGGGTGCTCGGTCCCAGATGGCGGCGGTCAGTAGCAGGCGGAGTCTCTTGGTGGCAGGTGTTCTGCTTTTGCCCACTGCTCCCTCTTTTGCTACGCTGTTGGCTTGGTCTCACCACTGCCTCTTCCTCTGAACTGTGAAAGTCAGTGGCACGACCTTCATTCCATGTGGGGTTTAGGACCTCATCGTCCCCTGCATCGTCTTCCACCCAGTCTTGATCCCTGACCTCCTGTTTAGGGATGAGCGAACCCGAACTGTACAGTTCGGGTTCATACCTAATTTTGGGGTGTCCGTGACACGGACCCGAACCCGAACATTTTCGTAAAAGTCCGGGTACAGGTTCGGTGTTCGGCGCTTTCTTGGCGCTTTTTGAAAGGCTGCAAAGCCAATCAACAAGCGTCATACTACTTGCCCCAAGAGGCCATCACAGCCTTGCCTACTATTGGCATGGCTGTGATTGGCCAGTGCAGCATGTGACCCAGCCTCTATATAAGCTTGGGTCACGTAGCGCTGCACGTCACTCTGCTGTTACAAGTGTAGGGAGAGGTTGCTGCTGCGACGTTAGGGCGAGATTAGGCAGATTAACTCCTCCAAAAGACTTCATATTGTGATCGATCTGCAGCTGTGGATCATTGAAGTGCTAATATCCACTTGCTCACTTTTTGAGGCTGCCCAGAGCGTTTTTAGATCACTTTTTTCTGGAGTGATCGGCGGCCATTCTGTGGCTTGTGGTGCGCCAGCACAAGCTATCACCAAGTGTATTTAACCATCAATAGTGTGGTTATTTTGTGCATTATCCTACATCAGGTGCAGGCTGAGCCTGTGTCACCCAAGTGCATTTAACCATCAACAGTGTGGTTATTTTTTGGCCATATACTACATCAGGGGCAAGTTGAGGCTGTCACCCAGTGCCTAAAAAATAGGCCTGACATTTCTATTCCTCCAAATCAGTACAGTTTTAGCTGGTCCAGTTATATTTAGTGTCCGTAAAAGCACATTTTTTGTTCTGGGTTGAAAAACTATTCCCAAATTTGCCATTCTCAAAATTAGTAGTTTCTACTATATCAGGCCTACTTTAAATCTATCCCAAAAAGGATATCTTAGATTGAAGGTGCTGATAGTGTCATTCTGAAAAACTTAACACACACGCTACCGTGCAGATACAAGTCTAATTCTGTGATTAAAGGTATACCTGTCACACAGCGCGTAAAAAATAGGCCTGACATTTCTATTCAACCAAATCTGTACTGTTTTAGCTGGTCAAGTTATTTGTAGTGACCGTAAAAGCACAGTTTTTGTTCTGGGTTGAAAAACTATTCCCAAATTTGCCATTCTCAAAATTAGTAGTTTCTGCTATATCAGGCCTACTTTAAATCTATCCCAAAAAGGATATCTTAGATTCAAGGTGCTGATAGTGTCATTCTGAAAAACTTAACACACACGCTACAATGCAGATACAAGTCTAATTCTGTGATTAAAGGTATATCTGTCACACAGCGCGTAAAAAATAGGCCTGACATTTCTATTCAACCAAATCTGTCATTACTGCTGTACCTGTATAAGTAAAATACGGTACCTAAATAGATAGCCAGACAGTGTTAGGTGTCTGTAAAAAAGGGCCTGAATTTTAATTCAATACATTGGGCCAAATAATTTTTTTCTTAATGTGGTGAACGGTAACAATGAGGAAAACAACTAGTAAGAGACGCGGACGTGGACATGGTCGTGGTGGTGTTAGTGGACCCTCTTATGCTGGGAGAGGGCGTGGCCGTTCGGCCACAGCCACACGTCCTAGTGAACCAACTACCTCAGGTCCCAGTAGCCACCAGAATTTACAGCGATATTTGGTGGGGCCCAATGCAGTTCTAAGGATGGTAAGGCCTGAGCAGGTACAGGCATTAGTCAATTGGGTGGCCGACAGTGGATCCAGCACGTTCACATTATCTCCCACCCAGTCTTCTGCAGAAAGCGCACAGATGGCGCATGAAAACCAAGCCCATCAGTCTGTCACATCACCCCCATGCATATCAGGGAAACTGTCTGAGCCTCAAGTTATGCAGCAGTCTCTTATGCTGTTTGAAGACTCTGCTGGCAGGGTTTCCCAAGGGCATCCACCTAGCCGTTCCCCAGGGGTGGAAAAGATAGAATGCACTAACGCACAACCACTTATGTTTCCTGATGATGAGGACATGGGAATACCACCTCAGCACGTCTCTGATGATGACGAAACACAGGTGCCAACTGCTGCGTCTTTCTGCAGTGTGCAGACTGAACAGGAGGTCAGGGATCAAGACTGGGTGGAAGACGATGCAGGGGACGATGAGGTCCAAGACCCCACATGGAATGAAGGTCGTGCCACTGACTTTCACAGTTCAGAGGAAGAGGCAGTGGTGAGACCGAGCAAACAGCGTAGCAAAAGAGGGAGCAGTGGGCAAAATCAGAACACCCGCCGCCAAGAGACTCCGCCTGCTACTGACCGCCGCCATCTGGGACCGAGCACCCCAAAGGCAGCTTCAAGGAGTTCCCTGGCATGGCACTTCTTCAAACAATGTGCTGACGACAAGACCCGAGTGGTTTGCACGCTATGCCATCAGAGCCTGAAGCGAGGCATTAACGTTCTGAACCTTAGCACAACCTGCATGACCAGGCACCTGCATGCAAAGCATGAACTGCAGTGGAGTAAACACCTTAAAAACAAGGAAGTCACTCAGGCTCCCCCTGCTACCTCTTCTGCTGCTGTCGCCTCGGCCTCTTCTGCTGCTGCCGCCGCCTCGGCATCTTCCTGCGCCTCTGGAGGAACGTTGGCACCTGCCGCCCAGCAAACATGGGATGTACCACCAACACCACCACCTGCGTTACCATGCATCTCAACCATGTCACACGGCAGCGTTCAGCTCTCCATCTCACAAACATTTGAGAGAAAGCTTAAATTGTCACCTAGCCACCCTCGATCCCTGGCCCTGAATGCCAGCATTTCTAAACTACTGGCCTATGAAATGCTGTCATTTAGGCTGGTGGACACAGACAGCTTCAAACTGCTCATGTCGCTTGCTGTCCCACAGTATGTTGTTCCCAGCCGGCCCTACTTCTCCAAGAGAACCGTGCCTTCCCTGCACAACCAAGTGTTCATTCGCAACTACCCCGACATGTCAGAGCTGCTGCATAAAGTGCGGGCCGTCTGTTCGCGCTTCCAGCGTTCACACCCTGCTGCTGCACGCCTGTCTGCGCTACAGCGTAACTTCGGCCTTCCCGCTCACCGCCTCATAAGCAATGTGCCCACCAGGTGGAACTCCACCTTGCACATGCTGGACAGACTGTGCGAGCAGCAGCAGGCCATAGTGGAGTTTCAGTTGCAGCACGCACGGGTCAGTCGCACTGCAGAACAGCACCACTTCACCACCAATGACTGGGCCTCCATGCGAGACCTGTGTGCCCTGTTGCGCTGTTTCGAGTACTCCACCAACATGGCCAGTGGCGATGACGCCGTTATCAGCGTTACAATACCACTACTATGTCTCCTTGAGAAAACACTTAGGGCGATGATGGAAGAGGAGGTGGCCCAGATGGAAGAGGAGGAAGAGGGTTCATTTTTAGCACTTTCAGGCCAGTCTCTTCGAAGTGACTCAGAGGGAGGTTTTTTGCAACACCAGAGGCCAGGTACAAATGTGGCCAGACAGGGCCCACTACTGGAGGACGAGGAGGACGAGGATGAGGAGGAGGTGGAGGAGGATGAGGATGAAGCATGTTCACAGCGGGGTGGCACCCAAAGCAGCTCGGGCCCATCACTGGTGCGTGGCTGGGGGGAAACACAGGACGATGACGATACGCCTCCCACAGAGGACAGCTTGTCCTTACGTCAGGGAAGCCTTGCACACATGAGCAACTACATGCTGCAGTGCCTGCGCAACGACAGCAGAGTTGCCCACATTTTAACGTGTGCGGACTACTGGGTTGCCACCCTGCTGGATCCCCGGTACAAAGACAATGTGCCCACCTTACTTCCTACACTGGAGCGTGATAGGAAGATGCGCGAGTACAAGTGCACGTTGGTAGACGCGCTACTGAGAGCATTCCCAAATGTCACAGGGGAACCAGTGGAAGGCGAAGGCAGAGGAGGAGCAAGAGGTCGCCAACGCAGCTGTGTCACGGCCAGCTCCTCTGAGGGCAGGGTTAGCATGGCAGAGATGTGGAAAAGTTTTGTCACCACACCACAGCTAACTGCACCACCACCTGATACGGAACGTGTTAGCAGGAGGCAGCATTTCACTAACATGGTGGAACAGTACCTGTGCACAACCCTCCACGTACTGACTGATGGTTCGGCCCCATTCAACTTCTGGGTCTCCAAATTCTCCACGTGGCCAGAGCTAGCATTTTATGCCTTGGAGGTGCTGGCCTGCCCGGCGGCCAGCGTTCTGTCTGAACGTGTATTCAGCAAGGCAGGGGGCGTCATTACAGACAAACGCAGCCGCCTGTCTACTGCCAATGTGGACAAGCTGACGTTCATAAAAATGAACCAGGCATGGATCCCACAGGACCTGTCCATCCCTTGTGCAGATTAGACATTAACTACCTCCCCTTAACAATATATTATTGTACTCCAGGGCACTTCCTCATTCAATCCTATTTTTATTTTCATTTTACCATTATATTGTGGGGCAACCCAAAGTTGAATGAACCTCTCCTCTGTCTGGGTGCCGGGGCCTAAATGTGTGACAGTGGCCTGTTCCAGTGGTGGGTGACGTAAAGCCTGATTCTCTGCTATGACATGAAGCCTGATTCTCTGCTGACATGAAGCCTAAATCTCTGTTATGGGACCTCTCTCCTCTGCCTGGGTGCCGGGGCCTAAATATGTGACAGTGGCCTGTTCCAGTGGTGGGTGACGTGAAGCCTGATTCTCTGCTATGACATGAAGACTGATTCTCTGCAGACATGAAGCCTGAATCTCTGTTACGGGACCTCTCTCCTCTGTCTGGGTGCCGGGGCCTAAATGTGTGACAGTGGCCTGTTCCAGTGGTGGGTGACGTGAAGCCTGATTCTCTGCTATGACATGAAGACTGATTCTCTGCTGACATGAAGCCTGAATCTCTGTTACGGGACCTCTCTCCTCTGTCTGGGTGCCAGGGCCTAAATGTGTGACAGTGGCCTTTTCCAGTGGTGGGTGACGTGAAGCCTGATTCTCTGCTATGACATGTAGACTGATTATCTGCTGACATGAAGCCTGAATCTCTGTTACGGGACCTCTCTCCTCTGTCTGGATGCCGGGGCCTAAATGTGTGACAGTGGCCTGTTCCAGTGGTGGGTGACGTGAAGCCTGATTCTCTGCTATGACATGAAGACTGATTCTGTGCTGACATGAAGCCTGAATCTCTGTTACGGGATCTCTCTCCTCTGTCTGGGTGCCGGGGCCTAAATGTGTGACAGTGGCCTGTTCCAGTGGTGGGTGACGTGAAGCCTGATTCTCTGCTATGACATGAAGACTGATTCTCTGCTGACATGAAGCCTGAATCTCTGTTATGGGACCTCTCTCCTCTGCCTGGGTGCCGGGGCCTAAATATGTGATAGTGGCCTGTTCCAGTGGTGGGTGACGTGAAGCCTGATTCTCTGCTATGACATGCAGACTGATTCTCTGCTGACATGAAGCCAGATTCTCTGTTACGGGACCTCTATCCTCTGCCTGGGTGCCTGGGCCTAAATATCTGACAATGGACTGTTCCAGTGTTGGGTGACGTAAAGCCTGATTCTCTGCTATGACATGCAGACTGATTCTCTGCTGATATGAAGCCAGATTCTCTGTTACGGGACCTCTCTCCTTTGCCTGGGTGCTGGGGCCTAAATATGTGACAGTGGCCTGTTCCAGTGGTGGGTGACGTGAAGCCTAATTATCTGCTATGACATGAAGACTGATTCTGTGCTGACATGAAGCCAGATTCTCTGTTACGGGACCTCTCTCCTCTGTCTGGGTGCCAGGGCCTAAATGTGTGACAGTGGCCTCTTCCAGTGGTGGGTGACGTGAAGCCTGATTCTCTGCTATGACATGAAGACTGATTCTCTGCTGACATGAAGCCTGAATCTCTGTTACGGGACCTCTCTCCTCTGTCTGGGTGCCAAGGCCTAAATGTGTGACAGTGGCCTGTTCCAGTGGTGGGTGACGTGAAGACTGATTCTCTGCTATGACATGAAGACTGATTCTCTGCTTACATGAAGCCTGAATCTCTGTTACGTGACCTCTCTCCTCTATCTGGGTGCCGGGGCCTAAATGTGTGACAGTGGCCTGTTCCAGTGGTGGGTGACGTGAAGCCTGATTCTCTGCTATGACATGAAGACTGATTCTGTGCTGACATGAAGCCTAAATCTCTGTTACGGGACCTCTCTCCTCTGTCTGGGTGCCAGGGCCTAAATGTGTGACAGTGGCCTGTTCCAGTGGTGGGTGACGTGAAGCCTGATTCTCTGCTATGACATGCAGACTGATTCTCTGCTGACATGAAGCCAGATTCTCTGTTACGGGACCTCTCTCCTCTGCCTGGGTGCCTGGGCCTAAATATCTGACAATGGACTGTTCCAGTGTTGGGTGACGTAAAGCCTGATTCTCTGCTATGACATGCAGACTGATTCTCTGCTGACATGAATCCAGATTCTCTGTTACGGGACCTCTCTCCTTTGCCTGGGTGCCGGGGCCTAAATATGTGACAGTGGCCTGTTCCAGTGGTGGGTGACGTGAAGCCTGATTATCTGCTATGACATGAAGACTGATTCTGTGCTGACATGAAGCCAGATTCTCTGTTACGGGACCTCTCTTCTCTGTCTGGGTGCCAGGGCCTAAATGTGTGACAGTGGCCTCTTCCAGTGGTGGGTGACGTGAAGCCTGATTCTCTGCTATGACATGAAGACTGATTCTCTGCTGACATGAAGCCTGAATCTCTGTTACGGGACCTCTCTCCTCTGTCTGGGTGCCAGGGCCTAAATGTGCGACAGTGGCCTGTTCCAGTGGTGGGTGACGTGAAGCCTGATTCTCTGCTATGACATGAAGACTGATTCTCTGCTGACATGAAGCCTGAATCTCTGTTATGGGACCTTTTTCCTCTGTCTGGGTGCCGGGGCCTAAATGTGTGACAGTGGCCTGTTCCAGTGGTGGGTGACGTGAAGCCTGATTCTCTGCTATGACATGAAGACTGATTCTCTGCTGACATGAAGCCTGAATCTCTGTTATGGGACCTCTCTCCTCTGCCTGGGTGCCGGGGCCTAAATATGTGACAGTGGCCTGTTCCAGTGGTGGGTGACGTGAAGCCTGATTCTCTGCTATGACATGAAGACTGATTATCTGCTGACATGAAGCCTGAATCTCTGTTACAGGACCTCTCTCCTCTGTCTGGGTGCCAGGGCCTAAATGTGTGACAGTGGCCTGTTCCAGTGGTGGGTGACGTGAAGCCTGATTCTCTGCTATGACATGCAGAGTGATTCTCTGCTGACATGAAGCCAGATTCTCTGTTACGGGACCTCTCTCCTCTGCCTGGGTGCCTGGGCCTAAATATCTGACAATGGACTGTTCCAGTGTTGGGTGACGTAAAGCCTGATTCTCTGCTATGACATGAAGACTGATTCTCTGCTGACATGAAGCCAGATTCTCTGTTATGGGACTTCTCTCCTCTGCCTGGGTGCCAGGGCCTAAATATGTGACTGTGGCCTGTTCCAGTGGTGGGTGACGTGAAGCCTGATTCTCTGCTATGACATGAAGACTGATTCTGTGCTGACATGAAGCCAGATTCTCTGTTACGGGACCTCTCTCCTCTGTCTGGGTGCCTGGGCCTAAATGTGTGACAGTGGCCTCTTCCAGTGGTCGGTGACGTGAAGCCTGATTCTCTGCTATGACATGAAGACTGCTTCTCTGCTGACATGAAGCCAGATTCTCTGTTACGGGACCTCTCTCCTCTGTCTGGGTGCCAGGGCCTAATTGTGTGACAGTGGCCTCTTCCAGTGGTGGGTGACGTGAAGCCTGATTCTCTGCTATGACATGAAGACTGATTCTCTGCTGACATGAAGCCAGATTCTCTGCTATGGAATGAAGAGACTGATTCTCTGCTGACATGAAGCCAGATTCTCTGCTATGGCATGAAGAGACCGATTCTCTGCTGAAGTGAAGCCAGATTCTCTTCTATGGGACCTCTGTCCAATTGATATTGGTTAATTTTGTTTATTTATTTATTTATTTTTTTCAATTCATTTCCCTATCCACATTTGTTTGCAGGGGATTTACCTACATGTTGCTGCCTTTTGCAGCCCTCTAGCTCTTTCCTGGGCTGTTTTACTGCCTTTTTAGTGCCGAAAAAATCGGGTCCCCTTTGACTTCAATGGGGTTGGGGTTCGGGACGAAGTTCGGGTCGGGTTCGGATCCCGAACCCGAACATTTCCGGGAAGTTCGGCCGAACTTCTCAAACCCGAACATCCATGTTTTCTCTCAACTCTACTCCTGTTCAGTCTGCACACTGCAGAAAGACGCAGCAGTTGGCACCTGTGTTTCGTCATCATCAGAGACGTGCTGAGGTGGTATTCCCATGTCCTCATCATCAGGAAACATTAGTGGCTGTGCGTTAGTGCATTCTATCTCTTCCACCCCTGGGGAAGGGCTATGTGGATGCCCTTGGGAAACCCTGCCAGCAGAGTCTTCAAACAGCATAAGAGACTGCTGCATAACTTGAGGCTCAGACAGTTTCCCTGATATGCATGGGGGTGATGTGACAGACTGATGGGCTTGGTTTTCATGCGCCATCTGTGCGCTTTCTGCAGAAGACTGGGTGGGAGATAATGTGAACGTGCTGGATGCACTGTCGGCCACCCAATTGACTAATGCCTGTACCTGCTCAGGCCTTACCATCCTTAGAACGGCATTGGGCCCCACCAAATATCCCTGTAAATTCTGGCGGCTACTGGGACCTGAGGTAGTTGGTACACTAGGACGTGTGGCTGTGGCAGAACGGCCTCGTCCTCTCCCAGCACCAGAGGGGCCACTAACACCACCACGACCATGTCCACGTCCGCGTCCCTTACTAGATGTTTTCCTCATTGTTACCGTTTACCACAATAAGAAAAATATTATTCGGGCCGAAGTATTGAATTAAAATTTAGGCCTTTTTTTACAGACACCTAACACGATCTGGCTATCTATTTAGGTACCGTATTACACTAATACAGGCACAACAGTAATGACAGATTTAGCTGAATATAAATGTGAGGCCTATTTTTTAGGCGCTGTGTGACAGGTATACGTTTAATCACAGAATTAGACTTGTATCTGCACTGTAGCGTGTGTGTTAAGTTTTTCAGAATGACACTATCAGCACCTTGAATCTAATATACCCTTTTTAGGGATAGATTTAAAGTAGGTCTGATACAGCAGAAACCACTAATTTTGAGAATTGCAAATTTGGGAATTCTTTTTCAACCCAGAACAAAAACTGTGCTTTTACGGTCACTAAAAATAACTTGACCATCTAAAACAGTACTGATTTGGATGAATATAAATGTCAGGCCTATTTTTTAGGCGCTGGGTGACAGGCTCAACTTGCCCCTGATGTAGTATATGGCCAAAAAATAACCACACTATTGATGGTTAAATGCACTTGATGAAAGCTTGACCCTGATGTAGGATATAGCAAAAAATAACCACACTATTGATGGTTAAATGCACTTGGTGGTAGCTTGTGCTGGCGCACCACAAGCCACAGAATGGCCGCCGATCACCCCAGAAAAAAGTGATCTAAAAACGCTCTGGGCAGCCTCAAAAAGTGAGCAAGTGGATATTAGCACTTCAATGATCCACAGCTGCAGATCGATCACAAAATGAAGTCTTTTGGAGGAGTTAATCTGCCTAATCTCGCCCTAACGTCGCAGCAGCAACCTCTCCCTACACTTGTATCAGCAGAGTGACGTGCAGCGCTACGTGACCCAAGCTTATATAGAGGCTGGGTCACATGCTGCACTGGCCAATCACAGCCATGCCAATAGTAGGCATAGCTGTGATGGCCTCTTGGGGCAAGTAGTATGACGCTTGTTGATTGGCTGCTTTGCAGCCTTTCAAAAAGCGCAAAGAAAGCGCCAAACACCGAACCCGAACCCGGACTTTTACGAAAATGTTCGGGTTCGGGTCCGTGTCACGGACACCCCAAAATTCGGTACGAACCCGAACTATACAGTTCGGGTTCGCTCATCCCTAGTAACAACATCTGAAATAGTTTCTATATTATTGTGCTCTTGGTACATTTGAGCTCACACTAGAATAAGCTGAGCTGCTTATCTCCAGTTACCAGAACCATCACACGACTGCTGACTCCATACGCTCGGTGAAAACAAAATAAAATAGCATTTCCAGTTGAAAGTCAATTTACGAGTCACAGCATTCAGTGTGTATTAATCAAAGGGTTTCTCATTTACCTATACCTACCTTGATATTTTATTAAATACTTTTTGTTTTGGTCCTTTTTAGCATTTCCCCTCTTTTTGTGATTAATTTATTGAATATTTCCTGGAGAGATTTTTTGATTTCCTTATTCCTCAGACTGTATATGATGGGGTTGATGAATGGAGTAAATACAGTATACAGCAGAGATAGGAGTTTACTACTATTCAGGGTTTGTCCTTCTGTTGGGAAAACGTAAACACTCAGTAGAGTAACGAAGAATATGATGACTACAATGAGGTGGGAGCTACAGGTGGAGAAGGCTTTCTGTCTACTGATTCTGGACTGAAACCGCAAGATGGTGACAATAATATTAGTATAAGATATGATAATTATCGTGATTGGGCTCAGGAGTACAGGAAAGCTCATTATATAGTTCACTAAGTCCATAGTGTACAGCCCAGAACAGGCAATTTTCATTAGGGGAACTTGATCACAGTAAAAATGGTCAATGACATTTGGTCCACAAAACGTCAGATTAGATGTAAATAAGGTTTGAATCAATGCCAAAAATAAACTTAACACCCAACACATGGCGGCCAATGTCACATAGCGTTTTTTTGTCATGATAGAAGAATAGCGGAGGGGATTACAGATCGCCACATATCTGTCATAAGACATCACTGTGAGAAGAAGACATTCAGATGTTTCTGTGGTACAAAAAACGTACAATTGTGTCATACAACTAATAACGGTAATGGTCACCCCATTATTCAGTAGGATGTGGAGCATGGTGGGGACAATATTTGCAGTTAAGAAGATATCAGTAATAGACAGCTGTGAGATGAAGAAGTACATTGGGGCATGGAGGTTCTTGCTGGTGGACACCAGGGTGATGATCAGGAAGTTCCCACATATTGTCCCACAATATATCATCAGGATGAGACAGATTAGGTCAATTCTTAAATAACGGCTGCTTTGAAATCCTACAATGAAAAACTCAGTGACCGTAGTCATGTTCTTCTCCTGCATAAATAACAATAAAAGTGTTAGGAAATAGTTGTCTGATTATCGACCAGAACAAGTAAATCATTAAATGGATTTGTCATGATATTTTATAGGAGTAAACCTTAAAGGGGTTGTCCCGTTGTAAGCACATCCCCTATACATGGGATAGGTGAGGAGTACCGTATCGGCAGGGGTCCAAACAATCTCAGAAATAGAGGCCTTGTGTTCTCCGAATGATTAGAGTGATGGTCACTCCACCAAACTGTGGGACTGCCAGAGACAGCTAAGTAAAAGAGCTCGGCTGTCTGTGGCAGCCCCATATATTGGGATAATGTAGAAACCATCATTATATTCAAGGAACACTGGGCCCGCATTATGGTGATCGCTGATGGCCACAGTAGTTGGACCCCAACCAACCAGAAACATCTTGTGGATATGCTGTAAGGGTTTGTAATGGGACAACCCCCTTAGACAATTGGTAGGCCTAAGGCTACTCTCACTCTAGCGTTTCTACTGGATCCGGCAGGGTTCAGTAAAACCGCTTCCGTTACTGATAATACAACCATCTTCATCTGTTAAAAACTGATCCGTTTGTATTATCTTTAACATAACCAAGACAGATCCGGTTGTATTATGTCTTCTTTAGCCAAGACGGATCCGTCATGAACTCCATTGAAAGTCAATGCGGGACGGATCCGTTTTCTATTGTGGCAGATTGTGTTTCCCGGAAACGGATCCGTCCACATTGGGGGTCATGCCGGATCCGTCTTGCTCCGCATCCTAGAACGGAAAGTAAAATACAACATGTTGCGGTTTGCTCTCCGGTATAGGAACGCAACTAAACGGAACGGAATGCATTTTGGAGAATTCCGTTCTGTTCAGTTAAGTTTTGTCCCTATTGACAATGAATGGGGACAAAACTGAAGCGTTTTTTTCCGGTATTGAGCCCCTATGACGGATCTTAATACCTGAAAACTAAAACACTAGTGTGAAAGTCGCCTAACATATGTGGTATCAGGATAGTTCTGTTATGTGAGGGGATTCCGGGGACATGTCTTCATTTTATGGGAGTGACAAAAGCTGGGCTAAGGCAATCATCAGATGAATGTTACAACTGACGTCCCGCTGCAATAGCTGGGATCAGAGAGAATTCTGATGCTGCATGTTTAACTCTTAGATGTCACAGACAATAACGTGCGTCAGAAGGATAAACAATAACGTGATTTTTTTCTGTCGACGGGACTATTTTTTTCCGTTATGTGTAACAGAAACAAACAGAGCCGTTAGGAGCCCCATAGACATGTATTAGAACGGAGCAAAACGGAATGCAACCTAAAGGGTTGTGTTTTATATTTTGTCCTAAAATACTGTTATATTCCATTATAACGGAACCTATAACGAAATCCTATAATGCGAATGTTAACCCTAACACTGACAGGCACAATGTTTTTTACTGACAGGCACAAAACACAGGAACTGAGAAAAGTCAAATCGAAGTTGCAATTAAATAAATGATTCAAGTTTATTAAAAACACGAAAATTTATTCTTTGGGCTTTATTTACACAGCGTTGAAAAAAATGGCTATGAAAAACAGACACTCTTTTTTTTTTTTTTATAAAAAGCTTTATTGCAAAATAGACATCAGTTTACAATTACATCAAATCATTGAAAGAAGGTGAGGTGTGAGCTCCCGATATACATAAATTGTTTTACATAGGTTGTTTAGTGGCAATTAGTAAGCAATAAGCAACATAACAACAATAAAGGATGTATGTAAACAGAGCTATATTGTATGGAGAACATATACGCAAATAGAAGTAGGTCCACGGTTTTAAGGTATATTGTGAGGCAGGGCAGTGAGGATAAATCTATCCAGAAGGGGCACCCATCCCAAGCTTGCAAGAAAATACGGAAAAATACATATCATTATTCCTTTCTGCAGGTTGATTGGAGGGACCGTAGATCATTATACGTACATCCTAGAACAAAAGGGTTAACAACATAACTAGAAAGTAATATATCTAGTGTGAACAGTAAGGTAATAGGCATGGTAAAGCCTATAGGTTAGTGGGGAAATAAAGAAAACATGTTAGGAATCACCATATTGTTAAAGAACTGGCGGGTCTGGCCAAACTTGTAAGGAGGTATTCAGTTGTCCATAGGTAGTCTTCTGGACGAGGTTCTTCTGCAGCTCCTGGGACTCTTTTGGCGTCTAGGGCTGCGTTGACGTTCCCAGATGCCTGGTTGTGGAATATCAGGAAGATTGGAAAAGTCCTGGATGGGATCCCAATTTTCTATCTCCAGGGGATCTATCTGCAAATGATCAAAGATTGAGCTCAAATCTGCATATTTGGATACTGAGAGCCTGCGTCCCTCAAACATAAATGACAGACCAAAAGGGAATGTCCATCTGAAGGGGGTCCTATGGTCCCTGAGCCATCTTGTCAGTGGGCCAAAAGCCCTTCTTTTATCCACAGTGGATTGGGCCAGGTCTTGGAAAATTTGTATATCATGGCCGCGAGATCGGAGCTCAGAGGCTCTAGGGCAGAAGCTAAGGAGGAGGACAGGAGTTCCTTCAGAAAGGTGCGTGAGACAGGGAGTTCGTCTGTGTCCTCTTCACCGCCTGCAGCTTGATCCAGCAGGTCAGTTTGTTTAAAACGCGGGCGCGAGTAGGAGTCAGCGCCATCTTGGGCTCCCTGGTTGCTTGCAGCGTCGCCGCTTTTTTTGATATATTTGTCCATTTCTCCGGAGGTAGGATTTCTCCTGACCTGTGCATCTTGATCTCCGGTCCGTGGACGTCCTATTTTCACCATGATCGGTGCGCCAGCTTACTGGAAAAGAGCTTCGGTGGTGATTCTTGTAACGGAGCTGTACCCTCAAGCGTCCATGCTATTCAGGCGCTAGTTTCCATTCTTGGTCATTTTTAAACCAGTTTTGCTTCCATTGTCTGGCCATATTTCATTGTTTTTTTAACAGTCGTTAAAAATTGATGATTTTCACTGGCTTTTTTTATTTAAATCCCAATCCCTGAATTATACATGATGTCCCCCATAGTGTCCCCAGCAGTAATAATGTCCCTCATAGTGGCCCCCAGCATTACTAATGTCTCCAAGAAGTAAAAATGTCCCCTCAAGTGGCTGCCAATGTCCCCCATAGTGGCCCTCAGCTGTATTAATGTGCTTATTTTTTTTTCTAAGCAAAAAATAAAATAAAATAAAGTGAATTACCCACCTCATCCACTTGAACATGCAGAGGCAGACACTCCTCTCTTGATACAGAAGGACCTGCGTGATGACATCACAATGCTCTCCCAGCATGATCGCTGGGAGCACATGAAGACGTCATCACATTTGGAATGCAGGTCCTTCGGCAGGTCCTTCAACATTAGGAGAGGAGGGACTGCCTCTGTGTGTGAAAGTGGATGAGGTATTTTTTTTTTTTACCCTCTTAACAGCCACAGTGATATATTGTTGTGGATGCAGTGTGACATCCAGTATACTTTTATATTATCCAGTATAATTTAACATTTCACTGGCCCCGGCCCCCACAGCAGTTCCACCATCATACAACCACCCAGCCCTGTTTCCTTATTGTCACGAGGAGCAGAGGCTGCAGTTAACAGTCGCAACCGTGCCAACAAAGAATATGTATTTTCTTGGTGCCGTTTTGGGTGTGGCGGCACAAGCAGCTGCACAGTCTCCAACTGAAAACTATAGGAGGCGGATTGTGAGCTGCCGCTATCACAAGTGGACTTTAAAAGTCTCTTCAAGAGAATCTGTTGTGGAGACAAACTTCTGGTCTTCACTTCAGTGATTCATTTTCATTCGGACTCATTAAGACTACTGTAACTGATATTGAAATATTAAACTGAAGATTAGAAGTTTGACTGAGGAATAATCTATTCTGACTGGGACTAAGGGCCTTACACACTGCAGACGGTGGGGGTTCGGAAGTTAGTGAACAGTGCTAGGAAGAGGAGACTCTTCCAGATTTCTGGAGCAACCACAAGAAAACCACGCCTTACCATCCCTTCCAGAGAGCAGCAACACATGGTGACACCTCAACTGTGTCCAGGGAACCAAGCAGAGCGTTGGGGCCACCCAAAACCTGGCCACTGCAATTGCTACAATGAAAGCTTCAGAGGAGATGCAGTAGAGGAGCATTGACTTGTTGGCGTAGATGTAAAAACATCTGTTTGAGCGGATGAGGAGGAGCGCTGTTTGTTGCCTTCATTTAGGCTTAGTCAAGTCATGTGATATTCAATGTCAGGACTGGCTACCCACTAAGCCCTGTAGAGCACAGGCAACCAGTGTCCAGCACACAGCCCCTTTCTGCCCGCACACTGCACAGCAACATCACAAGTCATTACAGACAGTAAGTGTAGACCAGTGGTTCTCAAACTTTTCACACCAAGTGACAAGCTGTTCGCACGGAAGGAAGCGAACAGTCATAAATGTTAACCAAATAAGGCTGTCCTCATGCCACTGGCATGCTCTGTTCTAATTCTGTGTCAGAAGTTCCTTCAGATTTGAAAGAGAGATTTGCACGACATTCAGCGCTAAGCTGCCTGTTAAAATGACAGACACCACATTAGGACCCATGATAGATGACTATTACTATTTAAATTACATACCACACTACCAAACATACAGGAAAATACAGAACTTCATACTTCTTACATCCTCTGATATAGATGTTCTCTTTCCTCATCTTGTCCATTCAGACCAGACTGCCATTATGAATTCTTTCAGCCACATCCCATCTCTGCAGATTTTGACAAACAGACATTTTCCTACTTTTCTATCATCATCCCCACTTTTTAACCCCCCCATCCTGCCACCCCTCCATACTGTGCCCACTGTGCTCCCCAATACTATACTGCAGAAAAAGATAGACCCCTTGAAGATAATAGTACCCCACAGACCCCCAGTACCTATAATTATGGATACACAGTGCGTTTAAAAATAATTGTGCCCAGCAAATACTGCCCCTGACAATAATAGTGCTGTAAACATTGTGTCCCCCCAAAATAATTGTTGTAAACTGATACTGTGCCAGGGTGCCCACAGCAACAGTACTCCCACCAATAGTAAAAATTCTCTCCCAGAGCACCCTTACTGGTAATAGTGCCCTTATAATGCCCCAAATAGTTTCAATTGCTCCCCCATTAATAATAAAGCCCCAGATAATGCCCCTATTATTAATCATGCCCAATAATAGAGACCTACGTAGACCCATTTTTCCATAGTTCTCCTCCATTGTGGCCCAACAACAAGCAGTCAAAGAAATATAAAAAAACACAAATACTTGCCCTTCATACTGCTGTCAGTGATGCAGGTCTGTGATCCGAGTTGTATCTTGATTGGGCTTTAGCCTTACAATGATGATGTAATTGAGCCGTCTGTTCTGGCCTCTGATAGGCTACAGGCACTAGGGCTAAAGCCTATCAAATTGGCACAAGTAGGGTTTCTACACTTTTGTTTCCAACTTGCTTGAAAACTGGGCTTTATGGGGAAGGCGTAGATGTTTTGCACCAAAATTGCACCACAATTCTGGTATAAAATTCTGCCTCAAAGTAAGCCAACCAATAGTAGTTATAGAGTCAGTGTCTATCCCTGTGCCACATTTATCAACCAGCCCGGACCCCTCTGATATATCCAGTGCATGTCCAGACCGCTAGTCTAAATATACTCCATTAATAGGAGTAGTAAACCTGGGCCATTGTGTGTGTTTACAGCTCGCCATTCACTGATACAAGGTCAAACCTACCGGTAACTCAATATCAGACAAAAAAATGCAGGAAAGTGGTAAATATACGCTCGCTGTCCAGTAATATATGAATTTGGATTAATTAAAATGTCTATTAGTAGAGAATATTAATAGTTTTGAGTGAATCAAAGTCCATGAAGGAGACTTTAATCCGAATTTCAAGGAAAATTTGATTTGCTGCAAATCCGAATTTCCATGTGCTTTGTGATAACAAATCGATTTCCCCTAAAATGGGTTAAAAAATAAAGAAAATATGTACCTCATCAGTTTGAGCACGAAGAGCCGGCTGTAGCCATCTTTATTTAAGATTCTGTGCAAAATCCCATGCGTGGTGATGGCTGATTTGGTGATGCCATCACGGGCCACGCAAGATTTCACACTGGATCTTTAATCAAGATGGCGGTGGCCGGCTCCTCGCAATTAAATGGATGAAGTAAGTATGATTTTATTAATTTTATTATACCCTTTAACCCCTTCCCGACATATGACGTAATAGTATGTCATAGTGGGAAGTGACTTCCCGCAATTTGACATACTAGTACATCATGCTGATTGCCGGGCATGGGAGTGGTGTGCATCCAATCAGTACAGGAGCCAGGCAGTCACTGATAGCCAGGCCCCTGATGTATCCGCTGGCATTGCTGTAAATGCTGATGCCAACAAATTACCCCTTTCTATGCCACAGTCATTACTGGTTAAGGAATTTGCAGTCAGTCAGGTTCCAACCTGTCCCTTCTCTGCGGTTCTGGGGACTCGATGGGTGAGAAGGCAGCCTGATGCCTTGCAGAGACATCGGGACATGCCATCTACGGAAGCCTAGGAGATCCCACCCCAGGCCAACTTATGGTAATACACTAACAGGCAATGCATTACAATACAGATATATTATAATGCATTGTAGAGGGGATCATACCCTTAAAAGTTGAAGTCTCAGAGTGGTCAAAATTAAAGTAAACAAAGTAAAATAAAAGTTAAAAAAAATTGGTTTTAATAATAATAAAAAAATGCCCCTTTCTGTTAAAGTTATAAAGAAAAAGAAAAAAAAATCCACATATTACGTAACTCTGTGTCCGTAATGATCATCTCTATAAAAATATCACATAATCTACCCCACTAAACACCGAGAAAAAAATAAAAACAATGCCAAAAAAAAATTATATATATATATTTTTGGCAGAAAATGGAGACACTAAAATATAATTTTTTGGTTTAAAAATGCTTTCATTCTCCTAAAGTGAAATAAATTAAAAAATTATACATATTAGGTATTGCCGCATTCGTAACAATCTGCTCTATAAAAATTTCACCTACCCCCTCATGTGTCAAAACAACCAATACAGTAATTTAGAGCGAACAAAAATTATATGTACCCCAAATTAGTATCAATAAAATTGTCACCTTATCCCGTAGTTTCCAAAATGGGGCAATTTTTTGGGAGTTACTACTGTAGGGTGCATCTGGGGAGCTTCAAATGGGACATAATGTCTAAAAGCCAGTCCATAAAAATCTGCCTTCCAAAAGCCATATGGCGCTCCTTTCCTTCGGCTCCCTGCTGTGCGCCTATACAGCAGTTTACGACCATATGTGGGTTGTTTCTGTAAACTGTAGAATCAGGTCAAAAGATTTAGAGTTTTGTTCGGCTGTTTACCTTTAATGTGCTAAAGAAAAAATGGATTGAAATGAAAAATCTATCAAAAAAGTGAAATTTTGAAATTTAATCTCCATTTTCCTTTAATTCTTGTAAAATACCTAAAGGGTTAACAAAGTCTGTAAAATCAGTTTTGAATAACTTGAGGGGTGTATTTTCTACAATAGGGTCATTTAAGGGTGGTTTCCACTACGTAAGCCCCACAAAGTAACTTTATAACTGAAAAAGTGGGTTTGGAAATGTTCTTAAAGAATTGCTTCTAAAATTCTAAGCCTTCTAAAGTCCCCAAAAAATAAGTTAACATTTTCAAAATGACGTAAACAAATTTTTCCACATTTCTGGAAAATTTTTGATTTTTTCATTAAAAAAAGATTCAATTTATCAACTCACTTTTACCACTATCATGAAGTACAATGTTAAACGATAAAGCAATCTCGGAACGTTTTGGATAAGTAAAAGTGTTCCAAATTTATTACCACATAAATTGACAGATGTCAGATTTGCAAAAATGTTCTGGGCAGTAAGGTGAAAACAGGCCTGGGCTAGAAGGGGTTAATATTAAACTAAGATGCCATGATCAGCTATGAACGGGGCATCTGAGGGGCACAATGACGGGAAGCTGCGTAATCGCCGTTCCTTGTCATCGCACCCACTACTTACAAAGAAATGCGCTTCAACACAAAGCATATTTTTTTGTAAAATTTGATGAGGCAACTGAATTGAATTTGACAAAACTTCGCTTCTCACTAAATATTAATATGAATCTAAATAATCCAAATTGGAGCATATTTAAAGGATAAATGCTTCAAGGTGTATATCAAAAGTATTTACTAGTAGAGAAATAAGAAAGACAATAACTGCAATGTGATCACAACATGAAAAAACACACAATATTTAAAAGGAATGTGTCATCAGAAAATAACCTATTGTTTACATACATTTTTGTTTTAAACTTTTTTAATGTTATTTTTTATTTCTATCTATCTATCTATCTCCTATCTATCTATATTTGAAATGAGAGAGGTGACAGAGGAAATGTCCATTTCTCTTCTGTAATGCATGAGGCGGCATATCTTTACGTATTTGTTCTATGGGTGGTGTGACATTGTGGTACGAGCTAGGTATGAGAGTCTACTGGGGGGCCTATAAGGGGGGTCACTCCACACTTGTGGGGTTGTCCAACCATTTGGTTTCCCGACAGTTAGGGGCCGTCTCTCCAGTTTTGGAGTGATGACCTCTTTCTTCACTTCTCTAGTAATGCCACATTATTTACACACCGTTACCATTTTAATGAGGAGACCCCTCTGTTTCTGGTTGACTTAAGAACCTAAGTATCCAGTATTATTTTCTATGTACTCGTCTCTTTCCTATATTTAGTTTAATTTAATATATGTCGGCCCTCTGTAATTGCCCTACAAGCATGTTTGCCCTTTTTCAATAGGGTGTTAGCGCCATAGTAATAGCTAGAGAGCTTGTCAGTGATTACTGACTATAGAGCATTTTGCCCTCTTGTTTCCCTTTTCCAAGATGACTGCCGCACAGTCCAGAGTGGCAGAGTGCATGTCAGACATGCTCAATACACTTTTGGCTTTCCTCTGCCTCCTCTATTTTTCCTTGACATGCGCATTGGCGCCAGGTGAACGCCGTTATCGGTGTGCACACATCTTGTTTGTCCCCTGTGAGCCTAATCTTTTGATCTATTCATTTAATAATAATTTGCATATGAAGTATAGAGGTGTAATCATGTTTGTAATGCATATTAATCAGGGTATTATGTGATTTGGTGTACTCACTGTATTATGTATAGGGATGATAATTATGTGCACAATTCTATGAATACATTATGATGTACTATGGCACCATGGACTTTTTATGGCACTTTACTTTAGTTTTTTTATGTTGAATTATATATTTTGATTCATTACACATGCACTTTGTATATATACTGTATGATCTGTTCACATGTATAACTGCTTGAGAAAGGCTCTAGTGTTGAGCCGAAACGTTGCCTATCCACATGGGTGAATAAAAGCATTTTTTCCATTTTTACTGATTTTGGAGTGCTGCCTTTTTGCTACTCTATCTATCTATTTATCTGTCTATCTACCTCATGTCTATCTATCTATCTATCTATCTATCTATCTATCTATCTATCTATTTATCTGTCTATCTACCTCATGTCTTTCTATCTATCTATCTATCTATCTATCTATCTATCTATCTATCTATCTATTTTTAAATGTATATAATCCAGCAATTTTCACACTGGCCTCTAGATCAAATAATAGATCTCGATTTCATGTTCTCTACAGGTAACAGCTGTTTTCATTATCACCACAGGCAGAATTACAATAACGAGTAACACCTCTGTATAGATAACAAAGGATCCATCACTCAGAACAGGCAATATCACAGCTTATCTGCTCCCTCCTGAACTCTGCACAGGTCACACAACATCCTTAGAAAACTCTCCCATAGAAGTCAATAGGGTCAGCTCCTGTCCATTGTGTCTGTGGCCCATGATGCTGCACTGAGGAAGTCTTAACATGTTTTACGTCTAGAGACCAGTGCAGGATTTTATTTATTTAAAAATATAGTAATATGGAAAATTAAGAAAAAAACACACCAAAAATTCTTAAAAATGTGTTTGACATAAAAATGTGATTTAAACACATACTGTATGCAATCCAATCAAGGAATAACTTACTGTAGGCTCTGCAGCAACGGCAATGTTCTGCTAGATATTATGGTCAGCACAAATGTGCACTAATACTTACCGAATACTCCATATAAGTATGTGACAGAAATTGCGTCAAAGATTTCCATAGATGATCTGCACCAGAAGTATATCCAAGAGATCTGCGCCTAAACACTCTAGAGAATAAGTAATAGATGAGATGCGCCAACAGTATGAAGGTTCTGAGTTGAGATTTGTCCACAGATGTAAATATCACTCCCCCAGTTCGGGGCTTATAGGACAAACTCACCACTACTTGTGTAGATAGTTGGTCTCACACGCTGCACGTCCTGTCGTCGTCCTGAGAGTAGTCCGCCTGCAGTGTGCAGAGGGCTCAGTACAGTTATTGGACTGGCTGCACCGCTTGGTTCCACAGAGGCTGGTATATCGGATGCCTCGTTGGTTTAGAGCTCGCCGCCAGGTAAGTTCTCAGTGCACATTACTAATAGTGCTGTCAAGATGATAAAAAGCAATATTTTCCGTTCTGTCAATAAGACCAGACAAAAAGATGCAGGTTTACCAACAAAGAATTAAAAGAAAACATTTTCTACTTATTAAAGCTTTTCCAGTAGTTTAATAAAGTGGAGGGGTCAATGATAGTAACTTACACACACAGCACTGCTACACACACACCTGACAAACAGCTCTGCTACACAGCTGACAGACACACACAGGACAGCTGCATACACCCCATGACCAACATAGCTATAATATACAGATAACTTTATATATATATGGGCACATTTATTAAGACCAGCGTTTTAGACGCCGATCTTAATAACCCCTATAGCTGGTAGAGATTCGCCGAAGTTATGAAGCGTCGGCCTCTTTATAACTTCAGTGGATCCTCCGCCAGTTCTAAATGGAAGACCGCTTCCTAGCTTCCTAGCTTCTTACATTTAGACCATTTTCCACTCCTGAAACAGGTCCATCCGCTTCCCTGCCCACGTCACTCCCTCTTTTTTAGACCTGACGTGAAAGTTTAGAAGTTGCAGATTTTGGCGCAACTAACCATTACGCTGAAATCTGCATCTGAATTACACCTAATATATGGATTTCTGGAAAATAAATGATCCCCATAGTGCCCTGAAAAAGTATTTATACCCCATGAACTTTTGTAAATGTTTTTTATTGGGATTTTATGTTACATAGTTAATACAGTTGACAAAAAGACATAAGTCTGTCAAGTTCAATCAAGGGATAGGTGGGGACGTGAATCCCAGAAAGATACGGGATTTCTACACATTTTCATTAGCATTAATGTCATTTACTTTTAATAATTCATCTGAACCTTTTTTTAAACTGTCCACTGTTCCTGCTGTGACTACGTCCTGAGGAAGTCGATTCCACAGATTCACAGTTCTTACAGAAAAGAAGCTTTGACGCTTCTGGAGACTGAACTTTTTCTTCTCCAGTCGGAGGCAGTGCCCCCTTGTCTATTGAGGGCATTTTACATGAAACAGTTTTTTACAGTATATATTTGTATAGATTAATCATGTCCCCACTTAGACGTCTCTTCTCAAGACTAAATGCATTTCATTATTTTAATCTTGTCTCATAACTAAGACCCTCCATGCCCCTTATCAGTTTAGTCGCTTTTCTCTGTACTTTTTTCAGCTCCAGAGCGTCCTTTCTATGGACTGGTGCCCAGAACTGAACTGCATATTCCAGATGAGGCCAAGCAAACGTTTTGTAATGTGGTAACATTACATCCCTGCCCCGCGAGTCCATGCCTCGGTTAATGCATGACAATATCCTGGTGGCCTTAGATGCTGCTGACTGACATTGTATGCTGTTATTTAATCTACCATCTACAAGGACACCTAAATCCTTCTCTATAAGTGACTCTCCCAGTGTTACCTCTCCTAGGACATATGAAGCATGGAGATTATTACTACCAAGATGCAGAACTTTACATTTATCCACATTGAACCTCATTTGCCAAGTTGATGCCAAATCACGCAGAATGTTCAAGTCAGCTTGTAGTATATGGACATCTTCCATAGACTGCACAGTACTACAGAGCTTAGTGTCATCTGCAAAAATAGAAATGGTGCTGTAAATACCGTCCTCGATATCATTAATAAATAAGTTAAACAATAAAGGACCCAGCACTGAACCTTGGGGTCACCACTTATAACCCGGACCATTCTGAATAAAAATCATTAACCACAACTCTCTGGACACGGTCCTTCAGCCAGTTTTTCAATCCAATTACAAACTATACTTTCCAAACCTATAGACTTTACTTTACCTATTAAACGTCTATGAGGGACAATAATAAAAGCCTTTGCAAAATCCAGAAACACTACATCCACAGCCACCCCTCTGTCCAGGCTTCTACTCACCTCCTCATAAAAACAAATCAGGTTAGTCCGACAACCTCTGTCCTTGGTAAACCCATGCTGGTTATCACTAATAATATTATTTACAGTCACATACTCCTGTATATAGTCCCTTAAGAGTCCTTCAAACATTTTCCCACAACAGAAGTTAAACTAACTGGTCTATAGTTACTTGTGGAGGACCTATATCCTTTTATGAATATGGGCACCACATTTGCCTAGCGCCAATCACTTGGCACTGTACCAGTACCTAGAGAATCTTTAAAAATTATAAGCAGGGGCACAGCAATGACTGAACTGAGCTCTTTAAGAACTATTGGGTGTTATCCATCTGGATCCGGATCCTTGTTCACACTTACCTTATTTAACTTAGCTTGGACCATATCTACTGTTATCCAGTTGAGTATATTGCTGGATGTACTAACAGCCCCAGCACCACAGATATCAGCTCCTTTCTCTTCTTTTGCATATACAGAGCTAAAAAAAAAACATTTAGTAATTCTGTCTTCCTTATCTTCAGTGACTAACCCCCCTTTACAGTTATTTAGGGGACCTACCTGCTCAGACCTTGTATCTTTAGCATTTCTATATTTAAATAACTTTTGGGGAATTGTTTTGCTCTCTTTTGCCACCTACTGTTCCTTTTGTATTTTTGCAGATTTTATCTCCTTTTTACAAATTTTATTAAGCACTTTGTAATCTTCAAAGGCTGCAGCTGACCATTCAGAAGTGTTTTTTAATAAATGCCCTTTTTGTCATTTATTGCCCTTTTTACAGTAGCTGTAAGCCATGGGGGGATGTTAATTTTAACGGTTTATACTTGTTACCTACAGGAATACATTTTGCTCTGCAATTACCCAATATGGACATATATAGTACAGACCAAAAGTTTGGACACACCTTCTCATTCAAAGAGTTTTCTTTATTTTCATGACTATGAAGGCATCAAAACTGTGAATTAACACATGTGGAATTATATACATAACAAACAAGTGTGAAACAACTGAAAATATGTCATATTCTAGGTTCTTCAAAGTAGCCACCTTTTGTTTTGATTACTGCTTTGCACACTCTTGGCATTCTCTTGATGAGCTTTAAGAGGTAGTCCCCTGAAATGGTCTTCCAACAGTCTTGAAGGAGTTCCCAGAGATGCTTAGCACTTGTTGGCCCTTTTGCCTTCACTCTGCGGTCCAGCTCACCCCAAACCATCTCGATTGGGTTCAGGTCCGGTGACTGTGGAGGCCAGGTCATCTGGTGCAGCACCCCTCCTTCATGGTCAAATAGCCCTTACTTTCAAAGTTTTCCCAATTTTTCGGCTGACTGACTGACCTTCATTTCTTAAAGTAATGATGGCCACTTGTTTTTCTTTACTTAGCTGCTTTTTTCTTGCCATAATACAAATTCTAACAGTCTATTCAGTAGGACTATCAGCTGTGTATCCACCTGACTTCTCCTCAACGCAACTGATGGTCCCAACCCCATTTATAAGGCAAGAAATCCCACTTATTAAACCTGACAGGGCATACCTGTGAAGTGAAAACCATTTCAGTGGACTACCTCTTGAAGCTCATCAAGAGAATGCCAAGAGTGTGCAAAGCAGTAATCAAAGCAAAAGGTGGCTACTTTGAAGAACCTAGAATATGACATATTTTCAGTTGTTTCACACTTGTTTGTTATGTATATAATTCCACATGTGTTAATTCATAGTTTTGATGCCTTCAGCGTGAATCTACAATTTTCATAGTCATGAAAATAAAGAAAACTCTTTGAATGAGAAGGTGTGTCCAAACTTTTGGTCTGTACTGTATATGATAGACCATAGGTGATGAACCTATGGCACGGGTGCCAGAGGCGGTACTCAGAGCCCTCTCTGTGGGCACCCGCACCCTGGAAAAAGTCTATGGTGTACCAATATGCCTTAGATTTTCCTGCCATTCAACAGCGCAGGACGCACTATGAACGGCACAAGCAGCGCACTTAATGTAGGCAGGTTATTATAGCTAAATGATAGAGGACATAGAAGATACACTATACTGGACTGTAGTGTTCACGGTAAAGTGCCATGTATGCTCTTTGCAATAAATAAGTGGGTTTTGGGTTGCAGTTTGGGCACTCGGTCTCTAAAAGGTTTACCATCTCTGCAATAGACTAACACAAGGTATGTATGTGTTAAGGGTAGTGTTGAGCAAACTGAAGTCAAACAAATTGACTTTGATCTGAATTTCAGGAAATATTTGATTTGCCACAAAGCCACATTTCCTTGTGCTTCGTGGTAACAAATCTATTTTTGTTTAAATGGTGGTAAAGAAAAAAAAACAAAAAAATAAAAACAACATTTTCTCATGTTGCTATCTTATTAGAAGAAATTGAGCGAAATCTCATGCACAGTTATGTGTGACATCAGCAAGTAATGAGATGGCACATAACAGTACATCACACAGAGTGCACTAGGACTCGGGGCGGTTTGACTTCGGCAGTAGACGTCTCCCCTCCTCTTATTGGCTCTGCTAGGACAGCGTCAATTTTTGCTCCAGCACTTCCCCATATAATGATCGGGAACGGGCTGGTTTGTACAACAACAGAACACTGCTAGGACTGTTACTTTTCTGGGGACCTGGTGCTGCTCATACTGCAGGGGACACAACTGTACCGCTATCTGCTGCCCATCATTTATAATGAGAAGGAGCGGTCCACTAATATTACAATTACAGGATGTTTACCTTATTTAATTAGGGATATCAATAAAGTTATTTCTTGTTTTGTTTTACCCTTCTTTAGGGCTCATGCACCGACCATAGGTATTTTGTGGTTCGCAAAACACCGATCTGCAAAAAAAAAACAGGCGACGTCCGTGTTACATTCATTTTTTTTTGCAGATACATTGTAACAATGCCTGTCCTTGTCCGCAAAACAGACAAGAATAGAATATGTTCTATTTTTTTGCGGAATAGACTTGCAGACATACAGAGTAATTTTATTTTCTTCTGCAGCCCCATTGAAATGAATGGTTCTGTATATGAACCGCAAAAAAACTGAGTGGACACGGACAAAAATATCTCACTTTTCTGCCGTACACATAGACCACATTGAAAGTGACGTGTCTCCGTAAGATTGCAGAAATATTGTAAAAACGTCACAATTGTCATGTTGTGTGGTATTTTTAGACCAAAAACCTGACATATTCGGTTTGATAAATGACCTCCAATACGTCTTTCTTGCTGTTAATTGCATTTGCACGTGTAATCAGTTATTACTACCGTACACATTACAGCATTGAACAACAAACACAATAATAATAATTAGAGATGAGCGAAGTTTCCAAAATTCGATTCAGCTGCTTTGCCAAACTCCAACAAGAAATTAGATTAGTTACAAATTACTTTGTCATGAATCACATTACATTGTATGTAGTAGGCGCAAAGATGAGAACGGCCATGGCATCGCCCCCGGTCATTGAACCCCTCAGATGCCGCATTTTCCCCGCGCCATTTCAGGAAAAATGTATTCATTTCCACAAAACAAGAGGAAATTCCCCTTCATGGCGAAACAAATTTTTCCTGAAATTCGAATTGAAGTCCACTTCATTAACTACGATTCACTGAACACTGATAATAATAGTAATAATAATAATAATAATAATAATAAATCAATGTCTGACAGCAATAAACCTACCGTGTCACATATCTATTCCTGCAATGACTGAGAGTCTCCACACTGAATATGACCTTACATCAGATTTTAGGGATTTTCCTGACAGATGACTTCTTTATTGATGAGATGTTCCATTCTTTGTTTCCACGTAAATATTCTTCTAATAAAAAAAGAAAAAAACATTTTACAATGTAACGCAGCAGCTTTCTGGTGTAGAGGACCTCTGGGAGGTTCACAGGAGCAATGTCACTGCCTGTATATATAGTATATCCACATAGTGAAGAGAATGGGCTGTGGAAACCAATTACCATTACCTCATGTGTCTCCTGGGACCGAGATCTCTGAGGAGGAAAACTTCATATGTGCTGTCAAGAGGTTACAAAGTTTCCCAAGTAAAAAAGTAAAACTTTATCAAAAGCAAATAACCAAGAAATAAAAAACTTACAGACACTTTCAGAGAACTTTTCAGAATAAGCTGCCATGTGTGTACATGAGGAATAACACAATATCTGGCCATTATATGACTTGTATCTCCATTTTAGCTGATTTTCCCTCTATAGTCATACCACCCAACTTTTGAAAAGCACACTAGGCCATACCTCTATTTCTGCCCAAAATATAATCATACACACCCAGTCCCCTTAATACCCCACATAGTAATTATTATCCCATTATGCCCCCTCACAGTAGCAATGCCCACATTGTGCTCCCTTACAGTAGTTATTCCCAGATTTGTGCCCCATTCACAGTAGCTATGCCCAAATGTGCCACCTTAACAGTAGCCATGACTAGATTTGCCCCTTTCACAGTGGCTATGCCCAGATGTGCCTCCTTCACAGTGGTTATTCCCAGATATGTGCCTCCTTCACAATAGCTAGGTCCAGATAAGTGCCCCCTTCACAGTCGTCATGCCCAGATTTGTGCCCACTTCACAGTAGTTATGCCCAGATCCCTCACAGTATGCCTATATGTATCCCCTCACGGTAGCTTTGCCTGGATGGTCCCCCTTCACAGTGGATATGCCCAGATATGTGCGCCCTTCACAATAGCTATGCCCCCTTTACAGGAAGTAAAAAAAATAATAATAATAAACTGTAAATACTGACCTAGTTCCTCCAAAGATCATTACAGCTCTCCCTGCATAGGCAGCAGCAATCAGGATAATGTTACACATTGTGATGCTGGTATGTGTAGGGGGAGTCCACAGGTTAATTCCTGGGCCAGCACCACTCCTCCTACACAGTCCAGCAGTGCGGAGCACGGCAACAGAGTTGAATGGTGAAGCAGGGAGCTGACGGTCCCCAGCTTCACCATTACAAACAACAGTCTCTGCGTTCTATGGATGCAGAGACAGCTGAGAACGGGGCATGCCTCAACCATTCGTGGACAGAGAAAAAGCCACTCAAATCCGGGTCTGTCCTGCCGGATCTGCGATGGTTGGGAGATATGCTATAAGATTTATTTATAATTCTTAATCCTCCCTTAGTTTGTGGGCTATCTTACAGGAACATGTCTGCCCAGAGACTGCACAATGAGACAACAGATTCTGCTCCACAGCTACTTCTCACTCCCAAAGAGTCACTTGAAAGAACCAGAGAACACATTATAGAGATATTATGAACAGAAGTGATGTGAATAAAGCACTTACTTTTAGCTCCTGAGTCATAGATATGCGTGTATCTCGCAATGTACTGTTCACTAGTGTTGGGCGAGAATGCTCGGCCGAACACTAATTTTACTCGAGCATCGCGATGCTTGGCACTTGGCAGTGTTCGGCTGAATATTGTGTGTGCTTGAGCACGATGCTCGAGTCTCCTCCCACACGTTTTTTGGCTGCTACACAGCCAATAAACGTGCAGGTAACTAATGTCATTCACTATAACGCCGTGGCCATGTTGGCTACTGGCATTACAGTGATTGGCTGGCCGAAACTAGGGTTGTGTGAACCTGAACTGTAAAGTTCAGGTTCGTGACGATCTTTAGGATTTTTGGACCCCGGTCACGAACCCGAACATTTCACTAAAAGTTTGGGTTCGGGTTCGGTGTTCGGCGCTTTCTTGGAGCTTTTTGAAAGGCTGCTGAGCAGCCAATCAACAAGCGTTTAACTGTCTGACCTTAGAAGCCATCACAGCCATGCCTACTAATGGCATGGCTGTGATTGGCCAGTGCAGCATGTGACCCAGCCTCTATATAAGCTGGAGTCACGTAGCTCTGCACGTCACTCTGCTGTTATTAGTGTAGGGAGAGGATGCGGCTGGTGATTTCAGGGAGAGAATAGGACAGAATCTTTGCTCAAAACCTGAATCTAATTCAGCGATCTACATACATTGTGTTTTGTGGGTGCTGGGTACAATATTTTTATCCTGCCCTGAGCAAAGTGACCGAAAAAAAATAACTTTTATAAGTCAGTTAGGTGGGTGGCGGCGGCGGCCATTTTATGCAAGCTCAGTGCACCAGCACTGCATCTGAGCTTTTGGGACATTGAAAACATTTATTTTTTTGGCAATTTACAACATCTGGTGCATTTGCAGGCTTAGTCAGTGTGCAATTTAAGCTAGAAATACAGCCATCATTTTCTGGGTTTTCAAAAAACACTTTTTTGCCAAAAAACACTATTTTCCAGATCTGCAAGTGTTAAATTCAAGTTTAATATATACAGCTTTCATATTCTGTTACCAAAAAAACACTTTTTTGGCAATATACAACATCTGGATTAGTCAGTGTGCAATTTAATCTAGAAATACAGCCATCATTTTCTGGGTTTTTAAAAACACACTTTATTTTGCCAAAAACCACTATTTTCTGATCTGCAAGTGTTAAATTCAAGTTTAATATATACAGCTTTCATATTCTGTTACCAAATAAAACTTTTTGGGAAATATACAACATCTGGATTAGTCAGTTTGCAATTTAAGCTAAATACAGCAATCATTTTCTGGGTTTTTAAAAAGTATTTTTTTTTGCCAGATTCCACTATTTTTCGGCCCTTGCAGCATCAGCACGTGTGAAATTACAGGCTTATATACTGCTGTCAAATTCAGTTATTAAACAAACACCCGTTTGGGCAAGAAAAATGTAGTTGGCAGCCTTTGCTGCATATGTCATTGTGAGATACACCCTTTATACATTTGGGTTATATTCAGATAATTGAAATACCGCCATTTTGTGCAGAAATCTTTAATTGAGGCCTAGTCGGTTTCAGGCCGTGTGAGATACACCCTTTAAATACAGGGGTTTGATTCAGGTATTTGAAATACAGCCATTTTGGGCAAACACATCTTTTATTGATAAAATATGGATAAAAGGTATGGTGGTTCACTCCGTTTATAGCTATTGATGGGTGCTACCAAGCCTTATGACTCACCCAGTCATAGGAAAAGTAGAAGTATGAAAAATAGAGAGGCTGAGCACCCTCCACCTGGACCAAATAGAGATACAAACACGATGGGTAGTGGTGACAATATTTATTACACCTAATGCAGATTCAACAATTAAAATATAAAATGCTAAAACAATAACATCTAACAAATAGTAACACAGTGAATGGCACTCTAATAAAGAACAATTTCCGAATAAAAGCAGCATCAAAAATGTCTAAACATAGGATAAAAATATATAAAACTTATGTGAGGCAAGAATGGAGGGTGCTGTGAAAGTCTCCAATGGCATATAAGGCCCTTAAGATTGGATATAATCGATTAAAGTTCGGTATTCTGAAAAGTCGATAAATATTCGCAGATGAAATGCTCAGTATTTATTCGAATAGATGTCTAGACAAAGTTCGATAAATTCTATTCGATTATTTTGGCATATTCGACATATATTTACTGAATGGAATGCAGTGATTACATCTCTCAAGTAACTTTCGATTGCCGTCTGACTAGAGCACACATATACTCTGCCACACGGTATGAGTGGTGTGTTAACTATTCTTATCAGTTTAATCCCTGTTACGTCCCCTATCCGGGGACTTGTGTTGAATTGATTTTAGGAACCGGGAGATGGAAAAAGCAGCTTGGTCGGTCCTATTACTCCCAAGTTGGGGCACTGCGCGTGCACAGAGCAATGTGCTGTGACACCCTATATGAGTGGTGTCTTAACTAGTACTATTCCTATCAGTTTAATCCCTCTTACGTCCCATATCAGGGATTGCCTTTTGAGAAAAAAAAATTAGGCCGGGTACCTTCGACTGCCTTCACAGTGACAGACCAAACTCTGATATACCAAACTGAATTGATTTTAGGAACCGGGAGATGGAAAAAGCAGCTTGGTCGGTCCTCTTACTCCCAAGTTGGGGCACTGCGTGTGCACGGAGCAATGTGCTGTGACACCCTATATGAGTGGTGTCTTAACTAGTACTATTCCTATCAGTTTAATTCCTGTTACGTCCCCTATCCGGGGACGTGTGTCGAATTGATTAACCATTGTCGAATTAACGAACCATTACGACATCCTGGAATAATTTAGTTCTGATCTCTGCACTTGCTTTGTATTGGAATTGATGGGGATTTTTTTAATTGTCTGCATTATTTCTAATAAACTATAATGAGACTTTATTATGATTTTTTTATTTTATGTATTAAAAACCCATACAACTTAAAAAATAAATAAAATAAAAAATGTATGTTTTTTCTATAAAAAATTATCCAGCCGATCGCTTTTGGTTTGATCATAATGAAGCAAAGGCCTTATCCTCTGGGGTGTGGCAACATTGCCAACACACTCATAGAGGTGATGATCGCTTCATTGTGATACGCAAGCCCCTTCACCACAACAAGATAACGATCACGAAGGGGAATTGACACTTGTATGTGCCTTTTTTTATTGTTTTGTTTTTGCAGCCACAGTGCAGCACCAGAGGACAGAAAAATTAGGCATGTACACATGCCTGAAAAATAATGGTATTGTTGCAGCCGCTGTTGTAGCAGCGGTCGGAAAAAATTTATGTTTTCCAGGCAGAAAGGTGACTAAAACATTGCGGCTTGAACCCTAGTTGGTGGCGGAGAATTCACGAAAGTCATCCGGTATGCAGACATTAAATACAGCAGCGTGGGGACCATTTTGAGGCCATTGCATGTCATCAGGCATTTTGTTAGTCAAACGTATCCCCCACTGTCAGTCCCTTCGGGATCCATGCCTCATTCATCTTAATGAAGGGGAGGTAATCAACACTTTTTTGACCGAGGCGACTTCTCTTGTCAATGACAATGCCTCCTGCTGCACTGAAGGTCCTTTCTAACAGGACACTTGAAGCGGGGCAGGCCAGAAGTTCTATCGCAAACTGGGATAGCTCAGGCCACAGGTCAAGCCTGCACACCCAGTAGTCAAGGGGTTCATCGCTCCTCACAGTGTCGATATCTGCAGTTAAGGCGAGGTAGTCTGCTACCTGTCGGTCGAGTCGTTCTCTAAGGCTGGATCCTGAAGGGCTGTGGCGATGTGTAGGACTGAAAAATCTCTGCATGTCCTCCATCAACAACACATCTGTAAAGCGTCCTGTCCTTGCCGCCGTGGTCGTGGTAGGAGGAGGATTACTTTCACCTCTTCCCCAGTTAGATTCCCGTTGTGCTGTGACATCCCCCTTATAAGCTGTGTAAAGCATATTTACTGGGAGTCTAGTAGCGTGGCCACCCAGTACAGGTCGTTCTCCTTCATCCTTTTTATATGAGGGTCCCTGTCGGAATATTTATGCTGTCTCCGATTGACAGTCTATATTATTTATGTGAATAAATCAAAATCTATAATGAAGGAGATTATAATTTATTATCATAAATATCAAGCTAAAACAAGCTCGTGATCTGCTTTGAATTGAAGACAAAACCCAGTTACAGACAAAATATATATGTAATTTATTAATACAATTTATAGTGCAAAATAATATATAATAAAATTGGCGATAATAAAATACAATCAACGATATGCAAAATAGTGAGAAAGTCAAGATTAATTGAGAATATATATATATACACAATTATGCCTTCTTATACTGATACCCCTCAATTATATTTTAAATCAATTTAATACTTGATTTCTCTTAGCCGACAAATGTCCGATTAAACCCAAATCTGGTTTATCTTTTATCTATACATATATTTATTTATATATATAATCAACCGTATCGGTCTAGAACTGAATTTAATTCCTTGGAGATAATACCGTGTTTTCACCAGTATATTTTCAATCTCCCTGTATTGAATTAATTTTCAGGATGATGCTGCAGGTACACCCCAATCTTATTCCAAAACAGATACTATACACAAGGTATGGTTAATTGAATATATATATATAGATAGATAGATAGATAGATAGATAGATAGATAGATAGATAGATAGATAGATAGATAGATATGTATTACATTAATTTTAGAGGTGGGACGAATCCAATTTTTTTCGAATCCGAATCCGAAAAGGTTCTCGAATATATTGAATCTTTCGAATCTCGAATCCTACGAACCCTGTACATAATTGTGTGAACGGTGTAAGAAACATAGTCAGACCGCGTCAGTTTGTCTGAACCTCCACCTCCCAGTCACGGTCGCACCCTATATGACCGCGATGACCCCTGCTATGACCCCTGCTCCTATCACTACAGAACATACAGGGTAATACAGCCCCATACCTCTTACATTCAGTGACGTCTTCTTTGATGTAGATGTTCTCTTTCCTCATCTTCTCCTTTCAGTCCTTCAGACCAGACCACCATTTTTCAGCCATTTTTCGTCTCTGCAGCTTGACAAAAAAAAATCTTAGTTTACTACTTTTCCATCATCCTCCCATCTTCTGGACAAATCATCCTAGCACCCCCAATACTGAGCCGCTGTGCTCCCCAATACTATACTGCAGAAACAGATAATACCCCTGATAATACTAGTACCACACAGAGCCCCCCATATAAAATACCCCTTCTTTGTGGCCTCAGTAGATGCCCCCATAGTGCCCCCAAATAATGTGCCAATAAGAAGTGGCCCCACAGTGCCACCCAATAATGTGCCAGTAAGTGTCCCCATAGATGCCCCCCTAATCATGTGCCAGTATCAAGTGCAGAGTGCCTCTCTCCTCCCCCCCATGTGCCGGTATCATAGTGCCATCTCCCCCCCAATGTACCAGTATCATAGTGCCATCTCCCCCCATAATGTGCCCGTATCATAGTGCCATCTCCCCCCATAATGTGCCAGTATCATAGTGCCTCCCCCCAATGTGCCAGTAGTATCATAGTGCCTCTCACCTCTCTCCCAGGCATCCACAGATCCCCCATCCTATAACAGTGCCATCCACAGACCCCCCATCCTATAACAGTGCCATCCACAGACCCCCCATCCTAACAGTGCCATCCACAGACCCCCCCACCCCATAACAGTGCCATCCACAGACCCCCCATCCTATAACAGTGCCATCCACAGACCCCCCCACCCCATAACAGTGTCATCCACAGACCCCCCAGCCCATAACAGTGCCATCCACAGACCCCCCCACCCCATAACAGTGCCATCCACAGACCCCCCCACCCCATAACAGTGCCATCCACAGACCCCCCCACTCCATAACAGTGCCATCCACAGACCCCCCCACCCCATAACAGTGCCATCCACAGACCCCGTCCTTAGGACATAGTCTATAGGGTGACTTAGGACAAGCAGGGAGGCAATAGGGCCAGTTTATTTGGTCTCCATACTGTTCTGCCCGCCTCCTGTTACCACCAGACGTGTCCGTCACCTATATATATATATGTGTGTGTTTGTCTTCTAACTTTTACTCACTCGCCTGGTGCGGCACTATTACGTGCGCCTGGCGAATGCGCATAGGTTTTTCGTGTTGTTTGTCTGTGGGGCTGTCATTTTATCTCCCAGTTTTCATTAAAATAATATTTTTATCTCAGTATACTGCCCCTTATAGTTTCTTGATTTTTGTACCTCAGCAGTATCTAGGGGGTTGTTCCCATATCCCCTTACTGACCACCTTTTTTCTTCTTTCCCATCCACAGACCCCCCCACCCCATAACAGTGCCATCCACAGACCCACCCCCCACCCCATAACAGTGCCATCCACAGACCCACCCCCCACCCCATAACAGTGCCATCCACAGACCCCCCCCCACCCCATAACAGTGCCATCCACAGACCCCCCATTCTATAACAGTGCCATCCACAGACCCCCCCACCCCATAACAGTGCCATCCACAGACCCCGTCCTTAGGACATAGTCTATAGGGTGACTTAGGACAAGCAGGGAGGCAATAGGGCCAGTTTATTTGGTCTCCATACTGTTCTGCCCGCCTCCTGTTACCACCAGACGTGTCCGTCACCTATATATATATATGTGTGTGTTTGTCTTCTAACTTTTACTCACTCGCCTGGTGCGGCACTATTACGTGCGCCTGGCGAATGCGCATAGGTTTTTCGTGTTGTTTGTCTGTGGGGCTGTCATTTTATCTCCCAGTTTTCATTAAAATAATATTTTTATCTCAGTATACTGCCCCTTATAGTTTCTTGATTTTTGTACCTCAGCAGTATCTAGGGGGTTGTTCCCATATCCCCTTACTGACCACCTTTTTTCTTCTTTCCCATCCACAGACCCCCCCACCCCATAACAGTGCCATCCACAGACCCACCCCCCACCCCATAACAGTGCCATCCACAGACCCACCCCCCCCCCCATAACAGTGCCATCCACAGACCCACCCCCACCCCATAACAGTGCCATCCACAGACCCCCCATTCTATAACAGTGCCATCCACAGACCCCCCCACCCCATAACAGTGCCATCCACAGACCCCGTCCTTAGGACATAGTCTATAGGGTGACTTAGGACAAGCAGGGAGGCAATAGGGCCAGTTTATTTGGTCTCCATACTGTTCTGCCCGCCTCCTGTTACCACCAGACGTGTCCGTCACCTATATATATATATGTGTGTGTTTGTCTTCTAACTTTTACTCACTCGCCTGGTGCGGCACTATTACGTGCGCCTGGCGAATGCGCATAGGTTTTTCGTGTTGTTTGTCTGTGGGGCTGTCATTTTATCTCCCAGTTTTCATTAAAATAATATTTTTATCTCAGTATACTGCCCCTTATAGTTTCTTGATTTTTGTACCTCAGCAGTATCTAGGGGGTTGTTCCCATATCCCCTTACTGACCACCTTTTTTCTTCTTTCCCATCCACAGACCCCCCCACCCCATAACAGTGCCATCCACAGACCCACCCCCCACCCCATAACAGTGCCATCCACAGACCCACCCCCCACCCCATAACAGTGCCATCCACAGACCCACCCCCACCCCATAACAGTGCCATCCACAGACCCCCCATTCTATAACAGTGCCATCCACAGACCCCCCCACCCCATAACAGTGCCATCCACAGACCCCGTCCTTAGGACATAGTCTATAGGGTGACTTAGGACAAGCAGGGAGGCAATAGGGCCAGTTTATTTGGTCTCCATACTGTTCTGCCCGCCTCCTGTTACCACCAGACGTGTCCGTCACCTATATATATATATGTGTGTGTTTGTCTTCTAACTTTTACTCACTCGCCTGGTGCGGCACTATTACGTGCGCCTGGCGAATGCGCATAGGTTTTTCGTGTTGTTTGTCTGTGGGGCTGTCATTTTATCTCCCAGTTTTCATTAAAATAATATTTTTATCTCAGTATACTGCCCCTTATAGTTTCTTGATTTTTGTACCTCAGCAGTATCTAGGGGGTTGTTCCCATATCCCCTTACTGACCACCTTTTTTCTTCTTTCCCATCCACAGACCCCCCCACCCCATAACAGTGCCATCCACAGCCCCACCCCCCACCCCATAACAGTGCCATCCACAGACCCACCCCCCACCCCATAACAGTGCCATCCACAGACCCACCCCCACCCCATAACAGTGCCATCCACAGACCCCCCATTCTATAACAGTGCCATCCACAGACCCCCCCACCCCATAACAGTGCCATCCACAGACCCCGTCCTTAGGACATAGTCTATAGGGTGACTTAGGACAAGCAGGGAGGCAATAGGGCCAGTTTATTTGGTCTCCATACTGTTCTGCCCGCCTCCTGTTACCACCAGACGTGTCCGTCACCTATATATATATATGTGTGTGTTTGTCTTCTAACTTTTACTCACTCGCCTGGTGCGGCACTATTACGTGCGCCTGGCGAATGCGCATAGGTTTTTCGTGTTGTTTGTCTGTGGGGCTGTCATTTTATCTCCCAGTTTTCATTAAAATAATATTTTTATCTCAGTATACTGCCCCTTATAGTTTCTTGATTTTTGTACCTCAGCAGTATCTAGGGGGTTGTTCCCATATCCCCTTACTGACCACCTTTTTTCTTCTTTCCCATCCACAGACCCCCCCACCCCATAACAGTGCCATCCACAGACCCACCCCCCACCCCATAACAGTGCCATCCACAGACCCACCCCCCACCCCATAACAGTGCCATCCACAGACCCACCCCCACCCCATAACAGTGCCATCCACAGACCCCCCATTCTATAACAGTGCCATCCACAGCAGACCCCCCCACCCCATAACAGTGCCATCCACAGACCCCGTCCTTAGGACATAGTCTATAGGGTGACTTAGGACAAGCAGGGAGGCAATAGGGCCAGTTTATTTGGTCTCCATACTGTTCTGCCCGCCTCCTGTTACCACCAGACGTGTCCGTCACCTATATATATATATGTGTGTGTTTGTCTTCTAACTTTTACTCACTCGCCTGGTGCGGCACTATTACGTGCGCCTGGCGAATGCGCATAGGTTTTTCGTGTTGTTTGTCTGTGGGGCTGTCATTTTATCTCCCAGTTTTCATTAAAATAATATTTTTATCTCAGTATACTGCCCCTTATAGTTTCTTGATTTTTGTACCTCAGCAGTATCTAGGGGGTTGTTCCCATATCCCCTTACTGACCACCTTTTTTCTTCTTTCCCATCCACAGACCCCCCCACCCCATAACAGTGCCATCCACAGACCCCCCCCCCACCCCATAACAGTGCCATCCACAGACCCACCCCCCACCCCATAACAGTGCCATCCACAGACCCACCCCCACCCCATAACAGTGCCATCCACAGACCCCCCATTCTATAACAGTGCCATCCACAGACCCCCCCACCCCATAACAGTGCCATCCACAGACCCACCCCCACCCCATAACAGTACCATCCACAGACCCACCCCCACCCCATAACAGTGCCATCCACAGACCCCCCCATCCTATAACAGTGCCATCCACAGACCCCCCCACCCCATAACAGTGCCATCCACAGACCCCCCCATCCTATAACAGTGCCATCCACAGACCCCCCCATCCTATAACAGTGCCATCCACAGACCCCTCCACCCCATAACAGTGCCATCCACAGACCCCCCCACCCCATAACAGTGCCATCCACAGACCCACCCCCCACCCCATAACAGTGCCATCCACAGACCCACCCCCCACCCCATAACAGTGCCATCCACAGACCCCCACCCCATAACAGTGCCATCCACAGACCCCCCCATCCTATAACAGTGCCATCCACAGACCCCCCCCCACCCCATAACAGTGCCATCCACAGACCCCCCATCCTATAACAGTGCCATCCACAGACCCCCCCATCCTATAACAGTGCCATCCACAGACCCCCCCACCCCTTAACAGTGCCATCCACAGACCCCCCCATTGCCGCTCCAGTAGTTATAAAATGTGTAATTCTGATTAATAATCATGCTGCCCCCTCTGTCTGTAGTATAACATTCAATAAATCTTACTCACAGGGCTACTGCTATCGTAATGCAGGCCGGCCGGGCAGACGAGCGGCAGCGTCACTGACTGACGTCACCTGCCTGCTTTATGAATGAAGCAGGCAGCGCAGGCAGATGACGTCAGGCAGATGACGTCAGGCAGATGACGTCAGTCAGATGACGTCAGTCAGTGACGCTGCCGCTCGTCTGCCCGGCCGGCCTGCATTACGATAGCAGTAGCCCTGTGAGTAAGATTCATTGAATGTTATACTACAGACAGAGGGGGCAGCATGATTATTAATCAGAATTACACATTTTATAACTACTGGAGCGCTCCGGCCCCCAGCTCCGCCTCCCAGTCCCTCCCACCGGGATTCGTCGGATTCCTTTCAGACAAATTACGTCGGGATTCGAGTCCACGAATCCCACGAATCCAGCAAGATTCGAGGGATTCGTGGATTCGACGAATCCCCTGTCCCATCTCTAATTAATTTATTATCCTATAAAATATAGGTAAGGTTATACTATACCAAAATGTCAGCTAGCAGAAATCAGTTTCAATGGTTCTAAGATGGCTGCCTCCAATGACTGAAAATGTGGTCAGGGCTGGATCTGGTCTTCTCCCTTTTGATGGTTTCCTGATGATCGTCCCTTGATGATAGTTAGAGAGAGATCCTTTCTGTCAGCCCATACCATCTTTTTATCCTATCTTAGAAAGGGCTTGGCCAAGTTTTATTATTAACTAGTGACCTCACTTTATAATTAATAGAACCTCCCTCTAGGGAAAATACACCCTAGATCTTTATGTTACCCTAACACTAGATGGCACTTACACATACAAAAATCGGCATTTATTTATATTTTCTATATATTCTCTTATTCATTTACTAGCACTAAATTTTAACTAAGGTTTCAGACAAAACCTTGAGGAGATCTCGAATAGACTATGACTTTTGTATTTAGTCAAACACCTCGCATATCCCTTAATCTTTTGACCAGACCTAATTAAATCAAGATACACATGACCATACCCAAGTCATTGTTCTGGGGAAAAGACAGGGTTTGTTTATGATCACCTGTGTTCACATTTCTCCATTCAAGAAAACCTTAAGGAAAGAAATAATTAACTTGTGTTTTACACTGAGAATGACTTTAAAAATGACAGAGGAATTGGTACCTCATCTCTAACCTTAAAACTGAATATATCTAGAAGGACCACACTCTTATATATACTATATATCCAGCACACGTATTTAAATTGATGATATAAAAATCAATCAACTCATATGTTGCTTAATATAAGAACCCCAAAGAAAGATTAGAGTCTTTCTATTCACTGAAAATCATCAAAACTCAGCACATGTCTAATACATTGTCTTATCTAGGCAATTACTTTTCATCAGACCTTGGGACGTCTCCTTCTCACAAAAACAGACTTGGGTAAACACTTTGGTACATATTGTAAATCTTAGGTTAGTAATTCAGAGTTAAAATCCTGAACTCATCCTGCACATTTAAAATAAGACAAAATGGTTGTCCTTTAGGCTCATGTCCATACATCTTATATAGGCCTTATACTTATGGACTTTATTTATACCCAATAGTTCTGACAAATCCCCCCCCTTCTTCCCACGTTAGTCAAGGATCCCCTTAAGACCTAACTGGGAGAAGGTCGGAAGAATTTTCATGTTCATCAATATTTTATCCGTCGCATTATAAAGTCAATCCTGGAAAAGTATATTATCACAGAGATCCTGTGTCCAATGGTTTTAGCATGTAAGAAAATGCAAAACTTGGCACCAATCATGCCATTATTGCTGTGACTTTGTTCCCATGCATAATGTACCAATTTGGTTCCTTTCCCAAGCTAAAATGGTGATATCCGGTATCTTCATCCAATGAATGTCCTTGGATCGAATTTCGCAAAGATTCTTGAGGTAAAATCTTATTTGCCATCATTCACAATCCTAGGACATCTGAAACACGGCTGTAGATTTGGGTTGATGATTAGTTCCGTCTTCAATTGGACCTCTCGGAACAACACCATCCGCACGATATCTGTATCTTTGTTGTCATCATCATCGTCAGGAATCACGTCTGGTTCCGCCCGTCCTTTTTCTATAAAAGAAAATGAAAGTATGAATACATATTATTTAATCTTTCGAGATATACAGTTTCCCTAGTGTTGCTATGTAAAAATGCTTTGCAAGGAAACACTAGAATCGGAACATCTGTGAACTGAGAGAAATCAGATTAACGCAATCCTTATTCATTCTCTTATTCAGCGTCATCTTCTATGATTCTCAGTTGTGATCTCGGATGACATACTCGTAATTGATTTACATGAACCCATTTCTCCATGAAACTATCTTTGGTATTAATTTTCACCTTATAAACTACAGGTGATATTTTATCAATTACATCATACGGACCTCTCCATGATGGGAGAAATTTTCTTTCTTTTACCCGATCCCGGGCAAAGTTATAGAGATATACTCTATCTCCTACCTCATATTCCTTTTTGGTAGTTTTCAAATCATAATAAGTCTTGTTACTTACAGCGGCTTTCTCAAGATTCTTCTGCGCGAAAGCAAACGCGTGTTGAAGATACTTACGAAGGTCCTCCACATACTGATGTGTCGTGGCTGCATTGATCAGGTTATGATCTGATGTGCGATACAACAGATGTTGAGGAAGTACCATTCTTCTCCCCGTCATCAGCTCAAAAGGTGACATCTGTGTAGCTGTGCTTGGAGTAGCTCTAATGGCCATGAGTACTAATGGTAACCTTATATCCCAGTCTTTACCCGACTCCTTAACATATTTCTTAAGGATGTTGACAATAGACTGGTTATAGCGCTCAACAGATTCGCTAGATGCTGGACGATAGGCAATGTGTAATTTTCTCTTCACACCCAACATCTTCCACATTTTCGCCATTACCTCACTTACAAAGTGTGATCCACGGTCTGAATCAATCCTTAACGGTAACCCAAATCTGGAAAATACATGGTTAATCAACAAAAATGTGCAGGTCTCGGCTGTGTTATTACGGGCCGGTAGACATTCTACCTATTTCGTAAACACACAAGTGACGGTCAAGATGTATTTATTCCCTCGGGATGACCGGGTAACAGGACCAATAAAATCGATTTGGATGTCAGACCAGGGTAATGAAAAACCTTTCTTCTGAAGTGGAGCACGGTGTTTAGGACCTTGAGGTTGAAATTGCGCACATACCAAACAACCTTGACAATAACTCAGGACAGCCTTTAACATATGAGGCCAGTAGGCATAATCACGTAGTGACTCATATGTAATCTTTTCTCCACGATGACCAGCTGTAGGGGCATCATGGGAATGCTGTAACATTAAACCTCTAAATGTAGTAGGAACTACCCACTGCTGAATACCATTTTTAGAGGTTCTCATTAATAACCCATCCTGAATACTAAATTGGGATTTGGATTTCATAAGTAATCAAAGGTCTTCTTTTTGGTTATAATTAACCTCCGATACGGGATTATTATTAGGATCCTCAATATGTTTATAGAAGATTCCCAATATAAGATCTTCCTTCTGGCTTTTGATCAGATCCTCACTAGAAGATTCTTGGCTCCATTGAACTACCCTATTTTCAGTTTGGGCCTTAGCCTGTTGTCTAGTGATAGCGTCAATGGGTATCATCTCTAGTAAATGATCTATACACTGTGTACAGAATTATTAGGCAAATGAGTATTTTGACCACATCATCCTCTTTATGCATGTTGTCTTACTCCAAGCTGTATAGGCTCAAAAGCCTACTACCAATTAAGCATATTAGGTGATGTGCATCTCTGTAATGAGAAGGGGTGTGGTCTAATGACATCAACACCCTATATCAGGTGTGCATAATTATTAGGCAACTTCCTATCCTTTGGCAAAATGGGTCAAAAGAAGGACTTGACAGGCTCAGAAAAGTCAAAAATAGTGAGATATCTTGCAGAGGGATGCAGCACTCTTAAAATTGCAAAGCTTCTGAAGCGTGATCATCGAACAATCAAGCGTTTCATTCAAAATAGTCAACAGGGTCGCAAGAAGCGTGTGGAAAAACCAAGGCGCAAAATAACTGCCCATGAACTGAGAAAAGTCAAGCGTGCAGCTGCCAAGATGCCACTTGCCACCAGTTTGGCCATATTTCTTGATTTTTAGGGTTAGCAGTGATGGTTTTAGACAATTCCTCCATCCGTTTCATCAACATACCAAACTGATTTTGGATTTGATCCATTCGATCATATAGGTTACTTCTCTTTCTCCCATAATCTTTGGGAGATTGATTTTGGGACCGATATGATTGTGACCTCCCAGAACCATCTGACTCAGAACCACTTTGAGCCCTTTCTGGCCTATGCTGATATCCCCTATAATAATTATTTTGATATAGTTGAAAAGGAGGGAACCGTCTATTTCTAAACTCCTTCTGGTGGTTTGGGTTCTTTTCAGCAACATTTGGACCCTTATTCCCATCTGGCCTAGGCTGAATTTTATTTGGCTGGGAAGGTCTAGGAGTTTTCAACACTTCAGCATAACTCCTTTTAGGGCTCTCAAATTTTCCCTGATCTCTTTTTATGTGAGTTTCTGCTATTTCCTCACTCGCTCTTTTAAATTTTCTATCAGGAGACTCATCACAATTTTGTATTGCAGCATACAGAGTTGTACTCTCGGTGAGTAACCAATCCAGATTTTTTCTAGGATGGTAATCCCTGGCCAAAATAAATTTTATTTTATTGGGCAAAGCGTCATAAAATAACCGGATGAATTCACTACCTTTACAATTGGGATCTTTTTCGGACAAACTATAGGCATTTTTGAGGACTGACAAAAATTCCCTGGGACTTTGATTAGGTCTACATTTCAGGGTAAATAAGGCCCTCCTTGCAGCAGTAGCGGACTTATAGGGACCAAATTCAGTTTTTATTTCTGCAACCACATCTGACCAAGAATCCCTACCCATATCTCTAAGGGAATTAAAGAAATACTGGTGTTTTGGTTCGAATACCCAGGTAATAATTACAAGTTTCTGTATGTCCTGTTCTAAATGTAAAGTTTTCATGGCCTCCTCATATATTTCCAAATGACTTATTATGGAGGGTGATCCCTTTTTAGCAAATTGACCTACAGTTTCCTTGAGAAACTTGATCACTTTAGTAGTGTCTATCATGGGTTGAGAAGATCTCTGTACTAAATTTTTAGAGGACCTAGGAGGTGAAATTGGTTTTAATTTAGGAAGAGAATGTTCTCCCAGAGAAATGAGCTCTTCTCCATTAAAGGGGTTGTCATATTTACTTTCTGCATCTGATTCCCCCCTGGAATATTTTACCTTTAGTCTATTAGAATCCTTAGGCTGTCTGAATTGTAAAGGGTAAAGATCCCTGTTATCTAACTCTGTTTGTAAATCTCTATTGTCCTTATACAACTTTTTACATTCCTCATCTAGATCCACCATAGACAATTGACATTTAGACAGTTCATTGGTAGCTTGACTTAATTTCCATTAATTTCCATTCCAGTTCTTATTACCTCTTGCTGGTTGATTGTCTCTGTCATTATATTCTGATAATTTGCAGACCATTGTGCTAATTCACCAGAAACCGTGGCCGCCTTAATTTCCATTTCAGATAGGTCATTTTGAAATTTATCAATTTCATATGCCTGCTCAATAGTTTTATATTTTGCTTTTTCTAATTGCTTTGCTATTTCAACAACTAAATATACAAATTCAGGCCAAGATTGAAGGATTAATGAATCCTTATCTTTCTTATGTTTAGCTTGGGAAATGTGACAGAGATAATCAGCAAACCGGGATTTATCAGACCAGACATCATCTGCATATTTTACAGCTCTCCTTTCAAATTCAACCCTCCAATCCTTTAACTCTCTTTTAATATCCAACCTGTCATGCATATGACACATCACAATATGTTCAATTAATTCTTGAGTCTTTCGATCATGCATATCAGTCTTTACTACTGCAGCAGCAGCCTCGCTGTTGTTCTCAGACATATTTTTACTTGTTGCACTACAAGTACCACAATAAACTTTATCAAATATATATTTTGCACCCCAAAATTTTGTTTCTATTACAAGCAGATCTCGGTGGGACCTCCAGATTATGTCGGAATATTTATGCTGTCTCCGATTGACAGTCTATATTATTTATGTGAATAAATCAAAATCTATAATGAATGAGATTATAATTTATTATCATAAATATCAAGCTAAAACAAGCTCGTGATCTGCGTCGAATTGAAGACAAAACCCAGTTACGGACAAAATATATATGTAATTTATTAATACAATTTATAGTGCAAAATAATATATAATAAAATTGGTGATAATAAAATACAATCAACGATATGCAAAATAGTGAGAAAGTCAAGAATAATTGAGAATATATATCTACCCAATTATGCCTTCTTATACTGATACCCCTCAATTATATTTTAAATCAATTTAATACTTGATTTCTCTTAGCCGACAAATGTCCGATTAAACCCAAATCTGGTTTATCTTTTATCTATACAGGGAGTGCAGAATTATTAGGCAAGTTGTATTTTTGAGGATTAATTTTATTATTGAACAACAACCATGTTCTCAATGAACCCAAAAAACACATTAATATCAAAGCTGAATATTTTTGGAAGTAGTTTTTAGTTTGTTTTTAGTTTTAGCTATTTTAGGGGGATATCTGTGTGTGCAGGTGACTATTACTGTGCATAATTATTAGGCAACTTAACAAAAAACAAATATATACCCATTTCAATTATTTATTTTTACCAGTGAAACCAATATAACATCTCAACATTCACAAATATAAATTTCTGACATTCAAAAACAAAACAAAAACAAATCAGTGACCAATATAGCCACCTTTCTTTGCAAGGACACTCAAAAGCCTGCCATCCATGGATTCTGTCAGTGTTTTGATCTGTTCACCATCAACATTGCGTGCAGCAGCAACCACAGCCTCCCAGACACTGTTCAGAGAGGTGTACTGTTTTCCCTCCTTGTAAATCTCACATTTGATGATGGACAACAGGTTCTCAATGGGGTTCAGATCAGGTGAACAAGGAGGCCATGTCATTAGATTTTCTTCTTTTATACCCTTTCTTGCCAGCCACGCTGTGGAGTACTTGGACGCATGTGATGGAGCATTGTCCTGCATGAAAATCATGTTTTTCTTGAAGGATGCAGACTTCTTCCTGTACCACTGCTTGAATAAGGTGTCTTCCAGAAACTGGCAGTAGGACTGGGATTTGAGCTTGACTCCATCCTCAACCCGAAAAGGACCCAAAAGCTCATCTTTGATGATACCAGCCCAAACCAGTACTCCACCTCCACCTTGCTGGCGTCTGAGTCGGACTGGAGCTCTCTGCCCCTTACCAATCCAGCCACGGGCCCATCCATCTGGCCCATCAAGACTCACTCTCATTTCATCAGTCCATAAAACCTTAGAAAAATCAGTCTTGAGATATTTCTTGGCCCAGTCTTGACGTTTCAGCTTGTGTGTCTTGTTCAGTGGTGGTCGTCTTTCAGCCTTTCTTACCTTGTCCATGTCTCTGAGTATTGCACACCTTGTGCTTTTGGGCACTCCAGTGATGTTGCAGCTCTGAAATATGGCCAAACTGGTGGCAAGTGGCATCTTGGCAGCTGCACGCTTGACTTTTCTCAGTTCAGGGGCAGTTATTTTGCGCCTTGGTTTTTCCACACGCTTCTTGCGACCCTGTTGACTATTTTGAATGAAACGCTTGATTGTTCGATGATCACGCTTCAGAAGCTTTGCAATTTTAAGAGTGCTGCATCCCTCTGCAAGATATCTCACTATTTTTGACTTTTATGAGCCTGTCAAGTCCTTCTTTTGACCCATTTTGCCAAAGGAAAGGAAGTTGCCTAATAATTATGCACACCTGATATAGGGTGTTGATGTCATTAGACCACACCCCTTCTCATTACAGAGATGCACATCACCTAATATGCTTAATTGGTAGTAGGCTTCCGAGCGTATACAGCTTGGAGTAAGACAACATGCATAAAGAGGATGATGTGGTCAAAATACTCATTTGCCTAATAATTCTGCACGCAGTGTACATATATTTATTTATATATATAATCAACCGTATCGGTCTAGAACTGAATTCAATTCCTTGGAGATAATACCGTGTTTTCACCAGTATATTTTCAATCTCCCTGTATTGAATTAATTTTCAGGATGATGCTGCAGGTACACCCCAATCTTATTCCAAAACAGATACTATACACAAGGTATGGTTAAATGAATATATATATATATATATATAGATAGATATATATATAGATAGATATGTATTACATTAATTTTAGAGGTGGGACGAATCCAATTTTTTTTTTATCCGAATCCGAAAAGGTTCTCGAATATATCGAATCTTTCGAATCTCGAATCCTACGAATCCTGTACATAATTGTGTGAACGGTGTAAGAAACAAAGTCAGACCGTGTCAGTTTGTCTGAACCTCCACCTCCCAGTCACGGTCGCACCCTATATGACCGCGATGACCCCTGCTATGACCCCTGCTCCTATCACTACAGAACATACAGGGTAATACAGCCCCATACCTCTTACATCCAGTGACATCTTATTTGATGTAGATGTTCTCTTTCCTCATTTTCTCCTTTCAGACCTTCAGACCAGACCACCATTTTTCAGCCATTTTTCGTCTCTGCAGCTTGACAAAAAAAAATCTTAGTTTACTACTTTTCCATCATCCTCCCATCTTCTGGACAAATCATCCTAACACCCCCAATACTGAGCCGCTGTGCTTCCCAATACTATACTGCAGAAACAGATAATACCCCTGATAATACTAGTACCACACAGAGCCCCCCATATAAAATACCCCTTCTTTGTGGCCTCAGTAGATGCCCCCATAGTGCCCCCCAATAATGTGCCAATAAGAAATGGCCCCACAGTGCCACCAAATAATATGCCAGTAAGTGTCCCCATAGATGCCCCCCTAATCATGTGCCAGTATCAAGTGCAGAGTGCCTCTCTCCTCCCCCCCATGTGCCGGTATCATAGTGCCATCTCCCCCCCAATGTACCAGTATCATAGTGCCATCTCCCCCCATAATGTGCCCGTATCATAGTGCCATCTCCCCCCATAATGTGCCAGTATCATAGTGCCTCCCCCAATGTGCCAGTAGTATCATAGTGCCTCTCACCTCTCCCCCAGTCATCCACAGATCCCCCATCCTATAACAGTGCCATCCACAGACCCCCCACCCCATAACAGTGCCATCCACAGACCCCCCCATCCTATAACAGTGCCATCCACAGACCCCCCCACCCCATAACAGTGTCATCCACAGACCCCCCACCCCATAACAGTGTCATCCACAGACCCCCCACCCCATAACAGTGCCATCCACAGACCCCCCCACCCCATAACAGTGCCATCCACAGACCCCCCCACCCCATAACAGTGCCATCCACAGACCCCCCCACCCCATAACAGTGCCATCCACAGACCCCCCCCCACCCCATAACAGTGCCATCCACAGACCCCCCCCACCCCATAACAGTGCCATCCACAGACCCACCCCCCACCCCATAACAGTGCCATCCACAGACCCACCCCCACCCCATAACAGTGCCATCCACAGACCCCCCCATCCTATAACAGTGCCATCCACAGACCCCCCCACCCCATAACAGTGCCATCCACAGACCCCCCCACCCCATAACAGTGCCATCCACAGACCCACCCCCCACCCCATAACAGTGCCATCCACAGAACCAACCCCCCACCCCATAACAGTGCCATCAACAGACCCACCACCACCCCATAACAGTGCCATCCACAGACCCCCCCATCCTATAACAGTGCCATCCACAGACCCCCCCACCCCATAACAGTGCCATCCACAGACCACCCCATCCTATAACAGTGCCATCCACAGACCCCCCCATCCTATAACAGTGCCATCCACAGACCCCCCCCCACCCCTTAACAGTGCCATCCACAGACCCCCCCATTGCCGCTCCAGTAGTTATAAAATGTGTAATTCTGATTAATAATCATGCTGCCCCCTCTGTCTGTAGTATGACATTCAATGAATCTTACTCACAGGGCTACTGCTATCTTAATGCAGGCCGGCCGGGCAGACGAGCGGCAGCGTCACTGACTGACGTCACCTGCCTGCTTTATGAATGAAGCAGGCAGCGCAGGCAGATGACGTCAGACAGATGACGTCAGTCAGTGATGCTGCCGCTCGTCTGCCCGGCCGGCCTGCATTACGATAGCAGTAGCCCTGTGAGTAAGATTCATTGAACGTTATACTACAGACAGAGGGGGCAGCATGATTATTAATCAGAATTACACATTTTATAACTACTGGAGCAGAGGGGTTGGAGCACAGTGAACGCTCCGGCACCCAGCTCCACCTCCCAGTCCCTCCCACCGGGATTCGTCGGATTCCTTTCAGACAAATTACGTCGGGATTCGAGTCCACGAATCCCACGAATCCAGCAAGATTTGAGGGATTCGTGGATTCGACGAATCCCCTGTCCCATCTCTAATTAATTTATTATCCTATAAAATATAGGTAAGGTTATACTATACCAAAATGTCAGCTAGCAGAAATCAGTTTCAATGGTTCTAAGATGGCTGCCTCCAATGACTAAAAAGGTGGTCAGGGCTGGATCTGGTCTTCTCCCTTTTGATGGTTTCCTGATGATCGTCCCTTGATGATAGTTAGAGAGAGATCCTTTCTGTCAGCCCATACCATCTTTTTATCCTATCTTAGAAAGGGCTTGGCCAAGTTTTATCATTAACTAGTGACCTCACTTTATAATTAATAGAACCTCCCTCTAGGGAAAATACACCCTAGATCTTTATGTTACCCTAACACTAGATGGCACTTACACATACAAAAATCTGCATTTATTTATATTTTCTATATATTCTCTTATTCATTTACTAGCACTAAATTTTAACTAAGGTTTCAGACAAAACCTTGAGGAGATCTTAAATAGACTATGACTTTTGTATTTAGTCAAACACCTTGCATATCCCTTAATCTTTTGACCAGACCTAATTAAATCAAGATACACATGACCATACCCAAGTCATTGTTCTGGGGAAAAGACAGGGTTTGTTTATAATCACCTGTGTCCACATTTCTCCATTCAAGAAAACCTTAAGGAAAGAAATAATTAACTTGTGTTTTACACTGAGAATGACTTTAAAAATGACAGAGGAATTGGTACCTCATCTCTAACCTTAAAACTGAATATATCTAGAAGGACCACACTCTTATATATACTATATATCCAGCACACGTATTTAAATTGATGATATAAAAATCAATCTACTCATATGTTGCTTAATATAAGAACCCCAAAGAAAAATTAGAGTCTTTCTATTCACTGAAAATCATCAAAACTCAGCACATGTCTAATACATTGTCTTATCTAGGCAATTACTTTTCATCAGACCTTGGGACTTCTCCTTTTCACAAAAACAGACTTGGGTAAATACTTTGGTACATATTGTAAATCTTAGGTTAATAATTCAGAGTTAAAATCCTGAACTTATCCTGCACTTTTAAAATAAGACAAAATGGTAGTCCTATAGGCTCATGTCCATACATCTTATATAGGCCTTATACTTATGGACTTTATTTATACCCAATAGTTCTGACATCCCTCAACAGACATGACAGCATGAAAGACCCCATTTGCACAAGGTTGGATGCCGAGCTACTCATTTCCTGTTCCTCATCCTCTCTGATGTCATTGACGGTCTGTTCTTCCCCCCAGCCACGTACAACACCACGGGTCCCAGATAGGTGACAACAACGAGCACCCTGGGATGCCTGCTGTGGTTGGTCTTCCTCCTCCTCAAAGCCACATTCCTCCTCTGACTCCTCTTCCTCATACTCCTCTTCCAGCATTGCCGCAGGTCCAGCAAGCGATGATGACAAGGCTGTTTCTGGTGGTGATGGTGACCACAACTCTTCCTCTTCACGCTCATCTACAACCTGATCCAGCACTCTTCGCAGGGCACAATCCAGGAAGAAAACAAATAGGATGAGGTCGCTGATGGTGCCTTCGGTGCGACTGACTTGGTTTGTCACCTCCTCAAAAGGACGCATGAGCCTACAGGCATTGCGCATGAGCGTCCAGTAACATGGCAAAAAAATACCCAGCTCCGCAGAGGCTGTCCTAGCACCCCGGTCATACAAATACTCGTTGACGGCTTTTTCTTGTTGGAGCAGGCGGTCGACCATTAGAAGTGTTGAATTCCAACGTGTCGGGCTGTCGCAAATCAAGCGCCTCCCTGGCATGTTGTTTTGCCGCTGAATATCGGAAATGTGCGCCATGGCCGCGTAGGAACGCCTGAAATGGCCACACACCTTCCTGTCCTGCTTGAGGACGTCCTGTAAGCCTGGGTACTTAGACACAAAGCATTGTACGATGAGATTCAACACATGTGCAATGCACGGCACATGTGACAACTTGCCCAAATTCAATGCCGCCAACAAATTGCTTCCATTGTCACACACCACTTTGCCGATCTCCAGTTGGTGCGGGGTCAGCCACTGATCCACCTGTGCGTTCAGGGCGGACAGGAGTGCTGGTCCGGTGTGGCTCTCTGCTTTCAGGCAAGTCAACCCCAAGACAGCATGACACTGTCGTATCCGGGATGTGGAATAGCCCCTGGGGAGCTGGGGGGATTCAGTTGATGTGCAGCCAGACGCTGCAGCAGAAGAGGACTCAGCTGAGGAGGTTATCGAAGAGGATGGAGTAGAAGAAGTAGAGGAGGTGGCAGTAGGCCTGCCTGCAAGTCGTGGCAGTGTCACCAACTCCGCTGCAGAGCCACGCATTCCATGCTTGTCAGCCGTCAGCAGGTTGACCCAATGTGCAGTGTACGTGATATACCTGCCCTGCCCTGCAGACCAGGTATCAGTGGTCAGATGGACCCTTGCCCCAACACTGTATGCCAGAGAGGCCATGACTTCCTTTTCAATAACAGAGTAGAGGTTTGGGATTGCCTTTTTTGAAAAAAAAATTTGTCCGGGTACCTTCCACTGTGGTGTCCCAATAGCGACAATTTTTTTGAAGGCCTCAGACTCCACCAGCTGGTATGGTAAAAGCTGGCGGGCTAAGAGTTCTGTCAAGCCAGCTGTCAGACGCCGGGCAAGGGGGTGACTCTGTGACATTGACTTCTTACGCTCAAACATTTCCTTGACAGACACCTGACTGTGGCCAGATGAGATGGAACTGCTGAAGGTGAGAGGAGGAGTGGCGGGTGGTTGAGAGGGGGCAAGGAGGACAGCAGTGGTTGACGTGGCTGAAGATGCTGGACCAGGAGGAGGATGGTGGCTTTGAGTTTGTGTGCTGCTTGTACTCATGTGTTGATCCCATTGGCGTTTGTGATGTGAGATCATGTGCCTTCGCTAAGCAGTTGTACCGAGGTGGGTGTTGGACTTCCCACGACTCAGTTTATTTTGGCACAGGTTGCAAATGGCATTGCTGTTATCAGAGACAGACACACAAAAAAAATGCCACACTGCTGAGCTTTGCAATGACGGCATTCTGGTGGTGGCAACAGCATGCGTTGATTGGCGTGCTGTCTGGCTGATCCCGGGTGCCGATACATGCTGTCTGACTGTGCCACTAGCTCCTTGCAACGACCTCCCCCTGCTTCCAACTCGTCTCCTCCTTCTCTCTGTCTCCCCTTCTGAACTTTCCCCCTCTTCTTATTCTCTTCCAGCAGGCACCCACGTGGCATCCACGTCATCATCAACCACTTCACTTGTATCTGACACCTCAGCAAATGAAGCAGCAGCGGGTACAACATCATCATCATCATCATCATCATCATCATCACACTGTACGTCCATGTGTGTAATCCTGCCTGACTGAGACATATCCCTGTTATCTACATCCTCTGGTAATAATGGTTGTGCATCACTAATTTCATCCAACTGATGTGTAAATAACTCCTCTGACGGATCAAGTGAAGCGGCTTTATAGTCTGTGGTGGTAGTGGTGGTGGTGGCGGTGGGCGGGAGAGTGGTAACTTGAGAGCAGGTGACCGAAGCTGAGCTGGAGGAGGATGGTGCGTCAAGGTTCTTAGCGGAAGCTGTTGAAGATTGGGTGTCCTGTGTAAGCCAGTCAACTATGTCCTCCAAATTTTTCGGGTTTAGGGTACGTGGCCTCTGAACACTGGGCATTATTCCAGGGCCAGTGGAAATCACAGCACCACGACCACGACGGCCCCTGCGGGGTGGCCTGCCTCTGCCTGTCATTTTTTTTTTAGATAAGTGGTACTATGCGTGCAAGGTACTGTGCCACCCTATATAAGTGGTGGGCAGTGGGCACAGTACAGTCTGTGTGGGCCTGACACTGGCTTGAAACTGCGATTATATCACAGTGAAAAAATAAATTGACTTTAGTTTTTTCTGCAAGGTATTGTGACACCCTGTAACGGTATGAGTGGTGGCCTGGCCAGTAGCCACAGTACAGTCTGTGGTCCAGACACTCACTGGCTTGCAACTGCGATTATATTTATTACAGAGAAAACAATTAATTGACTTTAGTTTTATCTGCAAGGTATTGTGACACCCTGTAACGGTATGAGTGGTGGCCTGGCCAGTGGCCACAGTACAGTCTGTGGTCCAGACACTCAATGGCTTGCAACTGCGATTATATCACAGAGAAAAAATAAATTGACTTTAGTTTTATCTGCAAGGTATTGTGACACCCTGTAATGGTATGAGTGGTGGCCTGGCCAGTGGCCACAGTACAGTCTGTGGGCCAGACACTCACTGGTTTGCAACTGCGATTATATTTATTACAGAGAAAAAATTAATTTACTTTAGTTTTATCTGCAAGGTATTGTGACACCCTGTATGAATGGTGTGCACACAGTACAGTCTGTGGGCCTGCAGCCTCTCACACACGGGCAGGCAACTGCAATATATATATATAGAGATGGGACGGGGGATTCGTCGAATCCACGAATCCCTCGAATCTTGCTGGATTCGTGGGATTCGTGGGATTCGTGGACTCGAATCCCGACGTAATTTACCTGATACGAATCCGACGAATCCCGGTGGGAGGGACAGGGAGGAGGAGCTGGGGGCCGCTGCGTTCACTGTGCTCCGGCCCCGCCCATCCAGTACAGTTATAAAATGTGTAATTCAATTAATAATGATTCATGCTGCCCCCTCTGTAGTATAACATTCAATATATCCTACTCACAGGGCTACTGATATCGTAATGCAGGCCGGCCGGGCAGACGAGCAGCAGAGTGACTGACTGACGTCACGCGCCTGCGCCGCCTACTTTATGAGGGGGCAGCATGAATCATTATTAATTGAATAAATTACACATTTTATAACTGTACTGGAGCGGCAATGGGGGGTCTGTGGATGACACTGTTAAGGGGTGGGGGGCGGTCTGTGGATAGCACTGTTATGGGGTGGGGGGGTCTGTGGATGGCACTGTTATGGGGTGGGGGGGTCTGTGGATAGCACTGTTATGGGTGGGGTGGGGGTGTCTGTGGATGGCATTGTTATGGGGTGGGGGGGTCTGTGGATGCACTGTTATAGGATGGGGGGGTCTGTGAATGGCACTGTTATAGGATGGGGGATCTGTGGATGCCAGGGGGAGAGGTGAGAGGCACTATGATACTACTGGCACATTGGGGGGGGGGGAGGCACTATGATACTGGCACATTATGGGGGGAGATGGCACTATGATACTACTGGCACATGGGGGGGAGGCACTATGACACTGGCACATTATGGGGGGAGATGGCACTGATACTACTGGCACATTGGGGGGGAGGCACTATGATGCTGGCACATTATGAGGGGAGATGGCAATATGATATTGGCACATTATGGGGGGAGATGGCACTATGATACTGGCACATTATGGAGGGAGGTGGCACTATAATACTGGCACATTATGGGGGAGATGGCACTATGATACTGGCACATTATGTGGGGAGATGGCACTATGATACTGGAACATTATGGGGGGAGGTGGCACTATGATACTGGCACATTATGGGGGAGATGGCACTATAATACTGGCACATTGGGGGGGAGATGGCACTATGATACCGGCACATGGGGGGAGGAGAGAGGCACTCCGCACTTGATACTGGCACATGATTAGGGGGCATCTATGGGGACACTTACTGGGACATTATTGGGTGGCACTGTGGGGCCACTTATTATTGGCACATTATTGGGGGGCACTATGGGGGCATCTACTGAGGCCACAAAGAAGGGGTATTTTATATGGGGGGCTCTGTGTGGTACTAGTATTATCAGGGGTATTATCTGTTTCTGCAGTATAGTATTGGGGAGCACAGCAGAACAGTATTGGGGGTGTTAGGATGATTTGTCCAGAAGATGGGAGGATGATGGAAAAGTAGTAAACTAAGATTTTTTTTTTGTCAAACTGCAGAGACGAAAAATGGCTGAAAAATGGTGGTCTGGTCTGAAGGTCTGGAAGGAGAAGATGAGGAAAGAGAACATCTACATCAAAGGAGACGTCACTGGATGTAAGAGGTATGTGGCGCTGTATTACCCTGTATGTTCTGTAGTGATAGGAGCTGGGGCGTAGCGATCGCGGTCATATAGGGTGCGACCGTGACTGGGAGGTGGAGGTTCAGACAAACTGACGGGATCTGACTTTGTTTCTTACACCGTTCACACAATTATGTAAATGATTCTTAGGATTCGAGATTCGAAAGAATCAATATATTCGAGAACCTTTTCGGATTCGGATTCGAAAAAAATTGGATTCGGCCCACCTTATATATATATATATATATATATATATATATATATATATACATAAAAAAATAAAATTAAAAAAAAGCAGACTGATGTACCAGCCCTAATAAGGGCTTTTTGGGGTGCTGTCAGGACGCTGTCCTTACAGCAGATGAGTCTGTGGACACAGAACAATGCCCTAGCTAACGCTTTCCCTATTGAATCAGCAGCAGCAGCAGCAGCACTGTCCCTCCTCTCACTGAGAATGCAGATTCCGAATGAATCTAAAATGGATGCTGTCCAGGAGGTGGGAGGGTCTGGGAGGGAGGGTCTGCTGCTGATTGGCTGGAATGTGTCTGCTGACTGTGAGGTACAGGGTCAAAGTTTGCTCAATGATGATGTATAGGGGGAGGACCGAACATCGCATATGTTCGCCCGCCGCGGCGAACAAGCCATGTTCACCGTGGACTGTTCGCCGGCGAATAGTTCGGGACATCACTATATAGCACCCGATGACACGTGTTCGGCTCAGTATTAGTCAGGGAGAGCTGTGCTGAGGAAGGGACAGATTGTGTAGGGAATGAAATAGGAATATTTTAGCTTTATACTTGTTATAGACCCAAAAGTCCTTTTAAGGACTATTGTGTGGGGCAGCAATATATATTTTTAGCGCAACCTGCGCTAAATAGCTTGCAATTGTTTGGCCGCTGCAGACAGCGACATTATCTGCGCTACATCTCCTGTCTAACGTGTGTGCAGCCTAAAAATATCTGTGACATCCAGTGTACTTTTTCCGTAGACGGTGTCCAATGCGGACAGTTACATTACCTCCGCTACATCTCCTATATAATGTTTGCCCATCCTAAATATCCGTGACATTAATTTAGTGTAATATTTTACTAGCGGCTGGTGAAAGTGACATTACTTGTGCTATACGTCCTGTATAACGTTTGTGCATACTAAATATCAGTGACATTCATTCAGTGTAATTTTTTATTAGCCGCTGGTGAAAGTGACATTACTTGCGCTATACCTCCTTTTTAACCATTTAGGGATCGGGCTCATTTTCACCTTAAGACCAGGCCATTTTTTGCAAATCTGACCAGTGTCACTTTATGTGGAGATAACTTTAAAACGCTTTGACTTATCCAGTCCATTCTGAGATTCTTTTTTTGTCACATATTGTATTTCATGACACTGGTAAAACGGATTTAAAAAAAAATATATTTTTTATTTATCAAAAAATACCAAATTTACCAAAAATGTGGAAAAATTTGCACATTTTTAAGTTTCAATTTCTCTACTTCTATAATACATAGTAATACCTCTGAAATAGTTATTTATTTACATTCCCCATATATTTACTTCATGTTTGGATCATTTTGGGAATGCTATTTATTTTTTTGGGGATGTTACAATGCTTAAAAAATTTTTGACACCATGTCCCATTTGAAGCCCCCCTGATGCTGATGCACTCCTAGAGTATAAACTCCAAAAAAGTGACCCCATTTTATAAACTAAACCCCTCAAGGTATTCAAAACTGATTTTTCCACAAGAATTAATGGAAAATAGAGATACAATTTCAAAATTTCGCTTTTTTTTGAAGATTTTCCATTTTAATAATTTTTTTCCAGTTACAAAGCAAGGGTTAACAGCCAATCAAAACTCAATATTTATGGCCCTGATTCTGTAGTTTACAGAAACACCCCATATGTGGTCTTAAACTGCTGTGCGGGCACACGGCAGTGCACAGAATGAAAGGAATGGAAGGCAGGTTTTGCTGGACTTTTTTTGACACCATGTCCCATTTGAAGCCCCCCTGATGCACCCCTAAAGTAGAAACTCAAAAAAAGGGACCCCATTTTAGAAACTATGGGATAGGGTGGCAATTTTTTTTTTTGGTACTAGTTTAGGGTACATATGATTTTTGGTTGCTCTATAGTACACTTTTTGTGAGGCAAGAAATAGCTGTTTTGGCACCGTTTTTTTGTTTGTTAATTACAACATTCATCTGATAGGTTAGATCATGTGGTATTTTTATAGAGCAGGTTGTCACGGACGCGTCAATACCTAAAATGTATACTATTATTTATTTATGTAAGTTTTACACAATGATATCATTTTTTAAACAAAAATAATCATGTTTTAGTGTTTTCATAGTCTGAGAGACATAGTTTTTTTCAGTTTTTGGACGATTATCTTAGGTAGGGTATGATTTTTGCGGGATGAGATGACGGTTTTATTGGCACTATTGCTCCACCCTCACCCCTGGCCCTGCCTATTTGCCTCACGAGTCCTGATGACAGGGGACAACTGGACGACAGTCCCTAACTTAGGATACGTGCAGGGAAGACAGACAAGAAAAAATACGGAACATGAACGGACCAGGTCAGAACCAAGAGAGCTATGCAGTACAAAGGGTTAAGCAAAGAATGGTCAGGAGAAGCCGGGGTCAAATATCAGGAGAGTAGAGAAGTACAAGAGGAGTCCTAAGAGAGTAGTCAGGTGTGAGCCGAGGTCACAATACCAGGACGGATGCGCAGTACAGGAGGAGCAGGCAAAGGATCGTCAGGGAACGGAATCAGGTGAGTATTCAGTAGTCCAACAAATAGCCAGGAACCTAGAAATTAACAGGCAACCTGTGGCTAGCAGGCTGCCTGTATTTATAGTGGGGCCACTGGACCCAAAACTTCAGGCAATGGCTTTTCAGGGTGTTCTAAATGAAATTTACGAACCAGTCTAGGAGCATGAACCTCCCTGGCAGGTACCCAAGATCTTTCTTCAAGTCCATACCCCTTCCAGTGAATCAGGTACTGCAAGGAGTTACGCACCTTCCTGACATCCACTATTTTAGACACGACATACTCGACAGCATCATTAACAAGAACTGGTGGAGGCGAGGCTTTCGATGGTACTACCGGTTCAAAATATTTTTTAAGTAGAGATTTATGGAACACATTATGAATGTGGAATGACTCGGGCAGCTCCAACCTAAATGATACCGGGTTAATCACCTCCGTGATCTTATATGGTCCAATAAAACGAGGAGCAAATTTTCTAGAAGCTACCTTTAGAGATAGATTCTTGGAGGACAAACATACTTTATCCCCAACCTGAAAGTTCACCCCCCTTGAACGTCTCCTATCGGCCTTGAGTTTTTGAGAACTTTGAGCCTTTTCTAGGTTCGATTGAACCCGGGCCCAAACTGTGCACAGTTCGGAGGAGAGTTTATCAGCTTCAGGGTTAGAGGAGGAGACGGACAACCCAGAATGAAAATGGGGATGAAAACCATGGTTACAAAAGAAAGGGGAGACCCCAGCAGAAGAATTGACTATTACTGCAGGTATGCTCCCCATAAGATTTCAAAATTAATCAGTCTGACCCATCCGATTAGTACTTATGTCGACCAGATTTTGAGACCTTTTGTTGTCTCTCTTCCGTCTTATGTCCGGGATTCCATGGAGGTCATCAAGAGAGTGGATGCCATCCATGTGGAGCGAGATGTGTTATTGGCCAGCTTGGACAGTGAGGCCCTTTATAATTCAATACCACATGGGAGGGGATGTGAGGTGGTCTCAATTTTCTTATAGGAGAGAGGCACACATTTATGGTGACATAATTCATTCTAGAACACAACTCGTTTCTCTTTAATAACAAGGTTTTCCACCAGGCGAAGGGGGTTGCTATGGGGAGCCCATGTGCCCCTACATTCACAAACCTTTTCCTGGGTGGGGAAAGAAAAGTTGTGTTTGGTGATGACATGGGAGATTTTGCATCATCGATAATCTAATGTCTTAGGTATATCGATCATATACTAATTCTCTGGAAAGGGGATGGAGATACTTTTGCACGTTTTGTTCAAAGCCTTAATAATAACAGCTGGGGCCTATTTTTTACATCAGAAGTGCATTCCTCCATCATTATATTTCTGTACCTTACCATATTTAAAGATCAAAATGGTTATATAGGCACACACCTTTTCAGGAAAGAGACAGCTACTAATAGCTTGTTAAATTGGCGGAGTTGTCATCCTGGGGCTCTTAAACAAGGGATCCCGAAAGGACAGTACTTGCGTCTCGGCCGCAACTGTTCAACTATGTGGGATTTTCAAGCTGTTGCCAGTGATCTAAGATTGAGATTCAAAAACCAAGGATACCCTGAGAATGTTCTCAATCAAGCTTACCATCATTAGTTGTGATAGACAGGCCTTGCTCAATCCCCTGGTACGCAGAGAAGGTTCTGACCAAATCCGCATTATTGCGGACTATGATGAAGCCCATAGTCCAATTAGGCAGATGTGGACGTCGGGCCCTCATATCACCCTCATGGAGTCTGTTTCTGACCGTTTGAGCAGACACATGCACATTTGTGGCCTGCTGGAGGTCATTTTGCAGGGCTCTGGCAGTGCTCCTCCTGTTCCTCCTTGCACAAAGGCGTAGGTAGCGGTCCTGCTGCTGGGTTGTTGCCCTCCTACGGCCTCCTCCACGTCTCCTGATGTACTGGCCTGTCTCCTGGTAGCGCCTCCATGCTCTAGACACTACGCTGACAGACACAGCAAACCTTCTTGCCACAGCTCGCATTGATGTGCCATCCTGGATAAGCTGCACTACCTGAGCCACTTGTGTGGGTTGTAGACTCCGTCTCATGCTATCACTAGAGTGAAAGCACCGCTAGGAATCAAAAGTGACCAAAACATCAGCCAGGAAGCATAGGAACTGAGAAGTGGTCTGTGTTACCACCTGCAGAACCACTCCTTTATTGGGGGTGTCTTGCTAATTGCCTATAATTTCCACCTGTTGTCTATCACATTTGCACAACAGCATGTGAAATTGATTGTCACTCAGTGTTGCTTCCTAAGTGAACAGTTTGATTTCACAGAACTGTGATTGACTTGGAGTTACATTGTGTTGTTTAAGTGTTCCCTTTATTTTTTTGAGCAGTGTAGTTACATGTCATTGAGATGACTGTTGTAGCGATCCACCAGCTGCATGAATAGCAGTGTGAGGGGTAAATCGCTGTTTGCTCTCATTACTAATAAGATAGTGGAGGGCATGTTATGTATAGTAACAGCATCTTAAATAGTTTCTATATTATTGTGGTCTTGGTACATTTGATCTCACACTAGAATAAGCTGAGCTGCTTCTCTCCAGTTACCAGAACCATCACACGACTGCTGACTCCATACGCTCGGTGAAAACAAAATAAAATAGCATTTCCAGTTGAAAGTCAATTTACGAGTCACAGCATTCAGTGTGTATTAATCAAATGGTTTCTAATTTACCTATTCCTACCTTGATATATTATTAAATACTTTTTGTTTTGGTCCTTTTTAGCATTTCTCATTTTTTTGTGATTAATTTATTGAATATTTCCTGCAGAGATTTTTTGATTTCCTTATTCCTCAGACTGTATATGATGGGGTTGATGAATGGAGTAAATACAGTATACAGCAGAGATAGGAGTTTACTAGTATTCAGGGTTTGTCCTTCTGTTGGGAAAATGTAAACACTCAGTATAGTAACGAAGAATATGATGACTACAATGAGGTGGGAGCTACAGGTGGAGAAGGCTTTCTGTCTACTGATTCTGGACTGAAACCGCAAGATGGTGACAATAATATTAGTATAAGATATGATAATTATCGTGATTGGGCTCAGGAGTACAGGGAAGCTCAGTATATAGTTCACTAACTCCAGAGTGTACACCCCAGAACAGGCAATTTTCATTAGGGGAACTTGATCACAGTAAAAATGGTCAATGACATTTGGTCCACAAAACGTCAGCTTTGATGTAAATAAGGTTGCAATAAATGCCAAAAAGAAACTTAACATAAAACACATGGCGGCCAATGTCACACAGCGTTTTTTTGTCATGATAGAAGAATAGAGGAGGGGATTACAGATGGCCACATATCTGTCATAAGACATCACTGTGAGAAGAAGACATTCAGATGTTTCTGTAGTACAAAAAACATACAATTGTGTCATACAACTAATAACGGTAATGGTCACCCCATTATTCAGTAGGATGTGGAGCATGGTGGGGACAATATTTGCAGTTACGAAGATATCAGTAATAGACAGCTGTGAGATGAAGAAGTACATTGGGGCATGGAGGTTCTTGCTGGTGGACACCAGGGTGATGATCAGGAGATTCCCACATATTGTCCCACAATATATCATCAGGATGAGACAGATTAAGTAAATTCTTAAATAACGGCTGCTTTGAAATCCTACAATAAAAAACTCAGTGACCGTAGTCATGTTCTTCTCCTGCATAAATAACAATAAAAGTGTTAGGAATTAGTTGTCTGATTATCGACCAGAACAAGTAAATCATTAAATGCATTTGTCATGATATTTTATAGGAGTAAACGTTAAAGTGGTTGTCCCATTGTAAGCACATCCCCTATACATGAGGTAGGTGATAAGTACCGTATCGGCAGGGGTCCAAACAATCTCAGAAATTGAGGCCTTGTGTTCTCCAAATGAATGGAGTGATGGTCACTCCACCAAACTGTGGGACTGCCAGAGACAGCTAAGTAAAAGAGCTCGGCTGTCTGTGACAGCCCCATATATTGGGATAATGTAGAAATCCTCTTTATATTCAAGGAACACTGGGCCGGCATTATCGTGATCGCTGATGGCCACAGTAGTTGGACCCCAACCAACCAGACACATCTTGTGGATATGCTGTAAGGGTTTGTAATGGGACAACCCACTTAGACAATTGGTAGGCCTAAGGCTACTTTCACACCAGTGTATTTACTTGATCCGGCAGGGTTCAGCAAAACCGCTTCCGTTACTGATAATACAACCATCTTCATCAGTTATTAACGGATCCGGTTGTATTATCTTTAACATACACAAGACGGATCCGTTTGTATTATGTCTTCTATAGCCAAGACGGATCCGTCATGAACTCCATTGAAAGTCAATGGGGGACGGATCTGTTTTCTATTGTGGCAGATTGTGTTTCCCGGAAACTGATCCGTCCCCATTGACTTGCATTGGGGATCATGCCGGATCCGTCCAGCTCCGCATCCTAGAACGGAAAGTAAAATACAACGTGTTGCAGTTTGCTCTCCGGTATGGGAACGCAACTAAACGGAACGGAATGCATTTTGGAGAATTCCGTTCTGTTCAGTTAAGTTTTGTCCCCATTGACTATGAATGGGGACAAAACTGAAGCGTTTTTTTCTGGTATTGAGCCCCTATGACGGATCTTAATAACGGAAAACTAAAACGCTAGTGTGAAAGTCGCCTAACATATGTGGTATCAGGATAGTTCTGTTATGTGAGGGGATTCCAGGGACATGTCTTCATTTTATGTGAGTGACAATAGCTGGGCTAAGGCAATCATCGGATGAATATTACAACTGACGTCCCGCTGCAATAGCTGGGATCAGAGAGAATTCTGATGCTGCATGTTTAACCCCTTAGATGTCACAGACAATAACGTGCGTAAGAAGGATAAACAATAAAGTGATTTTTTTCTGTCGACAGGAATATTTTTTCCGTTATGTATAACAGAAACAAACAGAGCCGTTAGGAGCCCCCATAGACATGTATTAGGACGGAGCAAAACGGGATGCATCCTAAAGGGTTGGGTTTTGTATTTCGTCCTAAAATACCGTTATATTCCATTATAACGGAACCTATAACGAAATCCCATAATGTGAATGTTAACCCTAACACTGACAGCCACAAAACACAGGAACTGAGAAAAGTCAAATTGAAGTTGCAATTAAATAAATGATTCAAGTTTATTAATAACACGAAAATTTATTCTTTGGGCTTTATTTACACAACGGTGAAAAAAATGGCTGAAAAACCGACACTCGGTTTTTCTTGGTCATTTTTAAACCAGTTTTGCTTCCATTGTCTGGCCATATTTCATTGTTTTTTAACAGTCGTTAAAAGTTGATGATTTTCACTGGCTTTTTTAATTTAAATCCCAATCCCTGAATTATACATGATGTCCCCTGACTCCCCCATAGTGTCCCCAGCAGTAATAATGTCCCTCATAGTGGCCCCCAGCATTACTAATGTCTCCAAGAAGTAAAAATGTCCCCTCAAGAGGCTGCCAATGTCCCCCATAGTGGCCCTCAGCTGTATTAATGTGCTTATTTTTTTAAAGCAAAAAATAAAATAAAACAAAGTGAATTACCCACCTCATCCACTTGCACATGCAGAGACAGACACTCCTTTCTTGATAAAGAAGGACCTGCGTGATCACATCACAATGCTCTCCCAGCATGATCGCTGGGAGCACATGATGACGTCATCACATTTGGAATGCAGGTCCTTCGGCAGGTCCTTCAGCATTAGGAGAGGAGGGACTGCCTCTGTGTGTGAAAGTGGATAGGTAATTTTTTTTTACCCTCTTAACAGCCACAGTGATATATTGTTGTGGATGCAGTGTGACATCCAGTATACTTTTATATTATCCAGTATATTTTAACATTTCACTGGCCCCGGCCCCCACAGCAGTTCCACCATCATCTGCATAACAACCACCCAGTCCCGTTTCCTTATTGTCACGAGGAGCAGAGGCTGCAGTTAACAGTCGCAACCGTGCCAACAAAGAATATGTCTTTTCTTGGTGCCGTTTTGGGTGTGGCGGCACAAGCAGCTGCACAGTCTCCAACTGAAAACTATAGGAGGCGGATTGTGAGCTGCTGCTATCAATCACAAGTGGACTTTAAAAGTCTCTTCAAGAGAATCTGTTGTGGAGACAAACTTCTGGTCTTCACTTCAGTGATTCATTTTCATTCGGACTCATTAAGACTACTGTAACTGATATTGAAATATTAAACTGAAGATTAGAAGTTTGACTGAGGAATAATCTATTCTGACTGGGACTAAGGCCTTACACACTGCAGACGGTGGGGGTTCGGAAGTTAGTGAACAGTGCTAGGAAGAGGAGACTCTTCCAGATTTCTGGAGCAACCACAAGAAGACCACGCCTTACCATCCCTTCCAGAGAGCAGCAACACATGGTGACACCTCAACTGTGTCCAGGAAACCAAGCAGAGCGTTGGGGCCACCCAAAACTTGGCCACTGCAATTGCTACAATGAAAGCTTCAGAGGAGATGCAGTAGAGGAGCATTGACTTGTTGGCATAGATGTAAAAGCATCTGTTTGAGCGTATTCATTAAGGCTAGCCGACTGCCTTAATGAATACTTCTGTTCAGTTTTTACAAAAGAAAAAGGAGAAGGACCTCCACTAGAAAGGATGACTAATAAGGGGGAATAAACCTACCCTCCATACAGAGAACATATAATGCTATACAATTAGGTAGGGTTATAGACTGGGTAAGGAAACCACTACACAAGCAATGGTTAACGATAGAGGAAGAACAAATAGATAGACCCCTGATATCCCTGGTCTTCTCGGACCCAAAGGAAATTCATACACATAGAGACTACTCTCTACTTACAAACACTTTGCAAATTTTGCAAAATGTGAAGATCAGACAATACTGCTTAGAATTCCCTTCCCCATTAACAACGGTGTCAGACTGCCTATATAGAGATAAAATAGCTTCACAAACATTACTACGTAAATTGTCAGAGTGCACAGCTAGGCTGGATGAACTACTAGATGACACTGGAACTTTTTTAAATAAATCTGAATTAGCAGCCAAACTTTCAATAAATGAACTACACACAATGCAATATGAATACTTAAAAACACAAGTCAAGTTTTTTCACGCACATCCTAGGTCAAACTCTGATCTCTCATGGTTCGAGAAACTTCTAACTCAGACAAAACCTCCTACGAAAATAATTGCAAACATAACCAGACAACTTAGTTTGTTGGACAAACCCAATGCTCTATATTACATTAGAGAATGGGAAAATGACTTAAACCGGACATTTTCTGACATCGAGGTTAGTTTATTGTTATCTGCCCCAAAACAGATTTCTAGATGCATTACAATTCAAGAAAATGCTTATAATATATTAACTAGGTGGTACCTGACACCCCATAAATTGAGTAAAATATATCCCCTCTCATCCAAAAATTGCTGGAGATGCAATATGCAGGTGGGAGATTTCCTCCATATCTGGTGGTCATGTCCTAAGATAATTAACTTTTAGAAAGACATATTTCTCAAGATCAGGAAGATCCTGCATTTGTCAGAGGAAAAACTTCCATTTCTTCCAGAAATAGCTTTACTATCTCTGCTACCGACTTCCCTGTCCAAGATAGAAAAGAACTTGATAAGAATTTTAACAGCTGCTGGTAGATTACTAATTGCCATAAAATGGAAATCAGAGGACATCCCATCAAGACCTCAATGGTCCGCTAAAGTAAATGATATTGCCAGATTGGAAGAGCTCTCGCACTGGGAACTTAGGAATCACTCCAAATTTTTAAAAAATATGGAGGCCTTGGAAATCAGAAACACAGATCTAAAGTCTACATAAACATAGATTAATAAATAACACAAACACTAATATGTGACAATATTACGTCATAGGGGACGGCTGGTCTGTACTTGGAGTCTCGTTAAAGGATATTTAATATGCAAGAAACTTCTATCCTGAGTGGTTTTTTAGCTACTTGAGGATATTTCAATAACTGTCTAGAGGAACTGTTGTTGTTCTGTTCCCCCCCCCTTCCTCCCCCTCCCTCATTTCCCCCCCCCCCCTCCTTTTTGTCCCCCCACCCTTTTTTGGTTCATAACCGCTTAACACACCTGACTCTTACCTCCCTCCCTCCCCCTCTTCCCATTAGTTATCCATAACCCCCTGTTTACCCTCCTCCTCCTTATTATACCACAAATTATTTAACCATATGAATAGACACTAACATTGTTTCTCCCCAGAACATTGTTGGATCTCATCAACCTAATATAGTGAACTCTTGGATATATATACGGTTTCTGTTATACAGATTTTTCTATTTTCAAGTTATAATACTCTAACCCTAGATACTAATGCAAATTGTATTACTTTACATTGTCCAAATGCTATTAACCCGCTATGCAACATGGTTGATGTATAACTTTCTACTAAGTGTCATTGTAAAACATTTTATATTATGTGGATGTTTATTTTCTTGAAATAATAAAAAGAATTTTGAAAGAAAGAGAAAGGATGACTAATAACTCGTTTGATGCATGTATCTTTACAGAGGAAGATGTTCTAAGTTTGATGTCTAAGGTGAAGACAAATAAGTCACAGGGGCCTGATGAGATACACCCAAAATTATTAAAAGAGCTTAGTGGTGAGCCGTTAACAGATTTATTTAACCAATCATTAGTAACAGGAGTCGTCCCGGAAGATTGGAAATTGGCAAATGTCGTGCCCATTCACAAGAAAGGTAGTAGGGAGGAATCGAGCAACTATAGACCAGTGAGTCTGACATCAATAGTAGGCAAATTAATGGAAACCCTATTAAAGGATAGGATTGTGGAACATCTAAAATCCCATGGATTGCAAGATGAAAAACAACATGGGTTTACTTCAGGGAGATCATGTCAAACAAATCTTATAGATTTTTTTGACTGGGTGACTAAAATAATAGACGGTGGAGGTGCAGTAGACATCGCATATCTAGATTTTAGTAAGGCTTTTGACACTGTCCCACATAGAAGACTTATCAATAAACTGCAGTCATTGAGCATGGACTCCCATATTGTTGAGTGGATTAGGCAGTGGCTGAGTGACAGACAACAGAGGGTTGTAGTCAATGGAGAACATTCAAAACAAGGTCATGTTACCAGTGGGGTTCCACAGGGATCTGTACTGGGACCAATTTTGTTTAATATCTTCATAAGTGATATTGCAAAAGGCCTCGATGGTAAGGTTTGTCTTTTTGCTGATGACACAAAGATATGTAACAGGGTTGATGTTCCTGGAGGGAAATGCCAAATGGAAAAGGATTTAGGAAAACTAGAAAAATGGTCAGAACTCTGGCAACTGAAATTTAATGTGGATAAGTGCAAGATAATGCACCTGGGGCGTAAAAACCCAAGGGCAGAATATAGAATATTTCACACAGTCCTGACCTCAGTATCTGAGGAAAGGGATTTAGGAGTAATTATTTCAGAAGACTTAAAGGTGGGAAGACAATGTAATAGAGCAGCACGAAATGCCAGCAGAATGCTTGAATGTATAGGGAGAGGTATAAGCAGTAGAAAGAGTGAAGTGCTTATGCCGCTGTACAGAACACTGGTGAGACCTCACTTGGAGTATTGTGCGCAGTACTGGAGGCCATATCTCCAGAAGGATATAGATACTCTAGAGAGAGTTCAGAGAAGAGCTACTAAACTAGTACATGGATTGCAGGATAAAACTTACCAGGAAAGGTTAAAGGACCTTAATATGTATAGCTTGGAAGAAAGAAGAGACAGAGGGGATATGATAGAAACTTTTAAATACATAAAGGGAATCAACTCGGTAAAGGAGGAGAGCATATTTAAAAGAAGAAAAACTACCACAAGAGGACACAGTATTAAATTAGAGGGGCAAAGGTTTAAAAGTAATATAAGGAAGTATTACTTTACTGAGAGAGTAGTGGATGCATGGAATAGCCTTCCTGCAGAAGTGGAAGCTGCAAATACAGTGAAGGGGTTTAAGCATGCATGGGATAGGCATATCGCTATCCTTCATATAAGATAGGGCCAGGGACTATTCATAGGATTCAGATATATTGGGAAGACTAGATAGGCCAAATGGTTCTTATCTGCCGACACATTCTATGTTTCTATGTTTCTATGAGGAGGAGCGCTGTTTGTTGCCTTCATTTAGGCTTAGTCAAGTCATGTGATATCCAATGTCAGGACTGGCCTGGCTACCCACCAAGCCCTGTAGAACACAGGCAACCAGTGTCCAGCACACAGCCCCTTTCTGCCCGCACACTGCACAGCAACATCACAAGACATTACAGACAGTAAGTGTAGACCAGTGGTTCTCAAACTTTTCACACCAAGTGACAAGCTGTTCGCACGGAAGGAAGCGAACAGTCATAAATGTTAACCAAATAAGGCTGTCCTCATGCCACTGGCATGCTCTGTTCTAATCCTGTGTCAGAAGTTCCTTCAGATTTGAAAGAGAGATTAGCACGACATTCAGCGCTAAGCTGCCTGGTAAAATGACAGACACCACATTAGGACCCATGATAGATGACTATTACTATTTAAATTACATACCACACTACCAAACATACAGGAGAATACAGAACTTCATACTTCTTACATCCTCTGATATAGATGTTCTCTTTCCTCATCTTGTCCATTCAGACCAGACTGCCATTATAAATTCTTTCAGCCACATCCCATCTCTGCAGATTTTGACAGACATTTTAGGTTCCTACTTTTCTATCATCATCCCCACTTTTTAACCCCCCCATCCTGCCACCCCTCCATACTGTGCCCACTGTGCTCCCCAATACTATACTGCAGAAAAAGATAGACCCCTTGAAGATAATAGTACCCCACAGACCCCCAGTGCCTATAATTATGGATACACAGTGCGTTTAAAAATAATTGAGCCCAGAAAATACTGCCCCTGACAATAATAGTGCTGTAAACATTGTGTCCCACCAAAATAATTGTTGTAAACTGATACTGTGCCAGGCTGCCCACAGCAACAGTCCTCCCACCAATAGTAAAAATTCTCTCCCAGAGCACCCTTACTGGTAATAGTGCCCTTACAATGCCCCAAATAGTTTCAATTGATCCCCCATTAATAATAAAGCCCCAGATAATGCCCCTATTATTAATCATGCCCAATAATAGAGCCCTCAGTAGACCCATTTTCCAATAGTTCTCCTCCATTGTGGCCCAACAACAAGCTGTCAAAGAAATGTAAAAAAACACAAATACTTGCCCTTCATACTGCTGTCAGTGATGCAGGTCTGTGATCCGAGCTGTATCTTGCTTGGGCTTTAGCCTTACAATGATGATGTAATTGAGCCGTCTGTTCTGGCCTCTGATAGGCTACAGGCACTAGGGCTAAAGCCTATCAAATTGGTACAAGTAGGGTTTCTACACTTTTGTTTCCAACTTGCTTAAAAATTGGGCTTTATGGGGAAGGCTTAGATGTTTTGCACCAAAATTGCACCACAATTCTGGTATTAAATTCTGCCTCAAAGTAAGCCAACCAATAGTAGTAATAGAGTCAGTGTCTATCCCTGTGCCACATTTATCAACCAGCCCGAACACCTCTGATATATCTAGTGCATGTCCAGACCGCCAGTCTAAATATACTGCATTGATAGGAGCAGTAAACCTGGGCCATTGTGTGTGTTTACAGCTCGCCATTCACTGATACGAGGTCAAACCTGCTGGTAACTCAATATCAGACAAAAAAATGCAGGAAAGTGGTAAATATACGCTGGCTGTCCAGTAACACATGAATTTGGATTAATTAAAATGTTTATTAGTAGAGAATATTAATAGTTTTGAGTGAATCAAAGTCCATGAAGTAGACTTTGATCCAAATTTCAAGGAAAATTTGATTTGCTGCAAAGCCGAATTTCCTTGTGCTTTGTGATAACAAATTGATTTCCCCTAAAATGGGTTAAAAAATAAAGAAAATATGTACCTCATCAGTTTGAGCACGAAGAGCCGGCTGTAGCCATCTTGATTGAAGATTCCGTGCAATATCCCATGCGTGGTGACGGCTGATTTGGTTATGCCATCACGGGCCACGCAAGATTTCACACTGGATCTTTAATCAAGATGGCGGTGGCCGGCTCTTCGCAATTAAATGGATGAAGTAAGTATGATTTTATAAATTTTATTATACCCTTTAACCCCTTCCCGACATATGACGTAATAGTATGTCATAGTGGGAAGTGACTTCCCACAATTTGACATTCTAGTACATCATGCTGATTGCCGGGCACAGGAGTGGTGTGCATCCAATCAGCACAGGAGCCAGGAAGTCACTGATAGCCAGGCCCCTGATGTATCCGCTGGCATTGCTGTAAATGCTGATGCCAACAAATTAACCCTTTCTATGCCACAGTCATTACTGGTTAAGGTATTTGCAGTCAGTCAGGGTTCCAACCTGTCCCTTCTCTGCGGTTCTGGGGACTCGATGGGTGAGAAGGCAGCCTGATGCCTTGCAGAGACATCGGGACATGCCAACTACGGAAGCCTAGGAGATCCCACCCCAGGCCAACTCATTGTAATACACTAACAGGCAATGCATTACAACACAGATGTTTTGTAATGCATTGTAGAGGGGATCATACCCTTAAAAGTTGAAGTTTCAGAGTGGCCAAAATTAAAGTAAACAAAATAAAAAAAAAGTAAAAAATAAAAGTGGTTTTAATAATAATAACAAAATGCCCCTTTCTGTTAAAGTTATAAAGAAAAAGAAAAATTAAATCCACATATTAGGTAACGCTGTGTCCGTAACGATCATCTCTATAAAAATATCACATAATCTACCCCACTAAACACCGAGAAAGAAATAAAAACGATGCCAAAAAAAAAAAAAACATTTTTTTCCCCTTACATCACAAAAAGTGCAACACCAAGGAATCAAAAAGTCATATGTACCCCATAATAGTACCAATAAAACCGTCACCTTATTTTGAAAAAAATTTGCCCCTACATTTGGGCAAAAAATTAAAAATTATTTTTGTCAGAAAATGGAGACACTAAAATAAATTTTTTTGGTTTAAAAATGCTTTCATTCTCTTAAAGTGAAATAAATTAAAAAAGTATACATATTAGGTATTGCCGCATTCATAACAATCTGCTCTATAAAAATTTCACCTACCCCCTCATGTGTCAAAACAACCAATACAGTAATTTAGAGCGAACAAAAATTTATATGTACCCCAAAATAGTATAAATAAAATTGTCACCTTATCCCGTAGTTTCCAAAATGGGGTAATTTTTTGGGAGTTACTACTGTAGGGTGCATCTGGGGGGCTTCAAATGGGACACAATGTCTAAAAGCCAGTCCATAAAATTCTGCCTTCCAAAAACCATATGGCGCTCCTTTCCTTCCGCTCCCTGCTGTGCGCCTATACAGCAGTTTACGACCACATGTGGGTTGTTTCTGTAAACTGTAGAATCAGGGCAAAAGATTTAGAGTTTTGTTTGGCTGTTTACCTTTAATGTGCTAAAGAAAAAATGGATTGAAATGAAAAATCTATCAAAAAAGTGAAATTTTGAAATTTAATCTCCATTTTCCTTTAATTCTTGTAAAATACCTAAAGGGTTAACAAAGTCTGTAAAATCAGATTTGAATAACTTGAGGGTGTATTTTCTACAATAGGGTCATTTAAGGGTGGTTTCCACTACGTAAGCCCCACAAAGTAACTTTATAACTGAAAAAGTGGGTTTCGAAATGTTCTTAAAGAATTGCTTCTAAAATTCTAAGCCTTCTAACGTCCCCAAACAATAAGTTGACATTTTCAAAATGACGTAAACAAATTTTTCCACATTTCTGGAAAATTTTTGATTTTTTCATTAAAAAAAGATTCAATTTATCAACTCACTTTTACCACTATCATGAAGTACAATGTGAAACGATGAAACAATCTCAGAACGTTTTGGATAAGTAAAAGTAGCAAAATTATTACCACATAAAGTGACACGTGTCATATTTGCAAAAATGTTCTGGGCAGTAAGGTGAAAACAAGCCTGGGCTAGAAGGGGTTAATATTAAACTAAGATGCCATGATCAGCTATGAACGGGGCATCTGAGGGGCACAATGACGGGAAACTGCGCAATCGCCGTTCCCTGTCATCGCACCCACTACTTACAAAGAAATGCGCTTCAACACAAAGCATATTTTTTTTTGTAAAATTTGGTGAAGCAGCCGAATCGAATTTGACAAAACTTCGCTTCTCACTAAATATTAATATGAATCTAAATAATCCAAATTGGAGCAAATTTAAAGGATAAATGCTTCAAGGTGTATATCAAAAGTATTTACTAGTAGAAAAATATGAAAGACAATAACTGCAATGTGATCACAACATGAAAAAACACACAATATTTAAAGGGAATGTGTCATCAGAAAATGACCTATTGTTTAAATACATTTTTGTTTTAAACTTTTTTTATGTTATTTTTTTATTTCTATCTATCTCTCCTATCTATCTATATTTGAAATGAGAAAGGTGCCGCACAGTCCAGAGTGGTAGTGTGCATGTCAGACATGCTCAATACACTTTTGGCTTTCCTCTGCCTCCTCTATTTTTCCTTGACATGCGCATTGGCGCCAGGTGAACGTCGTTATCGGTGTGCACACATCTTGTTTGTCCCCTGGTGAGCCTAATCTTTTGATCAATTCATTTAATAATCATTTGCATATGACGTATACAGGTGTAATCATGTTTTTGTGATTTGGTGTACTCACTGTATTATGTATAGGGATATGATAATTATGTGCACAATTCTATGAATACATTATGATGTACTATGGCACCATGGACTTTTTATGGCACTTTACTTTAGTTTTTTTATGTTGAATTATATATTTTGATTCATTACACATGCACTTTGTATATATATATATGATCTGTTCACTTGTATAACTGCTTGAGAAAGGCTCTAGTGTTGAGCCGAAACGTTGTGTATCCACATGGGGGAATAAAAGCATTTTTTCCATTTTTACTGATTTTGGAGTGCTGCCTTTTTGCTACTCTTTCTATCTATCTATCTATCTATCTATCTATCTCATATCTATCTATCTATCTATCTATCTATCTATCTATCTATCTATCTCATGTCTATCTATCTCATATCTATCTATCTATCTATTTTTAAATGTATATAATCCAGCAATTTTCACCCTCGCCTCTACATCAAATAATAGATCTCGATTTCATGTTCTCTACAGGTAACAGCTGTTTTCATTATCACCACAGGCAGAATTACAATGACGAGTAACACCTCCGTATAGATAACAAAGGATCCATCACTCAGAATAGGCAATATCACAGCTTATCTGCTCCCTCCTGAACTCTGCACAGGTCACACAACATCCTTAGAAAACTCTCCCATAGAGGTCAATAGGGTCAGCTCCTGTCCATTGTGTCTGTGACTCATGTTGCTGCTCTGAGGAAGTCTTAACATGTTTTATATCTAGAGACCAGTGCAGGATTTTTTATTTTTTATTTATATATTTATTTATTTATTTTAAAATATGGTGATATAGAAAATTAAGAAACAAACACACCAAAAATTCTTACAAATGTGTTTAACATAAAAATGTGATTTAAACACATACTGTATGCAATCCAATCAAGGGGTATTATGGTCAGCACAAATGTGCACTAATACTTACCGAATACTCCATATAAGTATGTGCCAGAAATTGCGCCACAGATTTCCATAGATGATCTGCACCAGAAGTATATCCAAGAGATCTGCGCCTAAACGCTCTAGAGAATAAGTAATAGATGAGATGCGCCAACAGTATGAAGGTCCTGAGTTGAAATTTGTCCACAGATGTAAATATCACTCCCCCAGTTCGGGGCTTATAGGACAAACTCACCACTACTTGTGTAGATAGTTGGTCACACACGCTGCACGTCCTGTCGTCGTCCTGAGAGTAGTCCGCCTGCAGTGTGCAGAGGGCTCAGTACAGCTATTGGACTGGCTGCACCGCTTGGTTCCACAGAGGCTCGTATATCGGATGCCTTGTTGGTTTAGAGCTCGCCGCCAGGTAAGTTCTCAGTGCACATTACTAATAGTGCTGTCAAGATGATAAAAAGCAATATTTTCCGTTCTGTCAATAAGACCAGACAAAAAGATGCAGGTTTACAACACAGAATTAAAAGAAGACATTTTCTACTTATTAAAGCTTTTCCAGTAGTTTAACCACCTCAGCCCCCAGTGCTTAAACACCCTGAAAGACCAGGCCACTTTTTACACTTCTGACCTACACTACTTTCACCATTTATTGCTCGGTCATGCAACTTACCACCCAAATGAATTTTACCTCCTTTTCATTTTCACTAATAGAGCTTTCATTTGGTGGTATTTCTTTGCTGCTGACATTTTTACTTTTTTTGTTATTAATCGAAATTTAACGATTTTTTTGCAAAGAAATGACATTTTTCACTTTCAGTTGTCAAATTTTGCAAAAAAAACTACATCCATATATAAATTTTGCTCTAAATTTATTGTTCTACATGTCTTTGATAAAAAAAAAAATGTTTGGGTAAAAAAAAAAATGGTTTGGGTAAAAGTTATAGCGTTTACAAACTATGGTACAAAAATGTGAATTTCCGCTTTTTGAAGCAGCTCTGACTTTCTGAGCACCTGTCATGTTTCCTGAGGTTCTACAATGCCCAGACAGTACAAACACCCCACAAATGACCCCATTTCGGAAAGTACACACCCTAAGGTATTCGCTGATGGGCATAGTGAGTTCATAGAACTTTTTATTTTTTGTCACAAGTTAGCGGAAAATGATGATTTTTTTTTTTATTATTTTTTTCTTACAAAGTCTCATATTCCACTAACTTGTGACAAAAAATAAAAACTTCCATGAACTCACTATGCCCATCAGCGAATACCTTGGGGTCTCTTCTTTCCAAAATGGGGTCACTTGTGGGGTAGTTATACTGCCCTGGCATTCTAGGGGCCCAAATGTGTGGTAAGGAGTTTGAAATCAAATTCAGTAAAAAATGACCTGTGAAATCCGAAAGGTGCTCTTTGGAATGTGGGCCCCTTTGCCCACCTAGGCTGCAAAAAAGTGTCACACATCTGGTATCCCCGTACTCAGGAGAAGTTGAGGAATGTGTTTTGGGGTGTCTTTTTACATATACCCATGCTGGGTGAGATAAATATCTTGGTCAAATGCCAACTTTGTATAAAAAAATGGGAAAAGTTGTCTTTTGCCAAAATATTTCTCTCACCCAGCATGGGTATATGTAAAATGACACCCCAAAACACATTCCCCACCTTCTCCTGAGTACGGAGATACCAGATGTGTGACACTTTTTTGCAGCCTAGGTGGGCAAAGGGGCCCATATTCCAAAGAGCACCTTTCGGATTTCACAGGTCATTTTTTACAGAATTTGATTTCAAACTCCTTACCACACATTTGGGCCCCTAGAATGCCAGGGCAGTATAACTACCCCACAAGTGACCCCATTTTGGAAAGAAGAGACCCCAAGGTATTCGCTGATGGGCATAGTGAGTTCATGGAAATTTTTATTTTTTGTCACAAGTTAGTGGAATATGAGACTTTGTATGAAAAAAAAATAAAAATAAAAAAATCATCATTTTCCACTAACTTGTGACAAAAAATAAAAAATTCGAGGAACTCGCCATGCCCCTCACGGAATACCTTGGGGTGTCTTCTTTCCAAAATGGGGTCACTTGTGGGGTAGTTATACTGCCCTGGCATTTTCCAGGGGCCCTAATGTCTGGTAAGTAGGTAAATGACCTGTGAAATCCGAAAGGTGCTCTTTGGAATGTGGGCCCCTTTGCCCACCTAGGCTGCAAAAAAGTGTCACACATCTGGTATCTCCGTACTCAGGAGAAGGTGGGGAATGTGTTTTGGGGTGTCATTTTACATATACCCATGCTGGGTAAGAGAAATATCTTGGCAAAAGACAACTTTTCCCATTTTTTTTATACTAAGTTGGCATTTGACCAAGATATTTATCTCACCCAGCATGGGTATATGTAAAATGACACCCCAAAACATATTCCCCAACTTCTGCTGAATACGGAGATACCACATGTGTGACACTTTTTTGCAGCCTAGGTGGGCAAAGGTGCCCAAATTCCTTTTAGGAGGGCATTTTTAGACATTTGGATACCAGACTTCTTCTCACGCTTTGGGGCCCCTAAAATGCCAGGGCAGTATAAATACCCCACATGTGACCCCATTTTGGAAAGAAGACACCCCAAGGTATTCAATGAGGGGCATGGCGAGTTCATTGAAAAAAAAAATTTTTGGCACAAGTTAGCGGAAATTGATTTTTTTGATTTTGTTCTCACAAAGTCTCCCTTTCCGCTAACTTGGGACAAAAATTTCAATCTTTCATGGACTCAATAAGCCCCTCAGCGAATACCTTGGGGTGTCTTCTTTCCAAAATGGTGTTATTTGTGGGGTGTTTGTACTGCCCTGGCATTTGAGGGTCTCCGCAATCATTACATGTATGCCCAGCATTAGGAGTTTCTGCTATTCTCCTTATATTGAGCATACGGGTAATGAGATTTTTTTTTTCCGTTCAGCCTCTGGGCTGAAAGAAAAAAATTAACGGCACAGATTTCTTCATTCGCATCGATCAATGTGGATGAAAAAATCTCTGCCAAAAAAAGAAAAAGGAGGGGAAAGGCGTCTGCCAGGACATAGGAGCTCCGCCCAACATCCATACCCACTTCAGCTCGTATGCCCTGGCAAACCAGATTTCTCCATTCACATCAATCGATGTGGATGAATAAATCATTGCCGGGATTTTTTTTTTTATATATACAAAGTGTTTGCCAAAGTATATGAACACCGCCACCTCCTCAGCTCATATGCCTCGGCAAACGTATCTTTTACTGCAGAGGAGAAATCTCGTCTTGCAGCGCCGCATACACCGACTTGCGTGTAATCTGACAGCAGCGCAATGCTTCTGTCCGAATGCACATCAGTGCTGCAGCTGGTCGATCGGTTGGTCCACCTGAAAGGTAAAAAAAACAAAACAAAAAAGAAAAAACCAGGCCGCAAAGCAATAACTTTATTAACTGTTGAACAGAACATAGAAACTTTTTTTAAACTTTTTTAACTGAACGTTTAACTTTTTTACTTACCGGTATTTTTTTTTTTGTTTAGTTTTTTTTACCTTTATAGAACAAACCTCTCCTTCCCCATGGGACAATGTGCAAAGCGCAAATCACCCAAAGATGTGGCGAAGTACGTTATGCACTTTATCCCAGGTGAAAGGAGAGGTTTGCAGCAGCTGTGAGTGAATGGGCCCTAATAGCCCTGTGTGCCTGTCCTGGTGAGATGTGATCCCTATGCTAGGTGTACCTGTGTGTGGTACTTCCGGAAACACTCTCCATAGCATAGGGCAGGGTGGTCAGCACAGTCAGGACAGAAATAGCGGGTGTCACGCCTTATTCCACTCCTGCTACAGACACTCCTGCTACAAACCGTCGGGGTGACGGTTTCGTTGAGGTACCAGGAACGACACTGGGGAAATGTCGCTCGTGTAGACGGCTAACTACACTGGTGGATGGGGCCACGGAACCTCCTGGGTAAAGGAGGTTCTCGATGATCTCTTCCTGGAATTTGAGGAAGGATCCTGTTCTCCCAGCCTTACTGTAGAGAACAAAACTATTGTAGAGCGCCAATTGAATTAAATATACAGACACCTTCTTATACCAGCTTCTGGTTCTGCGGGAAACTAAATACGGAGACAACATCTGGTTATTGAAGTCCACCCCTCCCATGAGCGCATTATAGTCGTGGACACAGAGGGGCTTTTCAATGACACGGGTTGCTCGCTCAATTTGGATTGTCGTGTCTGCGTGAATGGAGGAGAGCATGTAAACGTCACGCTTGTCTCTCCATTTCACCGCGAGCAGTTCTTTGTTACACAAGGCAGCCCTCTGCCCCCTTGCAAGACGGGTGGTTACAAGCCGTTGGGGGAAGCCCACGCGACTAGTTCGCGCTGTGCCACAGGCGCAAATCCGTTCTAGAAACAAATGCCTAAAGAGGGCCACACTTGTGTAGAAATTGTCCACATAAAGATGGTACCCCTTGCCGAATCAGGGTGACACCAAGTCCCAGACTGTCTTCCCACTGCTCCCCAGGTAGTCAGGGCAACCGACCGGCTCCAGGGTCTGATCTTTTCCCTCATAGATCCGAAATTTGTGGGTATAGCCTGTGGCCCTTTCACAGAGCTTATACAATTTGACCCCATACCGGGCACGCTTGCTTGGGATGTATTGTTTGAAGCCAAGGCGCCCGGTAAAATGTATTAGGGACTCGTCTACGCAGATGTTTTGCTCAGGGGTATACAAATCTGCAAATTTCAGGTTGAAATGGTCTATGAGGGGGCGAATTTTGTGGAGCCGGTCAAAAGCAGGGTGGCCTCTGGGACGGGAGGTGGTGTTGTCGCTAAAGTGCAGGAAACGCAGGATGGTCTCAAATCGTGTCCTGGACATAGCAGCAGAGAACATGGGCATGTGATGAATTGGGTGCGTTGACCAATATGACCGCAATTCATGCTTTTTTGTCAGGCCCATGTTGAGGAGAAGGCCCAAAAAAATTTTAAGTTCGGAAACTTGGACTGGTTTCCACCGGAAAGGCTGGGCATAATAGCTTCCCGGGTTAGCGGTTATAAATTGTGTGGCATACTGGTTGGTCTCTGCCACGACTAAGTCCAAGAGCTCCGCAGTCAAGAACAGCTCAAAAAATCCCAGGGCCGAACCGATTTGAGCCGTCTCAACCCAAACTCCAGACTGGGCGGTGAAAGGGGGAACTACTGGTGCGGCTGAAGTTGGTGACTGCCAATCAGGATTTGCCAGCACCTCAGGGACTCTAGGGGCTCTACGGGCCTGTCTGTGCGGTGGCTGCGACGGGGTAACTATTGCACGTGCCACCGTACCAGCTTCAACTGCCCTTCTGGTGCTCGCTACTTCACCAGGTTGTACGGCAGTGCTGGTACTAGGTCCAGGAAGGGCTGCGCTGCTGGTGTATGCCTCACCACGTGATCCGGCAGCGACAGCCCCACTCTGCTGCTCTTGAAGCGGATCCTGCGTAACCTGTGGTCTAGCGACATGGGGCCGGGTACGCCTGGTGCTGCCAGGGACCTCCACCTCCTCGTCCGAACTTTGGGTCAGAGAGCCACTGCTTTCCACAGGTTCATATTCTGACCTGCTAGATTCGTCAGATGAGGGTTCCCACTCCTCATCCGACTGGGTCAGAATCCTGTAGGCCTCTTCAGAAGAATACCCCCTGTTTGACATTTTGGACTACTAAATTTAGGGGTATTCCCTGAGACTACCCAAGAAAAAAAGCAAACCTGTCTTACAAAGGGGAGGCTAGCGAAGTACCGGAGGCCGCTGCGGTTGATAAAAAAATATCAAAACTGATTTTTTTATCGCCGCAGTGCATGTAAAATGAATGTGCAGTGATCAAAAAATATATATTTTTTTCACTGCGGTGGGGCGGGCGTGGGTGAACGCACGTGTGGGCGACCGATCAGGCCTGATCGGGCAAACACTGCGTTTTGGGTGGAGGGCGAACTAAAGTGACACTAATACTATTATAGATCTGACCGTGATCAGTTTTGATCACTTACAGATACTATAAAAGTACAAATGCTGATTAGCGATACGCTTAACAGCGAATAAAAGTGACTGCGGTGCGGTGGGGTGGGCGCTAACTGACGCTAACTACCTAACCAAGGGGCCTAAACTATCCCTAAAACCTAACAGCCAATACCAGTGAAAAAAAAAAAGTGACAGTTTACACTGATCACTTTTTTTCCTTTCACTAGTGATTGACAGGGGCGATCAAAGGGGTGATCAAAGGGTTAATTGGGGTGCAGGTGGGTGATCTGGGGCTAAGGTGTAGTGTTGGTGCTACTCACAGTTCAGTCTGCTCCTGTGCTGGATCCAACCGACGAAAAGGACCAGCACAGGAGCAGAGAAGCCATATAACAGATCATATTTACTAATATGATCTGTTATATGACTTTGGATTGGATTTTTTGAAAATCGCCAGCCTGCCAGCCAATGATCGTTGCTGGCAGGCTGGTGACGAAATACTTCTTTTAATTTTGCCGGCCCGCGATGCGCATGCGCGGGCCGGCTTTGAGCGAAATCTCGCGTCTCGCGAGATGAGGCGTATATGCGTGACTCTGCGCAGCGCTGCCACCTCCGGAACGCAATCCTGCGTTAGGCGGTCCGGAGGTGGTTAATAAAGTGGAGGAGTCAATGGTAGTAACTTACACACACAGCACTGCTACACAGCTGACAGACACACACAGGACAGCTGCATACACCCCATGACCAACATAGCTATACTATACAGATAACTATATATATATATATATGGGCACATTTATTAAGACCAGCGTTTTAGATGCCGGGCTTAATAATCCCTATAGCTGGTAGTGATTCTCCGAAGTTATGAAGCGTCGGCCTCTTTATAACTTCGGTGGATCCTCCGCCAGTTCTAAATGCAAGACATCTTCCTAGCTTCTTACATTTAGACCATTTTCCACTCCTGAATCAGGTCCATCTGCTTCCCTGCCCACCTCATTCCCTCTTTTTTAGACCTGACGTGAAAGTTTAGAAGTCGCAGATTCTGGCGCAACTAACCATTACGCTGAAATCTGCATCTGAATTACACCTAATATATGCGGATTTCTGGAAAATAAATGATCCCCATAGTGCCCTGAAAAAGTATTTATACCCCATAAACTTTTGTAAATGTTTTTTATTGGGATTTTATGTTACATAGTTAATACGGTTGACAAAAAGACATAAGTCTGTCAAGTTCAATCAAGGGATAGGTGGGGACGTGAATCCCAGAAAGAAGCGGGATTCCGATTTCTACACATTTTCATAAGCATTAATGTCATTTACTTTTAATAATTCATCTAAACCGTTTTTTAAACTGTTTCTGCTATGACCATGTCCTGAGGAAGTCTATTCCACAGATTCACATTTCTTACAGTAAAGAAGCTTTGACGCTTCTGGAGACTAAACTTTTTCTTCTCCAGTCGGAGGCAGCGCCCCCTTGTCTATTGAGGGCATTTTACATGAAACAGTTTTTCACAGTATACTGTATATTTGTATAGATTAATCATGTCCCCCCTTAGACGTCTCTTCTCAAGACTAAATACATTTCATTCTTTTAATCTTTTCTCATAACTAAGACCCTCCGTGCCCCTTATCAGTTTAGTCGCTCTTCTCTGTACTTTTTCCACCTCCAGGACGTCCTTTCTATGGACTGGTGCCCAGAACTGAACTGCATATTCCAGATGAGGCCAAGCAAACGTTTTGTAAAGTGGTAGTATTACATCCCTGCCCCGCGAGTCCATGCCTCGGTTAATGCATGACAATATCCTGGTGGCCTTAGAAGCTGCTGACTGACATTGTATGCTGTTATTTAATCTACCATCTACAAGGACACCTAAATCCTTCTCTATAAGTGACTCTCCCAGTGTTACCTCTCCTAGGACATATGAAGCATGGAGATTATTACTACCAAGATGCAGAACTTTACATTTATCCACATTAAACCTCATTTGCCAAGTTGATGCCAAATCACTCAGAGTGCTCAAGTCAGCTTGTAGTATATGGACATCTTCCATAGACTGCACAGTACTACACAGCTTAGTGTCATCTGCAAAAATAGAAATGGTGCTATTAATCCCGTCCTCGATATCAATAATAAATAAGTTAAACAATAAAGGACCCAGCACTGAACCTTGGGGTCACCACTTATAACCCAGGACCATTCTGAATAAAAATAATTAACCACAACTCTCTGGACACGGTCCTTCAGCCAGTTTTTCAATCCAATTACAAACTATACTTTCCAAGCCTATAGACTTTACTTTACCTATTAAACGTCTATGAGGGACAATATTAAAAGCCTTTGCAAAATCCAGAAAGACTACATCCACAGCGCCCCTCTGTCCAGGCTTCTACTCACCTCCTTATAAAAACAATCAGGTTAGTCCGACAACCTCTGACCTTGGTAAACCCATGCTGGTTATCACTTATAATATTAGTTACAGTCACATACTCCTGTATATAGTCTCTTAAGAGTCCTTCAAACATTTTCCCACAACAGAAGTTAAACTAACTGGTCTATAGTTAATTGTGGAGGACCTAGATCCTTTTATGAATATGGGCACCACATTTGCCTAGCGCCAATCACTTGGCACTGTACCAGTACCTAGAGAATCTTTAAAAATTATAAGCAGGGGCACAGCAATAACTGAACTGAGCTCTTTAAGAACTATTGGGTGTTATCCATCTGGATCCGGATCCTTGTTCACACTTACCTTATTTAACTTAGCTTGGACCATATCTACTATTAGCCAGTTGACTATATTGCTGGATGTACTAACCGCCCCAGCACCACAGACATCAGCTCCTTTCTCTTCTTTTGTATATACAGAGCTAAAAAAAAAACATTTAGTAATTCTGTCTTCCTTATCTTCAGTGACTAACCCCCCTTTACAGTTATTTAGGGACCTACCTGCTCAGACCTTGTTTCTTTAGCATTTCTATATTTAAATAACTTTTGGGGATTTGTTTTGCTCTCTTTTGCCACCTACTGTTCCTTTTTGTATTTTTGCAGATTTTATCTTCTTTTTACAAATTTTATTAAGCACTTTGTAATCTTCAAAGGCTGCAGCTGACCCCTCAGATTTGGTTTTTAATAAATGCCCTTTTTGTCATTTATTGCCCTTTTTACAGTAGCTGTAAGCCATGGGGCGGGGGGGGGGGGTAATTTTAACGGTTTATACTTGTTACCTACAGGAATAAATTTTTCTCTGCAATTAGCCAATATGGACATATATATGATAGACCATAGGTGCTGAACCTATGGCATGGGTGCCAGAGGCGGCACTCAGAGCCCTTTCTGTCGGCACCCGCACCCTGGAAAAAGTCTATGGTGTACCAATATGCCTTAGACTTTTCCTGCCATTCATCAGCGCAGGGCGCTCTATGAACGGCACAAGCAGCGCACTTAATGTAGGCAGGCTATTATAGATAAATGATAAAGTACATGGAAGATACACTATACTAGACTGTAGTGTTCAGGGTAAAGTGCCGTGTATGCTCTTTGCGATAAATAAGTGGGTTTTGGGTTGCAGTTTGGGCACTCGGTCTCTAAAAGGTTTGCCATCACTGCAATAGTCTAACACAAGGTATGTATGTGTTAAGGGTAGTTTTAAGCAAAACTGAAGTCAAACAAATTGACTTTGATCTGAATTTCAGGATATATTTGATTTCCCACAAAGCCAAATTTCCTTGTGCTTCGTGGTAACAAATCTATTTTTGTTGAAATGGTGGTAAAGAAAACAAAACAAAAAACTAAAAACAACATTTTCTCACGGAGCTATCTTATTAGAAGAAATTGAGCGAAATCTCATGCACAGTTATGTGTGACATCAGCAAGTAATGAGATGGCACATAACAGTACATCACACAGAGTGCACTAGGACTCGGGGCGGTTTGACTTCGGCAGTAGACGTCTCCCCTCCTCTTATTGGCTCTGTTAGGACAGCGTCAATTTTTGCTCCAGCACTTCCCCATATAATGATCGGGAACGGGCTGGTTTGTACAACATCAGAACACTGCTAGGACTGTTACTTTTCTGGGGACCTGGTGCTGCTCATACTGCAGGGGACACAACTGTACCGCTATCTGCTGCCCATCATTATATTGAGAAGGAGCAGTCCACTAATATTACAATTACAGGATGTTTACCTTATTTCATTAGGGATATCAATAAAGTTATTTCTTGTTTTGCTTTACCGTCCTTTAGGGCTCATGCACCGACCGTAGGTATTTTGTGGTTCGCAAAACACTGATCTGCAAAAAAATACAGGCGACTTCCATGTTACATTCATTTTTTTTGCAGATACATTGTAACAATGCCTGTCCTTGTCCGCAAAACAGACAAGAATAGAACATGTTCTATTTTTTTGCGGAATAGACTTGCAGACATACAGAGTAATTTCATTTTCTTTTGCAGCCCCATTGAAATGAATGGTTCTGTATATGAACCGCAAAAAAACTGAATGGACACGGACAAAAATATCTCACTTTTCTGCCGTACACATAGACCACATTGAAAGTGGCGTGTCTCCGTAAGATTGCAGAAATGTTGCAAAAAAGTCACAATTGTCATGTCGTGTGGTATTTTTAGACCAAAAACCTGACATATTCGGTTTGATAAATGACCTCCAATACGTCTTTCTTGCTGTTAATTGTATTTGCACGTGTAATCAGTTATTACTACCGTACACATTACAGCATTGAGCAACAAACACAATAATAATAATTAGAGATGAGCGAAGTTTTCCAAAATTCGATTCAGCTGCTTTGCCAAACTTCAACAAGAAATTTGATTAGTTACAAATTACTTTGTCATGAATCACATTACATTGTATGTAGTAGGCGCAAAGATGAGAACGGCCATGGCGCCGCCCCCGGTCATTGAAACCCTCAGATGCAGCATTTTTCCCCGCCGCCATTTCAGGAAAAATTTATTCATTTCCACAAAACAAGAGGAAATTCCCCTTCATGGTGAAACTAATTTTTCCTGAAATTCGAATTGAAGTCCACTTCATTAACTACGATTCACTGAACACTGATAATAATAGTAATAATAATAATAATAATAATAATAAATCAATGTCTGACAGCAATAAACCTACCGTGTCACATATCTATTCCTGCAATGACTGAGAGTCTCCACACTGAATATGAACTTACATCAGATTTTAGGGATTTTCCTGACAGATGACTTCTTTATTGATGAGATGTTCCATTCTTTGTTTCCACGTAAATATTCTTCTAATAAAAAAAAGAATAGAACATTTTACAATGTAACGCAGCAGCTTTCTGGTGTAGAGGACCTCCGGGAGGTTCACAGGAGCAATGTCACTGCCTGTATATATAGTATATCCACATAGTGAAGAGAATGGGCTGTGGAAACCAATTACCATTACCTCATGTGTCTCCTGGGGCCGAGATCTCTGAGGAGGAAAACATCATATGTGCTGTCAAGAGGTCACAAAGTTTCCAAAGTAAAAAAGTAAAACTTTATCAAAAGCAAATAACCAAGAAATAAAAAGTTTACTGACACTTTCAGAGAACTTTTCAGAATAAGCTGCCATGTGTGTTCATGAGGAATAACACAATATCTGGCCATTATATGACTTGTATCTCCATTTTAGCTGATTTTCCCTCTATAGTCATACCACCCGACTTTTGAAAAGCACACTCGGCCATACCTCTAATTCTGCCCAAAATATAATCATACACACCCAGTCCCCTTAATACCCCACATAGTAATTATTATCCCATTATGCCCCCTCACAGTAGCAATGTCCACATTGTGCTCCCTTACAGTAGTTATTCCCAGATTTGTGCCCCATTCACAGTAGCTATGCCCAAATGTGCCACCTTTACAGTAGCCATGACTCGATTTGCCCCTTTCACAGTGGCTATGCCCAGATGTGCCTCCTTCACAGTGGTTATTCCCAGATATGTGCCTCCTTCACAATAGCTATGTCCATATATGTGCCCCCTTCACAGTAGTTATGCCCAGATCCCTCACAGTAGTTATGCCTATATGTATCCCCTCACAGTAGCTTTGCCCGGATGGTCCCCCTTCACAGTGGATATGCCCAGATATGTGCACCCTTCACAATAGCTATGCCCCCTTTACAGGAAGTAAAAAAATAAAAAAAATACTGACCTAGTTCATCCAAAGATCATTACAGCTCACCCTGCATAGGCAGCAGCAATCAGTATACTGTTACACATCGTGATGCTGGTCTGTGTAGGGGGAGGCCACAGGTTTATTCCTGGGCCAGCACCACTCCTCCTACACAGTCCAGCAGTGCGGAGCACGGCAACTGAGTTGAATGGTGCAGCGGGGAGCTGACGGTCCCCAGCTTCACCATTACAAACAACAGTCTCTGCGTTCTATGGATTTAGAGACAGCTGAGAACAGGGCATGCCTCAACCATTCTTGGACAGAGAGAAAGCCACTCAAATCCGGGTCTGTCCTGCCGGATCTGCAACGGTTGGGAGATATGCTATAAGATTTATTTATAATTCTTAATCCTCCCTTATTTTGTGGGCTATCTTACAGGAACATGTCTGCCCAGAGACTACACAATGAGACAACATATTCTGCTCCACAGCTACTTCTCACTCCCAAAGAGTCACTTGAAAGAACCAGAGAACACGTTATAGAGAAATCATGAACAGAAGTGATGTGAATAAAACACTTACTTTTAGCTCCTGAGTCATAGATATGCGTGTATCTCGCAATGTACTGTTCACTAGTGTTGGGCAAGAATGCTCGGCCGAACACTAATTTTACTCGAGCATCGCGATGCTTGGCACTTGGCAGTGTTCGGCTGAATATTGCGTGTGCTTGAGCACGATGCTCGAGTCTCCTCCCACACGTTTTTTGGCTGCTACACAGCCAATAAACGTGCAGGAAACTAATGTCATTCACTATAACGCCGTGGCCATGTTGGCTACTGGCATTACAGTGATTGGCTGGCCGAAACTAGGGTTGTACGAACCTGAACTGTAAAGTTCGGGTTCGTACCGATCTTTAAGATTTTTGGACCCCGGACACGAACCCGAACATTTCAGTAAAAGTTCGGGTTCGGGTTCTGTGTTCGGCGCTTTCTTGGCACTTTTTGAAAGGCTGCAGAGCAGCCAATCAACAAGCGTTTAACTGTCTGACCTTAGAAGCCATCACAGCCATGCCTACTAATGGCATGGCTGTGATTGGCCAGTGCAGCATGTGACCCAGCCTCTATATAAGCTGGAGTCACGTAGCGCTGCACGTCACTCTGCTCTGATCAGTGTAGGGAGAGGATGCTGCTGGACTTGTGATTTCAGGGAGAGAATAGGACAGAATCTTTGTTCAAAACCTGAATCTAATTCAGCGATCTACATACATTGTGTTTTGTGGGTGCTGGGCACAATATTTTTATCCTGCCCTGAGCAAAGTGACAGAAAAAAAAATAACTTTTATAAGTCAGTTAGGTGGGTGGCGGCGGCGGCCATTTTATGCAAGCTCACTGCACTAGCACTGCATCTGAGCTTTTGGAACATTGAAAAAATATTTATTTTTTTGGCAATTTACAACATCTGGTGCATTTGCAGGCTTAGTCAGTGTGCAATTTAAGCTAGAAATACAGCCATCATTTTCTGGGTTTTCAAAAAACACTTTTTTGCCAAAAACCACTATTTTCCAGATCTGCAAGTGTTAAATTCAAGTTTAATATATACAGCTTTCATATTCTGTTACCAAAAAAACACATTTTTGGCAATATACAACATCTGGATTAGTCAGTGTGCAATTTAATCTAGAAATACAGCCATAATTTTCTGGGTTTTTAAAAACACACTTTTTTTTTGCCAAAAACCGCTATTTTCTGATCTGCAAGTGTTAAATTCAAGTTTAACCACCTCAGCCCCCCTAGCTTAAACACCCTTAATGACCAGGCCACTTTTTACACTTCTGACCTACACTACTTTCACGGTTTATTGCTCGGTCATGCAACTTACCACCCAAATGAATTTTACCTTCTTTTCTTCTCACTAATAGAGCTTTCATTTGGTGGTATTTCATTGCTGCTGACATTTTTAATTTTTTTGTTATTAATCGAAATGTAACAATTTTTTTGCAAAAAAATGACATTTTTCACTTTCAGTTGTAAAATTTTGCAAAAAAAACGACATCCATATATAAATTTTTCTCTAAATTTATTGTTCTACATGTCTTTGATAAAAAAAAAAATTGGGGGTAAAAAAAAAAATGGTTTGGGTAAAAGTTATAGCGTTTACAAACTATGGTACAAAAATGTGAATTTCCGCTTTTTGAAGCAGCTCTGACTTTCTGAGCACCTGTCATGTTTCCTGAGGTTCTACAATGGCCAGACAGTACAAACACCCCACAAATGACCCCATTTCGGAAAGTAGACACCCTAAGGTATTCACTGATGGGCATAGTGAGTTCATAGAACTTTTTATTTTTTGTCACAAGTTAGCGGAAAATGATGATTTTTTTTTTCTTACAAAGTCTCATATTCCACTAACTTGTGACAAAAAATAAAAACTTCCATGAACTCACTATGCCCATCACGAAATACCTTGGGGTGTCTTCTTTCTAAAATGGGGTCACTTGTGGGGTATTTATACTGCCCTGGCATTTTAGGGGCCCAAGTGCGTGCAAAGTAGTTTGAAATCAAAATATGTAAAAAATGGCCGGTGAAATCCGAAAGGTGTTCTTTGGAATCTGGGCCCCTTTGCCCACCTAGGCTGCAAAAAAGTGTCACACATCTGGTATTGCCGTACTCAGGAGAAGTTGGGCAATGTGTTTTGAGGTGTCATTTTACATATACCCATGCTGGGTGAGTTAAATATCTCGGTCAAATGCCAACTTTGTATAAAAAAATGGGAAAAGTTTTCTTTTGCCAAGATTTTTCTCTCACCCAGCATGGGTATATGTAAAAAGACACCCCAAAACACATTGCCCAACTTCTCCTGAGTACGGGGATACCAGATGTGTGACACTTTTTTGCAGCCTAGGTGAGCAAAGGGGCCCACATTCCAAAGAGCACCTTTCAGATTTCACCGGCCATTTTTTACAGATTTTGAAATCAAACCACTTCTCACGCATTCGGCCCCTAAAATGCCAGGGCAGTGTAACTACCCCAGAAGTGACCCCATTTTGGAAAGAAAACACCCCCAGGTATTTCGTGATGGGCATAGTGAGTTCATGGAATTTTTTATTTTTTGTCACAAGTTAGTGGAATATGAGACTTTGAAAGAAAAAAAACAAAAAAAAAACAATATCATAATTTTCCGCTAACTTGTGAAAAAAAATAAAAATTCTAGGAACTCGCCATGCCCCTCACCGAATACCTTGGGGTGTCTTCTTTCCAAAATGGGGTCACTTGTGGGGTAGTTATACTGCCCTGGCATTCTAGGGGCCCTAATGTGTGGTAAGTAGGTAAATGGGTAAATTAATGTGTGGTAAGTAGGTAAATGACCTGTGAAATACGAAAGGTGCTCTTTGGAATGTGGGCCCCTTTGCCCACCTAGGCTGCAAAAAAGTGTCACACATGTGGTATCGCCGTATTCAGGAGAAGTTGGGCAATGTGTTTTGGGGTGTCTTTTTACATATACCCATGCTGGGTGAGATAAATATCTCGGCAAAAGACAACCATTTTTTATACAAAGTTGGCATTTGACCAAGATATTTATCTCACCCAGCATGGGTATATGTAAAATGACACACCAAAACACAATGCCCAACTTCTCCAGAGTACGGCGATACCAGATGTGTGACACTTTTTTGCAGCCTAGATGCGAAAAGGGGCCCACATTCCTTTTATGAGGGCATTTTTAGACATTTGGAACCCAGACTTCTTCTCACACTTTAGGGCCCCTAAAATGCCAGGGTAGTATAAATACCCAACATGTGACCCCATTTTGGAAAGAAGACACCCCAAGGTATTCAATGAGGGGCATGGCGAGTTCATAGAATTTTTTATTTTTTTGCACAAGTTAGCGGAAATTGATTTTTATTTATTTTTTCTCACAAAGTCTCCCTTTCCGCTAACTTGGGACAAAAATTTCAATCTTTCATGGACTCAATATGCCCCTCAGCGAATACCTTCTTCTTTCCAAAATGGGGTCACATGTGGGGTATTTATACTGTCCTGGCATTCTAGGGGCCCTAAAGCGTGAGAAGAAGTCTGGAATATAAATGTCTAAAAAATTTTATGCATTTGGATTCCGTGAGGGGTATGGTGAGTTCATGTGAGAATTTATTTTTTGACACAAGTTAGTGGAATATGAGACTTTGTAAGAAAAAAAATAAAATTTCCGCTAACTTGGGCCAAAAAAATGTCTGAATGGAGCCTTACAGGGGGGTGATCAATGACAGGGGGGTGATCAGGGAGTCTATATGGGGTGATCACCCCCCTGTCATTGATCACCCCCCTGTCAGGCTCCATTCAGATGTCCGTATGTGTTTTGCGGATCCGATCCATGTATCCGTGGATCCGTAAAAAACATACGGACATCTGAATGCAGCCTTACAGGGGGGTGATCAATGACAGGGGGGTGATCAATGACAGGGGGGTGATCAATGACAGGGGGGTGATCAGGGAGTCTATATAGGGTGATCACCCCCCTGTCATTGATCACCCCCCTGTCAGGCTCCATTCAGATGTCCGTATGTGTTTTGCGGATCCGATCCATGTATCCGTGGATCCGTAAAAATCATACGGACATCTGAATGCAGCTTTACAGGGGGGTGATCAATGACAGGGGGGTGATCAGGGAGTCTATATGGGGTGATCACCCCCCTGTCATTGATCACCCCCCTGTCAGGCTCCATTCAGATGTCCGTATGTGTTTTGCGGATCCGATCCATGTATCCGTGGATCCGTAAAAAACATACGGACATCTGAATGCAGCCTTACAGGGGGGTGATCAATGACAGGGGGGTGATCAATGACAGGGGGGTGATCAATGACAGGAGGGTGATCAGGGAGTCTATATGGGGTGATCACCCCCCTGTCATTGATCACCCCCCTGTCAGGCTCCATTCAGATGTCCGTATGTGTTTTGCGGATCCGATCCATGTATCCGTGGATCCGTAAAAAACATACGGACATCTGAATGCAGCCTTACAGGGGGGTGATCAATGACAGGGGGGTGATCAATGACAGGGGGGTGATCAATGACAGGAGGGTGATCAGGGAGTCTATATGGGGTGATCACCCCCCTGTCATTGATCACCCCCCTGTCAGGCTCCATTCAGAGGTCCGTATGTGTTTTGCGGATCCGATCCATGTATCCGTGGATCCGTAAAAATCATACGGACATCTGAATGCAGCCCTACAGGGGGGTGATCAATGACAGGGGGGTGATCAATGACAGGGGGGTGATCAGGGAGTCTATATGGGGTGATCACCCCCCTGTCATTGATCACCCCCCTGTCAGGCTCCATTCAGATGTCCGTATGTGTTTTGCGGATCCGATCCATGCATCCGTGGATCCGTAAAAAACATACGGACATCTGAATGCAGCCTTACAAGGGGGTGATCAATGACAGGGGGGTGATCAGGGAGTCTATATGGGGTGATCACCCCCCTGTAAGGCTCCATTCAGACTTCTGTATGTGTTTTGCGGATCTGATCCATGTATCCGTGGATCCGCAAAAAACATACGGACATCTGAATGCAGCCTTACAGGGGGTGATCAATGACAGGGGGTTATCAATGACAGGGGGGTGATCAGGGAGTCTATATGGGGTGATCACCCCCGTCATTGATCACCTCCCTGTAAGGCTCCATTCAGACGTCCGTATGTGTTTTGCGGATCCGATCCATGTATCAGTGGATCCGTAAAAATCATACGGACGTCTGAATGGAGCCTTACAGGGGGGTGATCAATGACAGGGGGGTGATCAATGACAGGGGGGTGATCAATGACAGGGGGGTGATCAGGGAGTCTATATAGGGTGATCAGGGGTGATCAGGTTTGAATAAGGGGTTAATAAGTGACAGGGGGGTGATCAATGACAGGGGGGTGATCAGGGAGTCTATATGGGGTGATCACCCCCCTGTCATTGATCACCCCCCTGTCAGGCTCCATTCAGAGGTCCGTATGTGTTTTGCGGATCCGATCCATGTATCCGTGGATCCGTAAAAATCATACGGACATCTGAATGCAGCCCTACAGGGGGGTGATCAATGACAGGGGGGTGATCAATGACAGGGGGGTGATCAGGGAGTCTATATGGGGTGATCACCCCCCTGTCATTGATCACCCCCCTGTCAGGCTCCATTCAGATGTCCGTATGTGTTTTGCGGATCCGATCCATGTATCCGTGGATCCGTAAAAAAACATACGGACATCTGAATGCAGCCTTACAAGGGGGTGATCAATGACAGAGGGGTGATCAGGGAGTCTATATGGGGTGATCACCCCCCTGTAAGGCTCCATTCAGACTTCTGTATGTGTTTTGCGGATCTGATCCATGTATCCGTGGATCCGTAAAAAATATACGGACATCTGAATGCAGCCTTACAGGGGGGTGATCAATGACAGGGGGTGATCAATGACAGGGGGGTGATCAGGGAGTCTATATGGGGTGATCACCCCCGTCATTGATCACCTCCCTGTAAGGCTCCATTCAGACGTCCGTATGTGTTTTGCGGATCCGATCCATGTATCAGTGGATCCGTAAAAATCATACGGACGTCTGAATGGAGCCTTACAGGGGGGTGATCAATGACAGGGGGGTGATCAATGACAGGGGGGTGATCAATGACAGGGGGGTGATCAGGGAGTCTATATAGGGTGATCAGGGGTGATCAGGTTTGAATAAGGGGTTAATAAGTGACGGGGGGGTGTAGTGTAGTGTGGTGCTTGGTGCTACTTATTACTGAGCTACCTGTGTCCTCTGGTGGTCGATCTAAACAAAAGGGACCACCAGAGGACCAGGTAGCAGGTATATTAGATGCTGTTATCAAAACAGCATCTAATATACCTGTTAGGGGTTAAAAAAAATCACATCTCCAGCCTGCCAGCGAACGATCGCCGCTGGCAGGCTGGAGATCCACTCGCTTACCTTCCGATCCTGTGAACGTGCGCGCCTGTGTGCGCGCGTTCACAGGAAATCTCGCATCTCGCGAGATGACGCTTATATGCGTGACTCTGCGCAGGGCTGCCACCTCCGGAACGCGATCCTGCGTTAGGCGGTCCGGAGGCGGTTAATATATACAGCTTTCATATTCTGTTACCAAAAAACACTTTTTGGGAAATATACAACATCTGGATTAGTCAGTGTGCAATTTAAGCTAGAAATACAGCAATCATTTTCTGGGTTTTTAAAAACACATTTTTTTTTGCCAGATTCCACTATTTTTCTGCCCTTGCAGCATCAGCATGTGTGAAATTCCAGGGTAATATACTGCTGTCAAATTCAGTTATTAAACAAACACCCATTTGGGCAAGAAAAATGTAGTTGGCAGCCTTTGCTGCATATGTCATTGTGAGATACACCCTTTATACATTTGGGTTATATTCAGATATTTGAAATACTGCCATTTTGTGCAGAAATCTTTAATTGAGGCCTAGTCGGTTCGAGGCCGTGTGAGATACACCCTTTAAATACAGGGGTTTGTTTCAGGTATTTGAAATACAGCCATTTTGGGCAAACAAATCTTTTATTGATAAAATATGGATAAAAGGTATGGTGGTTCACTCCGTTTATAGCTATTGATGGGTGCTACCAAGCCTTATGACTCAACCAGTCATAGGAAAAGTAGAAGTATGAAAAATAGAGAGGCTGAGCACTCTCCACCTGGACCAAATAGAGATACGAACATGATGGGTAGTGGTGACAATATTTATTACACCTAATGCAGATTCAACAATTAAATTTTTTTTCAGAAGAGGTGCGTTTCATTATCCCTCACTGTATTATGCATAAAATATATAAATTAATGTTATATAACTCTTAAAATATAGTCTAAAAAACTCAAAACACATATAATAAGAAAATGTTTTATAATGAAATGTTTTATAAAACCTAATATAGAATAAGGAAGGTGTTGAAGATTATTATCCAATTCTAACTTTATTGCAGTCTTCAATGGTAATTTTAATGTTTGCCATTGAATTCTATCATTATCCTATGTAAATTTTCAAATGCGGTTTTGGTTAGATTTATAAATCGCAGACGCGTTTTTTTTCAGAAAATGTATGTTTTATTGTCCCTCACTGCTGTATGCATAATTTATGTAAATAATATGAATAGATATTATACAATTCTTAAAATATAAGACATTCAAAACACATATAGTAAAAAAATGTATTTAAAACCTAATATATAATAAAATAATATATTTTATTCAAGGACATGTAAGGTAAAGTAAAATCACTGAAGAAGGGGCAAGTACCCCGAAACGCGTTTGGTGAGGAGCCCCCCGGAACAACCCCAAGGAGTACGTGCTTGAACTATCCAGAGCCGTGCGGCAATTCAAAGTCTTTGAGAACTCCGTGCCTTACTAAACCCCTGATACGCCGGGACCTACAAGCGCAAACACACGAGGAGTGTGTCGCATAACATACCGACGAGGGGCAAAGCATCTTGAGTCCCAGCGCTGACCGGCTTCCTGCTACTACGGAGCGGCAGCCAGAGGATCGCAAGGGCACAGAGAAAAGACACAGTATCCTTCAGTTGCTACAGCAGCAGCTAATAACGACAATTTTGTTTCCAAGTTTACCTGCATAAGGAACCGCATAAGGAACAGTGAGTATTAGCGGGACGCCGCAAGTATACTCACTTAAGTGAATTCTGTTGTACCACAGTTACATTATCCTCTTGCAGTGAATCAGGACTGTGAACCTTATAGTACTTTGTGAAGCTAGCCACTATATTAGCTTAAGCCACCAGCTGGGCTATACTTCTATTTGTTCTGATTTTCGTATGGACTGATTTTTTACCATCCCCAGCCTATCCACCACTGGTCCTAGTATTTATTCTATATCTATATTTTATTGTATCCATGTGTTCTTATATTGCTTGACTGTATTTTATATGTGTTTTTTAAACTAATTGATTTTACTTTACCTTACATGTCCTTGAATAAAATATATGATTCTACATAAGTGAGTGTGCCCAGTATATTTTTTAACATTATTTATTCACTTTAGAGGAAGGGCGGATCCTCTTTTACTGGCAGCACCTCGTCCTAATTTTTCCTCAGTCCTGTGCGTCTCATTAAACCTGTGTTATATAATAAAATAAGTATTAAATATTCTTATCCAGTTCCAACCAGTTCTAACCCCGCTGGAGAGGAGGGAATTGGGTGAAAGCCCCCCATCCAAGGGGACCAGAGTGGGTAAAACAAACCACCTCTGGACCAACGTCGGATGGAGGGATCCCACACTGACAAAATTTTCCATTCGCGAATGGTGAACGCAAATTTTTGCAAATGTTCGCGAACGGACGAACCACCATTGACTTCAATAGGCAAGCAAATTTTAAAACCCACAGGGACTCTTTCTAGCCACAGTAGTGATGGGAAAGTTGTTTCAAGGGGACTAACACCTGGACTGTGGCATGCCGGAGGGGGATCCATGGCAAAAATCCCATGGAAAATTACATAGTTGACGCAGAGTTGGGTTTTAATCCATAAAGGGCATAAATCACCTAACAAGCCTAAATTTTTTTGAACAACGTGGTTTAAAGCATCCAGTGTGTGTATACGATCAGGCATGATGTTGTATCGATCAGGTAGTGTAAGGGTTACGCCCGCTTCACAGACATTGACAGACCAAACTCCCCTTTTAATGCACCGCAAACAGTCCATTTGCCCAACCGCAAACTCCCCATTTGCACAAGGTTGGATACCAAGCTAGCCATGTCCCGTTGATGTCATTGAAGGTTTCTTCCTCCACCCAGCCACGTACAACACCAAGGGTCCCCGAAAGGTGAATTGAATTGATTTTTCGAACGGGAATATGGTTAAAAAAACGCTGGCTCCCTCCCCTTTGTTTGAATCCACGGTCATTGTGTCTGTGCCGTGCAATTTACTCTCACATCCGATATGAGTGTTATTTTCTGAAGTTCTCTCTTCTCATCAGTTTAATCCCTGTTACGTCCTCAATCTGGGGTCCATTTATTGAATTGATTTTGCGAACGGGGAGATGGCTAAAAAACGCTGGCTCTCTCCTCTTTGTTTGAATCCACGGTCACTGCGTCTGCGTCGTGCAATTTACTCTTACACCCGATATGAGTGGTATTTTCTGTAGTACTATTCTCATCAGTTTAATCCCTGTTACGTCCCCTATCAGGACGTGCATTGAATGGATTTTAGACAACCGCAAACAGTTGTCAAAAGTTGACAAACTCCTTGCAGAAATGTGATTTATCTGTGTGCGTCCTTCTTGTTACTTCCAATTTGGGGCACTGCGCGTGCGCCGTGCAATGTACTCTGCCACACGGTATGAGTGGTGTGTTAACTATTCTTATCAGTTTAATCCCTGTTACGTCCCTTATCCGGGGACTTGTATTGAATTGATTTTAGGAACCGGGAGATGGAAAAAGCAGCTTGGTCGGCCCTCTTACTCCCAAGTTGGGGCACTGCGCGTGCACAGAGCAATGTGCTGTGACACCCTATATGAGTGGTGTCTTAACTAGTACTATTCCTATCAGTTTAATCCCTGTTACGCCCCCTATCCGGGGACGTGTGTGGAATTGATTAACCATTGTCGAATTAACAAACCATTACGACATCCTGAAATAATTTAGTTCTGAGCTTTGTACTTGCTTTGTATTGGAATTGATGGGGATTTTTTAAATTGTCTGCATTATTTCTAATAAACTATTAAGAGACTTTATTATGATTTTTTTATTTTATGTATTAAAAACCCACCCATACAACTTAAAGAAAAAAAATAAAAATATGTTTTTTCTATAAAAAAATTATCCAGCCGATCACTTTTGGTTTGATCATCATGAAGCAACGGCCTTATCATCTGGGGTGTGGCAACATTGCCAACACAGTCATAGAGGTGATGATCGCTTCATTGTGATACGCAAGCCCCTTCACCACAACAAGTTAACGATCACGAAGGGGAATTGACACTTGTATGTGCCTTTTTTTTGTTTTGTTTTTGCAGCCACAGTGCAGCACCAGAGGACAGAAAAATTAGGCATGTACACATGCCTGAAAAATAATGGTATTGTTGCAGCCGCTGTTGTAGCAGCGGTCAGAAAAATTGATGTTTTCCAGGCAGAAAGGTGACTAAAACATTGCGGCTTGAACCCTAGTTGGTGGCGGAGAATTCACGAAAGTCATCCGGTATGCAGACATTAAATACAGCAGCGTGGGGACCATTTTGAGGCCAATGCATGTCATCAGGCATTATGTTAGTCAAACGTATCCCCCACTGTCAGTCCCTTCGGGATCCATGCCTCATTCATCTTAATGAGGGTGAGGTAATAGAAACATAGAAACATAGAATGTGTCGGCAGATAAGAACCATTTGGCCCATCTAGTCTGCCCAATATATCTGAATCCTATGAATAGTCCCTGGCCCTATCTTATATGAAGGATAGCCTTATGCCTATCCCATGCATGCTTAAACCCCTTCACTGTATTTGCAGCTACCACTTCTGCAGGAAGGCTATTCCATGCATCCACTACTCTCTCAGTAAAGTAATACTTCCTTATATTACTTTTAAACCTTTGCCCCTCTAATTTAAAACTGTGTCCTCTTGTGGTAGTTTTTCTTCTTTTAAATATGCTCTCCTCCTTTACCGAGTTGATTCCCTTAATGTATTTAAAAGTTTCTATCATATCCCCTCTGTCTCTTCTTTCTTCCAAGCTATACATATTAAGGTCCTTTAACCTTTCCTGGTAAGTTTTATCCTGCAATCCATGTACTAGTTTAGTAGCTCTTCTCTGAACTCTCTCTAGAGTATCTATATCCTTCTGGAGATATGGCCTCCAGTACTGCACACAATACTCCAAGTGAGGTCTCACCAGTGTTCTGTACAGCGGCATAAGCACTTCCCTCTTTCTACTGCTTATACCTCTCCCTATACATCCAAGCATTCTGCTGGCATTTCGTGCTGCTCTATTACATTGTCTTCCCACCTTTAAGTCTTCTGAAATAATTACTCCTAAATCCCTTTCAACAGATAGTGAGGTCAGGACTGTGTGAAATATTCTATATTCTGCCCTTGGGTTTTTACGCCCCAGGTGCATTATCTTGCACTTATCCACATTAAATTTCAGTTGCCAGAGTTCTGACCATTCTTCTAGTTTTCCTAAATCCTTTTCCATTTGGCGTTTCCCTCCAGGAACATCAACCCTGTTACCTATCTTTATGTCATCAGCAAAAAGACAAACCTTACCATCGAGGCCTTTTGCAATATCACTTATGAAGATATTAAACAAAATTGGTCCCAGTACAGATCCCTGTGGAACCCCACTGGTAACATGACCTTGTTTTGAATGTTCTCCATTGACTACAACCCTCTGTTGTCTGTCACTCAGCCACTGCCTAATCTACTCAACAATATGGGAGTCCATGCTCAATGACTGCAGTTTATTGATAAGTCTTCTATGTGGGACAGTGTCAAAAGCCTTACTAAAATCTAGATATGCGATGTCTACTGCACCTCCACCGTCTATTATTTTAGTCACCCAGTCAAAAAAATCTATAAGATTTGTTTGACATGATCTCCCTGAAGTAAACCCATGTTGTTTTTCATCTTGCAATCCATGGGATTTTAGATGTTCCACAATCCTATCCTTTAATAGGGTTTCCATTAATTTGCCTACTATTGATGTCAGACTCACTGGTCTATAGTTGCTCGATTCCTCCCTACTACCTTTCTTGTGAATGGGCACGACATTTGCCAATTTCCAATCTTCCGGGACGACTCCTGTTACTAATGATTGGTTAAATAAATCTGTTAACGGTTTTGCCAGCTCACCACTAAGCTCTTTTAATAATTTTGGGTGTATCTCATCAGGCCCCTGTGACTTATCTGTCTTCACCTTAGACAGCAAACTTAGAACATCTTCCTCTGTAAAGATACATGCATCAAACGATTTATTAGTCATCCTTTCTAGTGGAGGTCATTCTCCTTTTTCTTTTGTAAAAACTGAACAGAAGTATTCATTAAGGCAGTCGGCTAGCCCTTTATTCTCTTCTACATACCTTCCGTTTGTTTTTAATTTAGTTATTCCTTGTTTTAATTTCCTTTTTTTATTTATATATCTGAAGAATGTCTTATCCCCTTTTTTCCTAGACTGAGCTAGTTTTTCTTCTGCCTGCGCTTTAGAAGTTCTTATAACTTGCTTGGCCTCTCTCTGCCTAATCTTGTAGATTTCCTTATCTTCATTGCTCTGGGTTTTTTTATAATTACAAAATGCTAGCTTTTTATTTTTAATGATTTGGGCCACTTCTGCTGAGTGCCACAGTGGTCTCTTCCTTTTTTTGCTTTTACTGACAAGTCTAATGCAATTTTCTGTTGCCTTCAATAATGCACCTTTTAAGTAGTCCCATTTCTCCTGGACTCCATGTAATCCGTTCCAGTCTGATAAGGACTCATTTATGACTAATTTCATTTTTGAAAAGTCTGTTTTTCTAAAATCTAAAACTTTTGTTTTTGTGTGGTGGGACTCTTTCACAGTTCTTATATTAAACCACACTGACTGGTGATCACTAGATCCCAAGGTTTCGCCTACAATGACATCATATACCGAAACCCTATTTGTGAATACCAAATCCAAAATGGCCTCCCTCCGGGTTGGCTCCTCAACCACTTGTTGTAGAGATAACCCCAGTAGTGAATTTAGAATATCTGTACTCCTAGTAGAACTTGCTATTTTGGTTTTCCAGTTTATATCTGGAAGATTGAAATCTCCCATAATGATAACTTCTCCTTTCATTGTCATTTTAGCTATTTCTTCAACTAGTAGATCATCTAGTTCTTTAACTTGACCAGGTGGTCTATATATCAAACCTACACGAGTTACTGCATGGTTAGCAAACTGCAACGTAACCCAAACTGACTCTATGTTGGCCTCACCAACTTGTATTAGGTTAGATTTAATGCTATCTTTCACATACAGGGCCACTCCTCCTCCTTTCTTGCCTTCTCTGTCTCTTCTGTATAAATAGTACCCTGGTATGGTTATGTCCCAGTCATTTCTTTCATTAAACCATGTCTCCGTAATCAACACTTTTTTGACCGAGGCAACTTCTCTTGTCAGTGACAATGCCTCCTGCTGCACTGAAGGTCCTTTCTAACAGGACACTTGAAGCTGGGCAGGCCAAAAAGTTATATCGCAAACTGTCAGGCCACAGGTCAAGCCTGCACACCCAGTACTCAAGGGGTTCATCGCTCCTCCGAGTGTCGATATCTGCAGTTAAGGCGAGGTAGTCTGCTACCTGTCGGTCGAGTCGTTCTCTAAGGCTGGATCCCGAAGTGCTGTGGCGATGTGTAGGACTGAAAAAGCTCTGCATGTCCTCCATCAACAACACATCTGTAAAGCGTCCTGTCCTTGCCACCGTGGTCGTGGTAGGAGGAGGATTACTTTCACCTCTTCCCCAGTTAGATTCCCGTTGTGCTGTGACATCCCCCTTATAAGCTGTGTAAAGCATATTTACTGGGGGTCTAGTAGCATGGCCACCCAGTACAGGTCGTTCTCCTTCATCCTTTTTATATGAGGGTCCCTGTCGGAATATTTATGCTGTCTCCGATTGACAGTCTATATTATTTATGTGAATAAATCAAAATCTATAATGAAGGAGATTATCATTTATTATCATAAATATCAAGCTAAAACAAGCTCGTGATCTGCTTTGAATTGAAGACAAAACCCAGTTACAGACAAAATATATATGTAATTTATTAATACAATTTAAAGTGCAAAATAATATATAATAAAATTGGTGATAATAAAATACAATCAACGATATGCAAAATAGTGAGAAAGTCAAGAATAATTGAGAATATATATCTACCCAATTATGCCTTCTTATACAGATACCTCTTAATTATATTTTAAATCAATTTAATACTTGATTTCTCTTAGCCGACAAATGTCCGATTAAACCCAAATCTGGTTTATCTTTTATCTATACATATATTTATATATATATATATATAATCAACCGTACCGGTCTAGAACTGAATTCAATTTCTTGGAGATAATACCGTGTTTTCACCAGTATATTTTCAATCTCCCTGTATTGGATTAATTTTCAGGATGATGCTGCAGGTACACCCCAATCTTATTCCAAAACAGATACTATACACAAGGTATGGTTAATTGAATATATATAGATATGTATTATATTAATTTATTATCCTATAAAATATAGGTAAGGTTATACTATACCAAAATGTCAGCTAGCAGAAATCAGTTTCAATGGTTCTAAGATGGCTGCCTCCAATGACTGAAAAGGAGGTCAGGGCTGGATCTGGTCTTCTCCCTTTTGATGGTTTCCTGATGATCGTCCCTTGATGATAGTTAGAGAGAGATCCTTTCTGTCAGCCCATACCATCTTTTTATCCTATTTTAGAAAGGGCTTGGCCAAGTTTTATCATTAACTTAGTGACCTTACTTTATAATTAATAGAACCTCCCTCTAGGGAAAATACACCCTAGATCTTTATGTTACCCTAACACTAGATGGCACTTACACATACAAAAATCGGCATTTATTTATATTTTCTATATATTCTCTTATTCATTTACTAGCACTAAATTTTAACTAAGGTTTCAGACAAAACCTTGAGGAGATCTCGAATAGACAATGACTTTTGTATTTAGTCAAACACCTCGCATATCCCTTAATCTTTTGACCAGACCTAATTAAATCAAGATACACATGACCATACCCAAGTTATTGTTCTGGGGAAAAGACAGGGTTTGTTTATGATCACCTGTGTCCACATTTCTCCATTCAAGAAAACCTTAAGGAAAGAAATAATTAACTTGTGTTTTACACTGAGAATGTCTTTAAAAATGACAGAGAAATTGGTACCTCATCTCTAACCTTAAAACTGAATATATCTAGAAGGACCACACTCTTATATATACTATATATCCAGCACACGTATTTAAATTGATGATATAAAAATCAATCTACTCATATGTTGCTTAATATAAGAACCCCAAAGAAAGATTAGAGTCTTTCTATTCACTAAAAATTATAAAAACTCAGCACATGTCTAATACATTGTCTTATCTAGGCAATTACTTTTCATCAGACCTTGGGACGTCTCCTTCTCACAAAAACAGACTTGGGTAAACACTTTGGTACATATTGTAAATCTTAGGTTAGTAATTCAGAGTTAAAATCCTGAACTCATCCTGCACTTTTAAAATAAGACAAAATGGCTGTCCTTTAGGCTCATGTCCATACATCTTATATAGGCCTTATACTTATGGACTTTATTTATACCCAATAGTTCTGACAAATCCCCCCCCCCCTTCTTCCCACGTTAGTCAAGGATCCCCTTAAGACCTAACTGGGAGAAGTGATGAAAATGATGATCAGCCGGCACTCTGTAACCAATGGTGTGGTGCTCGCGTCCGAGATCAAGATCTCATAAATATAGTAAGGAAAGACCGGCACTCACTGTAGTTTTGAAGAAAAGGAAATCTTTATTGTCACATATAATCCGTGACGCGTTGCGACTCACATCTGGAGCCTTCCTCAGACATATAGGATATGGTACAAACAGAAATAAGCACACGGCATTTAAATAGCCAGCCAAGGCGGAAATGACATCACATTACCAGGGTGACGATATCAACAAAATAATTAAACAATTAAGATGTAGCAGGTGAAGAAAATGAAGAAAGGATCCCAGCCGCAATCAATTGACAATTCAAATAGTAAGTATTCCATAATAGCAGTGATAGGGTTAAATGAAGTTTCAAAATAATGATGCCGCTGGGATGTCTTCAAGTTTTCTAAAAGTAAAGAGAAAACAAGTTATTTGATACATTGGTTTGCAACAATGGTACATGTTATTCTATACAAAAGGGTTATACAACAAAAAATATATATATATCTCACAGGAACTGGAGATTCACAAAAAGCTGTGGAGGTCGTACTCGCGGTTCAAGCCCTTGGGTTCCAATGTTTGCAAAGTGTGAATCCAATAGGACTCACGCTTTTTCAACATCTTAACTCTGTCACCACCTCTACGGGTTGTGAAACATGTTCTATTATCTGGAACCGCAGTTGCAAAATATTGTGGTTACAACGTTCAAAGTGGTGCGGTATAGGTAGAAGCAGGTTCTTTTTCCGTATGGTAGATTTATGTTTGGAAAAACGATCCTTCATGCGCATCGAGGTCTCGCCTACATATAATAAGCCACATGGGCACTTTAGTAAATAAACAATAAAGTTGCTGTTACAAGTGTAGAAACCCTTGATGGGAAATTGTTTTCCTGTATGTGGGTGTGAGAAAGACTCACCTTTAATCACGCTGGAACAATGTATGCAGCCTAAACAGGGAAAAGTGCCATTTTTTGGTGTAGATAAAGTCATTTGTCGTTGTGTCTTGTGAACACTGCCAATATCAGCCCGCACCACCATATCACGTATATTTTTGTTCCGTTTATAACAGATCAACGGACGATTCTGGAATTCCTCAACTGAGGGATAAGCCCTAGATAATATATTCCAATGGTGATTAATCTGCATTTGTGGATCCAAGGGTGGAATTTTGAAACAAAACCTATCGCTCATCTCGCTGAGGCGAGTTTCCTTGATATCAGTCTGTTATCAAGGAAACTCGCCTCAGCGAGATGAGCGATAGGTTTAGACATCGCAGTTACCCCATTTCTTTACTTAATCAGTAGAGGAATAAGGCCCTTCTTACAGTTGATAAAACTATTAAAAAATCCTGCATCCCTTTTGTTTCAAAATTCCACCCATGGATCCACAAATGCAGATTAATTATTAATCACCATTGGAATATATTATCTAGGTCCCAGGTCTCGCGGGATTTCAGATGTGATCTGTGTCCGGACAGTGAAGAGCGGTGATTAGCAGATTCTATGCTCTACGTTCTGGATATCCACATTTTCTTCAGTTAGAATGTTATTAGCATGGCCATGCATAAGGTACGGAGGTGCTTCTTTCACAGGTGTGCAGTCCAGACGCGTTTCGTCTGAGCATAGAATCTGCTAATCACCGCTCTTCACTGTCCGGACACAGATAACATCTGAAATCCCGCGAGACCTGGGACCAGCAAACTACAGGAGCTACAAGCGAGACGCCGGAAGCGTTCCACGCTGCTTACCTACCCCGCACGCCCATAGAGGCGCTTACGAGATACATCGATGGGAAGGTAGGAAGACTCCAGTCGTGAACCTTATGTGAAGGGCATACTATTTGAACGAGTGTGACAATTTCATTCTATAAATCTGTACTTAAGGACATTGAGGCACGTGTTGGTACATAAGCAGGAGCTGTATGGTCCATTTGCCAATTGCCAGATTAGTGCGCAAGAGTCTGTAACTCCACTAACAATTTGAGTGTGCGCACTGGACTTTTAAGCGCAGCAATACTAATAAATCCTATGATCCAGACACATTTATATTCTAGCGTTTTTTGGACACGAAGGGATTGCCATTTTATAACCACTCCTATTTGTGGGATTCAGTATTTTAATTCTATAGATTTTATATGTTAATTGTAGATTTTATGTTATAAATATATACATGCTGTATTATTGTGATTTAATTAAATTTTATATACACTGTCATTGTGGTCCAAGTGTTGAGTGCTCGCCCTAACCTTGATTTGTGCTACATTTATTACTAGAGGGTGGGTGCTCCTCTATATTGGGCTAGAAGCACCTATTCCAGAACCCTGCCTGAAGTGAGCCACCATCTTTAGCTTGAAGATTTTTTCCATTCAATCACCCTTTGTGTGAGCTCCTTCAGACGGGATTATGGACATTTGGCACCACTTAGAAACTAAGAGGATGAGAGCTAATACTTATAAATTTAATGATATCAAAAATGCACAGTCGGGAGATAGAGATATGACAGATATTTTTCGTGAATTAGAGGGACTCCTACAAAAACAATTAAAACAGCACTGGGAGATCAGGTCCCTCCAACAATATTTAGAGAATGAGGATATACCCAAAGGTCTCCTATTCAATAAAATTCCTGCACAAGACTTACTCAGTGACAAATTTGAGGAGGAATGGGATGCTTTATTAATTTCACACTCGGTGTCACTGATTAAATTAATTATTAAAAGAAGAACTGAAATATTGGGTGATCTCAATAACAAAATAACAAAACTTAAAGAACAAATTGAGAAATTGCCCAGAAATGAAGAATTTGAGAATTGGCAGGAGAGATTATGTAGGGGATTGGATAGACTAGAAAGTGAAATAATAAACAGAAAAGGGAAGAAACATCTAAATCCCCAGAGGAACTATCAGATAGAAAACAGCCGGGATCACCCAAATGTATTTGAGGATAATCCCTCTAACAATAAAGAAACAGGAGAAGAAGTCTTACAAAATAGATATACAGTAACGGTCAATAACAGATATGGCCAACTATCTAACCAGCATTTTTTAGACCACACCCCAGCACATCACAAGACACGAACAAGACACAGAGAGCACACTCCCCCAACTCGCAATCAGGAATCACCAACACACAGATACAATTTGAGGCACAAGAATCACTATCCAACACAAATTTCAGAAAATCACCAACATTACAATTCTCAGGGCAGAGATCACATCACATACCCTTCAAGGAATCAGAGGGATTCCCGCAAAAATTATCACCAAGATCACACAGAGGGACGAAAAAAACAAGAAGAAGCTCTAGAAAGAACAAGACAACACAGGAGGCACTGACAAATAAAAACACCACAATAATTAATCTAAGTTTAAGCAATTTCACTAAGCCACAAATAAAATTATTAGAAAAAGGTCTGAAATTTGTGCCTACTGAAAGAATAGACAGATTCTCTGCATATATAGGGATCCAAAAATACATAAGAAATATATGTTTAAAAAAACACTTTTTAAAAAATCCAATAATGAAAAGCACATCCATAGACCAGGGTAAATCCACATTGAAAAATAAGTCTACATTCTTTCCTAGGAATGAAATCAGTGCAGAAATGGCTACCTTCCAAAGAAATGTGGAAGAGGATATACGTAAATTAAAATCAGGATCCACATGCCAGGGTAATTTGACGAGACAAGAATACCAGGCTATTAGACAGTTACAAAAAAACGAAGCCATCACTATACGACCCGCAGATAAGGGGGGAACAGTGGTCGTCTTAAATACATCAGACTATAATGAAGAATGTCTACCACAACTAACAGATACTGAGACATATACGCAGTTGAAAAACGACCCACTGGATGGCTTTGAGCAGGACCTGAAACTATTATGTATGAAAGGTCTTGAACTTTCAATAATTACCAAACAGGAGCATGATTTTATTTTGGGGACACAGAGGAGACTACCAGTCTTCTACTGTCTCCCCAAAGTGCATAAAAGCCTGGATAAACCGCCGGGTCGACCGATAGTTTCAGGTATTGGCTCAATATCATCTAATTTGTCTAAATATATAGATGTACAGATACAACCGGTAGTAAAAAAAACAGTCTCTTATATCAAAGACACAACCCACATTATAAAAATATTGGAAGGAATGCAAACTGAGTCAGGGTGGATTATGGGCACACTTGACGTTCAGTCACTGTACACAGTGATTGATCACCAACAAGGCATATCAGCAGTAGGGGAACAATTAAGAAGGGATGGGACAATGGATAAAGCATGTATAGAATTCATCCTAGAAGGTATAAGCTACATTTTGACCCACAATTACTTTTACTTCGAGGGAAACTTTTACCTGCAGAAGTGTGGGACCGCAATGGGGACCAGATTTGCCCCCAGCTATGCCAATCTGTTTTTGGCAGAATGGGAACATAACACCATTGAGCCCAGGCTGGGGGTGGATCTGGTCCTATGGCGGAGATTTATAGATGATGTCATCTTTATTTGGAATAAAAGTAGAGAGGAACTTGACTTATTCCTGGAAGAAATTAATCAAAATCAGTTAAATTTGAGATTTACCGCAAATATTGCAGAGGAGACAGAATTCTTGGATTTGAAAATAAAAACAGTAGAACAAAGATATATATGTAATACATTCCCAAAGCCTACCTCGAAAAATAGTTTTATACAGTTCTCCAGCTGTCATTTGCCGACTTGGTTGATAAACGTCCCATATGGCCAGTTCCGCAGAATAAAAAGAAACTGCACACAGGATCAAGACTTTGAAGAAGAAGCGGCTAAAATGAGGGATCAATTTATGGAGAGACAATATCCTGAAAAAGTGATCAATACAGCATTAGAGAAAACCAGGAAATTAGATAGGAGTACCTTCTTCACAAACAAGGAATTAATGACTGAAAGAACACAAGATAGTGAGGTTATCAATAATAAAATTGTTCTTCCATTTAATAACAGTTACAAACGGTTACAAAAAATCATCAAAACCCACTGGCACCATATTTTAAATGACAAAAGGATAGGCCATCTCCTACCAACCACGCCGGCATTAGTATTCACCAAGGCACCTAATTTAGGTTTAAAAATAGCCCCATCGATCAAAACATCTAACGTATCGAAAAATGAGAATACAATCTTGGGCACCTGGATGAATCTAAAAGGTTTTTTTAAATGTGGGAAATGCATGGCATGTAAGGTCAATCCCACATCTAGGAAGACTACTACAATCTCTTCAACACAAAACAACTATATATGGGAGATTAAGGATTGTCTAACTTGCAACACGGCAGGAGTTGTCTACTTGATTCAGTGCCCTTGTAGGAGACAGTACATAGGCAGAACTAAACGTCCTATGAAAACCAGGATGGCTGAACACATAGCCAACATAAGAAAGGGGTATGATAAACACTGTCTATCTAAACATTATAAAGACATACACAACAAAGATCCCTCGGGCCTGGTGTTTATGGCACTGGAAAAGGTAGACAGACACTGGTGGGGGGGGGGGCAATTGCATCAAACATATGTCCAGGACAGAATCCAGACATATATATCAGTTTGGATCATTGTTGCCAGTGGGTTTGAATGCCGAACTAGAAATTTTTGGGTTTTTATAGACTGGGTGCCCCCGTTCCGACTCTTGCGACTCAGTCAGGCCGTTTATCGACACTGAGTCGTGGACTCGGACGTGGGCCCCCAGTCCTATACACCACAAGCTAACCTAATACAGTCTGAATCTTAATATCGGTACATCTCGAATAAAACCAGATTGTGCATTTTGAGTCTGTCTCTCAACCTTCTTATTTTCACATATTTTACACAACCTACAATTTTAAGAATTTTATTTTTATCTCTATTTTGTATTAATGAACGTACATATTGGCAGCATAATTATATATTGATGATGATGTGCAAGACTATATAATTTTTATTAATAGACAAACAATATTTTAAGATTTTATATTTTATATTTGCATTAATATTCCACACAATAATGGAGTTATAAATGATCAATTGGGCCAAAATAAAGTGTATAGACACGGATAAAGCAAGGTGGATTATAATTCAATTTTATTTTATGCTGGAGATTGAGAAATATGATAATATTGTATGATTTTACATTGGAGATTTAGAAAATTGGTAATAACTTACATATGCAATCTGTAACAATAAATTGGGTTTATACAAGCGATATAGAATGTAAGAAAATGAAAGAAATGCTCCAGCACCACGGTGGATAGTATGAAAGTCCCGGTCTTTATTGTCACCAAGAATCCAGGTGAGTACAGCAATCACAAAAAACTCTGGTGGTCCCCGGTTCCCCGGATCTACGCGTTTCGAACTGTCGTGTTCTTAGTCATGATCCTAAGTGTGTCTCATGTTCCAAGCTAAAATACTGTTCACCTGCCATCATCACCGCCTAGTAAGGGAGGAGTATGGTGGAACAAGGCGGGCAGTGAGATCAGCTGGGTCCATGGGAGACACCTGTGTAAACCCAATCACATGTTACATAATTCACATCCCAATAGTGCTCCGTACAAACATTATAAATTACATAGAAAAAGTATACATAAACAAACATCTTTCAATGTACATAAATAACTAGCATAAAATCCTCTATAATCCTTCTCTCCATACATATCCGGAACAGCGCTCTTGTTTCGTGCAAGTTGTATAGCATTGCCAAAAAGGGGCGGGAATCTAAAACAAAAAATTCTTCTCAGAGAAGCGTTTTGGATCTGGAGATTGAGCACCAGATATCCTTTGGGGCTCAATCTTAAAAAGGAACTGATGTACCTATATTGAAACTGACCTGCAGCACATGTCTGGTTTTGCTATATGTTTTTATACCTAACATATATATCTATATGTTCATTTTAATCTCCAGTTTTTCTTTTTTCCTCTTGTGTCCGTTTTTCTCTCCCTACTGACATGTTCTCATGAAACAGGGGATATTAATGTCGGAACCAAAGACGCATATGCGATATATGGTGTTCACACTGACCAATTCTATAGCGGGTGTGACATGAATCTTTGCACACCTTTGCATATTAGAACACAGAAATAATGACTGTGGAACACTTGTATACCGCAGGTTGATCCCTGCAAGTTGTGAATGACATATAGCACAGTATAAACGCATGTGCGCTTTTGGGTATCTACATTTGCCGCTTAAGTTTCAGGTATTATAAATAATCCATGTTCTAATGACGTGATGGGATTACGAATAATACATATATTGCACTTTATATAAGGATCCCCAATGTACACGAACAGTTTGACTAATAGGATAATAACCTATATACTACAACAATTTTTTTTCCCAGTATAAATGTTTGGCATGGACAAATACATGTCAAATTTGTGAACAAAATCGGCTAGTTGTCTGTGATTGTGAATTTCTCCGGGATCAATGTTATTGCCGCATTAAGCAGATCTAAATAGAAACAGATATAGACCCTGATTTTGAGAATATCTGGTGTGCAGAGTTTAATTGCACTTTAGAAGAGACAGGGTGAATAGCAATCACTGACTCCTATTTATGATATACTTACCAGATAATTGGCTTTATATGTATGATATACTGTGGCTATGTTATATAACCAACTCCTGAATGCATTTTGTCCGATAAAAGTTTCTTTTTCAGCATAGAGTTTGGTCCTAGTTCACACCATGCGACTTTCAAATGTGATGGAGACAGGCAATTATCCCATACTTACACATCAGATGGATAGTGAAACTAACAGATGGACATATGGAGTTATAAGAAAATATGATACAAACAAGAAAATAAGGAATATAATATTATGAAAACTGCTCCGTGGCGCTGAACTTTGTTTGGAGATTTTCTGCCCGTCACGTCTTCTGACATTATACCTATTGCTATACAACTTGCACGAAACAAGAGCGCTGTTCCGGATATGTATGGAGAGAAGGATTATAGAGGATTTTATGCTAGTTATTTATGTACATTGAGAGATGTTTGTTTATGTATACTTTTTCTATGTAATTTATAATGTTTGTACGGAGCACTATTGGGATGTGAATTATGTAACATGTGATTGGGTTTACACAGGTGTCTCCCATGGACCCAGCTGATCTCACTGCCCGCCTTGTTCCACCATACTCCTCCCTTACTAGGCGGTGATGATGGCAGGTGAACAGTATTTTAGCTTGGAACATGAGACACACTTAGGATCATGACTAAGAACACGACAGTTCGAAACGCGTAGATCCGGGGAACCGGGGACCACCAGTGTTTTTTGTGATTGCTGTACTCACCTGGATTCTTGGTGACAATAAAGACCGGGACTTTCATACTATCCACCGTGGTGCTGGAGCATTTCTTTCATTTTCTTCTGTTTCCAAAGGACTGGCTTGAGTCCGCTCCGTGCACCGCCGTGCAGGACGTTGAGGTGAGCTGGCTACAACCCTTTCGATATAGAATGTAAGAAGGAATCAATATCACGAAAAAAAAGCATGTTTGCAAAATAACCACATTGAAAACGCATATAAAAAACACATGCGATTTTTGTATGTTTGAAGTGAATCCAGTGATCCAGGATTTGGTGCTCATCAAGGATATAAAAGGCGGAGGCAGACAGGTGATGCTGTACCACTGACGAAGGGAAAGAGTTCCCAAAACGCGTCTGGGCTGCACACCTGTGAAAGAAGCACCTCCGCACCTTATGCATGGCCATGCTAATAACATTCTAATTGAAGAAAATTTGGATATCCAGAACGCAGAGGATAGAATCTGCTAATCACCGCTCTTCACTGTCCGGACACAGATCACATCTGAAATCCCGCGAGACCTGGGACCAGCAAACTACAGGAGCTACAAGCGAGACGCCGGAAGCGTTCCACGCTGCTTACCTACCCCGCACGCCCATAGAGGCGCTTACGAGATACATCGATGGGAAGGTAGGAAGACTCCGGTCGTGAACCTTATGTGAAGGGCATACTATTTGAACGAGTGTGACAATTTCATTCTATAAATCTGTACTTAAGGACATTGAGGCACGTGTTGGTACATAAGCAGGAGCTGTATGGTCCATTTGCCAATTGCCAGATTAGTGCGCAAGAGTCTGTAACTCCACTAACAATTGGAGTGGACGCACTGGACTTTGAAGCACAACAATAAGTGCGCAAGAGCCTGTAACCCCACTAACAATTTGAGTGTGCGCACTGGACTTTTAAGCGCAGCAATACTAATAAATCCTATGATCCAGACACATTTATATTCTAGCGTTTTTTGGACACGAAGGGATTGCCATTTTATAACCACTCCTATTTGTGGGATTCAGTATTTTAATTCTATAGATTTTATATGTTAATTGTAGATTTTATGTTATAAATATATACATGCTGTATTATTGTGATTTAATTAAATTTTATATACACTGTCATTGTGGTCCAAGTGTTGAGTGCTCGCCCTAACCTTGATTTGTGCTCTTTTAAGAGGGTGTTTGAGGAGCCAGGTCGAGCTTCTTCTGCGGCCTCCTATCTGCTGCACGTCCGTCAAGGAAGCTGGTCGGTGGGCCAATATGCGATTCAGTTCCGCACCTTAGCGTCTGAAGTTTCGTGGAATGAGGAGGCTTTGGTGGCAGCCTTTTGGGAAGGATTGTCTGGACGTATTAAGGGTGAATTTTCAGTTCGTGATGTGCCTACCTCCCTTGAGGCTCTGATCTCTCTGGCTATTAAAATCTTTTCGGAGCGAGCTCGGGAGGCCCGTTGAGAAAAAAGACTTCCACAACAACTGTTTAAGTCTAATATGTCTCAACCTCCATTACGCACCTCCTTTTCGGATCCTGAACCCATGCAGGTGAATTCCACTCGGCTCTCGGATGAGGAACGTCATCTTCGCATGTCTTCTGGACTCTGCCTCTACTGTGGTGGTCTGGGTCACCGTGTCCGCAACTGTCCCCAGAAGTCGGGAAACTCCAATGCTTAGGGTCTTTGGGAGAGGCGGCCCTAGGCGAAAACTGTTCCACTCTGCGAATTCCTGTGACTCTGGTTCTTGGGGGCATCAAGGTCTCCATATCTGCTTCCTTGGATTCCGGGTCTGCGGGGAACTTCATACACCAAGCTTTGGTGAGTCAATACCACATTCCTGTACGCCTGCTTAAAAATCCCCTGCTGGTGACTGCCGTCAGTGGACAAGTACTGACGGATCCAGTCCGGTTCATCACTGAGCCTTTGGAACTGCAGGTAGGGTGGTTACATGTTGAAAATATTTCTCTATATGTGCTCCCTGAACTGTCCCCATTCTCTTTTATTGGGGTTGCCCTGACTTAGGATGCACAATCCAGTAATCGAGTGGAGCTCTGGAGAGGTTCTTCAATGGGGACAGCTGTGCCAATGCAAGTGCTTATGTTCTATTCAACGAAGGGTCTCTATATCCCTCCCTAAAAACCTGGAGGCCTTGCCGGTGGTCTATTATTCCTTTGCGGATGTGTTCGATTAAAAAAGAGGCTGAGACACTACCTCCCCATAGCCCCTATGATTGCCCAATTGATTTACTACCTGGGACTTCTCCTCGGGGTCGTGTTTATCCTCTGTCTCCTGCTGAATCGCAGGCAACAGCAGATTACATTAAGGAGAACCTTGAGAGGGGTTTCATCAGGAAGTCTTCCTCACCTGCAGGGGCAGGATTCTTTTTTGTGAAAAAGAAAGATGGGTCTCTTCGCCCCTGTATAGACTACCGTGGTCTGAATAAGATCACCATCAAGAATAAATACCCTTTACCGTTCATTTCTGAATTATTTGATAGACTCCGTGGTGCTTGGATCTTCTCTAAGCTGGACTTGCGGGGGGCATATAATTTAATACGGATTCGTGAGGGTGACGAATGGAAGACAGCTTTTAATACCAGGGATGGCCACTATGAATACCTCGTGATGCCCTTCGGGCTCAGTAATGCCCCTGCTTTATTCCAGGAGTTTGTCAATGACATTTTTCAAGAACTGCTCTATTCTTGTGTTGTTGTCTATTTGGATGATATTCTAATTTTTTCCAGAGACATCAGAACACATCTCAGGCATGTGCAGATGGTCTTACAACGCTCACGAGAGAATCATCTGTACGCTAAATTGGAAAAGTGTGTCTTTGAAAAGTCGTCCCTGCCCTTCCTGGGGTACATCATCTCGGATCATGGTCTCAAAATGGATCCTGGAAAGGTGGCAGCAGTGCTCAACTGGCCCCGTCCCTCCTGCCTGAAGGCAATACAAAGGTTCTTGGGTTTTGCCAATTATTATCGTCAATTCATCCGTAATTTTTCTGGTCTGACCAAGAAGGGTGCCAATCCCAAACAATGGTCCCCTGAAGCAGAGATGGCATTTTCCTCCCTCAAGCAAGCCTTTTCTTCAGCTCCAGTCCTTAGATGCCCAGAACCCAACAAACAGTTCTTCTTGGAGGTGGACACATCCTTCGTGGGAGTCGGGGGCGGTCCTGTCACAGAAGAATGCCTCAGGTCGTATGTCTCCTTGTGGATTTTTTTCCACTGACGAAAAAAACTATTCTATTGGGGACAGGGAACTCCTAGCAATTAAGTTGGCTCTAGAGGAATGGAGATATCTTCTGTAAGATTCTAGCCTACCGGTCATAATTTACACCGATCATAAGAACCTCACCAATTTGCAGACAGCTCAATGACTTAATCCTCGTCAGGCCCGTTGGTCTCTCTTCTTTGCCCAATTTCATTTTCAATTGCATTTTCGGTCCGCTGACAAAAATTTCAAAGCGGACGCTCTCTCCAGGTCCTTTGAAACCACAGATTCAGAAGACGAACCCCAGTTCATCATTGAACCAACTAAAGTAGTCCCAGTGGCTCCAGTTAACCTGTCCAAGGTTCCCCCAGGTAAGATCTTTGTTCCGGAATCTAAACGAAGGAAGGTTTTATGGTGGGGGCATGCATCCAAGATTGCTGGCCATCCAGGTCAACGGGGGACCTTGAATCTCATCTCCAGACATTACTGGTGGCCATCCATAACCGCGGATATTGTGGACTTTGTGGCTTCCTGTACCTTTACCAAGAAAATTAATCCTGTCATTTACAAGCTCAATCTACCTGCTACCTTGCGGATTCCCAACTCATTTCATGTTTCGTTACTTAAGCCAGCTGTCTTTAACAGGTTTTGCAAAGGCACTTTACAGAACCCTCCTCCTGTCACTATGGATGATGAGTTTGATGTTAAGGACATTCTAGACAGGAGGATTATCAGAGGTAAGACCTTCTATTTGGTGGACTGGAAGGGCTACGGGCCTGAAGAAAGGTCATGGGAATCTGCAGGGAATATTCATGCCCCTCTGTTGCTGAAGAAATTTCTCTCCAGGTCAGCCGTGTGGAGGAGGGGGCGTAAAGGGGGGGGGGGGGTACTGTGAGTATGTGATCTGCGTCTCCACTGCAGGGTGGCAGATCGCTGTCTACACATTGCAGCACTATGGGTCCCAGTACTGGCTTACCTTGTAGGAGACACAGGTGCCCGCCAGCATACCGCCGCATCCGTCCTCTTTGCCAGGTGTCATCTGATGCGCTATAACACGCGCGCGCGCACCTCTCCCTTTCTTATAGGAGTAGGCAGCTGGTTCCTGATTACCATCCCCACCCGGAGGCGGGACTATTTTGTATTTAAGGCAGCTTCACTCATCATGAAGTGCCCAAGCGTGGTTGTTGTACCTCTTGACTCCCGCTGAAGCATTCCACTGTGTCTGTTTATTGGACTTCCTGGATTCTGACCTTCCGCTTCATTTGACTACGCATCTGCCTGCTGTCTGTTTATTGGATCACCTGGATTATAGACCTCTGCACTGCCTGACTACACGTCTGCCCATCTCCTCCTATAAGTCTGCCTGGATCCAGACCCTGCACTGCCTGACAACGAGACCGCTTATATCTGAACTGCCTGACTACGCATCTGCCCATCTCCTCCTGTAAGTCTGCCTGGATCCAGACCCTGCGCTGCCTATGAGACTGCTTATATCTGCATGCTATATTGCTCTGAACTTTGTGTTGCCTGTATCTGTCAAGTGACTTTTGAATACTGTCTGCCAGTAAAGACCATTGTTTCCTTTATTCTGCCTTTGTTGGACTCTGTTCACACTACTGCAGGTAGCTGCATTCAAGGTAACAGGTGCAGACACCAGGGTCCTGTCTCTGAGAGTCAGCAGTCAGCAATATTGGACTAATTCCCAGTCCTCTATCAGCTGACACAGAGGATCCACATCCTCTGGTCGTAACACATATATTCAAAGGGTTTATTGTACTTACAAGCGTAAACTTGTTAAAAGCATAAAAGTGACAGACGTACCATGCACAGAAATCGCCCGACCCGGGTTTTGCTTACGTGCTTCTCCAAGAGTGATACAAAACATAATGCAATCCCGCCTTATAAAGTGCATAAAGTCACACCCATTGCTGACATCATCCTTGAGGGAGATTTAACCCTCTATAGTGTATTAGCTCTGATTTCTCATAAAAACAGAAACACTATAACGCAAACCAACCCCAAATCGATAGACATAATTTAAAAATTAACTCATCCTTAATTAAAAATACATACATAAAATATATTAAGTAAAAGATCTTGAAAATATACATCAAGCTTCCTATTACAGTCCTGATCAAAAGTTTAAGACCACTTGAAAAATGGCAAAAAATCATATTTAGCATGGCTGGATCTTAACAAGGTTCCAAGTAGAGCTTCAACATGCAACAAGATGAAATGGGAGTGAGACAAAACATTTTTTGAGCATTCAATTTAATGAAAACAATGAATAAACTTTTTCAGCTGATCAAAAGTTTAGGACCACACAAACCAAAAAAAAAAAAACTAACCCCCCCCCCCAAAACAGAAATCCAACTTCCAAACATGAACTCAATAATGAGTAGCTCCGCCGTTATTGTTGATCACTTCCAAAATTCGTTTTGGCATGCTTGATGCAAGCGTTTCCATGAGTTTAGTGGGAACATTTCTCCAAGTGGTGAAGACGGCCACACGAAGGCCACCTACTGTCTGGAACTGTTCCCCATTTTTGTAAACCTCCCTTGCCATTCATCCCCAAAGGTTCTCAATTGGATTTAGATCAGGGGAACACGCAGGATGGGCCAAAAGAGTGATGTTATTCTCCTGGAATAAGTCCCTTGTCCTGCGGGCATTGTGTATTGTAGCGTTGTCCTGTTGAAAAGCCCAGTCGTTACCACACAGACGAGGGCCCTCAGTCATGAGGAATGCTCTCTTCAACATCTGGACATAGCCAGCGGCCATTTGACGCCCCAGCACTTCCTGAAGCTCCATTGTTCCACTAAAGGAAAAAGCACCCCAGACCATTATGGCGCCCCCTCCACTGTGACGCGTAGAAAACATCTCAGGTGGGATCTACTTGTCCTGCCAGTAACGTTGGAAACCATCAGGACCATCAATGTTAAATTTTTTATCATCAGAGAATAAAACTTTCTTCTACCTTTGAATGTCCCATGTTTGGTGCTCTCTTGCAAAGTCCAAACGAGCAGTTCTGTGGCGTTCAAGGAGATGAGGTCTTTGAAGATTTTTTTTGTTTTTGAAGCCCTTCAGTCTCAGATGCCGTCTGATGGTTATGGGGCTGCAGTCAGCACCAGTAAGGGCCTGTCATGCCCTGTTCAGACGGTGTGCGGAGGTCTATTAGATTGGCAGCACGTGTCTAATCATTTGTTTTGTTTTGGATTGTGCTGGATCCACCTTACTTCAGGTGCTCTGGGTAGGTTCATTGGCTTAAATTGCTTTCACTCCCAGAGGGCCGTGCGGGTTATAGAATTCAGTCTGGCCTTGGATTCAAGGAAGGAAGGATTTTCTGTTCCAGCTCAGATAAGTTTGGTTTCTGTTTTTGTTATTTGCGGTCTAGGCTGTTTATGTGTCTTCTGCCCCTTCTCCCCTTTCACCATCTCAGGGATTCTAGGGTATTTGCAGTCCAGGGACGAGGACACATTATTCCTACCTTCTAGGTCTGAATGTGGGCTTAGCAGCGTAGGGAGAGAAGTCATGGATTTGCTAGGAGGTGATCTTTCCCCAGCATTTCGCCTAGATACTTGTTTATTTGGTTGTCTGTGTATCTGAGATCCAGTCCGCCGTGACAGGGCCTTAATTTGGGTCGAGGATTGTCCAGTGTCTTGACGGACAGCCAATTGAATCCTCCGGCTCAGTGCTGGTGACATTTTTTTGGGTCTTCCACTTGACTTTTTTGTTCCATAACCCTCAGGATCATTTAAGAAATTCCAAAAGATTGTCTTACTGCGTCCCACCTCAGCAGCGATGGCGCACTGTGAGAGACCCTGCTTATGCAGTTCAACAACCCGACCACGTTCAAAAAGGGAGAGTTTTTCTGCCTTTTCCATCACAACGTGTGACTACCTGACAGAAAATGACAATGAATCCACATCTTTGCACAGATTTGGCCTTTTAAAGGCATGTGGTCCTAAACTTTTGATCAGCTGAAAAACAGCCTGTTTCAGTTTATTCGTTGTTGTCATTAAATTGAATGCTCAAAAAATGTTTTGTCTCACTCTCATTTCTTCTTGTTGCATGTTGAAGCTCTACTTGGAACCTTGTTAAGATCCAACAATGTAAAATATGATTTTTTGCCATTTTTCAAGTGGTCTTAAACTTTTGATCAGGACTGTACAGTTGTGGCCAAAAGTTTTGAGAATTACATAAATACTGGAAATTGGAAAAGTTGCTGCTTAAGTTTTTATAATAGCAATTTGCATATACTCCAGAATGTTATGAAGAGTGATCAGATGAATTGCATAGTTCTTCTTTGCCATGAAAATTAACTTAATCCCCAAAAAACCTTTCCACTGCATTTCATTGCTGTCATTAAAGGACCCGCTGAGATAATTTCAGTAATCGCCTTGTTAACTCAGGTGAGAATGTTGACAAGCACAAGGCTGGAGATCATTATGTCAGGCTGATTGGGTTAAAATGGCAGACTTGACCTGTTAAAAGGAGGGTGATGCTTGAAATCATTGTTCTTCCATTGTTAACCATGATGACCTGCAAAGAAACGCGTGCAGCCATCATTGCGTTGCATTAAAATGGCTTCACAGGCAAGGATATTGTGGCTACTAAGATTGTACCTCTATCAACAATTTATAGGATCATCAAGGAAAGAGGTTCAATTCTTGTTAAGAAGGCTTCAGGGTGTCCAAGAAAGTCCAGAAAGTGCCAGTATCGTCTCCTAAAGAGGATTCAGCTGCGGGATCGGAGTGCCACCAGTGCAGAGCTTGCTCAGGAATGGCAGCAGGCAGGTGTGAGCACATCTGCCAACACAGTGAGGCGAAGACTTTTGGAAGATGGCCTGGTGTCAAGAAGGGCAGCAAAGAAGCCACTACTGTCAAAAAAAAACACAATTTTTCCCAAAAACACAGCCATGAATAAAGAATGGTACCAAAACACCCTCAAACAGCAACTTCTTCCAACAATCCAACAACAGTTTGGTGAAGAACAATGCATTTTCCAGCATGATGGAGCAATGTGCCATAAGGCAAAAGTGATAACTAAGTGGCTCGGGGACCAAAACGTTGACATTTTGGGTCCATGGCCTGGAAACTCCCCAGATCTTAATCCCATTGAGAACTTGTGGTCAATACTCAAGAGGCGTGTGGACAAACAAAAACCCACTAATTCTGACAAACTCCAAATGATTATGAAAGAATTGGTTGCTATCAGTCAGGAATTGGCCCAGAAGTTTATTGAGAGCATGCCCAGTCGAATTGCAGAGGTCCTGAAAAAGAAGGGCCAGCACTGCAAATACTGACTCTTTGCATAAATGTCATGTAATTGTCAATAAAATCCTTTGAAACGTATGAAGTGCGTGTAATTATATTTCACTACATCACAGAAACAACTGAAACAAAGATCTAAAAGCAGTTTAGCAGCAAACTTTGTGAAAACTGATATTTGTGTCATTCTAAACTTTTGGCCACGACTGTATATGTCTGTCACATCACAAACTTCATCACATGACCGGACAGCTGATCCAAGCCACACCAGAACCCCATCACATGACTGCACAGCTGATTCAAGCCACACCTAAGACTCCATCACATGAACGAACAGCTGATCAAAGCCATGGCTGCGACTCCATCACATGACTGGACATCTGATCATAATCACACAGGGTCATCTCTCCAATCACAAATGGGCTCCACCACTACTCACAGGTCCTACCTCATCCACCTAACGGCAATACAAATAGAATAATAAAACCTAGAATAAACAGGGCTTCAAGTCACATTCAATATTGTATCCATTGGGTTGAAGGATATCAAGTTTATACATCCACTGAACTTCTCTTTTATTATTCTTAGCATTATAACCCCCCCCCCCCCCCTCCAGTGCGTTTTAATCAATTCTATGCCCATGAAACACAATCTCTTCGGATGCTTCTGGTGATGTCTTTTTTTTTTTTTTTTAACAAATATCAGTTTTATTTGTTTTTCGCAAAGAAAATATAGGCATAATTTGCAGTTTTACAAGATGCAAGTGCAAAGTTACATATTCTCTTTTACATATTTGCAAATACAGAAAAAGCAGATAAATATAACAATTTCTCGTCAAAGCATTCATTTTGGGGCAATACATAGATAAGAGTGACAATTATTGTTCCGGCCGGTCTAACAAAGACCTAAAGATCTCAAGTATTGCGTTTATCCTCATATGTAGTCTAGTCATCTTTGACGGGGGTATAACATTATAGACTTAAACATAAACAACTCACGGAGGAGTCTAATATCCTCCGCGCAAGGTAAACAGTACACATATCACAGGTTGTTCCCAGTACAGCTCTTCAAGGAATGCTAAAATGTAGTTTATAGTCAATGGTCCCCACCGTCAACTTCCGTATAGAGGTGTTTGTGAACATAATTGGATTCCAGAGGAGAATTCAGCATAAACACTTACTAGTCACGGCTCTGCCTTACTTAATTTGATCTTTCAGCCTTGCAATACTAAGCTAAGCTTATTGCTTCAGAATGAGAGGCCACATTATAAACTTGCTGTTAGTAAGATGTTCACAGAAGTATGTGGAAAAAATGAAAGGGCTGAAATGGGTAGAAGTGTGAATAATGTAGGACCCATAGATTCCCAACTAGTCTATGCTTCCTTGTATTTAATCCATGGTTTCCATAGTTGCAGAAATTTGGAATGTGATCGGTTAGCCCAACTGCTGAGTTCTTCCATGAGATATAGTTGGTCTACCTTCACCTTCCATTGGGGGATGGTAGGAGGAACTGGGTCAAGCCAGTGCAGCGGGATAAGGGACCTAGCTGCTTGAACAAGCCATGTGGGGAGGTCAAAAGGTTTAGGAGACCAGCTCTTGGAGGGCAGCCATAATAGTACCGAGGTAGGAGTAAGCTGGAGGGAGGTGCCACATATTTGATTTATTTCTGTTTCAATAGCGGACCAGAAACTGGTGATTAATGGGCAGAACTAAAATATGTGGCCCAGAGTGCCTTTACTCTGAGAACAGCGCCAGCATATATTTGTTTTTGATAAACCCATTATGTGGAGTTTGCTGGGATCTTTATACCATCTGACCATCGTTTTATAGGAATGTTCCTGTATTTTTACGTATCTAGAGAATCCATGAGATCTTAGATGTATTTGGTCAATCTCCGCTGCACTGAATGATGTCCCCAAATCCCCCTCCCATTGAGCGATGTAGGCAGGTTTGATATTTTTCAGTAAACCCAGCAGGTTCCTATAAATATTGGAAACTGCGCGTTTAGGTGTTGTTTGTCCTTGTACTAGTTTTTCGAACCAGGTACTTTCTTTAACTGTTATATACTTGTCTTGTAGCTTAGAACATGTGTCTTTGAAGATTTTTATGTCTAAGAAATTGGCCTGTTTCAGACGGTGGGAACAGAATGTGTTTACTGCTGATGATGTATTTGTCTGAGATAGTAGTTCCTCAATATTTAAGTCTTTAAATAAGTTCCAAAAGTCTGGAGGGTTGGGGAGGTACGGACTTAATGAAGAAAGTAGAAGCCTTGGGGGATCGGAGAGCAAATGTGTATGTTTGGACAGGGTGTTGAACACCGAATAAATCCCTCTGGACAGTCCCTCTATTGGGGGAGTAGGTTTCCCGATGCCCCATAAACCCACTAGTTGGCAATTAGTTAGGGTAAATAGCTCTATATCTGAGCCTAATATTCTTAGGTGTGGGATGCATAATTGTAACCACCTTTTCAATTGGATAGCTCTGTAGTAGGTCTGGGCATCAGGGAGACCCATACCGCCTTGTGGCCGGGCTCTAATCAATTTGTCATAAGCTAAACGTGATTTTTTGCCTTTCCAAAGGAAGTATGTAAATATAGATCGTATGATAGTAAAGAAGGATTGAGGAAGGTGGATGGGGACCATTTGGAGGAGGTATAGTAGTTTAGGCATGATGTATGTCTGCAGAAGGTTTTTTCTACCTAGCCATGAGACAAAAGGGAGAGATAATGAGTTTAGTTGGTCTGATTTTTTTCAGTAAGGGAATATAGTTCAGGGAATACAGAATTGCTGGTGTGTTTGTTAGGAAAATACCTAGGTACTTAATTTTTTCCTGTTGCCATGTAAAAGGGTAGGAAGATCTCAGATAGTGGATTTGTGGTGTTGGAACGGAGGTTTCCATAGTGATAATAAAAAGAGTGGGGGACAATGTGCAACCCTGGCGTGTACCATTGCTTATGTTGAAGGGGTTAGATAATATGCCGTTGACCCTCACTCTAGCACTTGGATGGTGGTAGAGGAACATGATTGCAGTGATGAAGGGGGATGATACAAAGAAACCTATGTAGAGCCCTTTGCATATATAGCCAATTAACGCGGTCAAACACCTTCTCGGCATCCGTACTGAGAAGGATGAGAGGGCGTTTCTTGTCTTTTGCTAGTTTAATCACGTGCAGAACTCTGCAGGAGTGAAAATTGCCTTCTCTACCTGTCACAAATCCGGCTTGATCTGGGTGAATTATCTTTGGGATAATTTTATTTAGTCTGTTTGCTAAAATCTTTGACCATATCTTTACATCTAAGTTGAGGGGGGAAATAGGCCTGTAACTGCCGCATTCTGTTTCTTTTTTGCCTTCTTTCGCTATTACTGTGATAGTGGCTTCTAGAGTTTGTTTTGGAGGGGAAGCGCCCAACATCAAAGCTCGGCACCAAGCTGTAATGTGAGGGAGTAATACCGGTAGAAGTTTTTTTATAGTACCCAGCGGGCCTGGGGCTTTCCCATTGGGAAGGGATTTGATGATGTCTGAGAGTTAATCTGTAGTTATGGGAGCTAGTAAAGATAAGCAGTCTTCTTTGGGGATGGTAGGTAAATTTAGTTTGGAAAGGAACTCATCAATTTTCTGTTGATTTGTGTCTGCCTGCGAACCCGAAGAGAGATTATACAATTGGCTATAGAAATAGCTGATCTCAGCAGCTATGTCTTTCGTGTCATTGGTTAGAGTGCCTGAATGAGTTTTGATGCTTTTAATGAATTGAGCATCCTTTCTTTTCTTAATTAAGTGGGACATTAACTTACTACCTCTGTCATCATGTGCGTAGTATTTGAATTGTGCATACTGATATGCTTTGGCACATCTAATGTTAAGCAGTTCCTTTAATTTGTGGTGAAGTGCAATTAGGTCATCCTGCATTATTTTCGCTTTTGATTGTTTCTGGATAGATTCCAGAGCAGCTATTTGTGATAGCAGGGAGTTTAACATTTTCTGTCTGTCTCTCTTAATTTTTGTACCTAACGCTACTAGTTCTCCTCTGATGAAGGCTTTATGTGCTTCCCAGACTATGGTCTGGGAGGTGTCTGGTTTGTTGTCCTGAAAGTAAAGGGCCAGTTTCTTAGAGATATCAGCTAGGGAATGGTCTGAGTCAAGCAGAGTCTCATTTAGCCTCCAGCTCCACTCCCTCACTGGAAGGGAGGGAAAGGACGTGTACGCCGAGACTGGTGCATGATCTGATATAGTTATAGATACTATCTCAGCTTTCTTAAGGTTGTTTAAGTGATTATCTGAGATGAATATGTAGTCTATTCTTTGGAAAGAGTGGTGAACTTGTGAGAAATAGGAGTAGTCTTTAGCTGAGGCATTAAGGGTTCTCCAGGTATCATTTAAGTGATTTTTGGTCAGTAGTTTTTGAATATTTCCTAATGTTTTTTGTGACACAGCTGATATTCCCTTAGAGGTGTCTATAATTGGGTAAAGGGATATGTTTAGATCTCCTCCTATTAGCTTCAAACCTTCTGCAAAAGTCTGGAATTTGTCGAGCGTATTTTAAGCCATAAGTACATATTTTTGTTCGGGGCATAAATGCTTGCTAGGGATACTAGGGTATGACCAATCCTACCTTTAGCAAAAATGTACCTTCCCTCTATATCTGAGAGCGTCAAAATAGGTTCAAAGGGTATATGTTTAGCTATCGCTAAACTCCTCTAGCCGCTTTTTTGTATGTGGAATGAAACCATTTGTTATAGTGCGTGTGTGGTAAGTTAGGAATTCCATTAATTTTTAACCTCTTAAGGACACATGACGTACCGGTACGTCATGATGTCCTGGTACTTAAGGACACATGACGTACCGGTACGTCATGTGTTGTTCCGATCACTGCCGCCCGGCCGGCAGTGATTGGAACAAGGTGCCTGCTCAAATCATTGAGCAGGCACCTAGGCTAAATGCGCGGGGGGGTCCCGTGACCCCCCCATGTCGGCGATCGCAACAAACCGCAGGTCAATTCAGACCTGCGGTTTGATGCGCTTTTTGATGTTTCTGATCCCCGCGGTCCCTGACCGCGAGGATCAGAAACTTTATAATGTCCAAAATATATCTGTATCCCCCCCCCTGCACCCCTGAGTGATTTTAGCCCGGTGGGAGGTGCAGGGGGAGGGTTGCGGGCAATGCGGGCGGTGCGGGAGGCGGGCGGTGCGACAGGCGGGATCGCGATCCCCCGCCCGCCTCCCCTTGAATAATCGTTGGCGTCTAGTGGGTATACCAGGGTGCCAGCACATTGCTGGCACCCTGGTATAAACGGCTGACATCGGTGATGCGATGTCAGCCGTTTAACCCTTTCCATACAGCGGTCCGTACGGACCGCTGTATGGAAAAAGTTAACAGTAAGAGGGAGCTCCCTCCCTCTCCCATCGGGGGGCTGCAGTGCCTTTGCAGCCCCCCGATGGAGAGGGAGAGAGCTCCCAGACAGCCCCCCGACAGATCCCCTCCTTACCCTTCCCCGTCTGCGAAGTTCTGAGCAGACGGGGAAGGTTCCCATGGCAACAGGACGCAGTCTCAGGCGTCCTGCTGTCCATGGTGCTGAACAGATCTGTGCTAAAAGGCATAGATCTGTTCAGACAAAGTGTAAAATACAGTACAGTACAATATATATTGTACTGTACTGTATTATACAGACATCAGACCCACTGGATCTTCAAGAACCAAGTGGGTCTGGGTCAAAAAAAAGTGAATAAAAGTGAAAATAAATTAAAAATCAAAAAACACATTTATCACTGATTAAAAATGAAAAAAATAAAATTCCCTACACATGTTTGGTATCGCCGGGTCCGTAACGACCTGATCTATAAAACGGTCATGTTACTTTACCCGAACAGTGAACGCCATAAAAATAAAAAATAAAAAACTATGATGAAATTGAAATTTTGCCCACCTTACTTCCCAAAAAAGGTAATAAAAGTGATCAAAAAAGTCACATGTACGCCAAAATTGTAACAATCAAACCGTCATCTCATCCCGTAAAAATCATACCCTACCCTAGATAATCGCCAAAAAACTGAAAAAACTATGGCTCTTAGACTATGGAAACACTAAAACATGATTTTTTTTGTTTCAAAAATGAAATCATTTTGTAAAACTTACATAAATAAAAAAAAAGTATACATATTAGGTATCGCCGCGTCCGTATCGATCGGCTCTATAAAAATATCACATGATCTAACCCCTCAGATGACCACCGTAAAAAAATAAAAATAAAAACGGTGTAAAAAAAGCCATTTTTTGTCATCTTACGTCACAAAAAGTGTAATAGCAAGCAATCAAAAAGTCATATGCACCCCAAAATAGATGCAAATCAAACCGTCATCTCATCCCGCAAAAAATTACACCCTACTTAAGATAATCACCCAAAAACAGAAAAAACTATGGCTCTTAGACTATGGAGACACTAAAACATTTTTTTTGTTTTAAAAATGAAATCATTGTGTAAAACTTACATAAATAAAAAAAAATTGTATACATATTAGGTATCGCCGCGTCCATGACAACCTGCTCTATAAAATTACCACATGATCTAACCTGTCAGATGAATGTTGTAAATAACAAAAAAAAAACGGTGCCAAAAAAGCTATTTCTTGCTACCTTGCCGCACAAAAAGTGTAATATAGAGCAACCAAAAATCATATGTACCCTAAACTAGTACCAACAAAACTGCCACCCTATCCTGTAGTTTCTAAAATGGGGTTCCTTTTTTGGAGTTTCTACTCTAGGGGTGCATCAGGGGGGCTTCAAATGGGACATGGTGTAAAAAAAAACAGTCCAGCAAAACCTGCCTTCCAAAAACCGTATGGCATTCCTTTCCTTCTGCGCCCTGCCGTGTGCCCGTACAGCGGTTTACAACCACATATGGGGTGTTTCTGTAAACTACAGAATCAGGGCCATAAATAATGAGTTTTGTTTGGCTGTTAACCCTTGCTTTGTAACTGGAAAAAAAATATTAAAATGGAAAATCTGCCCAAAAAGTGAAATTTTGAAATTGTATCTCTATTTTCCATTAAATCTTGTGCAACACCTAAAGGGTTAACAAAGTTTGTAAAATCAGTTTTGAATACCTTGAGGGGTGTAGTTTCTTAGATGGGGTCACTTTTATGAAGTTTCTACTCTAGGGGTGCATCAGGGGGGCTTCAAATGGGACAGGGTGTCAAAAAAACAGTCCAGCAAAATCAGCCCTCCAAAAACCAAACGGCGCACCTTTCACCCTACGCCCCTCTGTGTGGCCGTACAGTAGTTTATGGCCACATATGGAGTGTTTCTGTAAACAGCAGAGTCAGGGCAGTAAAGATACAGTCTTGTTTGGCTGTTAACCCTTGATTTGTAAGTGGAAAAAATGGGTTAAAATGGAAAATTAGGCAAAAAAATGAAATTCTCAAATTTCATCGCCATTTGCCAATAACTCTTGTGCAACACCTAAAGGGTTAACGACGTATGTAAAATCAGTTTTGAATACCTTGAGGGGTGTAGTTTCTTAGATGGGGTCACTTTTAGGGAGTTTCTCCTCTAGGGGTGCATCAGGGGGCTTCAAATGGGACATGGTGTAAATAAACCAGTCCATAAAAATCAGCCATCCAAAAACTCTACGCCCCGCTGTGTGGCCGTACAGTAGTTTACGGCCACATATTGGGTGTTTCTGTAAACGGCAGAGTCAGGGCAATAAAGATACAGTCTTGTTTGGCTGTTAACCCTTGCTTTGTTAGTGGAAAAAATGGGTTAAAATGAAAAATTAGACAAAAAAATGAAATTCTCAAATTTCCTCCCCATTTGCCAATAACTCTTGTGCAACACCTAAAGGGTTAACAACGTATGCAAAATCAGTTTTGAATACCTTGAGGGGTGTAGTTTCTTAGATGTTGTCATTTTTGGGTGGTTTCTATTATGTAAGCCTCGCAAAGTGACTTCAGACCTGAACTGGTCCCTAAAAATTGAGTTTTTGTAAATTTCTGAAAAATTTCAAGATTTGCTTCTAAACTTCTAAGCCTTATAACATCCCCAAAAAATAAAATATCATTCCCAAAATAATTCAAACATGAAGTAGACATATGGGGAATGTAAAGTCATCACAATTTTTGGGGGTATTACTATGTATTACAGAAGTAGAGAAACTGAAACTTTGAAATTTGCAAATTTTTCCAAATTTTTGTTAAATTAGGTATTTTTTGGTGCAAAAAAAATATTTTTTTTTACTTCATTTTACCAGTGTCATGAAGTACAATATGTGACGAAAAAACTATCTCAGAACGTCCTGGATAAGTCAAAGCGTTTTAAAGTTATCAGCACTTAAAGTGACTCTGGTCAGATTTGCAAAAAATGGCCTGGTCCTAAGGTGTAAAAAGGCTGTGTCCTTAAGGGGTTAAGTGGGTCTCCTGAAGAAAGCAAATGTCTGATTTGCTCTTCCTCAGAAGAGAAAGTACCTGAGACCTCTTTTGAGGTGAGTTGAAGCCTCTAACGTTGAAGGAAGTTGTAGTTACGGTTGCCATGGTACTGGTGTTTGAGAGGGTATGTAGTCTTCTGAGCTAAAACTCCTGGGAACAACCTGTGACAAAGTATAAACAAAAAGAACAGCAAAAGAGTCAGTATATTCAGAACATTGGTAGGTCCTGTGAGATGTAATCTTGAAACTGGTTTTAAGGAGGACCCTTTTTTTATGCACGTAAGAATGTGTCCGGCAAGTTTTTTGCTTTTCCTCATGCAGAAGGAATATGCGGGGACAGAGAATCAAAAGTGATTCCTGATCTGGCACCGCAGACCCATGCTCAATAGAAGAAAAGGCATGCTATCTATCTACTTACTGCTAAATACAGGTATCATAGTTTTACAGATCCCACCATTATTGGTCTACAGTAACTTGAGTGGGAGGGGGGGGAAAGAACAGGGGATATTGGTGGGGGGGGGGGGGGTAAGAGGGATGGGTGGGCAGGGGGAAGTTGGGGAGAAGGGTAGGGTTGGCATCTTAATGGTGGGACAGTAACTATCTTTCTGTATGACCTGTATGGTTATTAGCTGAGATTATGATTAGTGAGCGGTCATGGTATCTCCATAACATAATACACCTTACACATGCCCTATGTATGTAGGTATACAGGCATGCAAAGACACCGATGGGCTTGTTGCCAATGATACTTATACATACTGCATCCAGTGGACACACACCGTATCCACAGGGTGCAGACATATCCGATCATATAGCTTTCTGCCACTGAAATGAGTTTGTTCTATGGCAAAATAGAAGATATCAATAATGGATAAAGAATAAGATATGGATAATAGTCAACGATCAAGGAAGTATCATCAGAAATGGTAAAAAATAAGATATATAGGGGGGGAGGGGACAGAGAAGAAAAAGCAAGATCCATTAAAGTGAGAGGGGGGGGTGGGAGGCATAAAAAGAGAGAGATTAAAGAAAAGAGAAAAATGTGAAATGAGATCAAGATGTATAGGCATTATGACTTATGACTCCCTGAAGGAAGAGGAAGATCAGAAGCACATGAATGAATAACTTCACAATTTAGAAGCATCATACGAATTCTTGATAGTATTCTGGGTAAATGTTCCCTCTTGGGTCTGGATCACTCCTCATCTTCTATTTGATATGGAATTCTTGTTCCTTGCAGGAGTCGACCACGGGAGTGGAGGCAGCTGCTTAGTGGAGCTGTCCAAAGGCATCCAAGAGTCCACTGGTATCGGGTCAATGTTGAGGTGGTCCCATGCTTCTGGTAAATCCGACGGGGTTCGGATCGTGCAGCGTCTGCCATCTTTGCTGAATGTGAGTCCGAAAGGAAAAAGCCACCTGTATAATATTTTCTGGTCTCGTAGAAAGTCAGTTAAAGGCTTCAAAATTCTCCTTTTATAGAGCGTAGACGGAGCAATGTCCTGATATAAGGAAATTTTCGTACCTTCGTACCGTAGCTCCTTCCTTTCACGCATCGCTTGGAGTAGGGCTGCAGTGCTTCTAAAGCTGAGTAGGCCGCAAATAACATCCCGCGGCGGTTCGCCTTTCTTTGGGACAGGGCGCAGGGATCTATGGATTCTTTCAATGGTTATGTCCTGATCTTTGTCTGCCCCCAGTATGTCAATAAAAAGCTGCTCTACAGCGGCTTGTAAATCTGCAGCACCTACTGTTAGTCCTTTAAATCGGACATTTTTTCTTCTGCTCGGATTCTCCTGGTCCTCTATCAGCAATAAAGCATTGTTGAGCGATTTAGATTGTACATCCAGGAGATCGGAAACAGTAGACGCCTTGTCAGTTAAATGGCTCTGATTCCCTTCCAGGGATTTGACTCTGTGGCCTAGGGATTTTACGTCTTCCCTAATGTCTCTCACCTCCTGTAGCAGCGGCGCTATTGCCTGCGCCAGAGAGTCCTTAAGGAAGGATCTTGTTAGGATGGTGTTATTATCATCAGGCTGTAGGGTGTCAGCCTCCTCTCTTCCTCCCTCTGCTCCCACATAATCCTCTCCGTCCTCCTCCTCCGAGTCCGGTATCGAGGGCTGCGGCGCCATTTAGGAATTTTGAATTTTTCAACATTTTTGGTAAAATTGGGATTTTTTCATAAATAAAGGTGAAATATATTGACTCAAATTTATCACTATCATGAAGTACAATATGTCACAAGAAAACAATCTCAGAATGGCTTGGATAAATAAAAGTGTTCCAAGGCTATTACCACATAAAGTGACGCATGTCAGATTTGTAAATTTTGACCTAGACACTGGGGCATCAATGACCCTTGGTCATGAAAGGGTTAATGAGGAAAAAAAGTGACTTATTTTATTTATATATTTTTTTTGTCTAATCATGTATTGTAAGTAGAGTTGAGCGAACACCTGGATGTTCGGGTTCGAGAAGTTTGGCCGAACTTCCCGGAAATGTTCGGGTTCGGGATCCGAACCCGACCCGAACTTCATCCCGAACCCCATTAAAGTCAGCAGAGAATCTGGCTTCACGTCAGCAGAGAATCAGTCTCTTTATGCCATAGCAGAGAATCTGGCTTCATGTCAGCAGAGAATCAGTCTTCATGTCATAGCAGAGAAACAGGCTTCACGTCACCCACCACTGGAACAGGCCACTGTCACATATTTAGGCCCCGTCACCCAGACAGAGGAGAGAGGTCCCGTAACAGAGAATCTGGCTTCATGTATGCACAGAATCAGTCTTCATGTCATAGCAGAGAATCAGGCTTCACGTCACCCACCACTGGAACAGGCCACTGTCACATATTTAGGACAAGGCACCCAGACAGAGAAGAGAGGTCCCGTAACAGAGAATCTGGCTTCATGTCAGCAGAGAATCAGTCTTCATGTCATAGCAGAGAATCAGGCTTCACGTCACCCACCACTGGAACAGGCCACTGTCACATATTTAGGCCAAGGCACCCAGACAGAGGAGAGAGGTCCCGTTACAGAGAATCTGGCTTCATGTCAGCACAGAATTAGTCTTCATGTCATAGCAGAGAATCAGGCTTCACATCACCCACCACTGGAATAGGCCACTGTCACATATTTAGGCCAAGGCACCCAGACAGAGGAGAGAGGTCCCGTAACAGAGAATCTGGCTTCATGTCAGCAGAGAATCAGTCTTCATGTCATAGCAGAGAATCAGGCTTCACGTCACCCAACACTGGAACAAGCCACTGTCACATATTTAGGCCCAGGCACCCAGGCAGAGGAGAGAGGTCCCGTTACAGAGAATCTGGCTTCATGTCAGAACAGAATCAGTCTTCATGTCAAAGCAGAGAATCAGGCTTAACGTCACCCACCACTGGAACAGGCCACTGTCACATATTTAGGCCAAGGCACCCAGACAGAGGAGAGAGGTCCCGTAACAGAGAATCCGGCTTCATGTCAGCGCAGAATCAGTCTTCATGTCATAACAGAGAATCAGGCTTCACGTCACCCACCACTGGAACAGGCCACTGTCACATATTTAGTCCCAGGCACCCAGGCAGAGGAGAGAGGTCCCGTAACAGAGAATCTGGCTTCATGTCAGCACAGAATCAGTCTTCATGTCATAGCAGAGAATCAGGCTTCACGTCACCCACCACTGGAACAGGCCACTGTCACATATTTAGGCCCCGGCACCCAGACAGAGGAGAGAGGTCCCGTAACAGAGAATCTGGCTTCATGTCAGCAGAGAATCAGTCTTTATGTCATAGCAGAGAATCAGGCTTCACGTCACCCACCACTGGAACAGGCCACTGTCACATATTTAGGCCCCGGCACCCAGACAGAGGAGAGGTTCATTCAACTTTGGGTTGCCCCGCAATATAATGGTAAAATGAATATAAAAATAGGATTGAATGAGGAATTGCCCTGGAGTACAATAATATATGTTTAAGGGGAGGTAGTTAAAGTCTAATCTGCACAAGGGATTGACAGGTCCTGTGGGATCCATGCCTGGTTCATTTTTATGAACGTCAGCTTGTCCACATTGGCTGTAGACAGGCGGCTGCGTTTGTCTGTAATGACGCCCCCTGCCTCGCTGAATACACGTTCAGACAAAACGCTGGCCGCCGGGCAGGCCAGCACCTCCAAGGCATAAAAGGCTAGCTCTGGCCACGTGGACAATTTGGAGACCCAGAAGTTGAATGGGGCCGAACCATCAGTCAGTACATGGAGGGGTCTGCACAGGTACTGTTCCACCATGTTATTGAAATGTTGCCTCCTGCTAACACGTTCCGTATCAGGTGGTGGTGCAGTTAGCTGTGGCGTGGTGACAAAACTTTTCCACATCTCTGCCATGCTAACCCTGCGCTCAGAGGAGCTGGCCGTGACACAGCTGCGTTGGCGACCTCTTGCTCCTCCTCTGCCTTCGCCTTGGGCTTCCACTGGTTCCCCTGTGACATTTGGGAATGCTCTCAGTAGCGCGTCTACCAACGTGCGCTTGTACTCGCGTATCTTCCTATCACGCTCCAGTGTCGGAAGTAAGGTGGGCACATTGTCTTTGTACCGGGGATCCAGCAGGGTGGCAACCCAGTAGTCCGCACACGTTAAAATGTGGGCAACTCTGCTGTCGTTGCGCAGGCACTGCAGCATGTAGTCGCTCATGTGTGCCAGGCTGCCCAGAGGTAAGGACAAGCTGTCCTCTGTGGGAGGCGTATCGTCATCGTCCTGTGTTCCCCCCCAGCCACGCACCAGTGATGGGCCCGAGCTGCGTTGGGTGCCAGCCCGCTATGAACCTGCTTCATCCTCATCCTCCTCCACCTCCTCCTCATCCTCGTCCTCCTCGTCCTCCAGTAGTGGGCCCTGTCTGGCCACATTTGTACCTGGCCTCTGCTGTTGCAAAAAACCTCCCTCTGAGTCACTTCGAAGAGACTGGCCTGAAAGTGCTAAAAATGACCCCTCTTCCTCCTCTTCCTCCTCTTCCTCCTCTTCCTCCGGAGCCACCTCCTCTTCCATCATCGCCCTAAGTGTTTTCTCAAGGAGACATAGAAGTGGTAATGCTGATAACGGCGTCATCGCCACTGGCCATGTTGGTGGAGTACTCAAAACAGCGCAACAGGGCACACAGGTCTCGCATGGAGGCCCAGTCATTGGTGGTGAAGTGGGTCTGATCCGCAGTGCGACTGACCCCTGCGTGCTGCAGCTGAAACTCCACTATGGCCTGCTGCTGCTCGCACAGTCTGTCCAGCATGTGCAAGGTGGAGTTCCACCTGGTGGGCACGTCGCATATGAGGCGGTGAGTGGGAAGGCCGAAGTTACGCTGTAGCGCAGACAGGCGAGCAGCGGCAGGGTGTGAACGCAGGAAGCGCGAACAGACGGCCCACACTTTATGCAGCAGCTCTGACATGTCGGGGTAGTTGTGAATGAACTTCTGCACCACCAAATTCAGCACATGCGCCAGGCAAGGGATGTGCGTCAAACCGGCTAGTCCCAGAGCTGCAACGAGATTTCGCCCATTATTGCACACCACCAGGCCAGGCTTGAGGCTCACCGGCAGCAACCACTCGTCGGTCTGTTGTTCTATACCCCCCCACAACTCCTGTGCGGTGTGGGGCCTGTCCCCCAAACATATGAGTTTCAGAACGGCCTGCTGACGTTTACCCCGGGCTGTGCTGAAGTTGGCGGCGGAAGGACGTGCGCCAAACAGCTCTCCGCCTGGGGCCCAGCCGCCACTACATTTACCCAGTGTGCAGTTAGGGAGATATAGCGTCCCTGGCCGTGCTTACTGGTCCACGTATCTGTGGTTAGGTGGACCTTGCCACAGATGGCGTTGCGCAGTGCACACTTGATTTTATCGGATACTTGGTTGTGCAGGGAAGGCACGGCTCTCTTGGAGAAGTAGTACCGGCTGGGAACAACATACTGTGGGACAGCAAGCGACATGAGCTGTTTGAAGGCGTGTGTGTCCACCAGCCTAAATGACAGCATTTCATAGGCCAGTAGTTTAGAAATCTTGGCATTCAGGGCCAGGGATCGAGGGTGGCTAGGTGGGAATTTACGCTTTCTCTCAAATGTTTGTGAGATGGAGAGCTGAACGCTGCCGTGTGACATGTTTGAGATGCTTGGTGACGCAGGTGGTGGTGTTGGTGGTACATCCCATGTTTGCTGGGCGGCAGGTGCCAACGTTCCTCCAGAGGCGGAGGAAGAGGCTGAGGCAGTGGCAGCAGCAGAAGCGGCCGAGGCGGCAGCAGCAGAAGAGGTAGCAGGGGGAGCCTGAGTGACTTCCTTGTTTTTAAGGTGTTTACTCCACTGCAGTTCATGCTTTGCATGCAGGTGCCTGGTCATGCAGGTTGTACTAAGGTTCAGAACGTTAATGCCTCGCTTCAGGCTCTGATGGCACAGCGTGCAAACCACTCGGGTCTTGTCATCAGCACATTGTTTGAAGAAATGCCATGCCAGGGAACTCCTTGAAGCTGCCTTTGGGCTGCTCGGTCCCAGATGGCGGCGGTCAGTAGCAGGCGGAGTCTCTTGGCGGCGGGTGTTCTGATTTTGCCCACTGCTCCCTCTTTTGCTACGCTGTTGGCTCGGTCTCACCACTGCCTCTTCCTCTGAACTGTGAAAGTCAGTGGCACGACCTTCATTCCATGTGGGGTCTAGGACCTCATCGTCCCCTGCATCGTCTTCCACCCAGTCTTGATCCCTGACCTCCTGTTCAGTCTGCACACTGCAGAAAGATGCAGCAGTTGGCACCTGTGTTTCGTCATTATCAGAGACGTGCTGAGGTGGTATTCCCATGTCCTCCTCATCAGGAAACATAAGTGGTTGTGTGTTAGTGCATTCTATCTCTTCCACCACTGGGGAAGGGCTAGGTGGATGCCCTTGGGAAACCCTGGCAGCAGAGTCTTCAAACAGCATAAGAGACTGCTGCATAACTTGAGGCTCAGACAGTTTCCCTGATATGCATGGGGGTGATGTGACAGACTGATGGACTTGGTTTTCATGCGCCATCTGTGCGCTTTCTGCAGAAGACTGGATGGGAGATAATGTGAACGTGCTGGATGCACTGTCGGCCACCCAATTGACTAATGCCTGTACCTGCTCAGGCCTTACCATCCTTAGAACGGCATTGGGCCCCACCAAATATCCCTGTAAATTCTGGCGGCTACTGGGACCTGAGGTAGTTGGGACACTAGGACGTGTGGCTGTGGCAGAACGGCCACGTCCTCTCCCAGCACCAGAGGGTCCACTAACACCACCACGACCATGTCCATGTCCGCGTCCCTTACTAGATGTTTTCCTCATTGTTTTGTTCACCAATAATAAGAAAAATATTATTCGGGCCAATGTATTGAATTCAAATTCAGGCCTTTTTTTACAGACACCTAACACTATCTGGCTATCTATTTAGGTACCGTATTACACTAATACAGGCACAGCAGTAATGACAGATTTAGCTGAATATAAATGTGAGGCCTATTTTTTAGGCGCTGTGTGACAGGTATACGTTTAATCACAGAATTAGACTTGGATCTGCACTGTAGCGTGTGTGTGAAGTTTTTCAGAATTACCCTATCAGCACCTTGAATCTAATATACCCTTTTAGGGATAGATTTAAAGTAGGCCTGATACAGCAGAAACCACTAATTTTGAGAATTGCAAATTTGGGAATTGTTTTTCAACCCAGAACAAAAACTGTGCTTTCACGGTCACAAAAAATAACTTGACCAGCTAAAACAGTACAGATTTGGATGAATATAAATGTCAGGCCTATTTTTTAGGCGCTGGGTGACAGGCTCAACTTGCCCCTGATGTAGTATATGGCCAAAAAATAACCACACTATTGATGGTTAAATGCACTTGGGTGACACAGGCTCAGCCTGCACCTAATGTAGTATTTGGCCAACAAATAACCACACTATTAATGGTTAAATGCACTTGATGAAAGCTTGACCCTGATGTAGGATATAGCAAAAAATAACCACACTATTGATGGTTAAATGCACTTGGTGGTAGCTTGTGCTGGCGCACCACAAGCCACAAAATGGCCACCGATCACCCCAGAAAAAAGTGACTGAAAAACGCTCTGGGCAGCCTAAAAACAGTGAGCAATTGAATGGAAGCAGTTCAATGATCCTCAGCTGTAGATCGATCACTGAATGAAGTCTTTTGGAGGAGTTAATCTGCCTCCAAAAGAAAGCGCCGAACACCGAACCCGAACCCGGACTTTTACGAAAATGTTCGGGTTCGGGTCCGTGTCACGGACACCCCAAAATTCGGTACGAACCCGAACTATACAGTTCGGGTTCGCTCATCCCTAATTGTAAGATATATATATATACTGTTTATTATTATTTTTCATCCTTTAATATTCTTTCACGAATTGCAAATTTTTTCTATGTAATATTGTACTTCACATATGATCATGGAGTTATTTTGACTGAACTATATAGAATACTGAATCATGCTTTGACACCATTGTGATCTTATGAATTCTTTACTTAAATTTGTTGTTTATAGAGTGAAATTGTGGGTTCATAATGGACATTTGTCTTACATTTTTATGTCTTGTTTCCACACCGGAACTAATAGCACCCCCCTTGGTTTCGGCGATCCATTGGGGGATGCACTTGTGCGGTTCGGCACTCTGTGGCGTTGGCGGGGCCGTGATGTGTTTCCGCCTTTTGGAACGCATTGCGGCGTCGACTTCCGCCCGGGCGCCATCTTGTGCATGCGCGTTGGTTTGTCCAGCACGTCACTCTTTACCGGCGCCTTCACTCACGCTTGAACCATGCACCAGGGAGAATCCAGGTAATACCTACGTGCGCCCTCCTTATTTCCTCCTCTGATTATTGTTTTATGTATTTGACCATAAGCTACAATTGATAATTGATTGATTCAATAGGGTATATAATGTTGAAACGTTAATGCACATTCACATGGACCTCTGAGGAAGCTAGTATATGCTCTAGCGATACGCGTGAGGGTTTTCTTTCCCCCTTATGGGTCTTCATTCCCTATGTGCCACCACTGTGTTTCTGATAAGTATATTATTGAACAGATTTTAGGCATTTGTTGTTATATTCTTTATAATCTTATACATTGATTGTTCAATGGTGGTACCGGATGTATTTTTGCATATGATTTTACCCACTAGTGGGGAATGCTCCATGAATTGATGTTTTTAATGAGTTTGTTTAGATAAATCATGTTTTATTTTTGGAGGTGCGGTCAAGTTGTGGTATTTCTTTACTTGGTTTAGTTCATGTTTGTTTTTTGATACCAAGGCCTGCACTCCTTTATTATACTCATAGGTGTGCCCCCTGCTGCTTGTTTCATTCTATATTATTGTGGTCTTGGTACATTTGAGCTCACACTAGAATAAGCTGAGCTGCTTATCTCCAGTTACCAGAACCATCACACGACTGCTGACTCCATACGCTCGGTGAGAATAAAATAAAATAGCATTTCCAGTTGAAAGTCAATTTACGAGTAACAGCATTCAGTGTGTATTAATCAAAGGGTTTCTCATTTACCTATTCCTACCTTGATATATTATTAAATACTTTTTGTTTTGGTCCTTTTTAGCATTTCTCCTCTTTTTGTGATTAATTTATTGAATATTTCCTGCAGAGATTTTTTGATTTCCTTATTCCTCAGACTGTATATGATGGGGTTGATGAATGGAGTAAATACAGTATACAGCAGAGATAGGAGTTTACTAGTATTCAGGGTTTGTCCTTCTGTTGGGAAAACGTAAACACTCATTAGAGTAACAAAGAATGTGATGACTACAATGAGGTGGGAGCTACAGGTGGAGAAGGCTTTCTGTCTACTGATTCTGGACTGAAACCGCAAGATGGTGACAATAATATTAGTATAGGATATGATAATTATTGTGATTGGGCTCAGGAGTAAAGGAAAGCTCAGTATATAGTTCACTAAGTCCATAGTATACAGCCCAGAACAGGCAATTTTCATCACGGGAACTAGATCACAGTAGAAATGGTCAATGACATTTGGTCCACAAAACGTCAGCTTTGATGTAAATAAGGTTTCAATAAATCCAAAAAAGAAACTTAACACCCAACACATGGCGGCCAATGTCACACAGCGCTTTTTTGTCATGATAGAAGAATAGAGGAGGGGATTACAGATGGCCACATATCTGTCATAAGACATCACTGTGAGAAGAAGACATTCAGATGCTTCTGTAGAACTAAAAACATACACTTGTGTCATACAACTTATAACGGTAATGGTCGCCCCATTATTCAGTAGGATGTGGAGCATGTTGGGCACAATATTTGCAGTTAAGAAGATATCAGTAATAGACAGCTGTGAGATGAAGAAGTACATTGGGGCATGGAGGTTCTTGCTGGTGGACACCAGGGTGATGATCAGGAGGTTCCCACATATTGTCCCACAATATACCATCAGAATGAGACAGATTAGGTCAATTCTTAAATAACGGCTGCTTTGAAATCCTACAATGAAAAACTCAGTGACCTTAGTCATGTTCTTCTCCTGTATAAATAACAATAAAAGTGTTAGGAGTTAGTTGTCTGATTATCGACTAGAACAAGTAAATCATTAAATGCATTTGTCATTATATTTTATAGGAGTAAACATTAAAGGTGTTGTCTCATTGTGAACACATCCCCTATACATGGGATAGGTGAGGAGTACCGTATCGGAATGGGTCCAAACAATCTCAGAAATAGAGGCCTTGTGTTCTCCGAATGAATGGAGTGATGGTCACTCCACCAAACTGTGGGACTGCCAGAGACAGCTAAGTAAAAGAGCTCGGCTGTCTGTGGCAGCCCCATATATTGGGAAAATGTAGAAACCATCATTATATTCAAGGAACACTGGGCCCTCATTATCGTGATCGCTGATAGCCACAGTAGTTGGACCCCAACCAACCAGAAACATTTTGTGGATATGCTGTAAGGGTTTGTAATAGGACAACCCCCTTAGACAATTGGTAGGCCTAAGGCTACTTTCACTCTAGCGTTTCAACTGGATCTGGCAGGGTTCAGCAAAACCGCTTACGTTACTGATAATACAACCGTCTGCATCAGTTATAAACGGATCTGGTTGTATTATCTTTAACATTGCTAAGACTGATCCGTCATGAACTCCATTGAAAGTCAATGGGCGACGGATCCGTTTTCTATTGTGGCAGATTGTGTTTCCCGGAAACGGATCCGTCCCCATTGACTTGCATTGGGGGTCATGCAAGATCAGTCTAGCTCTGCATCCCAGGACGGTAAGTAAAATACAACATGTTGCGGTTTGCTCTCCGGTATAGAAACGCAACTAAACTGTTCAATTCAATTTTGTCCTCATTGACAATGAATGGGGACAAAACTGATATGTGGTGTCAGGATAGTTCTGTTATGTGAGGGGATTCCGGGGACATGTCTTCATTTTATGTGAGTGACAATAGCTGGGCTAAGGCAATCATCAGATGAATATTACAACTGACGTCCCACTGCAATAGCTGGGATCAGAGAGAATTCTGATGCTGCATGTTTAACCCCTTAGATGTCACAGACAATAACGTACGCCAGAAGGCTAAACAATAAAGTGATTTTTTTCTGTCGATAGGACTATTTTTCCCGTTATGTATAACAGAAACAAACAGAGCCGTTAGGAGCCCCCATAGACATGTATTAGGACCGAGCAAAACGGAATGCATCCTAAAGGGTTGGGTTTTGTATTCCGTCCTAAAATACCGTTATATTCCATTATAACGGAACCTATAACGAAATCCCATAATGCGAATGTTAACCCTAACACTGACAGGCACAAAACACAGGAACTGAGAAATGTCAAATGGAAGTTGCAAATAAATAAATGATTCAAGTTTATTTAAAACAGGAAAATGTATACTTTGGGCTATATTTACACAGCGGTGAAAAAAATGGCTATGAAAAACAGACACTCAGTTTTTCATGGTCATTTTTAAACCAGCTTTGCTTCCATTTTCTGGCAATTTTTCATTGTTTTTTAACAGTCGTTAAAAATTGATTATTTTCATTGGCTTTTTTTATTTAAATCCCAATCCCTGAATTATACATGATGTCCCCCATAGTGGCCCCAGCAGTAATAATGCCCTTATAGTGGCCCAAAGCATTACTAATGTGTCCAAGAATGTCTCCAAAAATTAAGTGTCCCTGAAGTGGCCGCCAATGTCCCTTACAGTGGCCCTCACCTTATTTTTTTAAAGCAAACAATAAAATAAAATAAAGTGAATTACACCACTAATCCTCTTGCACATGCAGAGACAGACACTCCTCTCTTGATACAGAAGGACCTGGATGATGACATCACAATGCTCTCCTAGCATGATCGCTGGGAGCACATGATGACATCATCACATTTGGAATGCAGGTCCTTCAGCATTAGGAGAGGAGTGACTGCCTCTGTGTGTGAAAGTGGATGAGATATATTTTTTTCTACCCTCTTAATGGCCACAGTGATATATTGTTGTGGATGCAGTGTGACATGCAGTATACTTTTATATTATCCAGTATATTTTAACATTTCACTGGCCCCAGCCCCCACAGCAGTTCCACCATCATCTGCATAACAACCACCCAGCCCTGTTTCCTTATTGTCACGAGGAGCAGAGGCTGCAGTTAACAGCCGTGACCGTGTGAGAGAAGGATTTATGATTTTATGAATATATAATGAGAATATTCTGTAGTACACATTTCTGTCCACTAGATGGCTGCAAACCATATGTATGAGAAGGTCAATGAGGGAGGGGGAAGAGGGGATTCTGAAACCACTCCTATCAGGTTAAGGAGCCAATAGCCTCTTCTTAAGGAACACCCCTTTTGTGATGTCATGTCTGCTATTTAAGTGAATGTACTGTGAATAAAAGTCTCGCTCTCGCCTGCCCTCTTCTACCATGGCTAAAGGAGGATGAGAAGATGCTTTCATGAAACCACCTAGTGTCTGGTCTCATTATAAAGCAGTATGCTGTACACATACTTATTCTTCTAATTGATTTGGCACCACACAAAGAAGAAGGAGAGTCGCATGAATTGCGACGACAAAATGGCGCCGAGCGTGGAGCAGATAGCTTGCGTAACTTCCGATTCAAACGCCACGAGAGCGACTTAAACGGAACCATCAGACGAGATCACATGCCGGCAAGGTAAGAAAGCTTTATTTCTTACAAATCTCCTCTGTAACTTCCGCTTTTGGGTTCTCAAGAGTTGAATTGGTGTTATCGCGATAAAAGGGTTCAAGTTATAGCTGATCTGTCTGTTAGAAAGAACCTGTTGAAATATTCCTTCTTTGTGTGGTAGAACATGCTGGAACTAAACGGAAATTGCTAGACAGCTGAGCCGGATATCCTGTGACGTAGAATTGATTCCCAGCCCAATATTCTGACGAGAACTTGGGAAAAGGATTAATACCAATTGTCTCATAGGCAATTGGAAGTTATTAAGATTTTGTATCCCGGTGAATTGACGAGGGGTCTTCACTTTGAGAGATTGTGGGGTCAATACTATTATTTCATTTGAGCTGTGTGCAACTGCGCTTGAGTTAGTGGGTTCGGTGGCGATTACTTATAGTAATCGGATTCCGTTTGAGCTTTGTGCAACTACGCTTAAGTTTGCGGGTTTGATAAGTAGCAATTGTTAGAGCTTTGTGCAACTACAATAATGGGAAATTCGAATGTTGCAGGACAGAGTGAAAAGAGATATTAACGGCGGCTCAGTTGATGCGAGGAAAAGAAAGGAAAAGTTTCAGTTAGAAATAAAAGTTGAAAGCATTCTGTCATACTAAGTAGCAGCGATTTCCGGTATTATCCGTAAATATGCAGTTTTGTGTAAAAGTTCCCCCTAGAGTTTGCAAATGCAGTAGGAGATAGATTAAATTAAAGTTTGTGGAAAACTGTAGATGGAAAGTTGAAAGTAATTGAGGAGAATGGACAATACTGCTATAGTAAGATGGAGGATTTGGGTGTGATAGGGAACAAAGAGAGTTGGCCATGCGGCATTCCCTTCCCCCCACCACATGTGTTGTAACTTTAAAAAAAAAAAAAAAAAAAAAAGAGTAATCCTGGGTCTTGTGGTCCATCAAAGACTACCTATTGCTTTTTCTGTCAGCCACTCCTCTACACCAGGTGCTGGAATGTGCTAATCAGCACCACCCACTGTGCCTTCTGCTCTCTCTATCTTTTCCCCACCCCCCAAAAACTCTTTCCTTAGGCTGAAAATAACCCTTCCCAATTGTATGTCCCATCAGTTAAAAAGGTACCTGCAGTAATTATTCCCATGATGCTAGTTGGAAGTGTCCAGTCTACTCAATCTAGATTGCACCCATTCTAAGTCTTTATTCAGGTATGAGTGAAAGTGTAGGGATATCTGCATCATTATATGATATATGACATATACTATACCCAGTAGTAACATCAATTTTGCCATGATGAATAGCATTCCCAATTCAGAGGACTTACTTATGCTGCTTTATAGAAAATTAGTTAAAATATGGAGAGTTTTCTCATATTATTTATGAGATTTGGAAAATTGAGTCCAATGTAGAGCTGGGGATTTAATGCATAGTGAAGATCAGTGAGTCTGTGATGAAGTGTTTAGATCATCAGTCAGTCACAATGTCATCAGGACAGAGTGTGTGGAGAAAGTTTTCACTAAACTCCAGGAAAGCTGGGTGGATTTGGATTTTTGAGATTACCTTAGCTATGCATGAGAAAATCCTAAATACTGCCTTTGTGTATGATCTTGAGAATCATCTAGAAAGGTCTAGTGTTGGCTAGGCTTGAGTGAAGTTCATTTTGTCCCTATTTTGTCATATTGTTAAAGTTAAATCAAACAAAGACCTAAGGTGGGCGTGGCTGCCTATCAGTCCTCCCCACAAGGGGGCGAGGAAGACTTTGTATGTACTTGCCCACTTCCTCACCTGTGGGAGGAAGACAAATGTTCAGCCCATTCAAATGAAACGCCCATAGGAAATTAACAACCCAGAATCAAATACTGGATCCCTGTTATCTATACAGTCCTTGGGATCTAATTACATTGCCTCATAGCAAACATGTTCCATGATCTCTCATGGCTAAGGGTAGTATCACATGTGTAGGAGCATCTAGTAATGCAATTCCTACTCCTCTCACCAATTAATCACCGTCTTAAGGGTGTGAAAAATTAGATCCGATCACTCTGCTGCATCTGGAAGGGGGGAGGCTGGGAGTAGTAAATAAAAATATAAAATATTAAAAATTCAAATTTAATATCTCCAATTAATAACCACATTTTTGAGTTTCTGGTAGATCATTTCAGGTTCCTGGAAGATGGATCATCTCGGACAGGATATGCTGTTCCTACTTAATCTGATGTTGTCAAGAAAGAACCACTCCGTTCCGCAATGGTAGTGCAGGAGACGGAGCTGAAGACACTTGCTGAGGTTGGTAAGATGGCTGAGGGTAAGACTACTAACATAAAATGAGTGATGCCTTCGGTATCACTCATTGTTATGGTCTAATCTAGTGAAGCAGAGATTTTGTTGGATCCATGGCTAAGCCCATCAATAATGAATGCTGAGTGTATGAAAGATGTTTGATGCCCTGATACTGCCTGAGAAGGTATAGGTTACATTATTACCTGAAGTCTACCCTAAGTGGAAATCTGTGTGATATAGGATGGCTTAAGGCCAGTGGATTTCCAAAAAGTTTGCCTTTTTCAGATAAAGGCTACAGAGGCTGAAAGGAAACATCAAAGGATAAAGGTAGAAGTGATAATAGGACTCTGGAGAGTTGGTAATAAACTCTTCCTTCAGAGGGCGCTCTACCTAAAGAGGATGGATTTAGAACATGGGCAAATCCAGAGAGAGAAGGTGTGATTGGGTTCTGTGGTGGATGACTCCTGGGTTCAACAATGCTGCCACTAGGTGAATGCTGTAATAATGATTTGAGAACTATGGGAGTTCCAGGAAGGCATATGCCAAGGTCATCTTACCCATTTCAGAGACTGCGGATTGACTACATTCAGAACAAAGTTGGAACAGTGTGAATATGTCTGTGTCTGTATTGATCTCTTTCCAGGATATTCGGAGATTTGGCCTGTAGCAAAGGCTACAGCTAAAAGATACTGACTGAGGTGAGAGTACCTATCCCTGGGGTTTTTCTTCCTCCGATATACATCTAACCGGAAGATAGGCCTAAGTCCTTATGAAGTAGTCTTTGGGAATGCTCCTGGATTAGGTGTCTATTTCCCCAATAGTTCCAGATGCAGCATAGTAGTTTTCCAAATTATGTTGTCTGTTGCACAAGTTATTGTCTAATGTGTATTTCCAAGTTTTAGTTGTTTCCTAGAATCCAGACTGTATAGAAGCGATTCATTCTTCACAATCAGGAGATTGGATAGTGGTGAAACAAGAGATGTGTGGAAAGTCCTAGAGCTACGGTTTGAAGATCTACATCAAGTCCTGATAACCGCCACCACTGCTGTCGTATTGCAAGGAGAAACTGATCGTATTGCAATCAAGTGTCAGGACTATAAGAGCCATAATGTTGTTTCATGCCTTATTGTTTGTTCCATATTGTGCAAAGGGGAAATCACAGTCAAATCAAATTCCAACGGTGATATATTATCAAGATGAGTCAGGAACAACTAAGTTGACTTTTGCAGTATAGTGGACTGTAAGACAGATGACAGATAGGACACTTGGTTTTGGTCTGATAAGTACATCTGTGTGACGGGGACTGACCCAGTCTATGGTAATTGTATTTAAATATGACCATACCAACTGTAGATATTGGAAATTAACAGAATGGAGTACTAATCTGAAGTGTTGTGAATATATACCCGTGGAAACTACCTCTAGAGTCAGTAAAGGCGAAGGTTTGTCGCAAAGAATGACTATCCTGAAGGGAACCCCACCAAACAGTTGTAAACATGATGAGTGTAATCCTCTGTTCCTGTCCATTAGAAATCCTATACAACAGGATTCGGGGATATATGTGTTAGGAGCATGTGTAAGTGACCAAGATCCCCTAGGCCAAATTTAAAATATAATGACAAACTGACCTTAGAGACAGGATTTATACAGGAAAGCCCTTTGGTGTTTTCCCTCCAGGATATTGTTCTTACATAATTCAGCTGAAGATGACAAGTAGTGACTCTAACGTTTACTCTGACAGTTGGTTTATCAACCAAAATTATCAAAACGCAGATATCTGGTGATTGTGTGGAGATTTGAAACTCCGACCCAGGATGCAGGTAGAATGAAGTGGCCAATGTACCCTGATCAAGTCCTGATCGGGTACTGATGCCATTTGTTCTATTCTCACCTCCTGAGTGGGATCAAATCAGAAAACATTGTCCGGTCACGACTAAGGAGGTCACTGCCTACATCTTTTGACTCACGTTTATACATGGATACATGGATGCCATAGGAGTCTGTAGTAGAGTTTCTGATTAATTTAAAGCAAAAAGTCAGATAGTTGCAGGATTTGAGTCATTAACTCCCATGATTAGTAAAAATAATAATAATAATTTTTTTGATTGGATTAACATATCTATTGTCATCAACAGAGATTTGTGAATTATATCTGTGATGCTGTTAAGGGAATGGTGGAACAACTGAGCTCTTTTCCAGTGATGACTCTACAGAACCGACTGGTCCTTGACAGCAGAAAAAGGAGGGGTCTACAAGAACGGCTGCATCTACATCCTGGACAACACTGCCCCTGATGGAAGGATCACCAAGGATCTGAAGAAACTGATGGAAGGATCACCAAGGATCTGAAGAAACTGATGAACTTTATCAAATGAACTGACGGGAAAAATTCTGAAATTAATATCATGGCCAGAATAATGTTTTGGGAACTGGTTCAGCGACTACAATGTTATTAGAATTTGGTTTTAATGGGCTGTCATATAGTTCTACATTTTAGGAAAATTGTTTTTGAAAATGTATAATACATCCATGCCCACACTATGTATATGTGCTGTGCCCCTGTCAAATACAAAGATTATTCCATCCTTAAGTAAATAAAACCTTGTTGATGGTTGCGGTGTAAATAGGACAAGGTGAAGGCAAACCCGAAAGGGAGTTGAGGGGACCTGGTGAAGCAATAAGGAAAGTCCAGCTCTTCGCTGTTTAGGGCGTTGGGAGAGTACCTCACTTTGCCTGTTCACCTCTGGTCTATTTCCCGCAAAAGGAGGGATTTGTGAGAGAAGGATTTATGATTTTATGAATATATAATGAGAATATTCTGTAGTACACATTTCTGTCCACTAGATGGCTGCAAACCATATGTATGAGAAGGTCAATGAGGGAGGGGGAAGAGGGGATTCTGAAACCACTCCTATCAGGTTAAGGAGCCAATAGCCTCTTCTTAAGGAACACCCCTTTTGTGATGTCATGTCTGCTATTTAAGTGAATGTACTGTGAATAAAAGTCTCGCTCTCGCCTGCCCTCTTCTACCATGGCTAAAGGAGGATGAGAAGATGCTTTCATGAAACCACCTAGTGTCTGGTCTCATTATAAAGCAGTATGCTGTACACATACTTATTCTTCTAATTGATTTGGCACCACACAAAGAAGAAGGAGAGTCGCATGAATTGCGAGGACAACCGTGCCTACAAAGAATATGTCTTTTCTTGGTGCCGTTTTGGGTGTGGCGGCACAAGCAACTGCACAGTCTCCAACTGAAAACTATAGGAGGCGGATTGTGAGCTGCCGCTATCACAAGTGGACTTTAAAAGTCTCTTCAAGAGAATCTGTTGTGGAGACAGACTTCTGATCTTCACTTCAGTGATTCATTTTCATTCAGACTCATTGAGACTACTGTAACGGATAGTGAAATATTAAACTGAAGATTAGAAGTTTGACTGAAGAATTATCTATTCTGACTGGGACTAAGGGCCTTACGCACTGCAGACGGTGAGTGTTCTGAAGTTATGGAACAGTGCTTGGAAGAGGAGACTCTTCCAGACTACTGGAGCAACCACAAGAAGACCACGCCTTACCATCCCTTCCAGAGAGCAGCAACACATGGTGACACCTCAACTGTGTCCAGGGAACGAAGCAGAGCGTTGGGGCCACCCAAAACCTAGCCACTGCAATTGCCAAAATGAAGGCTTCAGAGGAGATGCTGTAGAGGAGCATTAAATTGGTGGTGTAGATGTGAAAACATCTGTTTCAGCGGATGATGAGGAGCGCTGTTTGCTGCCTTCACTCAGGCCTAGTAAAGTCATGTGATATCCAATGTCAGGACTGGCCTGGCTACCCAACAAGCCCTGTAGAGCACAGTCAACCAGTGTCCAGCACACAGCCCCTTTCTGCCCGCAGACTGCACAGCAACATCATAAGTCATTACAGACAGTAAGTGTAGACCAGTGGTTCTCAACCTTTTCACACCAAGTGACAAGCTGTACGAAAGGAGCACTGAAGGAAGCGAACAGTCATAAATGTTAACCAAATAAGGCTGTTCTCATGCTCTGTTCTAATCCTCTATCAGAAGTTTCTTCAGATTTGAAAGAGAGATTAGCACAACATTCAGCACTAAGCTGCCTGTTAAAATGACAGACACCACATTAGGACCCATGATCAGGGCCGCTGATAGAAATCATGGGGCCCCGTACAGCATACATGACGGGGCCCCCTTCAGCTCCACCCCCTGATCCCTCCTTCAGCCACACCCCTGGCCCCGCCCTTGGCCCCTCCCCAGACGCCGCCTTGAAACAACATGCAGATTTGTCTACAAGTGATATTTATTTTTCTCCAGCCAGTTATAAGTTTTATTATCCAAAATAAATACTGTTTTCAGATGAGAACAGACCTCTTTAATATCAATATGTAATAAAAAAACATTAATGAATAAATGAAGTGGTATTTTGAAAAAATTAGGAAGATTAAACAAATGATAAAGGTGGAAAAAAAACAACAAGCCAGGTCTCGTTAAAGATAGTTTACTGTAGACAACTGGGTAAACATAAGTGCGCCAACAGGCACAAAAACAACAGGAGTCAAACGACCCAAGTTCAGAGTGCAATTGAACATTCACAGTCTGCATATGTGCATATATTTATGGCTTCACCCAAAAACACTGACCAGTTTCACTAGTCCTTTCCCATTTTGCCAAAGGTGTTACAAATTTGTAGTGGACATTCTTCGTACCTTTGCTTCAGCAAACTCATTTATAAGGTCTTTAAAGTTTAGCTGTCTTGCAAGTTCATGCTCATGCCATCCACAGATCCCCCCCATAACAGTCATCCACAGATCCCCCCATAACAGTGTCATCCACAGATCCCCCCCATAACAGTGTCATCCACAGATCCCCCTCCCTCCATAATGGTGCCATCCACAGATCCCCCCCATAAGTGTCATCCACAGACCCCCCGGCCCCCCCCATAAGTGTCATCCACATGACAGACCCCCCCCCCCATAACAGTGCCATCCACGGATCCCCCGCCCTCCCTATAACAGTGCCGTCATGACGTCATCCATATAGATCCCCCCCCCGCCACTCACAGTAGTATACATTAATAAATCGGTGCAGCCGTGCAGGCTGCAGACAGTAACTTTAATTTTAGCACAGGCACAGCGCTCATCTCTTTACTAAAATACTACCTTACATTCAGCTCCTGCCTCCTCCCTCCACCCTCCAGCCTCCAGTAACAAGTGCGGGCGGCAGCGCTCACTCACTGACGTCACGCGCCTGCGCCGCCTAGTGGGAGGAGCAGGCGTGTGACGTCAGTGAGTGAGCGCCGCCCCCACACTGCCTGCTGTTACTGGAGCCAGCCCACTGACAGCAAAAAAATTAAAATGCAGTGCTCCAGACTAAAAAAAATACCTAGTAGCCATTGGCTCCTGAACTGAAAAATTTAGGAGCCAAATCAAATTTTTAGTCGCCAAATCGAAACTGAATCAAATCTTTGGTATCGTGACAACGCTACACTGATCAGATCGGCGTAGGGTTGTTTTGAAACCAAAATTTTGATTCGCTTTCGTCACCATAAAAAATTATTGCGATACTCAATACCGCGCAAAAAAAACCCCAAAAAAAACAAAAAAGCCGCGTGCATTTCGCATTTTATGAAACATTCGGCTCATAATAAAACAGTCCTATGCTATTTTTTGGGATGACAAGGTGACTAAAAAATGGCGAATGCTCACCGCATGGGAGATATTTTTTAATAATTTAATAGTTTGGACAGCGCTATGTAATATGTTTATTTATTTATTGTTTATATATTTTATATGTAAAATTGGGAAAGGGGGGATTTAAACTTAATATTTTAAAGTACTTTCACACTAGCGTTTTTCATTTCCGGCATTGAGTTCCGTCACGGGGGCTCTATACCAGAAAAGAACGGATCAGGTATATCCCCATGCATTCTGAATGGAGAGTAATCCGTTCAGTTTGCATCAGGACGTCTTCAGTTCAGTCATTTTGACTGATCAGGCAAAAGATAAAACCACAGCATGCTACGGTTTTATCTCCGGCGAAAAAAAATGAAGACTTGCCTGAATGCCGGATCCAGCATTTTTCCCCATAGGAATGTATTAGTGCCGGATCCAGCATTCAAAATACCGGAATGCACCCGCACTAAATCCGGACCCATTCACTTCTATGGGGCTGTGCATATGAGCGGTGATTTTCACACATCACTTGTGCGTTGCGTGAAAATCGCAGCATGCTCTGTTGTGCGTTTTTCACGCAACGCAGGCCCCATAGAAGTTAATGGGGCTGTGTGAAAATCGCAAGCATCCGCAAGCAAGTGCGGATGCGGTGCGATTTTCACGCACGGTTCCTAGGTGACAGTCTATTCACTGTATTATTTTCCCTTATAACATGGTTATAAGGGAAAATAATAGCATTCTGAATACAGAATGCATAGTAGAAGGTCAATATAATAAACATTGGTGGCGCAGTGCGCCCCCCCATCACCCCAGTATAAACATTGGTGGCGCAGTGCGCCCCATCACCCCAGTATAAACATTGGTGGCGCAGTGCGCCCCATCACCCCAGTATAAACATTGGTGGCGCAGTGCGCCCCCCCATCACCCCAGTATAAACATTGGTGGCGCAGTGCGCCCCCCCATCACCCCAGTATAAACATTGGTGGCGCAGTGCGCCCCATCACCCCAGTATAAACATTGGTGGCGCAGTGCGCCCCATCACCCCAGTATAAACATTGGTGGCGCAGTGCGCCCCCTCAATATAATAAACATTGGTGGTGCATCGGGCAGTGCCAATGAGGGTTAAAAAATAAAAAAATAATTAACTCACCTCCTCCAGTTGATCGCGTAGCTGCCGGTCTCCTGTTCTTACTTCTTTCTTCAGGACCTGTGGTGACGTCACTGAGCTCCTCACATGATCCATCACCATGGTAATGGGCCATGTGATGAGCTCAGTGACGTCACCACAGGTCCTGAAGAAAGAAGTAATAACAGGAGACCGGCTGCTACGCTATCAACTGGAGGAGGTGAGTTAATTTTCTTTTATTATTTTTAACCCTCATTGGCACTTCCCACTGTGGGGGGGGGGGGGCACACTGTGCCACCAACGTTTCTTATACAAATACAGGAGGCGGGTGCCGGAATCAAATAGCCGGCACCCGACCTCTGTGACAGGGAGCTGCGATCAGCTACAATTAACCCCTCAGGTACCGCACCTGAAGGGTTAACTCAACCGCAGCGGATCGCAGCTCCCTGTCACAGAGGTCGGGTGCCGGCTATTTGATTCCGGCACCCGCCTCCTGTATTTGTATTACAGCTCAGTTTTCTTCATTGGTGGCGCAGTGGCCACAGCCCCTCCTCCTCCTCCTCCCGTCTCTCTTCTTATTGGCAGCGGCGGGGGCAGCACAGGGGGGAGGGAGAGACTCCTCCTGCGCTGCTGAGAACTATCATCATCTCCTGTGCCCGCCGCTGTATTGAGCAGAGCTGCGGCGGCGGGTCTAGTCGCAAATGGCGACAAGACTAAAAAGTCTTGTCGCCATTTGTAAATTCTAAGTCGCATTGGCGACCATTTTGGTCGCCATCTGGAGCCCTGAAATGGCTCGGGAGTCGGCAGCCCGGGCCCCCCTGCCAGCCGGGCCCGGTACAACTGGGCCAGCTGTACTGGCCTATCAGCGGCCCTGCCCATGATAGATGACTATTACTATTTAAATTACATACCACACTACCAAACATACAGGAGAATACACAACTTCATACTTCTTACATCCTCTCATATAGATGTTCTCTTTCCTCATCTTGTCCATTCAGACCAGACTGCCATTATCAATTCTTTCAGCCACATCCCATCTCTGCAGATTTTTCCCCACTTTTTAACCCACCCACCCTGCCTCCCCTCCATACTGTACCCACTGTGCTCCCCAATACTATACTGCATAAACAGATAGATCCCTTGAAAATATTAGTACCCCACAGACCCCCAGTGCCTCCTTCAATAATTATGGATATACAGTGCATTCAAAAATAATTGTGCCCAGCAAATACTGCCCCTGACAATAAAAGTGCTGTAAACATTGTGTCCCCCCAAAATAATTGTTGTAAACTGATACTGTGCCAGGGTGCCCACAGCAACAGTACTCCCACCAATAGTAAAAATTCTCTACCAGAGCACCCTTAGTGGTAATAGTGCCCCTATAGTGCCCCAAATAGTTTCAATTGGTCCCCCATTAATAATAAAGCCCCAGATAATGCCCCCAGTAGTAATAATGCCCAATAATAGTGACCCCAGTGAGACCCATTTTCCCCATAATTCGTCCACCCTCCATTGTGACCCAACAATATGCTGTCAAAGAAACATAAAAACACAAATACTTGCCCTTCATACTGCTGTCAGTGATGCAGGTCTGTGATCCGAGCTGTATCTTGCTTGGGCTTAAGCCTTACAATGATGATGTAATTGAGCCGTCTGTTCTGGCCTCTGATAGGCTACAGGCACTAGGGCTAAAGCCTATCAAATTGGCACAAGTAGGGTTTCTACACTTTTGTTTCCAACTTGCTTGAAAATTGTAACAGATGAATTTGGATTCATTAAAATGTTTATTAGTAGAGAATATTAATAGTTTTGAGTGAATCAGCATCCATGAAGTAGACTTTGATCCGAATTTCAAGGATAATTTGATTTGCTGCAAAGACGAATTACCTTGTGCTTCGTGATAACAAATCGATTTCCCCTAAAATGGGTTAAAACAAAAAAAAAATGTACCTCATCAGTTTGAGCACGAAGAGACGGCTGTAGCCATCTTGATTGAAGATTTCGTGCGAAATCCTATGCGTGGTGCGGCTGATGTGGTGATGCCATCACGGGCCACGCAAGATTTCACACTGGATCTTCAATCAAGATGGCGGTGACCGGCTCATCGCAATTAAATGGATGAAGTAAGTATGATTTTATTTATTTTATTATACCCTTTAACCCCTTCCCGACATATGATGTAATAGTACGTCATAGTGGGAAGTGACTTCCCACAATTTGACATACTAGTACATCATGCTGATTGCCGGGCATGGGAGTGGTGTGCATCCAATCAGCACAGGAGCCAGGCAGTCACTGATAGCCAGGCCCCTGATGTATTTGCTGGCATTGCTGTAAATGCTGATGCCAACAAATTAACCCCTTCTATGACACAGTCATCACTGGTGAAGATATTTGCAGTCAGTCAGGGTTCCAACCTGTCCCTGCTCTGCGGTTCTGGGGACTCGATGGGTGAGAAGGCAGCCTGATGCCTTGCAGAGACATCGGGACATGCCATCTACGGAAGCCTAGGAGATCCAGCCCCAGGCCAACTTATGGTAATAAACTAACAGGCAATGCATTACAATACAGATGTTTTTAATGCATTGTAGAGGGGATCATACCCTTAAAAGTTGAGTCTCAGAGTGGACAAATTTAAAGTAAAACAAAGTTAAAAAAGTGATTTTAACAATAATAAAAAAACACCCCTTTCCGTTAAAGTTATAAAGAAAAAGAAATAAATATCCACATATTTGGTAACGCTGGTCATCTCTATAAAAATATCACATAATCTACCCAATTAAACACAGAGAAAAAATAAAACTAAAAATGGTGCCAAAAAACAAAACATTTTTTCCCCCTTACATACATCACAAAAAGTGCAACACCAAGGGATCAAAAAGTCATATGTACCCCATAATAGTACCAATAAAACTGTCACATTATTCTGAAAAAAATTTGCCTCTACATAAGACATTTGGGGAAAAAATAAAAACAATATTACTGGAGACACTAAAATATTTTTTTGTTTTAAAAATGCTTTCATTGTCTTAAAGTGAAATAAATTTCAAAATACATATTAGGTATTGCTGAATTCGTAACAATCTGCTCTATAAAAATTTCACCTACCCCTTCAGGTGAACGTCATAAAAATAAAAACTGTGCCAAAACAACCAATACAGTAATTTAGAGGGAAAAAAATTATATATACCCCAAAATAGTATCAATAAAATTGTCACCTTATCCCGTCGTTTCCAAAATGGGGTAAATTTTGGGGAGATACTACTGTAGGGTGCATCTGGGGGGGCTTCAAATGGAACATACAGTAGTGTCTAATAGCCAGTCCATAAAAATCTGCCTTCCAAAACCAAATGCGCTCCGTTCCTTCGGCTCCCTGCTGTGCCCCCATACAGCAGGTTACGACCACATGTGGGTTTTTTCTGTAAACTGTAGAATAGATTTTGAGTTTTGTTTTGGCTGTTAACCCTTAATGTGCTACAGAAAAAATGGATTGAAATGAAAAATCTGTCAAAAAAGTGAAATTTTGAAATTTAATCTCCATTTTCATTTAATTCTGTGTAGTTTCTATAATGGGGTCATTTATGGGTGTTTTCCACTACGTAAGCCTTACAAAGTGACTTTATAACTGAACTGGTCATTAAAAAGTGGTTTTGGAAATGTTCTTAAAGAATTGCTTCAAAAATTCTAAGCCTTTTAATGTTGACATTTTCTTAACCTCATCCGGACACAGGGCGTACAGGTGATAGGAACAAGGTGCCTGCTCAAATCATTGAGCAGGCACCTTGGCTAAATGCGATCGCCGCATACCACAGGTCAATTCAGACCTGCGGTTTGCGGCTTTTTTATGTTGCGGGCAGCAGCGGCGGTGCCATCGGGTCTCTGTGGGGCTGTAGGGGGGACCCGATGGCATGGGAGGCAGCGCAATGCCTTCCTGAGGCATCTGCGCTGCCTTCCGGTGACGAGTCTGTGAACACCCATATGGACACAACGTTTCGGCTCAATCACTAGAGCCCTTTCTCAAGCAGCAATAAAACAATCAAGATTGAGAAAGGCTCTAGTGTTTGAGACAAAACATTCTTCTGTTTTATCTTTTTGCTTCATGAGAGTGCTGCTGATTTATTTTTATTATTTTTATTATTTGGACTATGGTTCCAGTCCTTTGGGCTTGCACCTCTGTCATCTATCTCATATCTGTCTATTTTTGAGGTGAGAAAGGTGACAGAGGAAATGCCCATTTCTCTTCTGTAATGCATGAGGCGGGATATTTTTATGTATTTGTTCTATGGGTGGTGTGACATTGTGGTGCGAGCTAGGTCTGAGAGTCTACTGGGGGGGCCTATAAGGGGGGTCGCTCCACAATTGTGGGGTTGTCTAACCATTTGGTGTCTCGACAGTTAGGAGCCGTCTCTCCAGTTTTGGAGTGATGACCTCTTTCTTCACTTCTCTAGTAATGCCACATTATTTACACACCGTTACCATTTTAATGAGGAGACCCCTCTGTTTCTGGTTGACTTAAGAACCTAAGTATCCAGTATTATTTTCTATGTTCTCGTCTCTTTTCTATATTTAGTTTAATTTAATATATGCCGGCCCTCTGTAATTGCCCTACAAGCATGTTTGCCCTTTTTCAATAGGGTGTTAGCGCCATAGTAATAGCTAGAGAGCTTGTCGGTGATTACTGACTATAGAACATTTTGCCCTCTTGTTTCCCTTTTCCAAGATGGCTGCCGCACAGTCCAGAGTGGCAGAGTGCATGTCAGACATGCTCCATACACGTTTGGCTTTCCTCTGCCTCCTCTATTTTTCCTTGACATGCACATTGGCGCCAGGTGAACGTCGTTATCGGTGTGCACACATCTTGTTTGTCCCCTGGTGAGCCTAATCTTTAGATCTATTCATTTAATAGTCATTTGCATATGAAGTATACAGGTGTAATCAGGTTTTGTAATGCATATTAATCATGGTATTATGTGATTTGGTGTACTCACTGTATTATGTATAGGGATATGATAATTATGTGCACAAGTCTATGAATACATTATGATGTACTATGGCACCATGCACTTTTTATGGCACTTTTCAGCAATTTGCTTTAGTTTTTTATGTTTAATTATGTATATTCATTAATGACTCATTGCACATGCACTTTGTATATATATATATATATATATATATATATATATATATATATATGATCTGTTCACATGTATAACTGCTTGAGAAAGGCTCTAGTGTTGAGCCGAAACGTTGTGTATCTGTCACGAGGGTATCAAGAGCCACGTCTGACTCCGTTATACCCGGGGTCAGGAGGTCGCAGCGGGTGGCTGCGCGCTCTATATCTAAAGATCATGTTGTTTCTTAGTGATTGTTTTCTGTGTTTGCCTTGCTATCCTTTTTGTCTCAATCAGGGATCCGTAGCTTCTCCTCCTCAGCTGTTTCTTGTCTGCCACTCCCAACCTCCTTATATTCTCCCCTCACTCTTCTCTAGTTGCCAGTTATAGAGCTTCCTGCCTGGACATCTATACTGACCCACTGGAGTTGTGAATCCTGGTTGTCGTTCCAGAGTGCTACCCTCCGGATCCCTGTTGGGCTTCTTGTTGTCTCCTGTTGTCGCCCACCTAGGATTATATGTTGAGTTTGTATTGTCTGTCCTTCCCTTGGTGTTTTCCTTTAGAGCTAGTGGTGCGGACTAGTGTTCCCACCGCCCTGTTCACTATCTAGGGCTCAGCTTAGGGAAAGCCAGGGCTTTAGGCACGTGATCGGCGTACGGGTGAGGAACCCGTCTAGGGACGTCAGGGCAGCCAGGTGCCAGCCACTAGGCCACTAGAGTCAGGGGTCACCACCTTCCCTCTCACTTGGGCAGGGCCTTCCTTGTTCCCTCCCTCTGCGTCACGTATGTGATAGTCACGCCGACCGTGATAGTATCCACATGGGTGGATAAAAGCATTTTTTCTATTTTTACTGATTTTGGAGTGCTGCCTTTTTGCTACTCTATCTGTCTATCTATCTATCTATTTATCTATCTATTTTTAAATGTATATAATCCAGCTATTTTCACACTGGCCTCTAGATCAAATAATAGATCTCGATTTCATGTTCTCTACAGGTAACAGCTGTTTTCATTATCACCACAGGCAGAATTACAATGAGGAGTAACACCTCCGTATAGATAACAAAGGATCCATCACTCAGAATAGGCAATATCACAGCTTATCTGCTCCCTCCTGAACTCTGCACAGGTCACACAACATCCTTAGAAAACTCTTCCATAGAGGTCAATAGGGTCAGCTCCTGTCCATTGTGTCTGTGGCCCATGTTGCTGCTCTGAGGAAGTCTTAACATGTTTTACATCTAGAGACCAGTGCAGGATTTTATTTATTTTATTTATTTATTTTAAAATATAGTAATAAGGAAAATTAAGAAAAAAACACACCAAAAATTCTTAAAAATGTGTTTAACACATACTGTATACAATCCAATCAAGGAATAACTTACTGTAGTCTCTGCAGCAACGGCAATGCTCCGCTAGATATTATGGTCAACACAAATGTGCACTAATACTTACCGAATACTCCATATAAGTATGTGCCAAAACTTGCACCAAAGATTTCCAATAGATGATCTGCACCAGAAGTATATCCAAGAGATCTGCACCTAAACGCTCTAGAGAATAAGTAATAGATGAGATGCGCCAACAGTATGAAGGTCATGAGATGAAATTTGTCCACAGATGTAAATATCACTCCCCCAGTTCGGGGCTTATAGGACAAACTCACCACTACTTGTGTAGATAGTTGGTCTCACACGCTGCACGTCCTGTCGTCGTCCTCAGAGTAGTCCGCCTGCAGTGTGCAGAGGGCTCAGTACAGTTATTGGACTGGCTGCACCGCTTGGTTCCACAGAGGCTCGTATATCGGATGCCTTGTTGGTTTAGAGCTGGCCGCCAGGTAAGTTCTCGGTGCACATTACTAATAGTGCTGTCAAGATGACAAAAAGCAATATTTTCCGTTCTGTCAATAAGACCAGAAAAAAAGATGCAGGTTTACCAACACAGAATTAAAAGAAAACATTTTCTACTTATTAAAGCTTTTCCAGTAGTTTAATAAAGTGGAGGGGTCAATGGTAGTAACTTACACACACAGCACTGCTACACACACACCTGAGAAACAGCTCTGCTACACAGCTGGCAGAGACACACAGGACAGCTGCATACACCCCATGACCAACATAGCTATACTATACAGATAACTATATATATATGGGCACATTTATTAAGACCAGCGTTTTAGATGCCGGTCTTAATAATCCCTATAGCTGGTAGTGAATCGCCGAAGTTATGAAGCGTCGGCCTCTGTATAACTTCGGTGGATCCTCCGCCAGTTCTAAATGTAAGACATCTTCCAAGCTTCTTACATTTTGACCATTTTCCATTCCTGAAACAGGTCCATCTGCTTCCCTGCCCACGTCAAACCTACTTTTTTAGACCTGACGTGAGCGTTTAGATGTCGCAGAATTCAATTCCACAGATTCAGTTCTTACAAAAAAGAAGCTTTGACGCTTCTGGAGACTGAACTTTTTCTTCTCCAGTCGGAGGCAGTGCCCCCTTGTCTTTTAAGGGCATTTTATATGGAACAGTTTTTCACAGTATATATTTGTATAGATTAATCATGTCCCCCCTTAGACGTCTCTTCTCAAGACTAAATACATTTTATTTAAATCTTCTCATAACTAAGACCCTCCGTGAACCTTATCAGTTTAGTCGCTCTTCTCTGTACTTTTTCCACCTCCAGGACGTCCTTTCTATGGACTGATGCCCAGAACTGAACTGCAGATTCCAGATGAGGCCAAGCAAACGCTTTGTAAAGTGGTAATATTACATCCCTGCCCCACGAGTCCATGCCTCGTTTAATGCATGACAATATCCTGGTGGCCTTAGAAGCTGCTGACTGACATTGTATGCTGTTATTTAATCTACTATCTACAAGGACACCCAAATCCTTCTCTGTAAGTGATTCTCCCAGTGTTACATCCCCTAGGACATATGATGCACGGAGATTATTACTACCAAGATGCAGAACTTTACATTTATCCACATTGAACCTAATTTGCCAAGTTGATGCCCAATCACTCAGAGTGTTCAAGTCAGCTTGTAGTTTGTGGACATCTTCCATAGACTGCACAGTACTACACAGCTTAGCGTCCTCGATATCATTAATAAATAAGTTAAATAATAGAGGACCCAGCACTGAACCTTGAGGTCACCACTTATAACCCAGGACCACTCTAAATAGGAAGCATTAACCACAACTCTCTGGACACGGTCCTTCAGTCAGTTTTCAATCCAATTACAAACTATACTTTCCAAGCCTATAGACTTTACTTTACCTAGTAAATGTCTATGAGGGACAATATTAAAAGCCTTTGCAAAATCCAGAAACACTACATCCACAGCCGTCCCTCTGTCCAGGCTTCTACTCACCTCCTCATAAAAACAAATCAGGTTAGTCCGTCAACTTCTGTCCTTGGTAAACCCATGCTGGTTATCACTTATAATATTATTTACAGTCACATACTCCTGTATATAGTCCCTTAAGAGTCCTTCAAACATTTTCCCACAACAGAAGTTAAACTAACTGGTCTATAATTACTTGTGGAGGACCTAGATCCTTTTTTGAATATGGGCACCACATTTGCCTAGCGCAAATCACTTGGCACTGTACCTAGAGAATCTTTAACAATTATAAACAGGGACACAGCAATGACTGAACTGAGCTCTTTAAGAACTATTGGGTGTTATCCATCTGGATCCGGATCCTTGTTCACACTTACCTTATTTAACTTAGCTTGGACCATATCTACTGTTAGCCAGTTGACTATATTACTGGATGAACTAACCGCCACAGCACCACAGATATCAGCTCCTTTCTCTTCTTTTGTATATACAGAGCTAAAAAAGCATTTAGTAAATCTGTATCTTCCTTATCTTTAGTGACTAACCCCCCTTTACAGTTATTTAGGGGACCTACCTGCTCAGACCTTGTTTCTTTAGCATTTCTATATTTAAATAACTCTTTGGAATAGCCTTCCTGCAGAAGTGGTAGCTGCAAATACAGTGAAGGAGTTTAAGCATGCATGGGATAGGCATAAGGCCATCCTTCATATAAGATAGAGTTAAGGGGCTATCCATAGTATTTAGTATATTGGGCAGACTAGATGGGCCAAATGGTTCTTATCTGCAGACACATTCTATGTTTTTGTGTTTTGGGGATTTGTTTTGCTCTCTTTTGCCACCTACTGTTCATTTTGTATTTTTGCAGATTTTATCTACTTTTTACAGATTTTATTAAGCACTTTGTAATCTTCAAAGCCTACAGCTGACCCCTCAGATTTTTGTTTTAATAAATGCCCTTTTTTTCATTTATTGCCCTTTTTACAGTAGCTGTAAGCCATGGGGGGGGGGGGGGGTAATTTTAACAGTTTATACTTGTTACCTACAGGAATAAATTTTCCTCTGCAATTACCCAATATAGACATATATATGATAGACCATAGATGATGAACCTATGGCACAGGTGCCAGAGGCGGCACTCAGAGCCCTCTCTGTGGGCACCCGCACCCTGGAAAAAGTCTATGGTGTACCAATATGCCTTAGACTTTTCCTGCCATTCATCAGCGCAGGGCGCACTATGAACAGCGCAGGCAGCACACTTAATGTAGGCGGGTTATTATAGCTAAATGATAAAGTACATGGAAGATACACTATACTGGACTGTAGTGTTCAGGGTGAAGTGCCATGTATGCTCTTTGCGATAAATGGGTGGGTTTTGGGTTGCAGTTTGGGCACTCGGTCTCTAAAAGGTTTGCCATCACAAGGTAAGTATGTGTTAAGGGTAGTGTTGAGCAAATTGAAGTCAAACAAATTGACTTTGATCTGAATTTCAGGAAATATTTGATTTGCCACAAAGCCAAATTTCCTTGTGCTTCGTGGTAACAAATCAATTTTTCCTGAAATGGTGGTAAAGAAAAAGAACAAAAAAAAACAACAACATACTCATCTTATCCATTTTCTCACAGAGCTATCTTATTTGAAGAAATTGAGAGAAATCTCATGCACAGTGATGTGTGACATCAGTGATGACGTCACTGTGCCTGCCCAGCGTGATGACATCATCGGTAACTTCAAATAAAATGGCCAGGAAGGCCCTGAAAGGCGTTAATTATAATATCAGATGCCACCATTAGCGATGAACACGGCATCTGAGTGGTTCAATGATGGCGGGGTGGCTCCATCACCGTTCCCCGTCATTGTGCCCGCTACATACAATGGAATGTGATTAGTGACAAAGTCATTCGTAACAAATTGAATTTCGACAAAGCAGCCAAATTGAATTTTTGATAACTTCACTGATTTCTAGTGAAGGGAAAAGCAAATGGTTCTTTTTTGCCATTTATTCCCCGCTTATTTTTATAATAGGCTGCTTGATCCCTTCTTCACCACCACTTGCAAGTAATGAGATGGCACAAAACAGCACATCACACAGAGTGCACTAGGACTCGGGGCGGTTCTGACTTCGGCAGTAGACGTCTCCCCTCCTCTTATTGGCTCTGCTAGGACAGCGTCAATTTTTGCTCCAGCACTTCCCCATATAATGATCGGGAATGGGCTGGTTTGTACTACATCAGAACACTGCTAGGACTGTTACTTTTCTGGGGACCTGGTGCTGCTCATACTGCAGGGGACACAACTGTACCGCTATCTGCTGCCCATCATTATATTGAGAAGGAGCAGTCCACCAATATTACAATTACAGGATGTTTACCTTATTTCATTAGGGATATCAATAAAGTTATTTCTTGTTTTGTTTTACCGTCCTTTAGGGCTCATGCACCGACCGTAGGTATTTTGTGGTTCGCAAAACACTGATCTGCAAAAAAAAAATAAAAAACAGGCGACGTCCGTGTTACATCCATTTTTTTTTGCAGATACATTGTAACAATGCCTGTCCTTGTCCGCAAAATGGACAAGAATAGAACATATTCTATTTTTTTGCAGAACAAACTTGCAGACATATGGATACGGAATGCACATGTGTCAGGACACAGACAAAAAATACCGTAGGTTCGTGTGCATGAGCCCTTAGGCAGTGAACCTAATCTCACTTTTCTGCCGTACACATAGACCACATTGAAAAGTGGCGTGTCTCCGTAAGATTGCAGAAATGTTGAAATAAAGTCGCAATTGTCATGTCGTGTGGTATTTTTAGACCAAAAACCTATTCGGTTTGATAAATGACCTCCAATACGTCTTTCTTGCTGTTAATTGTATTTGCACGTGTAATCAGTTATTACTACCGTACACATTACAGCATTGAGCAACAAACACAATAATAATTAGAGATGAGCGAAGTTTTAAAAAATTCGATTCAGCTGCTTTGCCAAACTCCAACAAGAAATTTGATTAGTTACGAATTACTTTGTCATGAATCACATTGCATTGTATGTAGTAGGCGCAAAGATGAGAACGGCCATGGCGTCGCCCCCGGTCATTGAACCCCTCAGATGCCACATTTTTCCCCCATTTTAGGAAAAAAAATTATTAATTTCCACAAAACAATAGGAAATTCACCTTCATGATGAAACAAATTTTTCCTGAAATTTGAATCGAAGTCCACTTCATTAACTACGATTCACTCAACACTGATAATAGTAATAATAATAATAATAAATCAATGACAGCAATAAACCTACCGTGTCACACATCTATTCCTGCAATGACTGAGAGTCTCCACACTGAATATATGACCTTACATCAGATTTTAGGGATTTTCCTGACAGATGACTTCTTTATTGATGATATGTTCCATTCCTTGTTTCCACGTAAATATTATAATTAAAAAATAAATAAAAAAATTACAATGTAATGCAGCAGCTTTCTGGTGTAGAGGACCTCCGGGAGGTTCACAGGAGCAATGTCACTGCCTGTATATATAGTATATCCACATAGTGAAGAGAATGGGCTGTGGAAACCAATTACCATTACCTCATGTGTCTTCTGGGGCCGAGATCTCTGAGGAGGAAAACTTCATATGTGCTGTCAAGAGGTCACAAAGTTTCCAAAGTAAAAAAGTAAAACTTTATCAAAAGCAAATAACCAAGAAATAAAAAGTTTACTGACACTTTCAGAGAACTTTTCAGAATAAGCTGCCATGTGTGTACATGAGGAATAACACAATATCTGGCCATTATATGACTTGTATCTCCATTTTAGCTGATTTTCCCTCTATAGTCATACCACCCAACTTTTGAAAAGCACACTAGGCCATACCTCTAATTCTGCCCAAAATATAATCATACACACCCAGTCCCCTTAATACCCCACATAGTAATTATTACCCCAATATGCCCTCTCACAGCAGTAATGCCCACATTGTTCCCCCTCACAGTAGTTATTCCCAGATTTGTGCCCCATTCACAGTAGTTATGCTCAGATATGTCTCCTTCACAGTAGTTATGCCTACATGTATCCCCTTACAGTAGCTATGCCCAAATGTGCCACCTTTACAGTAGCCATAACCAGATGTGCCCCTTTCACAGTGTTTATTCCCAGAAATGTGCCTCCTTCACAATAGCTAGGTCCAGATATGTGCCGACTTCACAGTAGTTATGCCCAGATTTGTGCCCATTTCACAGTAGTTATGCCCAGATCCCTCACAGTAGTTATGCCTATATGTATCCCCTCACAGTAGTTATGCCTATATGTATCCCCTCACAGTAGTTATGCCTATATGTATCCCCTCACAGTAGTTATGCCTATATGTATCCCCTCACAGTAGCTTTACCCAGATGTGCCCCCTTCACAGTAGATATGCCCAGATATGTGCACCCTTCACAATAGCTATGCCCCCATTAAAACAAAAATAAAATATACTGACCTAGTTCCTCCAATGATCATTACAGCTCACCCTGCATAGGCAGCAGCAATCAGGATACTATTACACATCGTGATGCTGGTCTGTGTAAGGGGAGTCCACAGGTTGATTCCTGGGCCAGCACCACTCCTCCTACACAGTCCAGCAGAGCGGAGCACCGGCAGCTGAGCTGAATGGTGAAGCAGGGAGCCGACGGTCCCCAGCTTCACCATTACAAACAGTCTCTGCGTTCTATGGATTCAGAGACAGCTGAGAACGGGGCATACCTCAACCATTCTGGGACAGAGAGAAAGCCACTCAAATCCGGGTCTGTCCCGCCGGATCTGCGACAGTTGGGAGATATGCTATAAGATTTATTTATAATTCTTAATCCTCCCTTAGTTTGTGGGCTATCTAACAGGATCATGTCTGCCCAGAGACTACACAATGAGACAACAGATTCTGCTCCACAGCTACTTCTCACTCACAAAGAGTCACTTGAAAGAACCAGAGTACACATTATAGAGATATTATGAACAGAAGTGATGTGAATAAAGCACTTGGGTGAGATATAACACTTACTTTTAGCTTCTGAGTCAGATATGCATTTATCTCGCAATGTACTGTTCACTAGTGTTGGGCAAGCATGCTCGGCCGAACACTAATTTTACTCGAGCAGCGCGATGCTCGGCACATCGCGGTGTTCGGCTGCATACTGCGTGTGCTTGAGTGCGATGCTCGAGTCTCCTCCCCACATGTTTTTTGGGCTGCTACACAGCCAATAAACGTGCAGGTAACTACTGTCATTCACTATTACTCCGTAGCCATGTGGGCTACTGGCATTACAGTGATTGGTTGGCCGGAACGCGTCATCAGGTGTTATATAGCACCCGATGACACGTGTTCGGCTCAGTATTAGTCAGGGAGAGCTGTGCTGAGGAAGGGACAGATTGTGTAGGGAGTGAAATAGGAATATTTTAGCTTTTATACTTGTTTTAGACCCAAAAGTCATTTTTAAGACTATTGTTGTGTGTGGCAGCAATCTATATTTTTAGCACAACCTGCACTAAATTGCTAAAACTTGTTAAAGACCCAAAAGTTATTTACAGGGAACCTGTCACTGGGATTTTGTGTATAGAGCTGAGGACATAGGTTGCTAGATGGCCGCTAGCACATCCACAATACCAAGTCCCCATAGCTCTGTGTGCTTTTATTGTGGAAAAAAAAACGATTTGATACAAATGCAAATTAACCTGAGATGAGTCCTGTACGTGAGATGAGTCAGGGACAGGACTCATCTCAGGTTAATTTGCATATGTATCAAATCTTTTTTTTTACACAATAAAAACACACAGAGCTATGGGGACTGGGTATTGCGGATGTGCTAGCGACCATCTACCAACCCATGTCCTCAGCTCTATACACAAAATCCCAGTGACAGGTTCCCTTTAAGACTATTGTGTGGGGCAGCAATATATATTCTTAGCGCAACCTGCGCTAAATAGCTTGCAATTGTTTGGCCGCTGCAGACAGTGACATTATCTGCGCTACATCTCCTGTCTAACGTGTGCACAGCCTAAAAATATCTGTAACATCCAGTGTACTTATTCCATAGACGGTGTCCAATGCGGACAGTTACATTACCTGCGCTACATCTCCTGTATAACATTTGCGTATCCGAAATATCAGTGACATTCAGTCTAATTTTTTTGCTGCTGGTGGCAGCGACATTACCTGCGCTGCATCTCCTATATAATGTTTGCCCATCCTAAATATCAGTGACATTCATTCAGTGTAATTTTTTACTAGCCGCTGGTGACAGCGACATTACTTGCGCTATACCTCCTGTTTAACGTGTGCACATCCTAAAAATATCTGTGACATTCTGTGTCTTTTATTTGTGCATACACTTACAAAACCTGCGCTACTGTACGTGTGACATACTTGAGAGCATATATACCATTTACTGCAAGGTGAGCAGTAAGGGACAGTGAAGTGGCTGTGTTGCTGATGGTGCACGCAGAGGCTGTAACCCTGGGCACGGTAAAACTGTGCCTGCTGCCAGAGTGCAAGAAACAAACTCATCCACGATGCCTAGCTTCATGTCCCAGTTTGCAGGACAGATCGCTGACACCACTCTCAAAGTCAGACCAATGGTACCAGGTGGTCGGTTGGATTGCAGCAGATAATGGTTGGATTGCACTCAGTTAAGCACCACCATGTCTTCCATAAAGTTCAGTCTCAGTAGCCACGAGTCTGATCAACAAAATCCTCACCCTGATACTCCTTCCAACCACCATGTATAGTCTGGCCAAACAAGTGATCCCAAGCCTGCTTGAAGAGGGACATGAGGAGATCTTGTACCCTGATTCCCAAACTCTGGAGCATCCACAGTCAGAAAAAGGTGACGGTGAGGAACGACAATTAGTGTTTCACGAGGTGGATGATGAGGATGAGACACAGTTGTCAATAACTGATTTTGTTGTTAGGTCAACAAGTCAGGGCAATGACCAGAGTAAGGAAGTGGAAGAGGAGCTGCTAGACGATGAAGTCACTGATCCAACCTAGGAAGGTGGCAAGTCGAGCGAGGACAGCAGTACAGAGGGGGAGGGATCCCCAGCACTGCAACTGGCTGGAAGAGGCATTGGGGTGGCAAAAGTGAGAAGACTGGCCACACCAAACAGGCCCGCAACTGTTCCCCGGAGCACCCCCTTGCGGCAATCTACCTTGCCAACGGGTAGGTGTTCCGCAGTCTGGCGCTTTTTTGAGGAAAGTGCGGACGATAAAAGAATTGTCATTTGCAACCTGTGCTGTACCAAAATGAGCAGGGGCGTGAACACTAGCAACCTCACCACCACCAGCATGATCCGCCACATGGCATAAAGCACCCTAATAGGTGAGCCGAACGCCTTGGTCCACAACCAGTGTCTCCGAGTCACACCACTGCCTCCTCTTCCCCTGTTACGTGCTGGCCAATACCCTGTCCAAGATGCAGGCCTGGATGCCTCCTGCCATGCACCTGGACCTTCGCAAGCACCATCAGCTAGCACATCCACTTCTGTGTCCCAGGGCAGCGTACAGATGTCTGTCTATATTCCAGGTCTTTGATTAAAAGTGCAAATACCCACCCAAATCTCGCTTTTCTCGTGCTCCTCCTCCATCATATCAACATAATGTTTTAGAGGGTCACCAGCAGGCACTCACCATATTGTTTTTAAATGTCACCAGCAGGCACTCAAACATAATGATTAGAGGGTCAGCTCATCAGCAGACCTTCACCCCTACATTTTTAGATGGTCAGCTCAGCAGCAGGCCCTCGCCCACAAATTTTTTTAGATGGTCAGCTCGGCAGCAGGCCCTCGCCGACAACATTTTTGGGATAGTCAGCACAGCAGCAGGCCGTCGGCCATAATGTTTTAGATGGTCAGCTCGGAAGCAGGCCCTCACCCACAAAAATGTTTAGATGTTCAGCTCAGCAGCAGACCCTCGCCCACAATTTTTTTTAGATGGTCAGCTCGGCAGCAGGCCCTCGCCGACAACATTTTTGGGATGGTCAGCACAGCAGCAGGCCCTCGCCCATAATGTTTTAGATGGTCAGCTCGGGAGCAGGCCCTCGCCCACACATTTTTTTAGATGGTCAGCTCACCAGCAGGCCCTTGCTTACAAATATTTTTAGATGGTCAGCTCGGCATCAATAAAGGGTGTATTGGAGTGCCGGTTCCTTGTAATTTTTGACAACCCTTTCACTTAGTGCATAGGCTTTTTGAGTGTAGGAGTCCCACTACCTGAACAATTGTACCACAATGTAAATGAGGCCCTCATTTATGTGATGTACAGGTTGTATCGGAGTGTCATTTCCTTGTAATTTTTGGCAGCATTTGCACTTTATATACAAGTAAATATACAGGAAAGAAAATTTCCCCCAAAAAAATTCCTCTAAAATCTATTTTATCTTCGGCTTGGTGCGTATTATTGTTAGTCTGTAAAATTGGCGTACTGCTCGGACAACATTGTTCCTTGCAATGACCTGGGAGTCCAAGACGCATCCAGACATCCTCCTTATGCTGTTCTCGAACCATTTCATTGGTGTTTCCATCAATTTCTGTCCTTTTCCTATGAGACCCTCCCCTCTTCAGAGCAATGGGTGCCTGGTTTAATGCTCGGGTTCTCCCATTGACTTCCATTGTGCTCTACCGAGCACTCGAGCATTCCATGGTGTTCTACTCTAGCACCCCAGCACCCGAGCACCTTGTTGCTCGACCAACTCTACTGTTCACTTATCCTCCCTTCTGACCACTTCCTAGACTTCTGTTGAGGGGTAATGTGATCTTTTTATTCATAGAGAAGGCTGCCCATTTTGGTCTCAAAAGATGGAATTGGCTGAAAACTAAGATGTACCTGTAAGGTTTGTTTAGGAAAGAGGGCAGCTGATAAGAGAATTTTCTCTAATAAGATTTACTGTATGGACAAAAGGATCACACATTACAACTGCAGGAGCTTTAATGACATCCCATTCTGAATTCATAGGCATCATTATAGATAGCATTGAGCCAGTTGAAGCCAAATTAATTGACTTCAATCCGAATTTCAGGAAAAATTTGATTTGCCACAAAGCCAAATTAACTCATGCTTTATGGTAACATGCTGAAGTCATTAGATGAGGCCACAAAATTTGTCAGTAGAGACAACTGCGACATAAACAATGTAATTCCCTGATGTACTCTCTCCTTTTCCATTGACGTTTGCAGGCAGGTTCTCTCTGTTTCTTGATCTGCTTGCCTTATCTTTAGTTGTATCATTTGTGTGGTGAAGTAAGACCTTACTTTTGCAGCCTCATCTTCTGCATGGAGGAGAGCAGCAATTTCTTTTATTGATGACTTGCTAGAACAGTTTGCTTGTGACCTGGTCCTGAATGATGATGCCCGGCTAGTGGACATTGTGTTCCTGGTTGCTGGCTGCTTAATGTCTCTGTGCGGACTCAATCTATGTAAAAATGGACTTCAGCGTCTTGTAGGCTGAAGCTGAGTTTAGAAGGAGAAGTGGAACATTTAAAAGTGGAAATTGTTAAATTGAGAACTCTTGTCCAGAAGGCAGCTGAAGTTAGCACTGAGTATGAATGTTCTGTGAGATTTAATACTGAGCTGTGCAAGGAGAATGAATGTTTATCTGAAAGCCTGACACATGCACAGGGTGCTGTAAGGGAATTGTCTGCTCTCTGCAGGAGGACAGAAGTTGAACATTCTCAGTGCTTAGTGCAACCAGAGTCAGTGAAACAACCGTTAGAGCGTAATGTGTCTAGGATTAGAGGCAATGTATGGGCTGTAAGGATGGAGAAGTCTAAGGACTGTGGTTCAGATAGCGAATTAGTGGAACCGACTCAGGGATGGAGATGGACAATGTGTCTGACCCTGGAGTTGGAAGTATTAACACAATTCCAGAAGATTCCTCAAATGAGTCTGTAGTAAGTGGACTCAATACAGAAAGAAGTGTGGGATCTAGTCATGCTGGGATGGTTAATGTTGTGCACCAAGTCAAAACACCATGTGTCCAGACAAGGTATTGTGCAGGGAGACAAGCTATTCGTTGTTTTGCATGCAGGAAATCTGGGAACATTGCACGATATTGTGACGTTGCTAATGGCAACAGACACAGGTATGTTAAGTGCCCCAGAACCACACCTAGAAGTAAAGTGGTTTATTCAGCAAGGTGGGGTAATGTTCCCAGACATGGTTCTTTGAAAATGGCATAGAACCCAGGGACCGCCAAGGTCATTGATCAAGGAAGCAGATTTTAAATCCCAATATGAACGGTTAAAATGTGAAAATGTGAAGGTCAGAGAGGAAAGAGATTGGTTTCTGGAATTCAGTAGAGTTTCTAATTTTGTGTGCCAGAAAAGGGTAAATTAAGATATGTTCCCTTTCCCTGAAAAAACGGTTTTGGGACCTTGTAATGTTAAATCCTGCTTCTTTGGTAAAATGAATCTGAAATTGGTTTGGGGCTGGGCAAATTAGCTTTTTAATGACTGGGTGGGAGAAATTCTCCTGTCAGTGTTTACGGTTCCAGGTGAACCCTCCAAGACATTGATGTGTTAATTCAATCCTATACAATTGTATGTGTTCCTAAGGTTTTTGTTTTTTTTGTATTTGAGTTTCAGTTTTTAAGTTAAAATTTACTTTTTACTGAATCTCAATGTATATAGCAAGACCTGTAACTGAAGTTTTCCATGTTGTTGTTTTTCTCTCCTTTGTACAGGTCTTCTAACCCATTTTTATTTTTCGGTTTTATTGTTGTAATCAAGTTTTTTCCTTTTTCATATTTTGGCATCTTTTTTGGTTTTATTTTCAGTTATTTTTGTCTATTTTTGTTTCAGTATTTCTTTGATTAAGTTATATTTACCTTTTTCTGCAGTTCTATATTCGATCGTAACATACTTTTTTCTTTCTATTTCTCTTTTCCAAGTGACAGTTCTACACTCCAGGACTTTTCTCTCTTTAACAACCAGAGGTTAACCCTGTATTTATTTTTACTTTATCAGCAGAAGATTGACTGGAGGAGCCACATTGAGCTGGAAAAAAGCGAGTCTTATTTATTGGGTAACTGTTGCTGGCCAAACACAGACGTAGCTCAGCTGTGTGTATAGCCCTTTAGGAGGCATACTGGGAATCCAGAAAAGGAGCTCTGGCTTAAAGGCCCTGTGGGAGTGGAGATAGCATTGAGAGTAGCAATAGGCCGCTCTCAGTGCACAAGATTTCTAGCTGTCCGACATAGGCTGTGTAAAAGTCGGGGTCGGACAGACGTACCATAAGAATGAGCCGGGCGGTACCCTCCGTGTACAGTCAAAAGCGTGTCCATGGACGCAGGCAACACTGGTAAGGGTTGCTTAACCAAAGATGGGTTGTGGCAGATCCATTTTCGGGGTGAAAAAATAGTCCCCTCGTGGGGTCAGATGGCTGCTCAGTACAAGTTCTAGTTATGGGGTGAAGGCCACAAATCCCCTTAAAGAATGGAGTTGGTGGTCCAAGGGAACTAATTGGAGTATCCCTCTGGAAGGGAGGTAGCGCAATGGTGGCTGCAAAAGTCAATCATGGCAATTAAGCAGGACGTACAGAACCCAGTTTCAATCCGAAAGAACTGAGTGATGTACACCTGGCCTGAGGGGTAAACTGAGTTTAGGGATCCGATGCAGGAAGCAGAGGAGGCTTTCTCTGGGCTGACTTTGCTGAAACAGGCCGGGTCCACTAAACCCGGGCCTACTGAAACAACCAGTACCCTAGGTAAGTGAGTCCCCAACTGTCATTTCCACCTCCACTACTGACAGGGTCACTTTTCTCTCTCTATCCCTCTATATCTCTCATCCCTCCCTCACCTCTCCATCTAACCTTGAGACGATGCACCATGTTGAATCCAGCTTCTCTTCATCCTGGTTTTAAGGACGATGAGAAGGGGGAAAGTGGTGCAGAAAACAACAATCTTCAAACTTTTAACTAACCATTCTAACCTCTCAACTGTCAATCAATTTTCTAACCTAGTAGGAAATCACATTGAGAACCATCACGACTGCCTTTTCTTTGACGGTACGTGGGTCAGATTTTTACAAAGAAGGTAACAATCACGGCCGATCCATGGCCTGAATGTTCCGCTGTAACCATTTATTCCATCAGGTATTCCCCCAGGCAGCCCCACAGGTTATCACCCGATGTCCACCACCGGGTTTGGGAGTCTCTCCCGGTCCCAGACTCAATAAGCAGTGTTCATTCTAGTCAACCAGGTGATTGGGTTGTGCTATAGAAACATCCGAGGACGGAACTAGAGCCAAGATATCTTGGACCATTCCAGGTGCTGCTGATGACGCCAACCTCTCTAAAGTTCAAGGGACGAGACAACTAGATCCACACCGGTCACTGCAAGAAGCTGCTTAACTAAGTCAAAGAATGAAGAGTATCACTTTTGTTTATTTGTTTAGTTAAATTTTTAGGAAGGGAAACGCACATCAAACTAGCCAGGGCCACAAGGAAACATTTCTTGATAGCACTGGTTTTACATTCCTAGAGGGTAATATCAGCTATAGGTTTAATAATATCTCTGGCTCCTGCTCCTCACTTGTTAATTCTGTATGGGTGTACGGGCAGCTAGGCAGCCCGTAGATGTCGTAAAGGTCATATGTTTGTGGGATCCTCCAGTTGTGAGGGAGGTATAATGGTCAACCTTGCTAATGAAACCCCCGATCTCTTTAATAACACCCATAGACCAGATTATATCTGCTGGGAAGATGGGTGTGACGTTCAGACTCAGGGAGCGATCCCTCAGTCTATTAACATATTACTGGAGGCCCGTGACCGTCAGAAGTTCTTGTGTGGAGTTGACGGGTCTGTACTATTTCCTATGCGGGTTAGCCACTAATAAGGTAATTCCCCCTAATGTGTCCTGGTGAAGCTTGTCCCTGCATTTTACGTTGCAGCCGATTGGGAGGAACTGATGCTGTGGAAGAAGCTAAGAAAGGCAGGGAGAGCTGGAAGGGAGTTGTTTTCTGGCTGGACGGGATGGGTAGTTGGACTTATTAAGTGATTGACCAATTTCTCGTCCATAGTGGATGAGATGTTCAAAGAAACCGTTGAGGCAGTGAGAGAGATCACCGAGAAACGTCAGTAGAGTGTCCAAAGGAGGGTTTTTGTGAATTAGATGACTGTTATGCCTGGCTAACAGACACCATTGACAAGGGTCAGGCCCATACTGACAGGCGCAGGGCAGAGGCGGAGCTATGACTAGTGAGGGTTGGAATCCTTTTAAAGCTTTGGGAGGTCTTGGGTCTCTCTGGTTTTCCATTGGATCCGGGCAAAAGGAAATAGGACATGTACTTATGTTTTTTTGTTTCCATTCCTTCTATACGACGAGTGAGATGTTCCTGATTCTAATCAACCCGAGTTACCGAAGACCGAACAGACAAGATGCCCTGAAGCCCAAACCATGGACCAGATGCAGAGGATTCCAAACCAGCCGGGGTGACCAACTCGATACGTCACCTCCGAAGTCACCTCCCGAAGAAAAGAATATCCGAGTCAAGATTTGTTTTTAAGCTACGTGTCAAAATTGACTTTCTGTTTGCCATCATCTGTTTTGTTTTATGGATTCAGAACTTTTTGTAGACTTTTTTTTAAAGAAGATCGAGATTTATCGAGGGACACTCAGGAGCATATGACAAAGAGGAGGGACTGTTGTTGAAATTTTATTAGGATGTGTTTTTAATATATTGTGTATTGTCATCATGTCTCTCAGTGTCAGGGTAAACAATTTGAGTGGATATCTTCCTGTGTATGTGGAGACACAGCTGCCGGGAGCAGAGGTCTCCGTCGGCGAATGGTCCAATGTGCTATGCACTGGGCTGTAGGCCGGGGAGGCTGATGTGTTTAGCAGAGCAGTGTTTTCTTTGCTGATGTATAGACGCCGGCTAGGGCCCCTGCGCAAGACACAGATTTATTGGTTTGGCGTGGATGCATTTGTTAAGAGAACAATATATGAAAGGAACGTGCGTTTGTTGTCTCTAGTGCGCCTGATCATCCGCTGGAAAAAATAACGTTGTTCTGTAAATAAACATGCATGAGGATCATAGTAACTTTATTTGGCATTGATCACTGAGCAAGGCTGGATAAAGTTCACTCCAGTGGTAATGGGAGGTTATAGTATACATGTGTTTGTTAGCTGGCTATGTTATTTTAAATGCTTGTCTTCCTATGTTATTACTTCCTATATGTCATCACTTCCTGCATCCTTGTTACATGAAGTAAGTGGTCGGGTGACAGGCCTGACCCTTTTCTATTGTTACACCTTTTGTGAGTAAGAAATAAAAGTGAACAGACTGGGCAGGAGCAGGAGCAAGCAGAAACTCAACATGAAAACACCTTTGTCTGACTGCGGTTGAGAGATTTTCCTTTTCCTCACACAAAGTCTGATGAGAGTGGATTTCTACTACAAATATTTATATTACAAGGGATAGGATGCTGCTGCTGTGAGGGAGAGAATAGGAAATAATTTTTAATCTGTAGTGTTTGTTAACTCAGCGATCTACATAGATTTAGTTGTGTGGGTGCAGAGCTTGCAGAAAAATAACTTTTATCCATCTATTAGTTAGGTGGGCGGTGGCGGCAATTTTATGCAAGCTCAGTGCACAAGCATTGCATCTGTGCATTTCTGACATTTAAATCGAAGCTTGAAATACTGCAATAATAATCTGGGTTAATAAAAAGCCAATTTTTGGCAGTATCCTACATCTGGTGCCTTTACAGCATTTGTCAGTGCGAAATACAAGCTTGCAATACTGCAATAATTTTCTGGATTTAAAAAAACACTCATTTTTGGCAATACCCTACTTTTGGGGCCTTTGCTGCATCTGTCAGTGTCAGATACAAGCTTGAAATACTGCAATAATATTCTGGGTTTAAAAAAGCACAATTTTGTCAGCGTGAAATACACACATCAGATACAGTTGTTCTATTCTGTTATTAAAAATAACATCAATTTTGGGCAAAATACAAAATTTGCAGCCTTTGCTGCATATGTCAGTGTGAAATACATGCGTTTGATAATGGTGTTCAATTCTGTTATTAAAAAGACCCCCATTTTGGCCAAAAAACTAAATTTGCAGCCTTTGCTGCATCTGTCAGTGTGAGATACAATCTTAAAATACTGCAATAATATTATGGGTTTAAAAAAACACCCAATCTTGGCAATACCCTACATCTTGTGCCTATGCTACATTTGTTAGTGTTACATACAAGCTAGAAATACTGTAATAATACTCTGGGTTTAATAAAACACCCATGTTTGGCAATACCCTACATCTGGTGCCTTTGCAGCATTATTCAGTGTAAAAGACAAGCATGAAATACTTCAATAATTTTCTGGGTTTAAAAACATCCATTTTGGGCAAAATACTTAATTTTGCAGCCTTTGCTGCATCTGTCAGTGTGAAATACACGCGTTAGATACTTGTGTTCAATTTTGTTTATAAAAAAACACCCATTTTGGGCAAGATCCTAAACTTGAGAACTATGAGGAGAACGTCAAATAAGGGATGTGGCCCCGGTTGTGGTGCTGCTGGTGGAGCTCCTGTTGCAGGGAAAGGACGTGGTCGATCTGAGCCAGCTACACGCACAAGTGAAACACCTTCCTTAGGTGCGAGTAGGCGACTGAACCTTCAGTGGTATTTGGTTGGGCCTAATGCGGCTCTACAAATGGCTCTACAAATGGTGAGGCCTGAACAAGTACAGGCGATAGTAGATTGGGTTGCTGATTGGGTTGCTGACAGTGCCTCCAGTTCCTTTACATTGTCTCCCAACCAGTGTCCTGATGAAAGATCAGAGTTGGCACCTGCAGCCGATGTCCATCAGTCTTTCACCTTTCCCCCTTGCAAATCAGCCAAGCTGGTCAGCGTTACTATCCCACTTCTATGCCTCCTTGAAAAAACACTTCTGGCGATGATGAAAGTGGATGTGGCACAATAGGAGGAGGAGGAAGAGGGATCATTTCAAAGGGATTTTTGCCAGTCATTCACAAGTGTTTCCGAGGGTGTGTTCCTGCAACCACAAACGCCAGGTACACAATTGTCCAGCCAGGGCACAGTTCTGGAGGATGACGAGGTGGAGGATGAGGAGGAGGAGATGGAGGAGGAGGATCCGTGCTCACAGCAGGGTGGCACCCAAACCAGCTCATGGCCATCACTGGTGCATGGCTGGCATGATACAGAGGACACAGACGATACACCTCCCACAGAGGACAGCTTGTCGTTGCCTCTGGGCAGCCTGGCACACATGAGCGATTACATGCTGTAGTGTTTCTGCAACGACCGCTGAGTTGACCACATTCTAACTTGTGCTAATTACTGGGTGGCCACGCTGCTGGATCCCCATTACAAGGACAATGTACCATCCTTAATTCCGTCACTGGAGCAAGATCGTAAGATGCGCGAGTACAAGCGCACGCTGGTATACGCGCTGCTGGTGGCATTCCCACCTGATAGCGTGGGTACAGTGGAAGCACAAGGCGAAGGCAGCGGAGGAGGAAGAGGTCACCAATGCAGCTGGGGCACCACCAGCACCTCAGAAGGCAGGGTTAGCATGGCCAAAATGTGGAAAAGCTTTGTCAGCACGCCACAACAACAAGCACCACCAGCTGATATGGAATGTCTTAGCAGGAGGCAGCATTTCACCAACACGGTGGAGCAGTATATGTGTGAACGCCTACACGTACTGAATGACGGGTCTGCCCCCTTCAACTTCTGGGTCTCCAAATTGGGCACAAGGCCTGAGCTTGCCATTTAACCCTTGGAGGTGCTGGCCTGCCCTGTAGACAGTGTATTGTCTGAACGTGTGTTTAGCACAGCAGGGGGCGTCATCACAGACAAGCGCAGCCGCCTGTCCACAGCCAATGTGGACAAGCTGACATTCATTAAAATTAACTAGGCATTGATCCCATAGGACTTGTCCATACCTTCTGCAGAATAGACATGTATACCGACCTTACCCAGCCATTGTTATATTACAGCGCAATTGCTCATTGTATTTTGGATATTTCCCACTCTTTTGGAGTGTACCCTAATAAAAATATAAATTAAAAAAATTAAAACCAAAAACCAGTGTTGGCTACCTCGTCCTCCTCCACCTCTGCTTCCATCTAAACCGCTACATCCAACGCCTCCTCAAACTACTACTTCATATGGACCTCCACCTCATAAATCAAGATTTTATTTTTTTATTTGTACATATTTTATTTTATGTTATGTCATTTCACTAATTTGTCTGTTACATTTTTGGGTGAAATTCACCAATTTTTGGCTGTGACATACCACTCGTATACCAAGTAGACAGTTTTAAAAAAAATCATTAATTTGTCTGTTACATATTCGGGTGAAATGAACCAATTTTTGGGTGTGATATACCCCTGCTCTACCTAGTAGACAGGTAAACAAATTTCACTAATTTGTCTGTTACATTCTCGGGTGAAATTCACAAATTTTTGGGTGATATACACCTGCTATACCTAGTAGACAGTTAAAAACATTTCACTAATTTGTCGGTTACATTCTTGGGTGACATTTGACCATTTTTGCCGTGATTAAACCCCTGCTCTGCATAGGTGAAAGGTAATTAAATTTATAAAATTCTTCATTAATTGACGCGCGCCCTCTCCTTTACTTGTAGGCTTTGGCTTCAATAATTTGTCCCACTTTTCCACTCGATCAACATTTAATTTCATCCATTGACCTCACTTGGATGAGGTCTCTCTTTCTCACGCTCTCTCCAGCGTGGAACCCTTATTCGCCGATAACCGTGATCAACATGGTAGGTGCAGAAAAGAATATCAAAAGATAATAGAGAAGATATCCAAAAGGATCATGGACGTCACTGGGACGTGCGATCAGGCAGAAGTTATTTAAAGTCAACAAAGAGGCAGCTTTGCATAAACTTGAACAACTTTTAACATTTCCGCTCGATCACATTGCAGCCATTGACCTGCCTTGGATGTGGTATCCCTTTCTCACGCTCCCTCTCTGGCATGGAACCCTGATTTGCCGCTAACCGTAATCACCATGGTAGGCGCAGAAAAGAACATCAAAAGTTGATAGAGAAGATAACCAATTGGATCGTGGACATCACGGGGACGTGCAACATCGTGGAGCAGTATGTGTGCACACGCCTAGCACGTACTGATTGATTCAGCATCTGCCCCCTTGAAATTCTAGATCTCCAAATTGGCCTGGGCTTGCCCTTTACGCCGTGGAGGTGCTGGCCTGCCCTGCAGCCAGCGTATTGTCTGAGAGGTTGGTTTAGCATGGCTGAGAGGGTTATCACAGGTTATATTTCCCAATGTTTTGGGGTGTACCCTAATTAATTACCCCCCAAAAATATAAATATTAAAACAAAAAAAGAACAGTGTAGGCTACCTCCTCCTCCTCCACCGCTGCTTCCACCTAAACTGCCACATCCACTGCCTCCTAAACCTCCTACTCCATATGGACCTCGTACTCCTAAATCAAGATTATTATTTTTTTAACTTATTTTATGCTATTTTCAGTCATTTCCCTATCCACATTTTTTGCAGACCACTTGCCATGCTCTTAAACACATTTTGCTGCCATTTGCAGCCCTCTAGCCCTTTCCATGACATTTTTAGAGCCATTTCAGTGCTCCAAAGTTCGGGTCCCCATTGACTTCAATTGGGTTTGGGGTCAAGTTCGGGTCAAGTTTGGGTCCGGAACTTTTTTGTGAAGTTTGGCCGAACACATTGAACCCGAACATCCAGGTGTCTGATCAACTCTATTCCCTATCAACTTTTGATGTTTTTTTATGCGCCTAATATGGTGAGCTGACCCAATGATAGACTTTAGGTGCGGGCCTGCTGGTGAGCTGAGGTGGAACCGACAAACCCAACTTGATTTTGATGGCTGCATTAATCTGCAGGTGACGGTAATACAGCTCCACAGATTGTTTCCATCTGCATCTTTCTAAACAATCTGTGGCCTTAGTCTTTTATCATTGTGCCACTATGTAGCCTCCTCATGCTGCCATCTCCACACCATGTCACCTTGCCACTCATTTGTATCACCATGCTGCTGCTGATGCAGATTAAAAGGGCTTAAAGTGATCACCAGGCCCACAATCTAATTAAGGTTTTTACGCAAAGAAACAAAGTAGAAAATCGATTTTATAGGAAAAATTGATTGAAAACATTCTTTCTTGTATATTTACTTGTATATAAAGTGCAATTGCTGACAAAAATTGCAAGGAAGAGGCTCTCCGATACAACCTGTATATCACATAAAGGAGGGACTAATTCACATTGAGTTGTGGGCCAGCAGGTGAGCAGACCCTCTAAAAAATTACATGTGAGGGCCTACCGGTAAGCGGACAATCTAAAAAATTAGATCTGAGGGCCTGCTGGTGAGCGGACCCTCTAAAATTTTTTATTCGAAGGCCATATATGGGAGAGCATTATATGCGACGAATAAGCAATGCATGTTTATATGACTGAAGAGGAGGAGGAAGATGATGAGAAAAGGAAGATTCAACCATATACCCTTTTTTTGTGATGGAAGGGGTGCTTATGAATATAGAATATTAAGTACATTATAAACAACACATTTAAAATGCCTTTATGTTCATCCGCTTTCCTCTGGTGGAGTCTAGAAGTCATGGTCAATCCAGGCCTTGTTCATTTTTATATGAGTCAACCTGTCAACATTTTCAGTTGAAAGGCGGATACGCTTATCTGTTATAATGCCCCCAGAAGCACTAAATACCCGCTCAGACAAAACGCTGGCATCAGGGTAGGCCAGCAACTCCAAATCGTAGAGCACCAGTTCATGCCACGTGTCCAGCTTGGACACCCAGTAGTTAAAAGTCACTGAGGGATGATTGTGGACGCTGACACGGTCTGCTATGTACTCATTCACCATCTTCCAAAAATTTTCTCTTTTTGTGGCATTGCATTGGGCTGCACATCAAGGTGAGGGTGCTGGTGCAGTGTCATGAAACTGTCCCAGGCTTTGGAGAGTGTTGCCCTGTCTCTTTTGGAAGTGCTGTGTGTTCCCCTTGTCTCCCCTCCTCGGTTGGCCAACGAAGTACGGACTCTGCCGCCAGCGTTGTCAGATGGCAAATTTAGTAGTAATTTTCCAACAAGCATCTTCTGGTATTGCACCATTTTGATTGTCCGCTTCACCAGAGGAATGAGAGTTGAGAAGTTCACTTTGTAGCTGGGGTCGAGAAGGGTGAACACCCAGCAACCCATGTTATCTAAAATGCATATAACGCGAGGGTCACTGGAAAGGCAGCCTAACATGAAGTCAGCCATGTGTGCCAGAGTACCAACAGACAAGATGTTGATGTCGACATCAGGCTGACTCTCCATCTCCTCATCCTCCTCTTCTGCCCATCCACGCTGAACAGATGGAATTAAAGTTCCATGGGTACTACCCTTTGTAGTTGAGGCAACAGATCCTCCTCCTCCTCTTCATGGTCCAATTTACACTGAGAAGACCAACTGAGGGTGGGCTGGCTATCACCCTGTGTAATGTCCTCCCCCATTTCCTCGTCTGCCATATTCAGAGCATCGTCCTTAATTGTGAGCAGCGATCGTTTGACTAGACACAGCAGTGGGATGGTTACGCTGAATAGCGTTATCGCCACTAACCATCTGTGTGGATTAATCAAAGTTTTTTAAAACCTCACACAGGTCTGACATCAATGCCCACTCCTCGCTTGTGAATAGTGGCAGTTGACTCGAAAGGCGATCACCATGCAGCTGGTATTCCACAACTGCCCTCTGCTGCTCACAAAGCCTGGCCAACATGTGGAATGTAGAGTTCCAGCGCGTGCTCACGTCGCACAACAGTCGGTGAGCTGGAAGCCGCAAGCTCTGCTGCAGCATTGGCAGACTAAGGCTGTGAACGACTTGCGGAAATAGGCACACACACGGCGCACCTTCACTAGTAGCTCTGGCAATTTGGGGTAGGTTTTGATAAACCACTGAACCACTAAGTTTAAGATGTGGGCTAGGCATGGGATGTGTGTCAGGTTGCCCAGCTCCAAAGCCGCCACCAAGTTACGGCCATTGTCAGACATAACCAAACCTGGTTGTAGGTTGAGTGGCGGGAGCCACACCTCAATCTGGTCCCTTATACCCTGCCACAGCTCTGCGGTGGTGTGCTGTTTGTCCTCTAAGCAGATCAACTTCAGCACGGCCTGTTGACGCTTACCCACAGCAGTGCTACACTGCTTCCAGCTAGCGACTGATGGCTGCCTACTGCTGGAGGTGGAAGTGGAGGAGGAGGCGGCGGAGGAGGAGAAGTGGGGGTTGGAACAGTAATATAGCTGCTGGCGGAGACCCTGATGGACGTAGGGCCCGTAATCCTGGGCATGGGTAGCACCTCTCCCATCCGAGGGTACGACTAACTCCCGGCCTCCACAACATTAAGTTGTGGTAAGTGGGCCTTCCCAGTAACTGCATTGGTCAGGGCATGGGTGATGTTCTGGGACACATGCTGATGTAAGAAGTCCACAGCACACCGTGAAATATAGTGGCGGCTGGGGACTGCATACCAAGGGACGGGCGCCGACATCAGGCTTCGGAAGGCCTCAGTGTCCTCAAGCCTAAATGGCAACATTTCAAGGGCCAGTTTTTTCGAAAGTTTCACATTTAGTGCTATTTAGTGTGGCTGGGTGGGTAGGAATTTGTGCTTGTGTTTAAATAACTGTGTTATGGACATTTGGATGCTGCACTGGGACAGGGAAGTGGATGTTGTTGCTGATGGTTCATGCGAAGGTCCTGGTGCAGGGCGAGGGGCATCCGGGCCTGTACCTTCAACAGGGGTTTGGCCAGCAGTAAATAACACATGGGAAGAGGAGGCAGTGGTGTGACCCGCAGACCCAGATTGTGGACCCAGGCATTCAGCCCACTTGTTAGGGTGCTTGGATGTCATGTGGTGGATCATGCTGGTGGTGCGGAGGTTTCTAGTTTTCACGCACAAGCTTATTTTGGTATGGCACAGGTTGCAAACTACCAATCTTTTGTCGTCTGCACTTTCCTCAAAAGAGCGTCATACTGCGGAACACCTACCCCTTGGCAAGGTAGATTTACGCATGGGGGTGCTCGGTGTAATGGTTGCTGGCCTGTTTGGTGTGGGCCGACTTCTCCCTTTTGCAACCCCACTGCCTCTTGCAGCCTGTTGCGGTGCTGCGGATCCCTCCCCCTCTGTACTGCTGTCCTTGCTCGGCTTTTCACCTTCTCATGTTGGGTCAGTTACCTCATCGTCAACCACCTCCTCTTCCACTTCCTGACTCTGCTCATCCTCCTGACTTGACCTAACCACAACCTCAGTGATTGGTAACTTTGTCTTATCATCATCCACCTCGTGAACGAATGATTGCCATTCACCACCGTCATCTTTTTGAGACTGTGAAGGCTCAAGAGGTTGGGAATCAGGGCACAATATCTCAAGTCCCTCTTCTAGCGTGCTGGGCGTGAGGGCCAAATGTAATAGTGGCGCTGGATAGAGCTCCTGGGAATATCCGAGTGTGGGATCACTCGTTTGGCAAGCCTCTCCATGGTGGGAGGAAGGATGATCAGATGATTCAGTTGACCAGACTCTTGGTTACAGAGACTGGACTTGGAGAAAGAGAGGGTGGTGCTTAACCAACTGGAAGCATTATCTTCAGCAATCCAACCGACCAACTGTTCACACTGATCCGACTTGGACAGTGTTGTCCTGCGCCGCCCAGCTAAGTTGGACACAAAGCTGGGTATGGTGATTTTTATTTTTTCTGGTGCACTGGCAGCAGGCACAGTTTTATTGCGCCCAGGTCCATGGCCTCTGCGTGCAACATCAGCATCACGACCACTTCCCTTGGTGCTCGCCTTCTTCAAATTAATGGTTTTGTCACTAGATGTGGCACAGATTTTTTTACAGTCCGCTAAAGACACAGTTTTCTGATGCAGGACAGTATATGTCAGAAACACACAGAATACGGACACTATACTAGGCCCAGATTTTTGGAATTTGCCCTAAATAAACAGTTTTCGGATGGCGTACTGTATATGTCACAGAACACCACAGAATATGGACACTATTATAGGCCCAGATTATTGGAATCTGCGGTACAGACACTGTTTTCTGATGTAGTTTATATTTATATTTCCCTATATCTAGGCCTTACAACTAGAGTTGAGTGGACACCTGGATGTTTGGGTTCGGCAGGTTCGGCCGAACTTAAAAAAAAAAATTGCGTTCTGGACCCGAACTTGACCCGAACTTGACCCCGAACCCGAACCCCATTGAAGTCAATGGGGAACCGAAGTTTTGAGCACCAAAATGGCTGTAAAAATGTCATGGAAAGAGCTAGAGGGCTGCAAAAGGCAGCAAAATGTGCTTAAGAGCATGGCAAATGCTCTGCAAGCAAATGTGGATAGGGAAATGAATAAAAAAAACATAAAAGAGCTTAAAAAAATAAAAATTTGGAATGATGTAGGAGGAAGAGGTTGGGGAGGCGGTGAATGGGTGGATGTTGCCATGTAGGCAAACGTGTCGGTCTAGGTGTAAGCGGCGGCGAAGGAGGAATAGGTAGCCAACACAGATGTGTGTTATTTTGCATTTTTACATATGGGTATCCCCCAAAATATTGGGACATATAAAAAAAAAAAGGAATAAGTGCACTTGAGTACAAGGATGGATGGTTGAGGCTGTTAGAACTGTCTATTCTGCACAAGGTACAGACAAGTCATGAGGGATCCAAGCCTGATTCATTTTAACGAACGTGAGCTTGTCCACGTTGTCTGTTTAGTAAAATCAGTTTTGAATACCTTGAGGGGTGTAGTTTCTAGAATGGTGTCATTTTTTGGTGGTTTCTATTATGTAAGCCTCACAAAGTGACTTCAGACCTGAACTGGTCCTGAAAAAGTAGTTTTTTGAAGATTTCTGTGAAATTTCAAGATTTGCTTCTAAACTTCTAAGCCTTGTAACTTCCCCCAAAAATAAAATATCATTCCCAAAATGATCCAAACATGAAGTAGACATATGAAGAATGTAAAATAATAACTATATTTGTAGGTATTAATATGTATTATAAAAGTAGAGAAAATGAAACTTGGAAATTTGCTAATTTTTCCCCATTTTTGTAAAATTTGGTATTTTTTATAAATAAAAATGATTTTTTTTTTACTCCATTTTACCAGTGTCATAAAGTACAATATGTGATGAAAAAACAATCTCAGAATGGACTAGATAAGTCAAAGAGTTTTAAAGTTATCACCACATAAAGTGACACTGGTCAGATTTGCAAAAAATGGCCTTGTCCTTAAGGTGAAAAGGAGCCCGGTCATTAAGGAGCTAAGCCTGATAACCACACAATGTATTGAAGCGCAGATCACACAATCTACAGATTACACCGTTGACAGAAAAAATTTGGCTAGGTTATAGGGAAAAAAATAGTGTTTTATGTATTATAATTTATTCCCTATATCTTTTCCTGACAACAACACAATGTATTGAAGTGCAGGTCTCACAATTCACGGATTACAACATTGACAGCAAAAATGTAGATAGATTACGGTAGAAAAATTGTTTTCGGTATTTAATATATTTTTTTCCTATATCTAGGCCTGACGACCACAGAATGTATTGAAGCGAGGATAACACAATTCACAGATTACACAGTTGACAGCAAAAATGTGGATAGATTATGGGGGAAAAAATTGTGTTTTATGTATTTATTTTTTTCCCCTATATCTGGGCCTGAAAACCAGACAAGTTGTTGAAGCACAGATCACACAATTCACGGATTAGACTGTTGACAGCAAAAATGTGGATTATGGGAGAAAAATTATATTTTCACTAATATTCTTCCTATCTCTTCCTCTGACACACAGAAGGTATTGCTGCACAAGTCACTGCAGACACCTTCTATATAGCAAAAGAATCGCTATTTCGAAAAGTATTAAAAAAAAATCTAGTACTACTTTGCACACTTAAATTGCTGCCTCCTTAAAATAACTTTTGGGTTTTTGAAACGTTTTAAAATTTAATAAATTGCAATCACAAACTCCCTACAATATCTGTCCCTTCATAAGCGCAGCTCTTCCTGAATCGCAATGAGCTGTACCTGCGCCATCGGGTGCTATATAGGACCCGATGACGCCTTCCGGCCAGCCAATCACTGTAATGCCAGCAGCCAACATTGGTTGCTTAGCAGCCACGAAACGTGCGGGCAGGAGACTTGAACATGGCGCTCGAGCACATGTGGAACTCGTCCGAGTACCACCAGGTGCCAAGTACAGCAATGCTTGAGCCGAACCGGCATTCGGCCAAGCATGCTCGCTCATCACTATTCCTCAACAAGCATGCGGTGCTGCAGAGTATGTTTATTTGCTACTCAGCTCTCATCAGTGTTCCTGAAAGCAATCCTCGTTCCTCTAGACAGGATCAGTGTCTAGGACACGTCAGCTTCACTTGGCTGCAGCTCGGGTCACTTAGCGATGCTCCCACACCTGGATGCTGACGGATCCTCTGCTCACACAGTTCCTCAGTCTCAGCTTCCTCTAAGATGGCTGCTCCCATTCTTCTACAGGCTTTGAACTAAACCTCTCATTAATATGGAAAATATGCAGTCTGTTAGCTGTGTTAAGGAAACAGCAACATCTTGTGGCCAAACAGCGGAATGTCAGTCCAGATCATTTAGCTTGATTCAGGCCTTATGCACACAATGTTGTGTGTTTTGCAGTCCGCAAATCGTGGATTCGCAAAACATGGATGGCGTCTATGTGCGTTCTGCAATTTGCCGAACGGAACGGACAGCCATTGATATAACTGCCTATTCTCGTCCGCAAAACACGGACAAGAATAGGACAGGTTATATTTTTTTTTTGCGGACCACGGAACGGACCAATGGATGCGTACAGCACACGGCTCTATTGAAGTGAATAGGTTCGCACTAGAGCCACCAAAACTGATGTGAACCAAAACAACGGTCGTGTGCATGAGGCCTTACACAAACAGTCTCCAGACAATGATAGCTGTTTCCCTATCTCATAGCAGCACTGAGTGCTTCCACCATTAGAGTGCGACTCTGGGGACAAGGTTTAAGATGGAGATATAAATATACATTTGTGTTAAAAATAATAGCAGTCACTAACCTGATCAATCACTGTTTTTGGTAGAAATTATATTTCTACGTGGCAAATAATTTACTAGCAGGTGTAGTAGAGCAATAGAAACCCAACAGACCCAACAGTCATGGCAAGCATGCTGCTAATTCTGTGTAATTCAATCACTTATTGAAAGGGGCATGTTCAAAATAATAGCAGTTTGGAGTTCAATGAGTGCGGTCATTGTACATGCTGGTTACAGTGCATTTCTCTTTGAAATTCTGAGGAAAAAGGGTCGTTCCAGACATTGTTCAGAAGAACAGCGTACCTTGATTAAAAAGTTGAGTGGAGAGGGGAAACCATATAAAGAAGTGCAGAAAATGATAGGCTGCTCAGCTAAAATTATTGCAAATGCTTTAAAATGGAATCCAAAACCTGAAAGACGTGGAAGAAAGCGAAAAACTACCATTCAAATGGATAGAAGAATAGCCAAGATGGCAAGGACTGAGCGAACAATCAGCTCCAGGAAGATCAAATAAGGTCTGAAGTTCCCTGTGAGTACTGTTAGAATTAGAAGACGCCTATGTAAAGCCAAGCTATCTGCAAGAGGCCCACGCAAAGTCCAACTGTTGAAAAAAAGACATGTGCTGAAGAGGTTACAATTTGTCAAAGAGCACATTGACCGGCCTAAAGAGACATTTTGTGGACTGATGAAAGTAAGATTGTTCTTTTTGGGTCTAGTGGCCGGAGACAGTTTGTCAGATGACCCCAAACACTGAATTCAAGCCATAGTACACAGTGAAGCATGGTGGGCAAGCATCATGATATGGGGATGTTTCTCATACTAAGGTGTTGGCCTATTTATTGCATACCAGGGATCATGGATCAGTTTGAATGCATCAGAATACTTGAAGAGGTCATACTGCCTTATGCTGAGGAGAAAATGCCCTTGAAATGGGTGCTTCAACAAGACAACGACCCTAAACACACCAGTAAACGTGCAACATCTTGGTTCCAGACCAACAAGATTGACATTATGGAGTGGCCAGCCCAATCCCCGGATCTTAATCTAATAGAAAACTTGCTGCTTGACATAAATGCAGATTCTGAGGCAAAACCAAGAAATAGAGAAGAACTGTGGAAGAAATAAATAGCATAGAATATTGCGCTGCTTTCAAACACCACCTCCTTCCTCAGCAAGGGGTTAAAATGGAAAAGACACGAAGGCAGGGATCACCAGATTTCACACAATAGTATCCCTCTTTTGGTCGACACTCCTGTAGATAATCAAACAGATGCAGCCACAGTGAAGTACTGACTACCACCATATATGCAAAGGGTTTTTTGTAATTACAAGCGTAAACTTGTTAAAAGCATAAAAGTCACCGAAATCGCCCGACCAGGGTTTCGCTTACGTGATACAAAACATAATGCATAAAGTCCCACCCATTGATGAAATCATCCTTGAGGGAGATTTAACCCTCTATAGTGTATCAGTGCTGATTTCTCATAAAAACACAAAAACTATAACGCAAACCAACCCCAAATCAATAGACATAGTTTAAAAATTTACTCATCCTTAATTAAAAATACATACATAAAATATATTAAGCAAAAGACGCTGAAAATATACAACAAGCCTCCTATTATATGTCTGTCACATCACAAACTTCATCACATGACCGGACAGCTGATCTAAGTCACGGCTGAGACTCCATCACAGAACCGGACAGCTGATCCAAGCCACGCCTAAGACTCCATCACATGACCGGACATCTGATCAGAATCACGCAGGGTCCTCTCTCCAATAACAAATGGGCTCCACCACTTCTCACAGGTCCTACCTCATCCACCTAACGGTATGTAATTAGAGTTGAGCGAACACCTGGATGTTCGGGTTCGAGAAGTTCGGCCGAACTTCCCGGAAATGTTCGGGTTCGGGATCGGAACCCGACCCGAACTTCGTCCCGAACCCGAACCCCATTGAAATCAATGGGGACCCGAACTTTTCTGCACTAAAAAGGCTGTAAAACAGCCCAGGAAAGAGCTAGAGGGCTGCAAAAGGCAGCAACATGTAGGTAAATCCCCTGCAAACAAATGTGGATAGGGAAATGAATTAAAAATAAATAAAAATTAACCAATATCATTCGGAGAGAGGTCCCATAGCAGAGAATGTGGCTTCATGTCAGCAGAGAATCAGTCTTCATGTCATAGCAGAGAATCTGGCTTCACGTCACCCACCACTGTAACAGTCCATTGTCATATATTTAGGCACCGGCACCCAGGCAGAGGAGAGAGGTCCCGTAACAGAGAATCTGGCTTCATGTCAGCAGAGAATCAGTCTGCATGTCCTAGCAGAGAATCATGCTTTACGTCACCCAACACTGGAACAGTCCATTGTCAGATATTTAGGCCCAGGCACCCAGGCAGAGGAGAAAGGTCCCGTAACAGAGAATCTGGCTTCATGTCAGCAGAGAATCAGTCTGCATGTCCTAGCAGAGAATTATGCTTTACGTCACCCAACACTGGAACAGTCCATTGTCAGATATTTAGGCCCAGGCACCCAGGCAGAGGAGAGAGGTCCCATAACAGAGATTCAGGCTTCATGTCAGCAGAGAATCAGTCTTCATGTCATAGCAGAGAATCAGTCTTCACGTCACCCACCACTGGAACAGGCCACTGTCACATATTTAGGCCCAGGCACCCAGGCAGAGGAGAGAGGTCCCGTAACAGAGAATGTGGCTTCATGTCAGCAGAAAATCAGTCTTCATGTCATAGCAGAGAATCAGGCTTCACGTCACCCACCACTGGAACAGGCCACTGTCACATATTTAGGCCCTGGCAACCAGGCAGAGGAGAGAGGTTCCGTAACAGAGATTCAGGCTTCATGTCAGCAGAGAATCAGTCTTCATGTCATAGCAGTGAATCAGGCTTTACGTCACCCACCACTAGAACAGTCCATAGTCAGATATTTAGGCCCAGGCACCCAGGCAGAGGAGAGAGGTCCCGTAACAGAGAATGTGGCTTCATGTCAGCAGAGAATCAGTCTTCATGTCATAGCAGAGAATCAGGCTTCACGTCACCCACCACTGGAACAGGCCACTGTCACATATTTAGGCCCAGGCACCCAGGCAGAGGAGAGAGGTCCCATAACAGAGATTCAGGCTTCATGTCAGCAGAGAATCAGTCTTTATGTCATAGCAGAGAATCATGCTTTACGTCACCCAACACTGGAACAGTCCATTGTCAGATATTTAGGCCCAGGCACCCAGGCAGAGGAAAGAAGTCCCGTAACAGAGAATCTGGCTTCATGTCAGCAGAGAATCAGTCTATATGTCCTAGCAGAGAATCATGCTTTACGTCACCGTACACTGGAACAGTCCATTGTCAGATATTTAGGCCCAGGCACCCAGGCAGAGGAGAGAGGTCCCGTAACAGAGAATCAGGCTTAATGTCAGCAGAGAATCAGTCTGCATGTCCTAGCAGAGAATCATGCTTTACGTCACCCAACACTGGAACAGTCCATTGTCAGATATTTAGGCCCAGGCACCCCGGCAGAGGAGAGAGGTCCCGTAACAGAGAATGTGGCTTCATGTCAGCAGAGAATCAGTCTTCATGTCATAGCAGAGAATCGGGCTTTACGTCACCCAACACTGGAACAGTCCATTGTCATATATTTAGGCCCAGGCACCCAGGCAGAGGAGAGAGGTCCCGTAACAGAGAATCTGGCTTCATGTCAGCAGAGAATCAGTCTTCATGTCATAGCAGAGAATCAGGCTTTTCGTCACCCATTACTGGAACAGTCCATTGTGAGATATTTAGGCCCAGGCACCCAGGCAGAGGAGAGAGGTCCCATAACAGAGAATGTGGCTTCATGTCAGCAGAGAATCAGTCTTCATGTCATAGCAGAGAATCAGGCTTTACGTCACCCAACACTGGAACAGGCCACTGTCACATATTTAGGCCCTGGCAACCAGGCAGAGGAGAGAGGTCCCGTAACAGAGATTCAGGCTTCATGTCAGCAGAGAATCAGTCTTCATGTCATAGCAGAGAATCAGGCTTCACGTTACCCACCACTGGAACAGACCAATGTCACATATTTAGGCCCAGGCACCCAGGAAGAGGAGAGAGGTCCCATAACAGAGATTCAGTCTTCATGTCAGCAGAGAATCAGTCTTCATGTCATAGCAGAGAATCAGGCTTCACGTCACCCACCACTGTAACAGTCCATTGTCATATATTTAGGCCCCGGCACCCAGGCAGAGGAGAGAGGTCCCGTAACAGAGAATCTGGCTTCATGTCAGCAGAGAATCAGTCTGCATGTCCTAGCAGAGAATCATGCTTTACGTCACCCAACACTGGAACAGTCCATTGTCAGATTTTTAGGCCCAGGCACCCAGGCAGAGGAGATAGGTCCTGTAACAGAGAATCTGGCTTCATGTCAGCAGAGAATCAGTCTGCATGTCCTAGCAGAGAATCATGCTTTACGTCACCCAAGACTGGAACAGTCCATTGTCAGATATTTAGGCCCAGGCACCCAGGCAGAGGAGAGAGGTCCCGTAACAGAGAATGTGGCTTCATGTCAGCAGAAAATCAGTCTTCATGTCATAGCAGAGAATCAGGCTTTACGTCACCCAACACTGGAACAGGCCACTGTCACATATTTAGGCCCTGGCAACCAGGCAGAGGAGAGAGGTCCCGTAACAGAGATTCAGGCTTCATGTCAGCAGAGAATCAGTCTGCATGTCCGAGCAGAGAATCATGCTTTACGTCACCCAACACTGGAACAGTCCATTGTCAGATATTTAGGCCCAGGCACCCAGGCAGAGGAGAGAGGTCCCATAACAGAGAATGTGGCTTCATGTCAGCAGAGAATCAGTCTTCATGTCATAGCAGAGAATCAGGCTTCACGTCACCCACCACCGGAACAGGCCACTGTCACATATTTAGGCCCAGGCACCCAGGCAGAGGAGAGAGGTCCCATAACAGAGATTCAGGCTTCATGTCAGCAGAGAATCAGTCTTCATGTCATAGCAGAGAATCAGGCTTCACGCCACCCACCACTGGAACAGGCCAATGTCACATTTTTAGGCCCAGGCACCGAGGCAGAGGAGAGAGGTCCCGTAACAGAGAATCTGGCTTCATGTCAGCAGAGAATCAGTCTGTATGTCCTAACAGAGAATCATGCTTTACGTCACCCAACACTGGAACAGTCCATTGTCAGATATTTAGGCCCAGGCACCCAGGCAGAGGAGATAGGTCCTGTAACAGAGAATCTGGCTTCATGTCAGCAGAGAATCAGTCTGCATGTCCTAGCAGAGAATCATGCTTTACGTCACCCAACACTGGAACAGTCCATTGTCAGATATTTAGGCCCAGGCACCCAGGCAGAGGAGAGAGGTCCCGTAACAGAGAATGTGGCTTCATGTCAGCAGAAAATCAGTCTTCATGTCATAGCAGAGAATCAGGCTTTACGTCACCCAACACTGGAACAGGCCACTGTCACATATTTAGGCCCTGGCAACCAGGCAGAGGAGAGAGGTCCCGTAACAGAGATTCAGGCTTCATGTCAGCAGAGAATCAGTCTGCATGTCCGAGCAGAGAATCATGCTTTACGTCACCCAACACTGGAACAGTCCATTGTCAGATATTTAGGCCCAGGCACCCAGGCAGAGGAGAGAGGTCCCATAACAGAGAATGTGGCTTCATGTCAGCAGAGAATCAGTCTTCATGTCATAGCAGAGAATCAGGCTTCACGTCACCCACCACCGGAACAGGCCACTGTCACATATTTAGGCCCAGGCACCCAGGCAGAGGAGAGAGGTCCCATAACAGAGATTCAGGCTTCATGTCAGCAGAGAATCAGTCTTCATGTCATAGCAGAGAATCAGGCTTCACGTCACCCACCACTGGAACAGGCCAATGTCACATTTTTAGGCCCAGGCACCCAGGCAGAGGAGAGAGGTCCCGTAACAGAGAATGTGGCTTCATGTCAGCAGAGAATCAGTCTTCATGTCATAGCAGAGAATCAGGCTTCACGTCACCCTCCACTGGAACAGGCCACTGTCAGATATTTTTAGGCCCCGGCACCCAGACAGAGGAGAGGTTCATTCAACTTTGGGTTGCCCCGCAATATAATGGTAAAATGAAAATAAAAATAGGATTGAATGAGGAAGTGCTCTGGAGTACAATAATATATGGTTAAGGGGAGGTAGTTAATGTCTAATTTGCACAAGGGATGGACAGGTCCTGTGGGATCCATGCCTGGTTCATTGTTATGAACGTCAGCTTGTCCACATTGGCTGTAGACAGGCGGCTGCGTTTGTCTGTAATGACGCCCCCTGCTGTGCTGAATACACGTTCAGACAAAACGCTGGCCGCCGGGCAGGCCAGCACCTCCAAGGCATAAAAACCATCCACGTACTGACTGTACGTGGTATGGGTGTGCACAGGTACTGTTCCACCATGTTATTGAAATGTTGCCTCCTGCTAACACGTTCCGTATCAGGTGGTGGTGCAGTTAGCTGTGGCGTCGTGACAAAACTTTGCCACATCTCTGCCATGCTAACCCTGCCCTCAGAGGAGCTGGCCATGACACAGCTGCGTTGGCGACCTCTTGCTCCTCCTCTGCCTTCGCCGTGGGCTTCCACTTGTTCCCCTGTGACATTTGGGAATGCTCTCAGTAGCGCATTTACCAACGTGCGCTTCTACTCGCGGATCTTCCTATCACGCTCCAGTGTAGGAAGTAAGGTGGTCTTTGTACTGGGGATCCAGCAGGGTGGCAACCCAGTAGTCCGCACACGTTAAAATGTGGGCAACTCTGCTGTCGTTGCGCTGGCACTGCAGCATGTAGTCGCTCATGTGTGCCAGGCTGCCCAGAGGTAAGGAAAGCTGTCCTCTGTGGGAGGCGTATCGTCATCGTCCTGTGTTTCCCCCCAGCCACGCACCAGTGCTGCTGCTCGCACAGTCTGTCCAGCATGTGCAAGTTGGAATACCACCTGGTGGGCACGTCGCTTATGAGGCGGTGAGCGGGAAGGTCGAAGTTACGCTGTAGCGCAGACAGGCGAGCAGCGGCAGGGTGTGAACGTCGGAAGCGAGAACAGACGTCCCGCACTTTATGCAGCAGCTCTGACATGTCGGGGTAGTTGTGAATGAACTTCTGCACCACCAAATTCAACACATGCGCCAGGCAAGGGATGTGCGTCAAACCGGCTAGTCCCAGAGCTGCAACGAGATTTCGCCCATTATCGCACACCACCAGGCCAGGCTTGAGGCTCACCGGCAGCAACCACTCGTCGGACTGTTGTTCTATACCCCGCCACAACTCCTGTGCGGTGTGGGGCCTTTCCCCCAAACATATGAGTTTCAGAACGGCCTGCTGACGTTTACCCCGGGCTGTGCTGAAGTTGGTGGTGAAGGTGTGTGGCTGACTGGATGAGCAGGTGGAAGAAGAGGAGGAGGAAGCTGAGTAGGAGGAGGAGGAGACAGGAGGCAAAGAATGTTGCCCTGCGATCCTTGGCGGCGGAAGGACGTGCGCCAAACAGCTCTCTGCCTGGGACCCAGCCGCCACTACATTTACCCAGTGTGCAGTTTGGGAGATATAGCGTCCCTTGCCGTGCTTACTGGTCCACGTATCTGTGGTTAGGTGGACCTTGCCACAGATGGCGTTGCGCAGTGCACACTTGATTTTATCGGATACTTGGTTGTGCAGGAAAGGCACGGCTCTCTTGGAGAAGTAGTGGCGGCTGGGAACAACATACTGTGGGACAGCAAGCGACATGAGCTGTTTGAAGCTGTGTGTGTCCACCAGCTTAAATGACAGCATTTCATAGGCCAGTAGTTTAGAAATGCTAGCATTCAGGGCCAGGGATCGAGGGTGGCTAGGTGGGAATTTACACTTTCTCTCAAATGTTTGTGAGATGGAGAGCTGAACGCTGCCGTGTGACATGGTTGTGATGCTTGGTGACGCAGGTGGTGGTGTTAGTGGTACATCCCATGTTTGCTGGGCGGCAAGTGCCAACGTTCCTCCAGAGGCGGAGGAAGAGGCCGAGGCGGCGGCAGCAGCAGCAGAAGAGGCCGAGGCGGCAGCAGCAGAAGAGGTAGCAGGGGGAGCCTGAGTGACTTCCTTGTCTTTAAGGTGTTTACTCCACTGCAGTTCATGCTTTGCATGCAGGTGCCTGGTCATGCAGGTTGTGCTAAGGTTCAGAACGTTAATGCCTCGCTTCAGGCTCTGATGGCACAGATGCAAACCACTCAGGTCTTGTCGTCAGCACATTTTTTGAAGAAGTGCCATGCCAGGGAACTCCTTGAAGCTGCCTTTGGGGTGATCGGTCCCAGATGGCGGAGGTCAGTAGCAGGCGGAGTCTCTTGGCGGCGGGTGTTCTGCTTTTGCCCACTGCTCTATCTTTTGCTACGCTGTTGGCTCGGTCTCACCACTGCCTCTTCCTCTGAACTGTGAAAGTCAGTGGCACGACTTTTATTCCATGTGGGGTCTAGGACCTCATCGTCCCCTGCATCGTCTTCCACCCAGTCTTGATCCCTGACCTCCTGTTCAGTCTGCACACTGCAGAAAGACGCAGCAGTTGGCACCTGTGTTTCGTCATCATCAGAGACGTGCTGAGGTGGTATTCCCATGTCCTCATCATCAGGAAACATAAGTGGTTGTGCGTTAGTGCATTCTATCTCTTCCACCCCTGGGGAAGGGCTAGGTGGATGCCCTTGGGAAACCCTGCCAGCAGAGTCTTCAAACAGCATAAGAGACTGCTGCATAACTTGAGGCTCAGACAGTTTCCCTCATATGCATGGGGGTGATGTGACAGACTAATGGGCTTGGTTTTCATGCGCCATCTGTGCGTTTTCTGCAGAAGACTGGGTGGGAGATAATGTGAACGTGCTGGATGCACTGTCGGCCACCCAATTGACTAATGCCTGTACCTGCTCAGGCCTTACCATCTTTAGAACGGCATTGGGCCCCACCAAATATGGCTGTAAATTCTGGCGGCTACTGGGACCTGAGGTAGTTGGTACACTAGGACGTGTAGCAGAACGGCCACGTCCTCTCCCAGCACCAGAGGGTCCACTAACACCACCATGACCATGTCGGCGTCGGCGTCCCTTACTATATGTTTTCCTCATTGTTACCGTTCACCACAATAAGAAAAATATTATTCGGGCCAATGTATTGAATTAAAATTCAGGCCTTTTTTTACAGACACCTAACACTGTCTGGCTATCTATTTAGGTACCGTATTACACTAATACAGGCACACCAGTAATGACAGATTTAGCTGAATATAAATGTGAGGCCTATTTTTTAGGCGCTGGGTGACAGGTATAGGTTTAATCACAGAATTAGACTTGTATCTGCACTGTAGCGTGTGTGTTAATTTTTTGAGAATGACCCTATCAGCACCTTGAATCTAATATACCCTTTTAGGGATAGATTTAAAGTAGGCCTGATACAGCAGAAACCACTAATTTTGAGAATTGCAAATTTGGGAATTGTTTTTCAACCCAGAACAACAACTGTGCTTTGACGGTTACTAAAAATAACTTGACCAGCTAAAACAGTACAGATTTGGATGAATATAAATGTCAGGCCTATTTTTTAGGCGCTGGGTGACAGGCTCAACTTGCCCCTGATGTAGTATATGGCCAAAAAATAATCACACTATTGATGGTTAAATGCACTTGATGAAAGCTTGACCCTGATTTAGGATATAGCAAAAAATAACCACACTATTGATGGTTAAATGCACTTGGTGGCAGCTTGTGCTGGCGCACCACAAGCCACAAAATGGTCACCGATCACCCCAGAAAAAAGTGACTGAAAAACGCTCTGGGCAGCCTAAAAACAGTGAGCAATTGAATAGCAGCAGTTCAATGATCCACAGCTGTAGATCGATCACTGAATGAAGTATTTTGGAGGAGTTAATCTGCCTAATCTCGCCCTAACGTCGCAGCTGCAGCCTCTCCCTACACTTGTATCAGCAGAGTGACGTGCAGCGCTACGTGACCCAAGCTTATATAGAGGCTGGGTCACATGCTGCACTGGCCAATCACAGCCATGCCAATAGTAGGCAAGGCTGTGATGGCCTCTTGGGGCAAGTAGTATGATGCTTGTTGATTGGCTGCTTTGCAGCCTTTCAAAAAGCGCCAAGAAAGCACCGAACACCGAACCCAAACCCGGACTTTTACGAAAATGTTCGGCTCCGGGTCCGTGTCACGGACACCCCAAAATTTGGTACGAACCCAAACTATACAGTTCGGGTTCGCTCATCCCTATATGTAATACATATAGCATAATAAAACCTAGAATAAACAGGGTTTCAAGTCACATTCAATATTGAGTCTATTGGGTTGAAGGGTATCAAGTTTATACATCCACTGAACTTCTCTTTTATTATTCTTAGCATTACATTCACCCCCCCCCCTCCAGTGCGTTTTAACCAATTCTATGCCCATAAAACGCAATCTCTTCGGATGCTTCTGGTGATGTCTTTTCAAGTGCATAGACACACTATGCGTTTCTAGCCTTTTTTTTATGTTCCAAATGTGCTCTTGGATACAAATTCTCAATTTCCTAGTTGTTCTTCCTACGTACTGAAGGCCACAATGACACTCTAGTACATAGATAACACCTGTATTTTCGCATGTAATGTTTCCAGAAACCTTGAAGGACTGTTTTTTCCTTTGAATAGACTATTTGCATCGTTCTTACTCTTTCCTTATTCCTTCTATTCTTGCAGAGCAAACAGAAACCACACCAAGTGAAACTATTTCTTCTTTTTTTAGTATCTGGTTTACAATCCGCGCTATGTACCATATGGTGTCGGAGGTCGGGTGCCTTTCTAAAAAGGACTGGGGGGTATTTTGGGAGAACAATTCCCAAAACGGGGTCATTTTGCAGAACTCCCCAATTTTTTCTAAGCGCATTTTTCATTTTCCCCACATTAGTATTAAACTGGGTTATAAAACTAAATCTAAACTCACTATTCCTTTCGCCATTTCCAGCAGTCTTAACTGATGTCACCTCTTTTCGACATTTATTCAGAGCCTCTTCATTATATCCTTTTTCCATGAAACATTCTTTTATAGTCTCACTTTGCTCACAAAAGACTTTCTCATCTGTACAATCACGGCAAATTATTTTGAATTGTCCCTTCGGGATATTCTTAAGCCATGAATTAAAATGACAACTTGAAGTGTCAATATAGGCATTTACGTCAGTGGTTTTGAAAAAGGTCTTGGTCTTAAAATGGCCCTCCCCTAGATAGATTGTCAAATCGAGAAAATCTACAGAGGTACCACTTATGTTACTAGTGAATTTGAGGTTCCAATCATTCACATTTAGTCCCACAATAAACTCCTCTAATCCCCGCCTACTTCCTTTCCACACCAAAAAACAATTGTCAATATAACGATGCCAAGTCCTCAATTCTCCCTTTTCTGTTTTCTTATTGAGTACTGGGATAATTTTGCCCCCATCGCCGTCCCGGTGCACTGGAGGCAATATGTATCTACGTATACAAAATAATTGTGACAAAGGCAAAAGTTTATGCAATCAAGGATAAATGCCCTATGGGCCAGGCTCATATCGGGGTCTAATTCCAGAGCCTCCTCAACTCCCCTGAGACCCAATATCTTAGGTATAATGGTATATAGCGAAGCAATATCAATAGTAGCCGGCAATACATCATCACTCGCGGGGCCAAAGTTCTCCACCAGTCGAATCACGTCACCAGAATCCCTCAGGTACGATGGACTGTGGAATGTAGTCCAATCCTCCTGGGATGGAATACCTGTTCACAGGGGCCAGAAGTTGGTTGACTTCATGCAACACAGATGTACAGCAGTTCTCAGAAACAGCGGTTATACAACTAAATATTAGTGAAGTGATTCAAAGGAAAGCAAAATCTTCAAACATTTTTCAGTTTATATAGTGAATGTTTGAGTTTGTAAAGAAGAATACAAACACTGCTATTTTTTGAACAATGTAATATTCACTTTTCTTTATTTTTTTAGAGGTACAACACAAATTTGATATATTTTTCTTTATGTTTTCATTTGGAATAGAATGTGTAGTGTTCCCAATGCATTTGTGTGTATGGAAATAAAAGCTATTAGAAGGATTTTTAGCTTTAGTCACTTTGCTATTATTTTAAACACAACTGTATATATATATATATATATATATATATATATATATATATATATAAAAAACACATTTCCTCCCCTCTTCCTGCACAGCTATCTATAGTTTTGGCATAATTTTTGTTGTTGGTATCATTGGGGCTCATGTTTATTAGTACTTTAAATAATATTTTAGATGAGACATTAATAAAGGTACATTTTTATGGCACTTTCAGTGAATCGACTAATTGAAGCTACCTTTGGAGAACATCACTTGCTACTAGGCTATATTTCCTTAATAGAAGACCTATGAGACTATTGATTAAATGGGGTTTGGACCCCAAGAATAATTTCTTCTGATGGGCCCAAAGAACTGGAATTTGACGTTGATCCTGACATCTCCATAAGGCTTATCAAGGATATTTGAAAAAAAAAAATATATATATACACTAGTAGTGTAGGTAGTGAAAATAGAGTACAAAAACATCTTTATACATAAATTATATAACTGCAAATTTGACATTTTGTGAATATTTGGCTCACATAAAAAATCCATTACTGCAGGTATGCACCCCTTAATATCTCAAAATGAATCAGTCTGACCCATCCGATTAGTACTTATGTCGACCTAATTTTGAGACCTTTTGTTGTCTCTCTCCCGTCTTATGTCTGGGATTCCATGGAGGTCATCAAGAGAGTGGATGCCCATCATGTGGAGCGAGATGTGTTACTGGCCAGCTTGGACAGTGAGGCCCTTTATAATTCAATACCACATGGGAGGGGATGGGAGGTTGTCTCAACGTTCTTATAGCAGAGAGGCACACATTTATGGTGACATAATTCATTCTAGACCTCAACTCGTTTCTCTTTAATAACAAGGTTTACCACCAGGTGAAGGGGGTTGCTATGGGGAGCTCATGTGCCCCTACGTTCACAAACCTTTACCTGGGTGGTTGGGAAAGAGAAGTTGTGTTTGGTGATGACATGGGAGATTTTGCATCATCGATAATCTTATGTTTTAGATATATCAATGATATACTAATTCTCTGTAAAGGGTATGGAGATACTTTTGCACGTTTTGTTCAAAGCCTTAATAATAACAGCTGGGGGCTATTTTTTACATCTGAAGTGCATTCCTCAATCATTACATTTATTTTTTATTTAAATATTTTATTTTCAATATCAGAAAATAGACAGAGTATACATAACACCAACAGTGGTGTAAGTCGGTACCAGACAAATAGTCATAAGGAGATAGCAATGTGTAAAAAGATTGATAAATAGTAGCAGCTGATTTCAAGTATATGAACACAGGTATACACATTATACAGGACGCAAGGAGACAATCATTATCCTATTAGACAATAGATTTCCTATTTTGAAAAGTGACCAAGTAGAAAAGAGATCATAGTCAAGAATCTTTCTGGTCGAGAACCTCCACCCCACATAAAGGTATGTGGGATGTTTGAAGTCGGACAGAATTTATTTCCTTACTTTCATCTAGTGGTAACACCAATAAGGCCTCACTCTGTTTAGAAGTGGAGCACCAAGGGTAGGGCCAAGAGTACCGACGAGATAAAACTGAATAACTATTAGGTCTTAAGAAAGCTGTATTTTGTCCAAGGGGCCCAACGTTTAATAAATGTCGGGTGGGTTCGAGCTTCCCAAGAAGCAAGTTCCTCAAAACGGTAAATTTGATCAACCTTGAGCCTCCGCTGCTCCACCGAGGGAATATTAGTATGTAGCCAATATTTGAGTATCAGAAGGCGAGCCGCTATCAAAAGTTGCTTGTAGAAATAGGATGGGGAGGGAGTAGTACTTTCATTGAAATAGGAAAGTAGGGCTCCATAAGGGGATATTTCGACAGATGAAGAACAAATTAGATTGCAAATCTGAATGATATCTGACTACCACTTTTTAATAGGGGGGCATAGCCACCAGATATGAATAAAAGTGCCTTTCTCCTCTTGTCATCTCCAGCATTTGTTTGAGGAAGATCTAGTGAAGTGTGAGGACTTAATTGCGGTAATGTACCATTGTGACAGGATTTTGTAACCATTTTCCTGAACTCAAACACATCTTGATGATTTATGTGGGATTTCAAATAGTGAGGGTAGAATTGAGAGAGGTAAATCTACCCCAGTGTCTTTTTCCCAAGAGCGAATAAATGCGGGCTTGACAATTATGGGGGGATCTTAATTTATTGTAAATCAATGAGATAAGTTTTTTTGGGGAGTTGGGGTTTACTATTAAAGCCTCAAATCATGTTAGGGGACGTAGAAGCTCACCCTTCATGTTGTTTCTGTGAACAAAGGATTTGATAAGTGGTATGAGGGTGAAGTCGCAGGGTTGTGGATTTAGCAGGGTTTTGAGGGTGTCTATTGATGGTAATGAACCTTGGGATTCAAGAAGATGGGAAATTGGCAACGAAGAGGATCTAACTAATTTAGAGGAGGAGTGGCGTGGCCCAATGAAGGATGAGCCTAAGATATCACTAATTGTGATTAGGGGAGAAGGAAAAGGTACAGAGCAATGGGAGTAGTTCAACCATTTCCATGCTTCCAAAGTGGCTTTTATAACTGGGTCGGTAAATTTATTTGGGGCGGGTTACTGTAACCCAGACATAGAGCCCGAGTTGGCATTCCAATGTCACATTGTTCCAATGCCACCCAGGATTTGCTTCTCGTAATTCTAAGCCAGTCAACAATTCTGGACAGGAGAATGGCTTTCCCATAGAGTTCTGGATCTGGGAGTCCTATTCCACCTACAATGTGGGATCGAGACAGGAGAGAATAGGAAAGTCTAGCTTTCCTCCCATTCCATAAGAAGGCTCTGAATCTCTGTTTAAGAGAGGTATAGTAGGATTTAGCAATGGGAATTGGAAGGACTTGTTGGAGGTAAGTGAAATGGGGGATGATAAGAGAAGTGAGAAGGTTTTTCCTACCAAACCATGAAAGGGTCGGGGCAGATTTTGTGATTTTATCTATTGCTTTAAATATTGAGGCTTTTAGGGGGATATAGTTAAGTGCAAAGAGATCTGAAATATTGGGGCTAAGTTTCACTCCTAAATAAGTAATGGTTGGGGAAGACCAATTGAATGGGGAGTTTTCCCTTAGGGAAAGTTTAAGTTGGGGGGATATATCAGTACTAATTATGATGGATTTACTCTCATTAATCTTAAAGTTGGAAAGTACACTATAGTCCTTTAAATGTTCCTGGATTTTAGGGAGGGAGATTTTGGGGTTAGTTGTAATTATCATAACATCATCGGCAAATGCCGCTAGTTTTTGACTATGACCACCTAGGTTCAGGCCTTTGATATCAGTATCTGCCCGAAGTGTGGATAGGAGGGGTTCCATTGCCAGTATGAATAAAAGGGGGGACAGAGGGCAACCCTGACGGGTTCCATTGTGGATTTGGAAAGGAGAGGATAGGTCCCCATTTACCATGACTCGAGCTGTGGTCTGATTGTACATAGCAAATACAGCTTTAACATATGGACCAGGCAGGCCAAAAACCTCTAAAACATGACTTAAATAATTCCAGTTTATGCGGTCAAACGCTTTTTCAGCGTCAGTGCTGAAGAGTACACGAGGAGAGGAGGTATGTTTAGCATAACAAAGCGCATCGATGACCCTAGTTGTGTTATCTCTACCCTCTCTATTACGAACAAAACCTACCTGGTCCATATGAACCAAAAGAGGAAGGAGATTTGCTAGACGGTTTGCAAGTAATTTAGCTAGAAGTTTGAGGTCAATGTTTAGAAATGAGATAGGCCTGTAATTTGTGCATAATTTTGGGTCCTTTCCCTCTTTGGGAATTAAAGCTTCATGCACAATCGTCATGTCTCTGGATAGGGGGATGCCTTGAAGGGTTTGGTTGCAAACAGTAAGGAGATGTGGTAATAATTGTTTTCTAAAAGTTTTATAATAGGAAGCAGGAAGTCCGTCTGGACCAGGGCTCTTCCCCTGGGGCATTTGGGATAGGGCTGTAGAAAGCTCGTCCATGGTAAATGGGGCCTCAAGCGATTGTTTTTGGCCTAACGAAAGTGTCGGGCAGGATGCTGATTTTAAGAACGTCGTGACCAGCGAAGAATGGGAGGCAGGTGAAAGGGGGGAAGGGAGATTATATAACGCTTCATAAAAGTCTCTAAATTGCTTGGCAATTTTAGACGAAGCAAAAACTGGGTCGCCCTTGGGGGAGGATAATTGATGTATGTAATTATCTTCTCTTCTGGTTTTAATTCTGTTCATGAGGAATTTGGTGGTTTTGTCCCCGTGTGCATAACATTTGTATTTTGAATTGAGATAATATTTGGCTGATTTAGTTTGCAGTAGAGCTTTTAATTCAGCTCTAGCTTTGGAGAGATCTTGGAGTTGGGGTTCGGATAAGGAGCGTTTTTGAGTTGATTCCAACCTGTTTATCTTGGAGAGATTACTTATGTTACTCTCTCTGAGTTTTTTCAGATGTGAACCAATGCTGATGAATTCACCCCTAATAAAGGGTTTGTGTTCATGACAAAGTATTCATCTAGTGACAAAGCTATTTTTTTTTATAGAATCTGGGTTACCAAGAATGGATTCATTTAATCTCCAATTGAAACTTTTGGATTTCTGCGTTGGGGAGGTTACCATGAGGTAATTTGGGGCATGGTCTGAAACGTGGATGGACCCTATTTTGGCTTCCAAACATAGCTGTAGATGCTCTTTAGAGATAAAAAGGTAATCTATGCGATGATATGTATTATGGACATGTGAAAAGAAAGTATAATCTGAAGTATTAGGGTAGAACGTACACCAAACATCAACTAGATGGAGGTCCCAAAAGATGTTTTTGAAGAACTTTAGGGAGCGCCTTGAGTGGGCTGAATTATGTGAGGATGAGTCAATTTGGGGGTTAATGGCTATGTTAAGGTCTCCTCCCATGATAACTATGCCTTCCTTGAAGGAGGCAACAGTCTGGGCGATGGTTGAAAGCCATTGGACCTGTTTAGTGTTAGGAGCATAGAGGTTTATAAAGGTATATATTTGAGGCCCTATATGACCTTTGACCATGATAAATCTCCCTTCTGGGCTCTGTATGTGGTTAGTATATTTGAAGGGGACCCTCCTCTTAAACCCAATACTTACTCCTCCGGACGAGGCAGAATTATCACCACAGTGGAACCAGAGGGGGTAATGAGAAAATTACAGGTTGGGGTAATGATTGAACCTAAAATGTGTCTCCTGGAGGAGCAGCACATCAGAACCCCCCTTACGTAAAATAGTGAATATTTGACTTTTTTTAGAGGGTGAGTTGAAGCCCTTCACATTGTAGGATGCTATATGAATGTCAGCCATAGTCAAGGGTTAACATGGACGAAGGAAAATAAGATGTGCCTGTCCCCCAGGAGAGAACACTTACAGTTTGAGATGTGTCTGCCCCGCCTACAGGAGAAGCAGGGGTCCCAGAGTCCTGTATTCCCGTCTCAGGGATCAAGGATGACTCTATCGGGTACCTGAAACTAAACAAAGGGATAGAGAAAACGATGAGAACAAAACACATAACAAAAAAATAACATTGTGTGTGGAATGACACACTGATATTAAGCATGGGGGAAAAATTGGTCGATGGACCAGTGAACGTGCCGTTCAGCACGTAAAATAGCAACCCAGTAAGATAATTTAAATCAAAACAGGTAACTATCTGTATTAGGAGAGAATAAGGGATTTGAGTAAACCCAGGTTGAAAACCAGAATGTAATAAGTAGAAAGAAATTTGAAGTAATCGGAGAGGAGACATGGAGAAGGAAAAAAGAACAGGGAGTGCTGGATAGGGATGAGCGAACCCGAACTGTATAGTTCGGGTTCGTACCGAATTTTGGGGTGTCCGTGACACGGACCCGAACCCGAACATTTTCGTAAAAGTCCGGGTTCGGTGTTCGGCGCTTTCTTGGCACTTTTTGAAAGGCTGCAAAGCAGCCAATCAACAAGCGTCATACTACTTGCCCCAAGAGGCCATCACGGCCTTGCCTACTATTGGCATGGCTGTGATTGGCCAGTGCAGCATGTGACCCAGCCTCTATATAAGCTTGGGTCACGTAGCGCTGCACGTCACTCTGCTGATACAAGCGTAGTGAGAGGTTGCAGCTGCGACGTTAGGGCGAGATTAGGCAGATTAACTCCTCCAAAAGACTTCATTCAGTGATCGATCTACAGCTGTGGATCATTGAACTGCTTCTATTCAATTGCTCAGTGTTTTTAGGCTGCCCAGAGCGTTTTTATATCACTTTTTTCTGGGGTGATCGGCGGCCATTTTGTGGCTTGTGGTGCGCCAGCACAAGCTATCACCAAGTACATTTAACCATCAATAGTGTGGTTATTTTTTGGCCATATACTACATCAGGGGCAAGCTGAGCTTGTGTCACCCAAGTGCATTTAACCATCAATAGTGTGGTTATTTTTTGCTATATCCTACATCAGGGTCAAGCTTTCATCAAGTGCATTTAACCATCAATAGTGTGGTTATTTTTTGGACATATACTACATCAGGGGCAAGTTGAGCCTGTCACCCAGCGCCTAAAAAATAGGCCTCACATTTATATTCAACAAAATCTGTACTGTTTTAGGTGGTCAAGTTATTGTTTGTGACCGTCAAAGCACAGTTTTTGTTCTGGGTTGCAAAACAATTCCCAAATTTGCAATTCTCAAAATTATTGGTTTCTGCTGTATCAGGCCTACTTTAAATCTATCCCTAAAAGGGTAGATTAGATTCAAGGTGCTGATAGGGTCATTCTGAAAAACTTCACACACACGCTACCGTGCAGATCCAAGTCTAATTCTGTGATTAAACGTATACCTGTCACCCAGCGCCTAAATAATAGGCTTCACATTTATATTCAGCTAAATCTGTCATTACTGCTGTGCCTGTATTAGTGTAATACGGTACCTAAATCGATAGCCAGATAGTGTTCGGTGTCTGTAAAAAAAAGGCCAGAATTTTAATTCAATACATTGGCCCGAATAATATTTTTCTTATTGTGGTGAACGGTAACAATGAGGAAAACATCTAGTAAGGGACGCGGACATGGTCGTGGTGGTGTTAGTGGACCCTCTGGTGCTGGGAGAGGACATGGCCGTTCTGCCACAGCCACACGTCCTAGTGAACCAACTACCTCAGGTCCCAGTAGCCAGCAGAATTTACAGCGATATTTGGTGGGGCCCAATGCCGTTCTAAGGATGGTAAGGCCTGAGCAGGTACAGGCATTAGTCAATTGGGTGGCCGACAGTGGATCCAGCACGTTCACATTATCTCCCACCCAGTCTTCTGCAGAAAGCGCACAGATGGCGCATGAAAACCAAGCCCATCAGTCTGTCACATCACCCCCATGCATATCAGGGAAACTGTCTGAGCCTCAAGTTATGCAGCAGTCTCTTATGCTGTTTGAAGACTCTGCTGCCAGGGTTTCCCAAGGGCATCCACCTAGCCCTTCCCCAGGGGTGGAAGAGATAGAATGCACTAACGCACAACCACTTATGTTTCCTGATGATGAGGACATGGGAATACCACCTCAGCACGTCTCTGATGATGACGAAACACAGGTGCCAACTGCTGCGTCTTTCTGCAGTGTGCAGACTGAACAGGAGGTCAGGGATCAAGACTGGGTGGAAGACGATGCAGGGGACGATAAGGTCCTAGACCCCACATGGAATGAAGGTCGTGCCACTGACTTTCACAGTTCAGAGGAAGAGGCAGTGGTGAGACCGAGCCAACAGCGTAGCAAAAGAGGGAGCAGTGGGCAAAAGCAGAACACCCGCCGCCAAGAGACTCCGCCTGCTACTGACTGCCGCCATCTGGTACCGAGCACCCCAAAGGCAGCTTCAAGGAGTTCCCTGGCATAGCACTTCTTCAAACAATGTGCTGACGACAAGACCCGAGTAGTTTGCATGCTGTGCCATCAGAGCCTGAAGCGAGGCATTAACGTTCTGAACCTTAGCACAACCTACATGACCAGGCACCTGCATGCAAAGCATGAACTGCAGTGGAGTAAACACCTTAAAAACAAGGAAGTCACTCAGGCTCCCCCTGCTACCTCTTCTGCTGCTGCCGCCTCGGCCTCTTCTGCTGCTGCCGCCTCGGCCTCTTCCTCCGCCTCTGGAGGGACGTTGGCACCTGCCGCCCAGCAAACATGGGATGTACCACCAACACCACCACCTGCGTCACTAAGCATCTCAACCATTTCACACGGCAGCGTTCAGCTCTCCATCTCACAAACATTTGAGAGAAAGCGTAAATTCCCACCTAGCCACCCTCGATCCCTGGCCCTGAATGCCAGCATTTCTAAACTACTGGCCTATGAAATGCTGTCATTTAGGCTGGTGGACACAGACAGCTTCAAACAGCTCATGTCGCTTGCTGTCCCACAGTATGTTGTTCCCAGCCGGCACTACTTCTCCAAGAGAGCTGTGCCTTCCCTGCACAACCAAGTATCCGATAAAATCAAGTGTGCACTGCGCAACGCCATATGTGGCAAGGTCCACCTAACCACAGATACGTGGACCAGTAAGCACGGCCAGGGACGCTATATCTCCCTAACTGCACACTGGGTAAATGTAGTGGCGGCTGGGCCCCAGGCAGAGAGCTGTTTAGCGCACGTCCTTCCGCCGCTAAGGATCACAGGGCAACATTCTTTGCCTCCTGTTTCCTCCTCCTCCTACTCAGCTTCCTCCTCCTCTTCTTCCACCTGCTCATCCAGTCAGCCACACACCTTCACCACAAACTTCAGCACAGCCCGGGGTAAACGTCAGCAGGCCGTTCTGAAACTCATATGTTTGGGGGACAGGCCCCACACCGCACAGGAGTTGTGGCGGGGTATAGAACAACAGACCGACAAGTGGTTGCTGCCGGTGAGCCTCAAGCCTGGCCTGTTGGTGTGCGATAATGGGCGAAATCTCGTTGCAGCTCTGGGACTAGCCGGTTTGACGCACATCCCTTGCCTGGCGCATGTGCTGAATTTGGTGGTGCAGAAGTTCATTCACAACTACCCCGACATGTCAGAGCTGCTGCATAAAGTGCGGGCCGTCTGTTCGCGCTTCCGGCGTTCACACCCTGTAACTTCGGCCTTCCCGCTCACCGCCTCATATGCGACATGCCCACCAGGTGGAACTCCACCTTGCACATGCTGGACAGACTGTGCGAGCAGCAGCAGGCCATAGTGGAGTTTCAGCTGCAGCACGCACGGGTCAGTCGCACTGCGGATCAGACACACTTCATCACCAATGACTGGGCCTCCATGCGAGACCTGTGTGCCCTGTTGCGCTGTTTCGAGTACTCCACCAACATGGCCAGTGGCGATGACGCCGTTATCAGCGTTACAATACCACTTCTATGTCTCCTTGAGAAAACACTTAGGGCGATGATGGAAGAGGAGGTGGCCCAGGAGGAAGAGGAGGAAGAGGGGTCATTTTTAGCACTTTCAGGCCAGTCTCTTCAAAGTGACTCAGAGGGAGGTTTTTTGCAACAGCAGAGGCCAGGTACAAATGTGGCCAGACAGGGCCCACTACTGGAGGACGAGGAGGACGAGGATGAGGAGGAGGTGGAGGAGGATGAGGATTAAGCATGTTCACAGCGGGGTGGCACCTAACGCAGCTCGGGCCCATCACTGGTGCGTGGCTGGGGGGAAACACAGGACGATGACGATACGCCTCCCACAGAGGACAGCTTGTCATTACCTCTGGGCAGCCTGGCACACATGAGCGACTACATGCTGCAGTGCCTGCGCAACGACAGCAGAGTTGCCCACATTTTAACGTGTGCGGACTACTGGGTTGCCACCCTGCTGGGTCCCCGGTACAAAGACAATGTGCCCACCTTACTTCCTACACTGGAGCGTGATAGGAAGATGCGCGAGTACAAGCGCACGTTGGTAGACACGCTACTGAGAGCATTCCCAAATGTCACAGGGGAACCAGTGGAAGCCCAAGGCGAAGGCAGAGGAGGATCAAGAGGTCGCCAACGCAGCTGTGTCACGGCCAGCTCCTCTGAGGCAGTGTTAGCATGGCAGAGATGTGGAAAAGTTTTGTCACCACGCCACAGCTAACTGCACCACCACCTGATACGGAACGTGTTAGCAGGAGGCAACATTTCAATAACATGGTGGAACAGTACCTTGCACACCCCTCCACGTACTGACTGATGGTTCGGCCCCATTCAACTTCTGGGTCTCCAAATTGTCCACGTGGCCAGAGCTAGCCTTTTATGCCTTGGAGGTGCTGGCCTGCCCGGCGGCCAGCGTTTTGTCTGAACGTGTATTCAGCACGGCAGGGGGCGTCATTACAGACAAACGCAGCCGCCTGTCTACAGCCAATGTGGACAAGCTGACGTTCAGAAAAATGAACCAGGCATGGATCCCACAGGACCTGTCCCTCCCTTGTGCAGATTAGACATTAACTACCTCCCCATAACAATATATTATTGTACTCCAGGGCACTTCCTCATTCAATCCTATTTTTATTTTCATTTTACCATTATATTGCGGGGCAATCCAAAGTTGAATGAACCTCTCCTCTGTCTGGGTGCCGGGGCCTAAATATGTGACAGTGGCCTGTTCCAGTGGTGGGTGACGTGAAGCCTGATTTTCTGCTATGACATGAAGACTGATTCTCTGCTGACATGAAGCCAGATTCTCTGTTACGGGACCTCTCTCCTCTGTCTGGGTGCCTGGGCCTAAATATGTGACAGTGGCCTGTTCCAGTGGTGGGTGACGTGAAGCCTGATTCTCTGCTATGACATGAAGACTGATTCTCTGCTGACATGAAGCCAGATTCTCTGCTATGGCATGAAGAGACTGATTCTCTGCTGACGTGAAGCCAGATTCTCTGCTATGGGACCTCTGTCCAATTGATATTGGTTAATTTTTATTTTTTTTATTTTTATTTTAATTCATTTCCCTATCCACATTTGTTTGCAGGGGATTTACCTACATGTTGCTGCCTTTTGCAGCCCTCTAGCTCTTTCCTGGGCTGTTTTACAGCCTTTTTAGTGCCGAAAAGTTCGGGTCCCCATTGACTTCAATGGGGTTCGGGTTCGGGAAGAAGTTCGGGTCGGGTTCAGATCCCGAACCGAACATTTCCGGGAAGTTCGGCCGAACTTCTCAAACCCGAACATCCAGGTGTTCGCTCAACTCTAGTGCTGGATAGTTTTAAGACCAAGAGGACAGTGAAGGGGAGAGGAAAAGGGAAGGGGAGGTTAAGGAAGCATGTAGTAAAAGAGAGACATTTTGTATTGCTAGACTTCATCATGAAACCTCAAGTAGTAATAGGCCGCCTAAGAGAGGGCAGTAAAGAGAGTTCTTCTCTGAGAGTCACGCTGACTGTCTGACTAATTCTAAGTCCATAGGGAATTCACATCTATGTAGGATGTATGCAGCAGAAGGCTCGAGGTTATTGATCTTGAGAGAGTCTCTTAGGTGTTAGATGCCTACTCCTCTTCCCCACTTTGTGAGCCTTGGGAGTATGCTGTAAGGTGAAGGCAGCAACAGTTGGAACTTCTGGCAAGGTGGAGAGATCCTGAAATAAGTCCAAGTTGTCGATTTGCATGGGGGGGATTTGTAAGTGATCATATATGGCCTCCAGATCAGCATGTGTGGTAATATTTAAGTGGCGTCCTTCTTGGGAGAAAGAGAGTCCAAAAGGAAAGTTCCATTTGTATTGGATTCTGTTAGCCCGCAGCCACTCTGTCAATGGCTTAAGTGTTTTGCGCTTCCTTAAATTGGAGGGGGCTAGATCTTGATAGACAGATACTTGAGCGCCTTCAAATAGGATGTCTGATCTGTTCCTTGCAGCTTCTTGCACTGTTGATTTAACTTGAAGGTTGAGGAATTTACAAATTGCATCCCTAGGGGGATCCTCTGGTTTAGGCTTAGGTCGCAATGCTCTATGAGCTCTTTCGATTACAATCTCCAGGGCGAACTCTGTGCCAAGCAGTGAGTAGTGTTGAGCGCGAATATTCAAATTTTTTTCTCGAATATCGCAATTTCGAGATTTCGCGAATATTTAGAATATAGTTCCAAATATTCGCGAAATCGAATATTCGTATTTTTATTCGAAAAAAAAATTCGTACGATTATTTTAATCTTATGATTTATTTTTTTTTCCTATGACTATGGCTAGGCTAATATGTGTATTTTACGAAATTTCTTAATATTGCTCTAACTTCATCTTTTAGAATATTCGTAATATTCTAAAAGACGGAGTTAGAGCAATATTCCGAATATTCTAAAAGACGAAGTTAGAGCAATATTAAGAAATTTCGTAAAATACACATATTAGCCTAGCCATAGAAAAAAAAAAAAAAATCATAAGATTAAAATAATCGTACGATTATTTTAATCTTATGATTTTTTTTTTTTCCTATGACTATGGCTAGGCTAATATGTGTATTTTACGAAATTTCTTAATATTGCTCTAACTTCATCTTTTAGAATATTCGTAATATTCTAAAAGACGGAGTTAGAGCAATATTCCGAATATTCTAAAAGACGAAGTTAGAGCAATATTAAGAAATTTCGTAAAGTACACATATTAGCCTAGCCATAGGAAAGAAAAAAAAAATCATAAGATTAAAATAATCGTACGATTATTTTAATCGCATATTATTCGCGAAAAATTAAATAATTACGAATATTCGATTTCGACGAAAATAATAAGAATATTTATTCGAATATTCGCGAAATATCGCGAAATCGAATATGGCACCTCCCGCTCATCACTACTAATGACTACTTACACGTAAGAATTATTAGGTTACAGCTCTGGCTCCTGATGAGACATTGTATTAGGTGTAGAAACGTGTTTAGCCGCAATTATGTGCTAAAGTGTAGCCTTTCAAAGTAAATAGGGCATGTTGTTACATTATAGTTACATGTCATTGAGATGACTGTTGTAGCGATCCACCAGCTTCATGAATAGCAGTGTGAGGGGTGAATCGCTGTTTGCTCTCATTACTAATAAGATAGTGGAGGGCATGTTATGTATAGTAACAGCATCGGAAATAGTTTCTATATTATTGTGGTCTTGGTACATTTGAGCTCACACTAGAATAAGCTGAGCTGCTTATCTCCAGTTACCAGAACCATCACACGACTGCTGACTCCATACGCTCGGTGAGAACAAAATAAAATAGCATTTCCAGTTGAAAGTCAATTTACGAGTCACAGCATTCAGTGTGTATTAATCAAAGGTGGCACAGGGAGACAGGGAAAGGAAAAAGTCAGCGGCACCCTGTATATATGTGCGTCCGTGCCAATTCCAGGGACATCAGCCGTCTTTAAGGACCATGAAAGTGGTGGTGCTCAGCGTGATGAGTGGACTGAACAATAAACAGGTAGAGAGAGACGCGGCACTCACCAGTGGTCGTTGCTGATTGCTTTTATTGCAAGTAGAGCGGCATACTGCGCAGGCAGGGGAGCGGGATGGCCACAATGTGCATCGGCGGCGACGGCCGTTTCGCGCAAAGGTAGCGCTTCTTTAGGCCGGATATGACGTGCAGGTGCACGGATACACCTTTATAAAGGGAGAAATGCTGGCCGTCACTATGGTGATCCCAGACCTCCCCTGTGTGTAGCTGAAAAACAGATACAAACAGAGATACAAAGCATTAGTACAAACGGTATCAATTAGCAAGACAATGCAAAAAAATATAAGGTATTCATTCTTAGATTGGGCGACAAGTATCAGGGGCCGGGTCAAATATAGGGACGTTAAGAAGTATCTGGATACCTTAGATGCATGGAAGGTATGCATGGAGATGGGACTATATGGGGAATTTTAAAAAAATGGTGTAAATAACCAAAGTATTTGGAGTGAGGTGGTGGGGGTAGCGGCAATAAGTAAGTGGCAGGACAATAAGGTCACAAAAAGACAGCCATGTCGTTCTTGTCATTGAGTCCATGGGGTCCCATGGCATTGGTCCTGATGATCCATCTGGCCTCCCGTTGCAGCAAGAGGCGGTGGCGATCACCTCCGCGAAGGATGGGTCCCACGGCCTCAATGCCAGCAAAGGAGAGGCCAGAGGGATCACCATTATGAGTTGCACGTACATGTTCAATGAGGCGAGGAGAACCTCGTCCGGTACGGATGGAATTAATATGCTCACGCACCCATTCAAGCATTGGCCTGATTGTTGAAGGAATTCCACCTTGTGTCCTTGGACGTGGAGAGCCTCTACACCCGTATCCCTCACGATGCTGGCCTTAAAGCCATTGCGTCAGTCCTTGCCCATACGGACAAAAGCACAGTGTTCTCTCAATTCGTACAGGAGTCCCTCCACCTGATACTCAGTAATAATGTCTTCCAGTTTAACCGCCAATGGAACCGCCAGATACAGGGTACGGCAATGGACACACCCGTGTCATGTACCTTTGCCAACCTATATCTGGCGGTATTTGAGGAGACATACGTTTTCTCCTTGGGTAATCCCTTTCTCGCATACATCCATAGGTTCCTTAGATACGTGGATGATGTGTTCCTGGTCTGGTCGGGCAGCGAAGAGCAGTGTGGGCTTTTTGTGCAGTACCTTAATGACATTAACAGTATGAACATGAAGTTCACCTTCAACTTCGGGGGCAGATGTCTGGATTTCCTGGACGTATATGTCTCCGTCGTAGATGGTCACCTGCACACAACAGGTTTCCGCAAGCCCACTGCCACAAATTCGCTGCTCCACCAGACCAGTTTCCATCCCCCTGCCGTCAAAGACGCGGTGCCTTATGGACAGTTCGTCCGGTTGCGTAGGATCAACAGCACCGACGCCGACTTTTTTAAGCAGGCACATCAACTTATGGGTAGGCTGCTGGAGAGGGGTTACCCAAGGAGGACCGTACTGGATGCATTGCATCGAGCGGCTACCCGCCCTCGATCTAGTCTCCTCAGGGATAACATGGGCGGTGATAAAGACGAAAAATTTGCCTTCGTCTTTAAATACAGCCCCGTAGCCGACATTATCAAACGGGCAGTGCACAATAACTGGGACCTTCTGAAGCACGATTCATCTCTGGGCACAGTAGCTTCCAGCAAACCGCTTATTACTTTTAGGAAATGCCACACTTTAAGGGACAAATTGGTCCATAGCGCTCTTCGGCCACCTAAGAGGTTGCAAAGTAGAATCCCCACAGGTAACCACAAATGTGGAACCTGTTCATTTTGCCATCTTAACTCCCAAGCAAAAAGTCTGTCTCTAGGGGGCGTCACACATAACGTTACACAGTTTATTAACTGTCGTACTCCTTTCGTGGTATACGTCATTTTATGTAGTTGCAACATGTTCTATATTGGAAAAACAATCAGGCCAATGCTTGAACGAGTGCGTGAGCATATTAATTCCATCCGTACCGGACGAGGTTCTCCTCGCCTCATTGAACATGTACGTGCAACTCATAATGGTTATCCCTCTGGCCTCTCCTTTGCTGGCATTGAGGCCGTGGGACCCATCCTTCGCGGAGGTGATCTCCACCGCCTCTTGCTGCAACGGGAGGCCAGATGGATCATCAGGACCAATGCCATGGGACCCCATGGACTCAATGACAAGAACGACATGGCTGTCTTTTTGTGACCTTATTGTCCCGCCACTTACTTATTGCCGCTACCCCCACCACCTCACTCCAAATACTTTGGTTATTTACACCATTTTTTGAGAATTCCCCATATAGTCCCATCTCCATGCATACCTTCCATGCATCTAAGGTATCCAGATACTTCTTAACGTCCCTATATTTGACCCGGCCCCTGAAACTTGTCGCCCAATCTAAGAATGAATACCTTATATTTTTTTGCATTGTCTTGCTAATTGATACCGTTTGTACTAATGCTTTGTGTCTCTGTTTGTATCTGTTTTGCAGCTACACACAGGGGAGGTCTGGGATCACCATAGTGACGCCCAGCATTTCTCCCTTTATAAAGGTGTATCCGTGCACCTGCACGTCATATCCGGCCTGAAGAGGCGCTACCTTTGCGCGAAACGGCCGTCGCCGCCGATGCACATTGTGGCCATCCCGCTCCCCTGCCTGCTCAGTATGCAGCTCTACTTGCAATAAAAGCAATCAGCAACGACCACTGGTGAGTGCCGCGTCTCTCTCTACCTGTTTATTGTGTATTAATCAAAGGGTTTCTCATTTACCTATTCCGACATTGATATATTATTAAATACTTTTTGTTTTGGTCCTTTTTAGCATTTCTCCTCTTTTTGTGATTAATTTATTGAATATTTCCTGCAGAGATTTTTTGATTTCCTTATTCCTCAGACTGTATATGATGGGGTTGATGAATGGAGTAAATACAGTATACAGCAGAGATAGGAGTTTACTAGTATTCAAGGTTTGTCCTTCTGTTGGGAAAACGTAAACACTCAGTATAGTAACAAAGAATATAATGACTACAATGAGGTGGGAGCTACAGGTGGAGAAGGCTTTCTGTCTACTGATTCTGGACTGAAACCGCAAGATGGTGACAATAATATTAGTGTAAGATATGATAATTATCGTGATTGGGCTCAGGAGTACAGGAAAGCTCAGTATATAGTTCACTAACTCCATAGTATACACCCCAGAACAGGCAATTTTCATTACGGGAACTTGATCACAGTAGAAATGGTCAATGACATTTGGTCCACAAAACGTCAGCTTTGATGTAAATAAGGTTTCAATAAATGCCAAAAAGAAACTTAACACCCAACACATGGCGGCCAATGTCACACAGCGTTTTTTTGTCATGATAGAAGAATAGAGGAGGGGATTACAGATGGCCACATATCTGTCATAAGACATCACTGTGAGAAGAAGACATTCAGATACTTCTGTAGTACAAAAAACATAAAATTGTGTCATACAACTAATAACGGTAATGGTCGCCCCCTTATTCAGTAGGATGTGGAGCATGCTGGGAACAATATTTGCAGTTAAGAAGATATCAGTAATAGACAGCTGTGAGATGAAGAAGTACATTGGGGCATGGAGGTTCTTGCTGGTGGACACCAGGGTGATGATCAGGAGATTCCCACATATTGTCCCACAATATATCATCAGGATGAGACAGATTAGGTAAATTCTTAAATAACGGCTGCTTTGAAATCCTACAATGAAAAACTCAGTGACCGTAGTCATGTTCTTCTCCTGCATAAATAACAATAAAAGTGTTAGGAGTTAGTTGTCTGATTATCGACCAGAACAAGTAAATCATTAAGTGCATTTGTCATGATATTTTATAGGAGTAAACATAAAAGGGGTTGTCCCATTGTGAACACATCCCCTATACATGGGATAGGTGAGGAGTACCGTATCGGCAAGGGTCCAAACAATCTCAAAAATAGAGGCCTTGTGTTCTCCGAATGAATGGAGTGATGGTCACTCCACCAAACTGTGGGACTGCCAGAGACAGCTAAGTAAAAGAGCTCGGCTGTCTGTGGCAGCCCCATATATTAGGATAAGAATATGAAACTCCAGCAAATTGCGTTGCAAAAAGGGATTTCTTTAATAGATATTTGCGGCAAATATCTATTAAAGAAATCCCTTTTTGCAACACAATTTGCTGGAGTTTTATATTCTTACCGAAACGGGGTGGGAACCCGACTTCCAGCGGCAAAAAGACGGCAGAGTGCCACGAATTTTCATTCCATTTAAGGAACACTGGGCCCGCATTATCATGATCGCTGATGGCCACAGTAGTTGGACCCCAACCAACCAGAAACATTTTGTGGATATGCTGTAAGGGTTTGTAATGGGACAACCCCCTTAGACAATTGTTAGGCCTAAGGCTACTTTCACTTTAGCGTTTCAACTGGATCCGGCAGGGTTCAGCAAAACCGCTTCCGTTACTGATAATACAACCATCTGCATCCGTTATGAATGGATCCGGTTGTATTATGTCTTCTATAGCCAAGACAGATCCGTCATGAACTCCATTGAAAGTCAATAGGGGACGAATACGTTTTCTAGTGTGGCAGATTGTGTCACAGAAAATGGATCTGTCCCCATTGACTTGCATTAGGGTCATGCCGGATCCGTCTTCCTCCGCATGACGGTATGGGAACGCAACTAACCGGAGCAGAATGCATTTTGGAACATTCCGTTCTGTTCAGTTCAGTTTTGTCCCCATTGAAAATGAATGGGGACAAAACTGAAGCGTTTTTTTCCGGTATTGAGCCCCTATGATGGATCTCGATACCGGAAAACTAAAACGCTAGTGTGAAAGTTGCCTAACATATGTGGTATCAGGATAGTTTTGTTATGTGAGGGGATTCCAGGGACATGTCTTCATTTTATGTGAGTGACAAAAGCTGGGCTAAGGCAATCATCAGATGAATAATACAACTGACGTCCCGCTGCAATAGTTGGGATCAGAGAGAATTCTGATGCTGCATGTTTAACCCTTTAGATGTCACAGACAATAACGTGCGTCAGAAGAATAAACAATAAAGCGATTTTTTTTTTCTGTCTTCAGGACTTTTTTTACCGTTATGTATAACAGAAACAAACAGAGCCGTTAGGAGCTCCCATAGACATGTATTAGGACGGAGCAAAACGGAATGCATCTTAAATAGGGATGAGCAAACCCGAACTGTATAGTTCGGGTTTGTACCGAATTTTGGGGTGTCCGTGACACGGACCCGAACCCGAACATTTTAGTAAATTTTCGGTGTTCGTCGCTTTCTTGGCGCTTTTTGAAAGCCTGCAAAGCAGCCAATCAACAAGCGTCATACTACTTGCCCCAAGAGGCCATCACAGCCTTGCCTACTATTGGCATGGCTGTGATTGGCCAGTGCAGCATGTGACCCAGCCTCTATTTAAGCTGGAGTCACGTAGCGCCGCTGTCACGAACCGGCAGGACAGGTAGTGGATCCTCTGGACCAGAGAGGCGATGGCGCGGGTTGTACTAGAGGACCGGTTCTAAGCAGTTACTGGTCTTCACCAGAGCCCGCCGCAAAGCGGGATGGATATGTTGCGGCGGTAACTACCAGGTCGTGTCCCCTAGTAACAACTCGACCTCTCTGGCTGGTGATAAGGCGTGGTACACAGGGAGAAGGCAAGAGCGTAGTCGGACGTAGCAGCGGTCAGGGCAGGCAGCAAAGGTTAAAAGGCGAGTGGCCGGTAGCAACGGGTACGGCAACAGGTAAGGCAAACTAACATCGTAGGGAACGCTTTCTCTGAGGCACAAGGCATAAAGATCCGGCAGAAAGCTGTGGGAGGAGAAGGTATAAATGGACAGTGCACAGGTGCAGCCTAATTAAGTCAGCACTGCCTCTCACAACCTTAACCCTTAATAACGCCTTTGGACCAGGCACCAATCACTGGTGCACTGGTCCTTTGAATCTAAGAGTCCCGGCGCGCGCGCGCCCTAGAGAGCGAGGACGCACACGCCGAGACGCTGGAGTGCTGCCTGAGGGAATACGCTGTGAGCGCTCCGAGGCCAGCAGGGGACCCGGAGCGCTCAGCGTAACAGTACCCCCCCTTTGGTCTCCCTCCCTTTTTGGTACCGAAGAACTTGCGGATGAGACTGCGGTCCAGGATGTTCTCCTCCGGCTCCCATGACCTCTCCTCAGGACCGCAGCCCTCCCAGTTGACCAAAAAAAAATCTTTTCCCCCGGGAGATCTTGGTTGCCAAGATCTCCTTGACAGAGAATATATCAGCGGTACCGGCGACAGGGGTGGGAGAAACAAGCTTGGGAGAAAAACGGTTAAAGACAGCAGGTTTAAGAAGGGAGACATGGAAGGAGTTATGGATTCGGAGGGAGGGAGGAAGATGGAGCTGATAAGAAACTTGATTGATACGACTCTTGATTTTATAGGGTCCCAAGAAACGAGGGCCCAACTTGTAACTTGGGACCCTAAATCGGATGTACCTAGAGGAGAGCCACACCTTGTCACCCGGGCGAAATTCCGGTGGAGATCTGCGTCTCTTGTCAGCTTGAACCTTCATACGGGCGGAAGCCCTGAGGATAGCAGCATGGGTTTCTCGCCAGATGGAGGAAAAATCCTGTACAAGATTGTCAACGGCAGGTACAGAAGAAGGAGTGGGAGACTGCGGCAGAGGTGGAAGAGGATGACGGCCGAAAACTACAAAGAAAGGAGACTTGTTAGAGGCAGAGGATTGTTTGTAGTTGTAGGAGAACTCCGCCAAGGGAAGTAGATCAGCCCAGTCGTCATGGCGTGAGGATACAAAGTGACGCAGATAGTCACCCAAAATCTGGTTCACCCGTTCTACTTGGCCGTTAGACTGAGGATGGTACGAAGAAGAAAAGTCCAATTTGATCCCGAGCTGAACACATAGAGCCCTCCAGAATTTGGAGACTAATTGTACCCCACGATCCGAGACAATATGTTTGGGAAGGCCATGGAGACGGAAGATGTGTTGGAAAAATTGTTTGGCCAACATGGGTGCATAGGGTAGACAGGGCAGGGGTACAAAGTGAGCCATCTTGGAGAAGCGATCCACCACGACCCAAATAACGGACTTGCCATGGGAGGAGGGATAATATATCGAGGTGTTAACTCGTCGCCCACCACATCAGAGGAGCGAGACAGAGCATCTGCCCTAATGTTCTTACAAGCCTGACGGAAATGGATCTCAAAGTTAAAGCGGGCGAAGAACAGAGACCAACGAGCCTGACGGGGATTTAATCTCTGAGCAGACTGGAGATAAGCCAGGTTCTTGAGGTCCGTGAAGATGTACACAGGATGTGTGGCGCCCTCGAGTAAATGTCTCCATTCCTCCAGTGCCAATTTAATAGCCAGCAGTTCCCTGTCCCCAATGGAGTCATTTCTCTCTGCGGAAGAGAATGTTTTTGAAAAGAAGCCACAAGTTGAAGTCTTGACCCGGAAAGACTTCTGGGTGAGGACAGCTCCGGCTCCCACTGAGGAGGCATCCACTTCAAGAGAGAAGGGCTTGGTGGAATCTGGTCTAGAGAGAACGGGTGCAGAGGCAAAGGCGGATTTCAGGGACTGGAAGGCTTCCTCGGCTTGGGAAGGCCAGGATTTGGGGTTAGCTCCTTTTCTAGTGAGGGCCACGATAGGAGCTACCAGAGTGGAATAGTGAGGGATGAATTGCCTGTAGTAATTCGCAAAGCCCAGAAATCTTTGTATGGCTCGGAGACCAGAGGGACGTGGCCAATCCAGAACCGCCGAGAGTTTGGCTGGGTCCATTTGAAGTCCTTGGGCTGAGATAATGTATCCCAGGAAAGGCAGGGAGGTCCGTTCAAAAATACATTTTTCAAGTTTAGCGTACAGGCGATTTCTCCTAAGACGAGTAAGAACTTGTTGCACATGGACCCGGTGTTGATCCAAATTGGAGGAAAAGATGAGGATATCATCCAGGTATACGACCACGCAGGTGTAAAGTAAGTCCCTGAAAATATCATTGACGAATTCCTGGAAGACAGCAGGTGCGTTGCAGAGGCCGAAGGGCATCACCAAATACTCAAAATGGCCGTCCCTTGTGTTAAAGGCGGTCTTCCATTCGTCTCCCTCACGGATACGGATCAGATTATAGGCCCCTTGAAGGTCCAATTTAGTGAAGATCTTAGCCCCTCGGAGATGATCAAATAGCTCAGAGATTAGAGGCAGAGGGTAACGGTTCTTGATGGTAATTTTATTAAGACCTCTGTAGTCAATGAAGGGGTGGAGGGAGCCGTCTTTTTTTGTTACGAAGAAAAAACCGGCCCCAGCAGGAGAAGAAGATTTTCTTATGAATCCTCTCTGTAGGTTCTCACGTATATAGTCGGACATGGCAAGAATCTCAGGAGGTGAGAGAGGATAAATTTCCCCCGAGGTGGAGTAGAACCAAGTATAAGATCGATTGGGCAATCATAGGATCAGTGAGGAGGAAGAACCTCAGCTTGTTTCTTGCAGAAGACATCCGTGAAGGAATGGTATGGCTTGGGCAGCCCAGAAGGCGGAGAAACTTGCGGGTTCTGTTTGACCAGAGCAGGCTTGAGACAGCGGTCCGAACAGGAGGAGCCCCAACGCAGGATCTCACCGGTGGACCAATTCAGGACAGGACTATGACGTTGAAGCCACGGCAGACCCAGGAGGAGTTCGGAGGAACAGAAGGGAAGGACAAAGAACTCTAAAGTCTCGGTATGAAATATTCCGATGTCCATCTGCAGAGGCTGGGTACGGAACTGCACGGTGGCTGAGAGTCTCTCACCGTTAACAGTAGAGATGAAAAACGGCTTGGGTAGATGAATTACTGGAATACGGTACTTGTCAACCAAGGAGGCGTGAATGAAGTTGCCAGCTGAACCGGAATCCAAGAAGGCGGCTGCGGAGAAAGAGGACTTGGAAGAGATGATCAACTGCACGGGTATGATGAGACGTGGAGAGGAAGAATCCACACCTAGCAACGCCTCTCCCACGCTTACTAGGTGCGAGCATTTCCCGAACGCGGTGGACGGAGAGCACAATCTCTAAGGAAGTGCTCGGTACTGGCACAGTACAGACACAGGTTCTCGTTTCTGCGGTGGCTTCGATCTTGCGAAGTCAAGCGTGACCGATCCACCTGCATGGCTTCCACGGCGGAAAACCCAGTAGAGGGTTGAGGTGGATGCGGAAAAACGGGAGCCAGACGATGAAAGCGTCTAGGACGAGCTTTTTCCTTTTCAAAGAGGAGTTCCTCTTGTCTTTCGGCGAAACGTTTGTCTATCCTGGTGGCCAGCAAGATGAGGTCACTAAGAGTGGAAGGAAGCTCACGTGCAGCCAGAACGTCCTTTACTTCACTGTTAAGTCCTTTCTTGAAGGTGGCGCAAAGGGCTTCATTGTTCCAGTTCAGCTCAGAGGCCAGGGTGCGGAACTGAATGGCATAGTCACCCATGGAAGAACCTCCTTGGGTCAAATTTAGTAAGGCAGTCTCTGCGGAGGTAACCCGGGCAGGCTCCTCAAAAACATTCCGGAACTCTTGGCAGAAGATCTGGACGGAAGTGGTGGCAGGATCTGCGCGGTCCCATAGTGGTGTAGCCCAGGCCAGGGCCTTCCCAGACAGTAAACTGAGAATAAAGGCTACCTTGGCTCGCTCAGAAGGAAACTGGTCGGACAGGAGCTCGAGGTGGAGAGAGCACTGCGACAAGAACCCACGCACTGCTTAGGATCTCCGTCATATTTGTCTGGTAGGGACAAACGGATTCTGGAACCGGTGGTAACTACAGGCGGAGGTGATGCAGCAGGAGCAGATGGAGGAGCTGGCTGTTGCAGAGAAGGCAGGAGCTGCTGCAACATAGCGGTCAACTAGGCCAGCTGTTGACCCTGCTGGGCCACAATGGTGGTGAGGTCCTCCAGGCTTGGCAGGGGAACATCACCGGGATCCATGGCCGGATCTTACTGTCACGAACCGGCAGGACAGGTAGTGGATCCTCTGGACCAGAGAGACGATGGCGCGGGTTGTACTAGAGGACCGGTTCTAAGCAGTTACTGGTCTTCACCAGAGCCCGCCGCAAAGCGGGATGGATTTGCTGCGGCGGTAACTACCAGGTCGTGTCCCCTAGTAACAACTCGACCTCTCTGGCTGGTGATAAGGCGTGGTACACAGGGAGAAGGCAAGAGCGTAGTCGGACGTAGCAGCGGTCAGGGCAGGCGGCAAAGGTTCAAAGGCGAGTGGCCGGTAGCAACGAGTATGGCAACAGGTAAGGCAAACTAACATCGTAGGGAACGCTTTCTCTGAGGCACAAGGCATAAAGATCCGGCAGAAAGCTGTGGGAGGAGAAGGTATAAATGGGCAGTGCACAGGTGCAGCCTAATTAAGTCAGCACTGCCTCTCACAACCTTAACCCTTAATAATCCCTTTGGACCAGGCACCAATCACTGGTGCACTGGTCCTTTGAATCTAAGAGTCCCGGCGCGTGCGCGCCCTAGAGAGTGAGGACGCACACGCCGAGACGCTGGAGTGCTGCCTGAGGGCATACGCTGTGAGCGCTCCGAGGCGAGCAGGGGACCCGGAGCGCTCAGCGTAACAGCCGCACGTCACTCTGCTCTGATCAGTGTAGGTAGATGATGCAGCTGCGACGTTAGGGCGAGATTAGGCAGTGATTAACTCCTCCAAAAGACTTAATTCAGTGATCGATCTACAGCTGTGGATCAATGAACTGCTGCTATTCAATTGCTCACTGTTTTTAGGCTGCCCAGAGCGTTTTTCATTCACTTTTTCTGGGGTGATCGGCGGCCATTTTGTGTCTTGTGGTGCGGCAGCACAAGCTGCCACCAAGTACATTTAACCATCAATATTGTGGTTATTTTTTGGCTATATCCTACATCAGGGTCAAGCTGTCACCAAGTGCATTTAACCATCAATTGTGTGGTTATTTTTTGGCTATATACTACATCAGGGGCAAGCTGTCACCAAGTGCATTTAACCCTCAATAGTGGGGTTGTTTTTTGGCTATATCCCACATCAGGGTCAAGCTGTCACACCAAGTGCATTTAACCATCAATAGTGTGGTTATTTTTTGGCTATATCCTAGATATGGGGCAAGCTGAGCCTGTCACAAAGTGCATTTAACCCTCAATAGTGTGGTTGTTTTTTGGCTATATCCTACATATGGGGCAAGCTGTCACCAAGTGCATTTAACTATCAATAGTGTGGTTATTTTTTGGCTATATCCCACATCAGGGGCAAGCTGTCACCAAGTGCATTTAACCATCAATAGTGTGGTTATTTTTTGGCTATATCCTACATCAGGGGCTTGGCTGTGCTTGCTATTTTATTGAGGGGTGAAATACAATTGCCAAAATAGCAGTACCCTAAATCTGGTGTTTCAGCTGTGGCTAGCCAATTGTAATACTGTCTGCTGTCTGGCAAAGGATATATTTTTGTTCAGGGTTGAAATACAATTCCCAATTTTGCAATTCTCTAAATTAGTGGTTTCTGCTGTATCAGGCCTACTTTAAATCTATCCCTAAAAGGGTATATAAGATTCACGGTGCAGATAGGGTCATTCTCAATAACTTCACACACACGCTACTGTGCAATTCCAAGTCGAATTCTGTGTGTAAACGTATACCTGTCACCCAGCGCCTAAATAATAGGCCTCAAATTTATATTCATCTAAATCTGTCATTATTGCTGTGGCTGGTCAAGTTATTTAGTTTCCGTCAAAGCACAGTTTTTGTTCTGGGTTTAAATACAATTCCCAATTTAGCAATTCTCTAAATTAGTGGTTTCTGCTGTATCAGGCCTACTTTAAATCTATCCCTAAATGGGTATATTAGATTCGAGGTGCAGATAGGGTCATTCTCAATAACTTCACACACACGCTACTGTGCAATTCCAAGTCTAATTCTGTCCCTAAACGTATACCTGTCATCCAGCGCCTAACTACTAGGCCTCAAATTTATATTCAGCTAAATCTGTTGTTACTGCTGTGCCTTCATTAGTGTAATATGGTACCTAAATAGATAGCAAGATAGTGTTAGGTGTCTGTAAAAAAAGGCCTGAATTTAAATTCAATACATTGGGCCAAATAATATTTTTCTTATTGTGGTGAACGGTAACAATGAGGAAAACATCTAGTAAGGGACGCGGACATGGTTGTGGTGGTGTTAGTGGACCCTCTGGTGCTGGGGGAGGACGTGGCCGTTCTGCCACAGCCACACGTCCTAGTGTACCAACTACCTCAGGTCCCAGTAGCCGCCATAATTTACAGCGATATTTGGTGGGGCCCAATGCCGTTCTAAGGATGATAAGGCCTGAGCAGGTACAGGCATTAGTCAATTGAGTGGCCAACAGTGGATCCAGCACGTTCACATTATCTCCCACCCAGTCTTCTGCAGAAAGCGCACAGATGGCACCTGAAAACCACACCCATCAGTCTGTCACATCACCCCCATGAATACCAGGGAAACTGTCTGAGCCTCAAGTTATGCAGCAGTCTCTTATGCTGTTTGAAGACTCCGCAGGGTTTCCCAAGGGCATCCACCTAGCCCTTCCCCAGCGGTGGAAGACATAGAATGCACTGACGCACAACCACTTATGTTTACTAATGATGAGGACATGGGAATACCACCTCAGCACGTCTCTGATGATGATGAAACACAGGTGCCAACTGCTGCGTCTTTCTGCAGTGTGCAGACTGAACAGGAGGTCAGGGATCATGACTGGGTGGAAGACGATGCAGGGGACGATGAGGTCCTAGACCCCAGATGGAATGAAGGTCGTGCCACTGACTTTCACAGTTCGGAGGAAGAGGCAGTGGTGAGACCGAGCCAACAGCGTAGCAAAAGAGGGAGCAGTGGGCAAAAGCAGAACACCCGCCGCCAAGAGACTCCGCCTGCTACTGACCGCCGCCATCTGCGACCGAGCACCCCAAAGTCAGCTTCAAGGAGTTCTGTGGGAGGAAAAGGTATAAATGGGCAGTGCACAGGTGCAGCCTAATTAAGTCAGCACTGCCTCTCACAACCTGAACCCTTAATAATCCCTTTGGACCAGGCACCAATCACTGGTGCACTGGTCCTTTGAATCTAAGAGTCCCGGCGCGTGCGCGCCCTAGAGAGCGAGGACACACACGCCGAGACGCTGGAGTGCTGCCTGAGGGCATACGCTGTGAGCGCTCCGAGGCGAGCAGGGGACCCGGAGCGCTCAGCGTAACAGCCGCACGTCACTCTGCTCTGATCAGTGTAGGTAGATGATGCAGCTGCGACGTTAGGGCGAGATTAGGCAGTGATTAACTCCTCCAAAAGACTTAATTCAGTGATCGATCTACAGCTGTGAATCAATGAACCGCTGCTATTCAATTGCTCACTGTTTTTAGGCTGCCCAGAGCGTTTTTCATTCACTTTTTTCTGGGGTGATCGGCGGCCATTTTGTGTCTTGTGGTGCGGCAGCACAAGCTGCCACCAAGTACATTTAACCATCAATATTGTGGTTATTTTTTGGCTATATCCTACATCAGGGTCAAGCTGTCACCAAGTGCATTTAACCATCAATTGTGTGGTTATTTTTTGGCTATATACTACATCAGGGGCAAGCTGTCACCAAGTGCATTTAACCCTCAATAGTGGGGTTGTTTTTTGGCTATATCCCACATCAGGGTCAAGCTGTCACACCAAGTGCATTTAACCATCAATAGTGTGGTTATTTTTTGGCTATATCCTAGATATGGGGCAAGCTGAGCCTGTCACAAAGTGCATTTAACCCTCAATAGTGTGGTTGTTTTTTGGCTATATCCTACATATGGGGCAAGCTGTCACCAAGTGCATTTAACTATCAATAGGGTGGTTATTTTTTGGCTATATCCCACATCAGGGGCAAGCTGTCACCAAGTGCATTTAACCATCAATAGTGTGGTTATTTTTTGGCTATATCCTACATCAGGGGCTTGGCTGTGCTTGCTATTTTATTGAGGGGTGAAATTCTTTCTAGTGGAGGTCCTTCTCCTTTTTCTTTTGTAAAAACTGAACAGAAGTATTCATTAAGGCAGTCGGCTAGCCCTTTATTCTCTTCTACATACCTTCCGTCCTTTGTTTTTAATTTAGTTATTCCTTGTTTTAATTTCCTTTTTTCATTTATATATCTGAAGAATGTCTTATCCCCTTTTTTCATAGACTGAGCTAGTTTTTCTTCTGCCTGCGCTTTAGAAGTTCTTATAACTTGCTTGGCCTCTCTCTGCCTAATCTTGTAGATTTCCTTATCTTCATTGCTCTGGGTTTTTTTATAATTACAAAATGCTAGCTTTTTATTTTTAATGATTTGGGCCACTTCTGCTGAGTACCACAGTGGTCTCCTCCTTTTTTTGCTTTTACTGACAAGTCTAATGCAATTTTCTGTTGCCTTCAATAATGCACCTTTTAAGTAGTCCCATTTCTCCTGGACTCCATGTAATCCGTTCCAGTCTGATAAGGAGTCATTTATGACTAATTTCATTTTTGAAAAGTCTGTTTTTCTAAAATCTAAAACTTTTGTTTTTGTGTGGTGGGACTCTTTCACAGTTCTTATATTAAACCACACTGACTGGTGATCACTAGATCCCAAGGTTTCGCCTACAATGACATCATATACCGAATCCCCATTTGTGAATACCAAATCCAAAATGGCCTCCCTCCGGGTTGGCTCCTCAACCACTTGTTGTAGAGATAACCCCAGTAGGGAATTTAGAATATCTGTACTCCTGGTAGAACTTGCTATTTTGGTTTTCCAGTTTATATCTGGAAGATTAAAATCTCCCATAATGATAACTTCTCCTTTCATTGTCATTTTAGCTATTTCTTCAACTAGTAGATCATCTAGTTCTTTAACTTGACCAGGTGGTCTATATATCACACCTACACGAGTTACTGCATGGTTAGCAAACTGCAACGTAACCCAAACTGACTCTATGTTGGCCTCACCAACTTGTATTAGGTTAGATTTAATGCTATCTTTCACATACAGGGCCACTTCTCCTCCTTTCTTGCCTTCTCTGTCTCTTCTGTATAAAGAGTACCCTGGTATGGTTATGTCCCAGTCATTTCTTTCATTAAACCATGTCTCCGTAACAGCCACTAAATCTACATTCTCAGATGCCATTATTGACCCAAGTTCATTGATTTTTTTACCTAAACTGCGAGCATTTGTAGACAGGACTCTGAGCTTATCATTTCTTAACCTCTGTGCTTCTGACCTGTTCTGGCATTGTTTCGGGGGGCAATTGGACTCTTTTATTTTCACTCTTTTGCCCCCCCCTTCCTAGTTTAAATACTCTTCCACAAATTCTTGGAGTTGTTCACTAAGTACATTTGTTCCTTTGAGAGAAAGATGCAAACCATCTTTTTTGTACAGTTCCTTTCTATTCCAAGTAGAGCTATCATGAGAAACAAAGCCAAATCCTTGGTCTTGACACCATTTACCAAGCCATATGTTGAACTCCTTTATGCGCCTCTGCCTATCATTCTGAACATTATGCACAGGCAGAACTTCAGAAAATGAAATGGTGGATGCAAAATCCTGTACATCATTACCAAGTGTGATAAAAGATTTTTTCACCTCTGACACTTCATTGCAAGCCAGGTCATTTGTCCCTAGATGGACAAGAACATCCACGTCCCCTTCCTGCTTTGCTTGCTTAACAATATTAATAATACGTATTCTATCTCTTCTAGCAGTAGCCCCAGGGAGACATCTCACAAAACCATTTTCTTTAAGCTCCACACTTCTTATGATTGAATCACCCAGCAACAGCTGCTTCCTTTGAGACTTCACTTTATCTTTTTTGTCCTTGGCTGCAGTCTTGCATACATTAGACATAGGAGTCGATGGTTTCTCACCCTCTGTGCTTGAGTCCATATCCATGTTGTCCTTACATTCTGAGAGTGCTGCAAATGAATTATGGAGAACCACCGACTGTGGGACATGTCTTCTATCCACCACTCTAAGTCTTCCAGAACCTACAGTAACCCATCTGCCATTTCTGGGGGTCCTCTGTGGCAGTGGCATTGCAGCAGTCCTAGCTGGAGTTTGTTTAACAGATAATTTAAATATCTCAGATTTCAAAAATGCATTTTCCATAGTCTAAGAGCCATAGTTTTTTCAGTTTTTGGGCGATTATCTTAATTAGGGTCTCATTTTTTGCGGGATGAGATGACGGTTTGATTGTTACAATTTTGGCGTACATGCAACTTTTTTGATCACTTTTATTACCTTTTTTTGGGAAGTAAGGTGGGCAAAATTTCAATTTCATCATAGTTTTTTATTTTTTATTTTTATGGCGTTCACCGTTCGGGTAAAGTAACCGTTTTATAGATCAGGTCGTTACGGACGCGGCAATACCAAACATGTGTAGTGAATTTTTTTTTTTTTTTTAATCAGTGATAAATGTGTTTTTAGATTTTTACTTATTTTTCACTTTTTTTAACTTTTTTTTTACCCAGACCCACTTGGTTCTTGAAGATCCAGTGGGTCTGAAGTCTGTATAATACAGTACAGTACTCTATATAGGGTACTGCACTGTATTTTACTTACACTGAACAGATCTATGCCTTCAGCACAGATCTGTTCAGCACCATGGACAGCAGGACGCCTGAGAAGGCGACCTGTTGCCATGGGAACCTTCCCCGTCTGCCACAACTTCGCAGATGAGGAAGGGTGAGGACGGGGCTGGCGGGGGGCTGTCTGGGAGCTCTCTCCCTCTCCCATCGGGGGGCTGCAAAGGCACAGCAGCCCCCCGATCGGAGAGGGAGCTCCCTGAGCTGTTAACCTTTTCCATACAGCAGTCCGTATGGACCGCTGTATGGAAAGGGTTAAATAGCTGACATCGCATCACCGATGTCAGCCGTTTATACCAGGGTGTCAGCAATGTTCTGACACCCTGGTATACCCACTGTCCACCAACGATTATTCAATGGGAGGCGGGCGGGGGATCGCGATCCCGCCTGCCGCACCGCCCGCCTCCCGCACCGCCCGCAACCCCCCCTGCACCTCCGACTGGGCTAAAATCATTCAGAGGTGCAGGGGGGGTGATAAATATATATTTTCGCCACACTAAAGTTTCTGATCGCCGCGGTCAGGGACTGCGGGGATCAGAAACTGCAGAAACCTGCGGTTTGTTGCGATTGCGGACATGGGGGGGGGGTCATGGGACCCCCCCGCGCATTTAGCCGAGGTGCCTGCTCAATGATTTGAGCAGGCACCTTGTTCCGATCACAGCCGGCCGGGCGGCATTGATCGGAACAACACATGACGTACCGGTACGTCATGTGTCCTTAAGGACTCGGGAAACATGCCGTACCGGTACGTCATGTGTCCTTAAGGGGTTAATAGGATGGAAGAATTTCCTCCGGCTCCTACTACCTAACCCCTTCCTCTTAAATAATCATACCGACACCAACTTGCTTTGGTGAAAATGACCATGACAGCCAGATTTTATTATTCCATACATTATAAGCAACATCTTACACCATATAACATGAATAGTAATAATAACAGGCCCTTTAACACATCTGTCAACATTATCACCTACTGCACCGTGACCAAGGATCCTGGAGGGCAACCCAAACAAGCTGTATCCTCCTTAACCGTCTCCCCTTATACTTCAAACTTACCCTTGGCCGCACTCACTGACCCCAGGGCACCAAATCTCCCCCTGTAGGCCTTTTAGCCCAAACAGGAGCCCCATCCTCGGCATTAACCATCCACATGAGATGCAGGCTCTAACATGTCATGCATCTCTTAACCATTGTATTGCTCCCCAGGATCTCATATCAAGCAGCCCTTTATAAGCTGCCATCAAGTACCTAACCACTACCAGGGTGGGAGAGTGGGAAACTCACGTGCTCTCAACTGGCAACTGCCCAAAACCCCTCCCTCTACACTTTATATACAGCCCGCCAACCTTGCTAACTCCACCCTTCTTTAGTCTAAACCAGCCCTTCCAATACCATTCACAACCACATTAACCCTAGCCTAGCCTACAGTCTTCCCCCCAAGTCAATCCGCACTACGCTATGTCTGCACCTCGCTCCGTTGCTATTCGAAGCACAAAAAGAGCCACTTTACACAATCACAGGAAACTGGCAATGATTAACTGACTTAAATCCTCCACCTAGCTCTGGCTTTCTATGCTGAGCCAGGAACCATGCACATCATAGCTTGCTAAACTAGTCCCGACAGAAACTACATCTTTTGTATTAGCCATGGAAAACCACCTCTTCTTGCTTGAACTCTTCAATGTTGTAGGAGTGTAATTTATGATGCAGGCAGCTCTTCTCAGCATCCTCCCAATGAACCTTCTAGTTCCCAGTACTTTGTGCAACATGTTCAGTCCCTTTTTCATGGTGCAGTATGGGCACTTCCTACTCTAGTACTGTGCATTTCTGCACCCTATTAGCCTCCTGGACTATATCTCAGATACACCAGAGAAGGAAATGGTCTTCTCCCAGCTTCTCCATTTGCAGGCCTGTGCCCCAGTAGCAGTAATAATTTGGTGGCACTTTCAACAGATGACTGCCGGATCCCGCTTTCTGCTGGCACCTCCTCCCTGCCTCCGCATGCAGGGACGGCGTCCGGCGCCATTTTGGGCTGCACAATCTCCCCGCTCCTCCGCTCAGGCACTACCTCAGATGCCGAGCCAGGGAGTTTAGCGGGATACACGCCTGATGAAGACTTTTCAGCCTCCACCAAGCGTGTATAGACATAACGTGTCTGGATGTTTTTTTTTTCCTTCTTGCTCTTCCTCTTTTTCTTGCCACTGCTCTCGTCCTCGTCCAGCAGGTCCTCTCCAAACGCGAAACCCTGAAAGTCTACCACAGGCGACTCCAAAATTTTGATCTCTCTCAGTAGACCACCATCTTCATCGCTGCCCTCCATAGCTGACTCCGCATCCGAAGATGGCAATGCTGGTAAGCGCAATTGTTCTTGTTCTGGCGGAATGCCACTGTACACCTCCGTCACTGGAGTTACCGGGAGGGCCGGTTCAGACTGCGAGGTTTGGGGACCCGCCTGGGATGCCAGAGATTCAGAGTTTTCCAACTCCTCCACCTCGCTCTCCGCACCCCCGCACGGCTCCCCTCTCCTCGCAGCCTCCATCTCCCTAAATCGATCCCCGTTCAGTAGCTTGTCTCTGAAGGGCCCACTGCCCTCCAGCAACTGGTCCTGCCGCTTCAGGGAGGCCTCCAGGTCCTCTTTCAGTACCCCAATTTTCTCCCTGAGGGGGGGCCTCTTTGACCTGGAGGAGATAGTGGACCTGGCCCTCGTCTCCTTCAGATCCTTCCTTACGGCTTTGAGGTGCCGTCCCAGCTCATCGTATTCTCGCAGGTGGGCAGCTATACGAGAGCTGTAGGTGAGGGTACTTTCTCCCTCCCGCCGAGACCCCCAACCTACCTGGGACGACACCTCTCGGCTTCCTGCTGGTAGTCTTTTTCCTCCTGATGTCCTCGGGTCCTCAGGGGGGACTTGGCTACCACCGCGTCCAGATGTTTTCACCCCCTCGCCGCCATCGCTCAAAGTCGGGTCGCCGCCCGTCCATACTCCCCTCCGACCCACGCCGGGGAGCAGGGGCACCCTTCCGGGAGCTCATGGCCACAGGACCCCACCAGCTCCCTAGGGAGAGGCAGGGCCTGGGCTGGGGGAAAAGGTGTCACACTCCCCCGCAAGCCTGGAACTCCTCCTGGGGAGCAGATGGTAGGAAACTCCCCAGAGAGGCCTGTGCTGTGGAGGTTCAGGAGCTGCAGCAGACACACCCTTTCACCTCAGCTGCAGACACCAGACACACCCAAGCCTGAATCTCTGTTATGGGACCTCTCTCCTCTGCCTGGGTGCCGGGGCCTAAATATATGACAATGGACTGTTACAGTGGTGGGTGACTTGAAGCCAGATTCTCTGCTATGGGACCTCTCTCCAATTGATATTGGTTAATTTTAATTTTTTTTATTTTTATTTTAATTCATTTTCCTATCCACATTTGTTTGCAGGGTATTTACCTACATGTTGCTGCCTTTTGCAGCCCTCTAGCCCTTTCCTGGGCTGTTTTACATCCTTTTTAGTGCCGAAAAGTTCGGGTCCCCATTGACTACAATGGGGTTCGAACTTCTCGAACCCGAACATCCAGGTGTTCGCTCAATTCTAATCTTAAAGGGTTGTGTCTTGTATTCCGTCCTAAATACCGTTATATTCCATTATTACGGAACCTATAACGGAATCCCATAATGTGATTGTTAACCCTAACACTGACAGGCACAAAACATAGGAACTGAGAAATGTCAAATTGAAGTTGCAAATAAATAAATGATTCAAGTTTATTAAAAACACTTAGTGGATGAGGTACATTTTTTTACCCTCTTAACGGCCACAGTGATATATTGTTGTGGATGCAGTGTGACATCCAGTATACTTTTATATTATCCAGTATATTTTAACATTTCACTGGTCCCGGCCCCCACAGCAGTTCCACCATCATCTGCATAACAACAACCCAGCCCTGTTTCCTTATTGTCACGAGGAGCAGAGGCTGCAGGTAACAGCCGTGACCGTGCCTACAAAGAATATGTCTTTTCTTGGTGCCGTTTTGGGTGTGGCGGCACAAGCAGCTGCACAGTCTCCAACTGAAAACTATAGGAGGCGGATTCTGAGCTGCCGCTATCACAAGTGAACATTTAAAGTCTCTTCAAGAGAATCTCTTGTGGAGACAGACTTCTGATCTTCATTTCAGTGATTTATTTTCATTCTCATTGAGACTACTGTAACTGATAGTGAAATATTAAACTGAAGATTAGAAGTTTGACTGAGGAATAATCTATTCTGACTCTGGGACTAAGGGCTTTACACACTGCAGACTGTCAGGGTTCTGATGTCATTGTGCCGTCTGTTCTGGCCTCCAATAGGCTACAGGCACTAGGGCTAAAGCCTATCAAATTGGTACAAGTAGGGTTTCTACACTTTTTTTAAAACTTGCTTTAAAATTGGGCTTTATGGGGAAGGCTTAGATGTTTTACACCAAAATTGCACCACAGTTTTGGTATAAAATTCTGCCTCAAATTTTGCCAACCAATAGTAGTTATAGAGGCAATGTCTATCGCTGCGCCACATTTATCAACCAGCCCGAACCCCTATGATATATCCAGTGCATGTCCAGACAGCCAGTCTAAATATACTCCATTGATAGGAGCAGTAAACCTGGGCCATTGTGTGCGTTTACAGCTCGCCTTTCACTGATACGAGGTCAAACCTGCTGGTAACTCAATATCAGACAAAAAAAACAGGAAAGTGGTAAATATACGCTGGATGTCCAGTAAAACATAAGTTTGGATTATTTAAAATGTTTATTAGTAGAGAATATTAATAGTTTTGAGTGAATCAAAGTCCATAAAGTAGACTTTGATCCAAATTTCAAGGAAATTTGATTTGCTGCAAAGCCAAATTTCCTTGTGCTTCGTGGTAACAAATCGATTTCCCCTAAAGTGGATAAAAAAAATTTAATTAATACTTACCTCATCAGTTTGAGCACGAAGATCCGGCTGTAGCCATCTTGATTGAAGATTCCGTGCAAAATCCCACGCATGGTGCGGCTGATGTGGTGGTGCCATCACGGGCCACGTGAGATTTCACACTGGATCTTCAATCAAGATGGTGGTGGCCGGCTCTTTGCAATCAAATGTATGAAGTAAGTACGATTATATTTAATTTATTATATCCTTTAACCCCTTCCCGACATATGACGTAATAGTACGTCATAGTGGGAAGTGACTTCCCACTATTTGAGACACTAGTACGTCATGCTGATTGCCGGGCATGGGAGTGGTTTGCATTCAATCAGTATAGGAGCCAGACAGTCACTGATAGCCAGGCCCCTGATGTATCCGCTGGCATTGCTGTAAATGCTGATGTCAACAAATTAACCCCTTCTATGACATGGTCATCACTGGTGAAGGTATTTGCAGTCAGTCAGGGTTCCAACCTGTCCCTGCTCTGCAGTTCTGGTGACTCGAGGGGTGAGAAGGCTGCCTGATGCCTTGCAGAGACATCAGGACATGCAATCTATGGAAGCCTAGGAGATCCAACCCCAGGCCAACTCATTGTAATACACTAACAGGCAATGCATTACAATACAGATGTATTATAATGCATTGTAGAGGGGATTATACCCTTAAAAGTTAAAGTCTCAGAGTGGACAAAATTTAAGCAAAACAAAGTAAAAAAAGTTAAAAAAGTGATTTTAATAATAATTTTAAAAGACCCTTTTCGTTAAAGTTATAAAGAAAAAGAAAAAAATATCAAAATATTAGGTAACGCTGTGTCCGTCACAGTCATCTCTATAAAAATATCACATAATCTACCCCATTAAAAATCGGGGGGGGGGGGGAAATGGTGCAAAAAAAACAAACATTTTTTCCCTTACATCACAAAAAGTGCAACACCAAGGGATCAAAAATCATATGTACCCCATAAAAGTACCAATAAAACCATCACCTTATTCTGAAAAAAATTTGCCCTTACATAAGACATTTGGGCAAAAAATAAAAAAATATCACTGTCAGAAAATGGAGAATACTAAAATATGATTTTTTTGGTTTTAAAAATGCTTTCATTGTCTTAAAGTGAAATAAATTTAAAAAGTAAACATATTAAGTATTGCTGCATTTGTACCAATCTGCTCTATAAAAATTTCACCTACCCCCTCAGATGAACGTCGTAAAAATAAAAACTGTGCCAAAACAACCAATACAGTAATTTCGAGCAAACAGAAATTATTTGTACCCCAAAATAGTATCAATAAAATTGTCACCTTATCCCGTAGTTTCCAAAAAGGGGTACATTTTTGGGAGATACTACTGTAGGGTGCATCTGGGGGGCTTCAAATGGAACATACAGTAGTGTCTAAAAGCCAGTCCATAAAAATCTGCCTTCCAAAAACCATATGGCGCTCCTTTCCTTCCGCTCCCTGCTATGCGCCCATACAGTAGTTTACAACCACATGTCGTTTGTTTCTGTAAATTGTAGAATCAGGGTAATAGATTTTGAGTTTGTTTGGCTGTTAACCCTTAATGTGCTACAGAAAAAAATGGATTGAAATGAAAAATCAGTTTTAATCTCAATTTTCCTTTAATTCTTGTGGAAAACCTAAAAAACTGTTTTGAATAACCTGAGGGGTGTAGTTTCTACAATGTGGTCATTTATGGGTGGTTTCCACTACGTAAGCCCCACAAAATGACTTTATAACTGAACTGGTCATCAAGCTACTGATGAAGGGGTAGGTGACCCCGAAACGCGTATAGCGATAGCGGATGAGATCCCCACACTAAGAAGACACTGTACAGCATCTCAACTACCGGCATTATTGCGAAAAATTCCAGGAAATATCTGTGCAAACATTTGTCCGTACAGAGGTTGGTACCGCCTCCGGAACAGAACACAGATCACGTGGAACTTCCTCAAGCTCCGATCACGTGAGATACTATCAACACGTGGGACGCTGAGCAGAAACCGGAACTACCTTACCAAGCAGACGCGGTAGCTGTGACTAGGACAAACCGCAGATCCACACACGCTGTTGGATAGAAGAAGAGGGGTGAGTGCCCTGACTTGTAGTGGGACGCCACTACAGTCAGTAATAGAAAAAGACCGGACTATAGACAGTGAGTACAATCTATACACTGTATGAAATTAACCCCTAAATACTAAATACCACCCTGATCATCTATACTTGAGACTTTTTAATCTGTGAACAGCACGGACATAGCACAAATAAGTGCTTGAAACATCGGGACTAGAAAAACCACATTGTTATACACTATATTAATCAGTGTGAAGGATTTTTAAGGAACTTTTAGGATGGTCTTAATGAATTAACAATATGAATTTTTATTAGATTGTATTATTAGATTGTCATTTATATAATTTTTTAACCAAAATTGCCATTAACTCTTAGAATAATTCTTATGTGTTTATTGAATGCTATTTAATATTATATTATATAATAAACGTGTTGTACCCTGAGTGTAGCTGCAGATATTGAGTGCCCACTATAAAATTATCTTCTCTATACTATATTGTGGTTGGGGTGAACCACACCTTAGTGTGAGCACCTGTTCATGATATCAGGAGGGGTGAGCTACTATATCCATAATTTATCTATATCATATCTGTCTAATTTTGAGGTGAGAGAGGTGACAGAGGAAATGTCCATTTCTCTTCTGTAATGCATGAGGCGGCATATATTTATGTATTTGTTCTATTGGTGGTGTGACATTGTGGTACGAGCTAGGTATGAGAGTCTACTGGGGGGCCTATAAGGGGGGTTGCTACACACTTGTTGGGTTGTCCAACCATTTGGTTTCCCGACAGTTAGGGGCCGTCTCTCTAGTTTTGGAGTGATGAACTCTTTCTTCACTTCTCTAGTAATGCCACATTATTTACACACTGTTACCATTTTAATGAGGAGACCCCTCTGTTTCTGGTTGACTTAAGAATCTAAGTATCCAGTATTATTTTCTATATTCTCATCTCTTTCCTATATTTAGTTTAATTTAATATATGCCGGCCCTCTGTAATTGCCCTACAAGCATGTTTGCCCTTTTTCAATAGTATATTAGCGCCATAGTAATAGCTAGAGAGCTTGTCAGTGATTACTGACTATAGAGCATTTTGCCCTTTTGTTTCCCATTACCAAGATGGCTGCCGCACAGTCCAGAGTGGCAGAGTGCATGTCAGACATGTTCAATGCACTTTTGGCTTTCCTCTGCCTCCTCTATTTTTCCTTGCGCATTGGCGTCAGGTGAACGCCGTTATCGGTGTGCACACATCTTGTTTGTCCCCTGGTGAGACTAATCTTTTGATCTATTCTTTTAATAATCATTTGCATATGAAGTATACAGGTGTGATCATGTTTTGTAATGCATATTAATCATGGTATTATGTGATTTGGTGTACTCACTGTATTATGTATAGGGATATCAGAGTGCGGTATCTGTGGATCACTACAGCTGAGTAATGGATTTAAGGTGCTCTTGGTTTATGTGACCCACCCAGTCACAGAAAGAAATTGTGAAAATATATAGGATAAACCAGGCACTCAAATATGGAGTAAATTGATAAGGATATTTATTCCCACAATGACAATAAAATATAACAATAAAATTTACCAGTAAAATACCATAAAACACTTATACTATTAATAGCATTGATAGCAGCAATATTCAGCATAAAAAGTCAATACATCAATAGCAGCGGCATATACACTAAAAATCAATACATTAATTAAATAGCAGCGGCAATGGGCATATATTCTAAAAGTGGCAAATGTGGCTTAATTATTAATACTGAAGTCGTTGGATCCAGAAAAAAAAGCAAAGGAAACGCAATTTCGTACTTGATAGCAAAGTCTTATGAACGCTCTTTTGGTTTCGATGATAATGACCCCTTCCTCAGTGGTAACCCTGAAGTGCTTCCCCACATCCTTTTATATAAAATCTTGGAAAGAAGCAAGGTCCGGACAGGATCTCATCGTGCCAAAACATGGAGAACTCGGCACGTATTTGGCATTGGGTTCCTTCCTATCAAACATCAATTTGAATGATCAGAATCTTCAGTTTTCAGCGAATCTGAGTAAAACGGGTATTGAATTCCTAGATCTAAAAATTGATGTTGATAGGGACAAAATTAGCTGTAGTACTTATTATAAACCTACAGCTAGGAACAATTTTATTTTACATTCAAGCTGCCACCTTCCTAGGTGGCTGCTGAATGTACCGACAAGCCAATTCAGGCGCCTCAAGAGGAATTGTACGAAGAATTAGACATTTGAAAATGAAGCCGAAATATTGAGGCAGCAGTTCATCGAAAAAGATTATCCTAATGATTGCATCGAAAAAACTCTGAATAAAGGAAAAAATCTAGACCGACAGGATTTTTTTGCAGAGAAACCAGCTGTATTAAACAGTGATGGTATGACATGTGGGGAGTTACAGATGATTCTGCCCTTTAATATTCAATATAAGAAGATTGAAACCATCATTGCGAAACACTGGTCATTTCTGCAGAAAGACAAAACTATAGGACCATTGATGCCGGCAAAACCAAAAATAATTTATACTCGTGCCAATAACTTAGGTTTAAAAATAGCACCCACGATAAAAACATCTAAAAGCAATCCCAAAAAAAAGGATAGCCAGTGGTTATGTTTTGAGGGCTTCTTTAGATGTAGAACATGTTCAAACTGCAAAGCAACACATTTCCCGAGAAAAACAATCAAAGCCTCCTCAACCAGCAATGAATATGTATATGAAATTAAAACCTTTCTGACATGTAACAGCAAAAATGTAATATATCTGTTAACCTGTCCCTGTAGAAAGCAATATATTGGTCGTACAAAGAGGTGCCTTAAGACAAGGATTTCAGAGCATATAGCAAATATCCGCAAAAGTTATGAAAATCATACTGTCTCGAGGCACTTCAAGTTATGTCACAATAGCGATCCAATAGGTCTCACCTATACAGCTCTAACGACGGTGACACCAGAGTGGAGGGGAGGAGATTTGATAAAAAAGATGTCAAGGGTGGAATCCAAGTTTATATTTGATTTTGGTTCCCTAGTCCCACAAGGACTGAACGCTGATTGGGAACTTTTTGGTTTCTTGTGATTCCATGACCCTTGGATCTTTCTCCTCCCCCCCCTCAAACTATTGTAAAAAAGAATAAGAATAGAGACTGCGATGTGGTTGTGTTTTTATATATATTATATATATTTTCACATTTTTATATTTTTAATATATTTTAAATATCATATTGTGATTAAAATTAGGTGGCATATTATCTAATTTGCATTTAAGCAGCAGTGGAACATAAAACGCAACTTACCCAAAAAAAACGCAGCCCAAAAACCATATTATAGGAATCGCATAAGGAAGAACGCATATAACGACTATGTCGGATAATCCGAGTTCTCCATGTTTTGGCACGATGAGATCCTGTCCGGACCTTGCTTCTTTCCAAGATTTTATATAAAAGGATGTGGGGAAGCACTTCAGGGTTACCACTGAGGAAGGGGACATTCAGAGAACCCCGAAACGCGTATGGTTAAATACCCTGTACCGGCATGCTGGAAAAATAGCTCCCCTGGACTTCCGAGATTGATCAGCAGTGACCGAGAGCGACGAACACCGGAGGAATCCAAACAAAGCCACAGACACAGTTTCCGTGAGCGGATATCCAGGTGACACCGCGCCCACAGCATATTTCTACAGGTCCGGACGTAGGATAAAGGACACACTGGCCAGGTAAAATCAAGCAACATAGTTGCTCAAATCGGTGGGACGCCACCGCTGTGCAATTTATTATCATCAAAACCAAAAGAGCGTTCATAAGACTTTGCTATCAAGTACGAAATTGCGTTTCCTTTGCGTTTTTTTCTGGATCCAACGACTTCAGTATTAATAATTAAGCCGCATTTGCCACTTTTAGAATATATGCCCATTGCCGCTGCTATTTAATTAATGTATTAATTTTTAGTGTATATGCCGCTGCTATTGATGTATTGACTTTTTATGCTGAATATTGCTGCTATCAATGCTATTAATGGTATAAGTGTTTTATGGTATTTTACTGGTAAATTTTATTGTTATATTTTATTGTCATTGTGGGAATAAATATCCTTATCAATTTACTCCATATTTGAGTGCCTGGTTTATCCTATATATTTTTGCAATGTATAGGGATATGATAACTATGTGCACAAGTCTATGAATACATTATGATGTAATATGGCACCATGCACTTTTTATGGAACTTTTAGCAATTAACTTTATTTATTTTTTGTTTAATTATGAATATTGATTCATGAGTCATTGCACATGCACTTTGTATATATATATATATATATATATATATATATATGTATATATATATATATATATATGATCTGTTCACATGTATAACTGTCGCGTATCCACATGGGTGAATAAAAGCATATTTTCCTATCTATCTATTTTTAAATGTATATAATCCAGCAATTTTCACACTGGCCTCTAGATCAAATAATAGATCTCGATTTCATGTTCTCTACAGGTAACAGCTGTTTTCATTATCACCACAGGCAGAATTACTATGACGAGTAACACCTCTGTATAGATAACAAGGGGGGAAGAAAAACAAACGAACCAGCACCTCCATAATAACTAAATTTGAGAATGCAGGTGCATGCTACCATGGCTGAGACACAATGGGATTAGTAGAACTACAGGTAACAGCACTCTGCTAGTCAATTGCACAAAGATATACATAAATATTGAATAAAAATAGCGGCTTGGTGGCCATACTTACTGCAAAATCAGCTAGAAGCTCTTTGCGCATATAATTGATCAAACATATGTCGAGCCCATCTACCAGACGACAAGGTAGCTTCTAATCAGATGGGGCCTACTCTAACATGCCTCTCCTGGGCTTACAGCCTACAATCTGGGCAAAGTAGCACCCTGCTATATCCTATACATGCCTCTCCCAGGCTGTCAGCCTGCAATATGGGCCAGGTAGGATACTGCTGTGCAATCTATCTAATTAAAAGCACATGGTAAATGGGCAGGAGGTGCACGGTTCAAAGAGAGTCATGTACAGGATATAGCTGGGTGCTACTTTGCCCAGATTGTAGGCTGTAAGCCCAGGAGAGGCATGTGTTAGAGTAGGCCCCATCTGATTATAAGCCACCTTGTTGTCTGGTAGATGGGCTCGACATATCGACATTTGATCAATTATATGCGCAAAGAGCTTCTAGCTGCTTTTGCAGTAAGAATGGCCACCAAGCCACTATTTTTATTCAATATTTACGTATATCTTTGTGCTATTGACTAGCAGAGTGCTGTTACCTGTATAGATAACAAAGGATCCATCACTCAGAATAGGCAATATCACAGCTTATCTGCTCCCTCCTGAACTCTGCACAGGTCACACAACATCCTTAGAAAACTCTCCCATAGAGGTCAATAGGGTCAGCTCCTGTCCATTGTGTCTGTGACTCATGTTGCTGCTCTGAGGAAGTCTTAACATGTTTTACGTCTAGAGACCAGTGCAGGATTTTATTTATTTATTTATGTATTTATTTTAAAATATAGTGATATGGAAAATTAAGAAAACACACCAAAAATTCAAAAAAATGTGATTAATATAAAAATGTGATTTAAACACATACTGTATGTAATGCAATCAAGGAATAACTTACTGTAGTCTCTGCAGCAACGGCAATGTTCCGCTAGGTATTATGGTCAGCACAAATGTGCACTAATACTTACCGAATACTCCATATAAGTATGTGCCAAAAATTGTGCCAAATATTTCCAATAGATGATCTGCACCAGAAGTATATCCAGGAGATCTGCGCCTAAACGCTCTAGAGAATAAGTAATAGATGAGATGCGCCAACAGTATGAAGGTCCTGAGTAGAGATTTGTCCACAGATGTAAATATCACTCCCCCAGTTCGGGGCTTATAGGACAAACTCACCACTACTTGTGTAGATAGTTGGTCTCACACGCTGCACGTCCTGTCGTCGTCCTGAGAGTAGTCCGCCTGCGGTGTGTAGAGGGCTCAGTACAGTTATTGGACTGGCTGCACCGCTTGGTTCCACAGAGGCTCGTATATCGGATGCCTTGTTCGTTTAGAGCTCGCCGCCAGGTAAGTTCTCAGTGCACATTACTAATAGTGCTGTCAAGATGACAAAAAGCTATATTTTCCATTCTGTCAATAAGACCAGAAAAAAAGATGCAGGTTTACCAACAAAGAATTAAAAGAAAACATTTTCTACTTATTAAAGCTTTTCCAGTAGTTTAATAAAGTGGAGGGGTCAATGATAGTAACTTACACACACAGCACTGCTACACACACACCTGACAAACAGCTCTGCTACACAGCTGACAGACACACACAGGACAGCTGCATACACCCCATGACCAACATAGCTATACTATACAGATAACTATATATATATATATATGGGCACATTTATTAAGACCAGCGTTTTAGATGCCGGACTTAATAATCCCTATAGCTGGTAGTGATTTGCCGAAGTTATGAAGCGTCGGCCTCTGTATAACTTCGGTGGATCCTCCGCCAGTTCTAAATGGAAGACCGCTTCCCAGCTTCCTAGCTTCTTACAATTAGACCATTTTCCACTCCTGAAACAGGTCCATCTGCTTCCTTGCCCACGTCATACCTACTTTTTTAGACCTAAAGTGAGCGTTTAGATGTCGCAGATTTTGGCAAAACTAACCATTGCGCTGCAATCTGTACCTGAATTGCTCCTAATATTGGCGAATTTCTGGAAAATAAATGGTCCCCATAGTGCCCTGAAAAAGTATTTATACCCCATGAACTTTTGTAAATGTTTTTTATTGGGATTTTGTGTTACATAGTTAATACACTTGACAAAAAGACCTGTCTGTAATGTTCATCCAAGGGATAGGTGGGGACGTGAATCCCAGAAAGATGTTGGACTCCGATTTCTACACGTTTTCATTAGCATTAATGTAATTTACTATTAAGAATTCATCTAAACCTTTTTTTAAACTGCCCACTGTTCCTGCTGTGACTACGTCCTGAGGAAGTCTATTCTAAAGATTCACAGTTCTTACAAAAAAGAAGCTTTGACGCTTCTGGAGACTGAACTTTTTCCTGTCCAGTCGGAGGCAGTGCTCCCTTGTCTTTTAAGGACATTTTACATGGAACTGTTTTTCACAGTATATATTTGTATAGGTTAATAATGTCCCCCTTTAGATGTCTCTTCTCAAGACTAAATACATTTCATTCTTTTAATCTTATCTCATAACTAAGACTCTCAGTGTCCCTTATCAGTTTAGTCGCTCTTCTCTCTACTTTTCCAGCTGCAGTGCATCCTTTCTATGGACTGGTGCCTAGAACTGAACTGCATATTCCAGATGAGGCCGCACCAACATTTTGTAAAGTGGTAATATCACATCCCTGCCCTGCGAGTCCATGCCTCATTTAATGCATGACAATATCCTGGTGGCCTTAGAACCAGCTGATTGAGTTTGTATGCTGTTATTTAATCTACCATCTACAAGGACACCTAAATCCTTCTCTATAAGTGACTCCTCCAGTGTTACATCCCCTAGGACATATGATGCACAGAGATTATTACTACCAAGATGCATAACTTTACATTTATCCACATTGAACCTGATTTGCCAAGTTGATGCCCAATCACTCAGAGTGTTCAAGTCAGCTTCTAGTTTATGGACATCTTCCATAGACCGTACAGTACTACACAGCTTAGTACCATCTTCAAAAATAGAAATGGTGCTCTAAATCCTGTCCTCAATATCATTAATAAATAAGTTGGGGTACATCACTTATAACCCGGGACCATTCTGAATAGGAATCATTGACCACAACTCTCTGGACATGGTCCTTCAACCAGTTTTCAATCCAATCACAGACTATACTTTCCAAGCCTATAGACCTTACTTTACCTATTAAACGTCTATGAGGGACAGGATCAAAAGCCTTTGCAAAATCCAGAAACACTACATCTACAGACGTCCCTCTGTCCAGGCTTCTACTCACCACCTCATAAAAACTAATCAGGCTAGTCTGACAACTTCTGTCCTTGGAAAACCCATGTTGGTTATCACTTATAATATTATTTACAGTCACATACTCCTGTATATAGTCCCTTAAGAGTCCTTCAAACATTTTCCCACAACAAAAGTTAAACTAACTGGTCTATAATTACTTGTGGAGGACCTAGATCCTTTTTTGAATATGGGCACCACATTTGCCTAGCGCCAATCACTTGGCACTGTACCAGTACTTAGAGAATCTTTAACAATTATAAACAGGGGCACAGCAATGACTGAACTGAGCTCTTTAAGAACTATTGGGTGATATCTATCTGGATCCGGATCCCTGTTCACACTTAAATTATTTAACTTAGCTTGGACCATATCTACTGTTAGCCAGTTGAGTATTTTACTAAATGTACTAACCGCCCCAGCACCACAGATATCAGCTCCTTTCTCTCCTTTTGTATATACGGAGCTAAAAATTTTTTTAGTAACTCTGTCTTTTCCTTATCTTCAGTGACTAACCCCCCTTTACAGTTATTTAGGGGACCTACCTGCTCGGACCTTGTTTCTTTAGCATTTCTATATTTAAATAACTTTTGGGGATTTGTTTTGCTCTCTTTTGCCACCTTCTGTTCGTTTTGTATTTTTGCAGATTTTATTTCTTTTTTACAGATTTTATTAAGCATTTTGTAAACTTCAAAGCCTACAGCTGACCCCTCAGATTTGTTTTTTAATAAATGCCCTTTTTGTCTTTTATTGCCCTTTTTACAGTAGCTGTAAGCCATGAGGGGGATAATTTTAATGGTTTATACTTGTTACCTACAGGAATAAATTTTGCTCTGCAATTACCCAATATGGACATATACAGTACAGACCAAAAGTTTGGACACACCTTCTCTCAAGAGTTTTCTTTATTTTCATGACTATGAAAATTTTAGATTCACAATGAAGGCATCAAAACTATGAATTAACACATGTGGAATTATATACATAACAAAAAAGTGTGAAACAACTGAAAATATGTCATATTCTAGGTTCTTCAAAGTAGCCACCTTTTGCTTTGATTACTGCTTTGCACACTCTTGGCATTCTCTTGATGAGCTTCAAGAGGTAGTCACCTGAAATGGTTTTCACTTCACGGGTGTGCCCTGTCAGGTTTAATAAGTGGGATTTCTTGCCTTATAAATGGGGTTGGGACCATCAGTTGCGTTGTGGAGAAGTCAGGTGGATACACAGTTAGAATTTGTATTATGGCAAGAAAAAAGCAGCTAAGTAAAGAAAAACGAGTGGCCATCATTACTTTAAGAAATGAAGGTCAGTCAGTCCGAAAAATTGGGAAAACTTTGAAAGTGTCCCCAAGTGCAGTCACAAAAACCATCAAGCGCTACAAAGAAACTGGCTCACATGCGGACCGCCCCAGGAAAGGAAGACCAAGAGTCACCTCTGCTGCAGGGGATAAGTTCCTCCGAGTCACCAGCCTCAGAAATCGCAGGCTAACAGCAGCTCAGATTAGAGACCAGGTCAATGCCACACAGAGTTCTAGCAGCAGACACATCTCTAGAACAACTGTTAAGAGGAGACTGTGTGAATCAGGCCTTCATGGTAGAATAATTGCTAGGAAACCACTGCTAAGGACAGGCAACAAGCAGAAGAGACTTGTTTGGGCTAAAGAACACAAGGAATGGACATTAGACCAGTGGAAATCTGTGCTTTGGTCTGATGAGTCCAAATTTGAGATCTTTGGTTCCAACCACCGTGTCTTTGTGTGACGCAGAAAAGGTGAACGGATGGACTCTACATGCCTGGTTCCCACCGTGAAGCATGGAGGAGGAGGTGTGATGGTGTGGGGGTGCTTTGCTGGTGACACTGTTGGGGATTTATTCAAAATTGAAGGCATACTGAACCAGCATGGCTACCACAGCATCTTGCAGCGGCATGCTATTCCATCCGGTTTGCGTTTAGTTGGACCATCATTTATTTTTCAACATGACAATGACCCCAAACACACCTCCAGACTGTGTAAGGGCTATTTGACCATGAAGGAGAGTGATGGGGTGCTGCGCCAGATGACCTGGCCTCCACAGTCACCGGACCTGAACCTAATCGAGATGGTTTGGGGTGAGCTGGACCGCAGAGTGAAGGCAAAAGGGCCAACAAGTGCTAAGCATCTCTGGGAACTCCTTTAAGACTGTTGGAAGACCATTTCAGGGGACTACCTCTTGAAGCTCATCAAGACAATGCCAAGAGTGTGCAAAGCAGTAATCAGAGCAAAAGGTGGCTACTTTGAAGAACCTAGAATAACAAAAATAACACTTTTTTGTTATGTATATAATTCCACATGTGTTATTTCATAGTTTTGATGCCTTCAGTGTGAATCTACAATTTTCATAGTCATGAAAATAAAGAAAACTCTTTTAATGAGAAGGTGTGTCCAAACTTTTGGTCTGTACTGTATATGATAGACCATAGGTGATGAACATATGGCACGGGTGCCAGAGGCGGCACTCAGAGCCCTCTCTGTGGGCACCCGCACCCTGGAAAAAGTCTATGGTGTACCAATATGCCTTAGATTTTCTATGCACGCTATGAACAGCACAGGCGGCACACTTAATGTAGGCAGGCTATTATAGATAAATAATAAAGTACATGGAAGATATACTATACTGGACTGTAGTATTCTGGGTAAAGTGCCGTGTATGCTCTTTGGAATAAAAAAGTAGGTTTTGGGTTGCAGTTTGGGCACTTGGTCTCTAAAAGGTTTTCCATCACTGCAATAGACTAACACAAGGTAGTAAGTATGTGTGAAGGTTAGTGTTAAGAAAATTAAAGTCAAACAAATTGACTTTGATCTGAATTTCAGGATATATTTGATTTGCCACAAAGCCAAATTTCCTTGTGCTTCATGGTAACAAATCTATTTTTTCTGAAATAGTGGCTCATGCAACGACCGTAGGTATTTTGTGGTTCGCAAAACACCGATCTGCCAAAAAATACAGGCGACGTCCGTTTGCAGACACATTGTAACAATGCCTGTCCTTGTCCGCAAAACGGAAAAGAATAGAACATGTTCTATTTTTTTTTGCGGAACAGACTTGCGGACATACGGATACAGAATGCACACAGAGTCATTTCCTTTTCTTTTGCGGCCATTGAAATGAATGGTTCCGTATACCGGCTGCAAAAAAAATAAAACACAAAAATAGGTTCGTGTGCATGAGCCCTTAGGCAGTAAACCTAATCTCACTTTTCTGCCGTACACATAGTCCACATTGTAAAGTTGCGTATCTCCGTAAGATTGCAGAAATGTTGGAAAAAAGTCGCAATTGGCATGTCGTGTGGTATTTTTAGACCAAAAACCTGACATATTCAGTTTGATAAATGACCTCCAATACGTCTTTCTTGCTGTTAATTGTATTTGCACGTGTAATCAGTTATTACTACCGTACACATTACAGCATTGAACAAACACAATAATAATAATTAGAGATGAGCAAAGTTTTAAAAAATTTGATTCGGGTGCTTTGCCAAACTCCAACAAGAAATTTGATTAGTTACGAATTACTTTGTCATGAATCACATTACATTGTATGTAGTAGGCGCAAAGATGAGAACGGCCATGGCGCCACCCCCGGTCATTGAACCCCTCAGATGCCACATTTTTCCCCCCGCCATTTCAGGAAAAATTTATTCATTTCCACAAAACAAAAGTAAATTCTCCTTCATGATGAAACAAATTTTTCCTGAAATTCGAATCGAAGTCCACTTCATTAACTACGATTCACTGAACACTAATAATAATAATAATAAATCAATGTCTGACAGCAATAAAACTACCGTGTCACACATCTATTCCTGCAATGACTGAGAGTCTCCACACTGAATATAAACTTACATCAGATTTTAGGAATTTTCCTGACAGATGACTTCTTTATTGATGAGATGTTCCATTCATTGTTTCCACGTAAATATTATAATTAAAAAATAAATAAAAAAATTACAAAGTAACGCAGCAGCTTTCTGGTGTAGAGAACCTCTGTGAGGTTCACAGGAGCAATGTCACTGCCTGTATATATAGTGTATCCACATAGTGAAGAGAATGGGCTGTGGAAACCAATTGTATAAAAAGTTCTACCATTAACTCATGTGTCTCCTGGGGCTGAGATCTCTGAGGAGGAAAACTTCATATGTGCTGTCAAGAGGTCACAAAGTTTCCAAAGTAAAAAAGTTAAACTTTATCTAAAGCAAATAACCAAGAAATAAAAAGTTTACTGACACTTTAAGAGAACTTTTCAGAATAAGCTGCCATGTGTGTACATGAGGAATAACACAATATCTGGCCATTATATGACTTGTATCTCCATTTTAGCTGATATTCCCTCTGTAGTCATACCACCCAACTTTTGAAAAGCACACTCGGCCATACCTCTAATTCTGCCCAAAATATAATCATACACACCCAGTCCCCTTAATACCCACATAGTGATTATTATCCCATTATGCCCCCTCACAGTAGTAATGCCCACATTGTGCTCCCTCACGAGGCATTAACGTTCTGAACCTTAGCACAACCTGCATGACCAGGCACCTGCATGCAAAGCATGAACTGCAGTGGAGTAAACACCTTAAAAACAAGGAACTCACTCAGGCTCCCCCTGCTACCTCTTCTGCTGCTGCCGCCTCGACCTCTTCTGCTGCTGCCGCCTCGGCCTCTTCTGCTGCTGCCGCCTCCGCCTCTTCCTCCGCCTCTGGAGGAACGTTGGCACCTGCCGCCCAGCAAACAGGGGATGTACCACCAACACCACCACCTGCGTCACCAAGCATCTCAACCATGTCACACGGCAGCGTTCAGCTCTCCATCTCACAAACATTTGAAAGAAAGCGTAAATTCCCACCTAGCCACCCTCGATCCTTGGCCCTGAATGCCAGCATTTCTAAACTACTGGCCTATGAAATGCTGTCATTTAGGCTGGTGGACACAGACAGCTTCAAACAGCTCATGTCGCTTGCTGTCCCACAGTATGTTGTTCCCAGCCGGCACTACTTCTCCAAGAGAGCCGTGCCTTCCCTGCACAACCAAGTATCCGATAAAATCAAGTGTGCACTGCGCAACGCCATCTGTGGCAAGGTCCACTTAACCACAGATACGTTGACCAGTAAGCACGGCCAGGGACGCTATATCTCCCTAACTGCACACTGGGTAAATGTAGTGGCGGCTGGGCCCCAGGCGGAGAGCTGTTTGGCGCACTTCCTTCCGCCGCCAAGGATCGCAGGGCAACATTCTTTGCCTCCTGTTGCCTCCTCCTTCTACTCGGCTTCCTCCTCCTCTTCTTCCACCTGCTCATCCAGTCAGCCACACACCTTCACCACCAACTTCAGCACAGCCCGGGGTAAACGTCAGCAGGCCATTCTGAAACTCATATGTTTTGGGGACAGGCCCCACACCGCACAGGAGTTGTGGCGGGGTATAGAACAACAGACCAACAAGTGGTGTGCGATAATGGGCGAAATCTCGTTGCAGCTCTGGGACTAGCCGGTTTGACGCACATCCCTTGCCTGGCGCATGTGCTGAATTTGGTGGTGCAGAAGTTCATTCACAACTACCCCGACATGTCAGAGCTGCTGCATAAAGTGCGGGCCGTCTGTTCGCGCTTCCGGCGTTCACATCCTGCCGCTGCTTGCCTGTCTGCGCTACAGCGTAACTTCGGCCTTCACGCTCACCGCCTCATATGCGACGCACCCACCAGGTGGAACTCCACCTTGCACATGCTGGACAGACTGTACGAGCAGCAGCAGGCCATAGTGGAGTTTCAGCTGCAGCACGCACGGGTCAGTCGCACTGCGGAACAGCACCCCTTCACCACCAATGACTGGGCCTCCATGCGAGACCTGTGTGCCCTGTTGCGCTGTTTCGAGTACTCCACCAACATGGCCAGTGGCGATGACGCCGTTATCAGCGTTACAATACCACTTCTATGTCTCCTTGAGAAAACACTTAGGGCGATGATGGAAGAGGAGGTGGGCCAGGAGGAGGAGGAGGAAGAGGGGTCATTTTTAGCACTTTCAGGCCAGTCTCTTAGAAGTGACTCAGAGGGAGGCTTTTTGCAACAGCAGAGGCCAGGTACAAATGTGGCCAGCCAGGGCCCACTACTGGAGGACGAGGAGGACGAGGTGGAGGAGGATGAGGATGAAGCATGTTCACAGCGGGGTGGCACCCAACGCAGCTCGGGCCCATCACTGGTGCGTGGCTGGGGGGAAACGCAGGACGATGACGATACGCCTCCCACAGAGGACAGCTTGTCCTTACCTCTAGGCAGCCTGGCACACATGAGTGACTACATGCTACAGTGCCTGCGCAACGACAGCAGAGTTGCCCACATTTTAACGTGTGCGGACTACTGGGTTGCCACCCTGCCTGATCCACGGTACAAAGACAATGTGCCCACCTAACTTCCTGCACTGGAGAGTGATAGTAAGATGCACGAGTACAAGTGCACGTTGGTAGACGCGCTACTGAGAGCATTCCCAAATGTCCCAGGGGAACAAGTGGAAGCCCAAGGCGAAGGAAGAGGAGGAGCAAGAGGTCACCAACGCAGCTGTGTCATAGCCAGCTCCTCTGAGGGCAGGGTTAGCGAGGCAGAGATGTGGAAAAGTTTTGTCAACACGCCACAGCTAAGTGCACCACCACCTGATACGGAACGTGTTAGCAGGAGGCAACATTTCACTAACATGGTGGAACAGTACGTGTGCACACCCCTCCACGTACTGACTGATGGTTCGGCCCCATTCAACTTCTGGGTCTCCAAATTGTCCACGTGGCCAGAGCTAGCCTTTTATTCCTTGGAGGTGCTGGCCTTCCCGGCGGCCAGCGTTTTGTCTGAACGTGTATTCAGCACGGCAGGGGGCGTCATTACAGACAAACGCAGCCGCCTGTCTACAGCCAATGTGGACAAGCTGACGTTCATAAAAATGAACCAGGCATGGATCCCACAGGACCTGTCCATCCCTTGTGCAGATTAGACATTAACTACCTCTCCTTAACCATATATTATTGTAATCCAGGGCACTTCCTCATTCAATCCTATTTTTATTTTCATTTTACCATTATATTGCGGGGCAACCCAAAGTTGAATGAACCTCTCCTCTGTCTGGGTGCCGGGGCCTAAAAATATCTGACAGTGGCCTGTTCCAGTGTTGGGTGACGTGATGCATGATTCTCTGCTATGACATGAAGCCAGATTCTCTGTTATGGGAACTCTTTTTTATTATAAAATTACAAAACGTTACATAAATAATTACAAGTACAGACATACAAAACTTAAACATAGACAGCATTCCAGCTGCCCAAGCCACATTCACACACACATTCATACCTACACATAAAACTACAAACCTACAATCTACAATAAATAACCTACAATAAATAACCTAAAATAAATAAAACTTACCCAGCCGTTTCGGCCGAAATAACCTAACCTAAAGAAATTGAAATAAAACACAGAATAAAATCAAACTCAAACGAAAATATGGCTACTTCGCCGTAACTCAACTCCAGGCAACTTGCCCCTAAGCAAAAAAAAAATATATATTTTTTTAATTTTTAATTTTAATATTTTTTTATTTTTATTTATTTATTATTATTTTTTTATATATATATAAACAACACTACAAACTACAAACTAAGGGCTCTTTCACACCTGCGTTGTTGTGTTCCGGCATAGAGTTCCGTCGTCGGGGCTCTATGCCGGAAGAATCCTGATCAGGATTATCCTAATGCATTCTGAATGGAGAGAAATCCGTTCAGGATGCATCAGGATGTCTTCAGTTCCGGAACGGAACGTTTTTTGGCCGGAGAAAATACCGCAGCATGCTGCGCTTTTTGCTCCGGCCAAAAATCCGGAACACTTGCCGCAAGGCCGGATCCGGAATTAATGCCCATTGAAAGGCATTGATCCGGATCCGGCCTTAAGCTAAACGTCGTTTCGGCGCATTGCCGCATCCGACATTTAGCTTTTTCAGAGTGGTTACCATGGCTGCCTGGACGCTAAAGTCCTGGCAGCCATGGTAAAGTGTAGTGGGGAGCGGGGAGCAGTGTACTTACCGTCCGTGCGGCTCCCCGGGCGCTCCAGAGTGACGTCAGGGCGCCCCAAGCTCATGGATCATGTGATCACATGGATCACGTCATCCAGGCGCATGGGGCGCTCTGACGTCATTCTGGAGCGCCCGGGGAGCCGCACGGACTGTAAGTATACCGCTCCCCCGCTCCCCACTACTACTATGGCAACCAGGACTTTAATAGCGTCCTGGGTGCCATAGTAACACTGAACGCATTTGGAAGACGGTTCCGTCTTCAAATGCTTTCAGTACACTTGCGTTTTTCCGGATCCGGAGTGTAATTCCGGCAAGTGGAGTACACGCCGGATCCGGACAACGCAAGTGTGAAAGAGGCCTTACCCTAACCTAACCTGTCCCTAGCCATTCCCTATCCTAAACTAAAACTAAAACCCCCAGGACTGACCTCCGCCTCATGTCCTCTGCATGTCCGCATAGTCCGAGGCCAGCCCTACCTCCACCACCCACATCCAGCCCTCGCCCCATGTCCTCCCATGTCCGCGTAGTCCAGGACTGGATGTAGGCCTCCCACACTTTGTAAGTGTCCCCCCCCTCACCCTAACCCACCCAACCTAACTAACTAATCCCCGCTTACCCTATCCTTCAACATAATATACACAATATATACAATATACCATACAATAAACATTACTATAACCACACATAACCACTCCCGAAGGACCAAGTTCAGCCTTTGCAAGCCTTTAAAAAACCATACACTTTATCCAAAACAAAAATCTAGGATGAGAGTATCAGCCCACCACCAGGAAGAGTACTACTAGGCTATGGTACGCTAAAAGCAAAACCTCTCCAGAGGAGAGAGGCCCTGCTGGTACCCAGTCTTTCATACTCGAGAGAACGTACCTTCACCAGGTCTCCCAGAATGTTCCTACACACCTCATCCACTGGGAGGACTTTCTGCCTTGTTGAAACTAAACACCGTGCGTTCCACGTGTAGTACCTAACCACTATGCTAACTAAAAAACATGTGCACAGGTCCCTTCTGCCCAGGTCTCTGAGCACTCCATAGGCCCACTCCGCATAGGAGAGGCTGGCTAGCCTAGGCCAGCCAATGGAAGCTCCCACCCGTTTGTACACCTCTGTATTAAAGGGACACTGGAGCAGGAAGTGCTCCATACTTTCCAGTATGGAGCCGCACTCCTCCCGGGGACAACCCCTTTCATCAGAGTTCCTGTACTTCAGATTGTCCCTTACATACAGCCTCCCGTGAAAGCAGCGCCAAGCCAAGTCCCAAAACTTCAAGGGGATCCTTGCAGAATTTAGCAACTGTAACCCCTTGTCTAGATCCCGGCTTGGGCAATCCTTGAGGGCCAGGGGCTTCTGGAAGTGGGACAACAAGACCCTCTCGTCAAGGGACCTCCTTGACAGAGTCCTGATTTTCCCTACCTCCAAACCCCACCGGCGGATTACCTTCAGAATCGGGGTGACGTAAGCCGGAAGATATCCGTGAGGCGTACGCAAGTCCTTCACTTGCCCTCCTGTCTCCCATTCCTGGAAGAAAGGCCGAAACCACCCCCGGCAGGAGACTACCCACGGAGAAGCCCTCTCCATCCAGAGGTTCGCCAGATTTACTTTAACAAATGTGTTTACAAGAAACACCACGGGGTTGACCATAGATAACCCCCCTAATCTCCTCGTGCGGTAAGTCACCTCCCTCTTGATCAGGTTCAGTCTATTCCCCCATAAGAGCTGGAAAAACAGACTGTAAACCCGAGTCCAGAGAGGCTCTGGCAAGATACACACACTGCCCAAATAGATAAGCAGAGGGAGCAGGAAAGCCTTGATCAGGTGCACCCTTTCCCTGAGGGTCAAAGACCAGCCCTTCCACTGGTCGACCTTCTGAGCAGCGATCTTGAGCCTGTCGTCCCAATTTTGAGTGGGATAATCCCCATGACCGAAATGGATGCCTAGGACTTTGGCTGACGACTGGGGCCCTGGGAGGGTGTCCGGGAGATCAAAAGCTGGATCACCCCCTCCCAGCCAGAGACTCTCACACTTATCCTGGTTGATCATGGACCCGGATGCTTCCGAGTAGCGATCCACCTCAGACATCACATATTCCGCCTCCCCTTTCGAGGACACGAAAATGGTGACATCGTCGGCGTACGCTACTGACCTCAGAGTGGCTTCCGGCGCCGCCGGATCCATCCCGACTCCCGTCAACGGTCCACGATTGACCGTCTTAAGAAAGGGATCAATCGCGAACACGTATAAAAGCGGGCTCAAAGGACAACCCTGGCGAACGCCGGACCCAACCTCAAAAGGGCAGCCAGACCAACCGTTCACAAGTGGGAAACTCTCCGCCCCCGCATACAAGATCTTTAACCAATCGACAAACCCCCCCGGCAGGCCATACTTCAGAAGGACCGACCAGAGGTACTCATGGTTCACCCGATCAAATGCCTTTGCTTGATCTAAGGACAGCATGTACCCCCTCCAGTGGCCTGCTCTACTCTGTTCCACTGCCTCTCGGACACCGAGCACAGCACTAAAAGTGCTGCGGCCTGGAACCGAGCAATGCTGAGCCACCGAAAGGAGTTGAGGCGCAAATTTCACCAGCCTGTTAAACAGTATTTTGGCCAGAATCTTTCTGTCCGTATTGAGAAGTGCTATGGGATGCCAGTTCTCAATATGGCTCGGATCTTTACCTTTTGATAGGAGGATCAGGGCTGACCTCCTCATTGACTGAGGCAGAGTGCCCGAGGATAGACACTCATTGAATACCTCAGTCAAGAGGGGACATAAAGAGTCCTTAAAGGTCTTATAAAACTCGGATGTTAAGCCATCCGGGCCTGGCGACTTCTTAAGAGCTAACCCTTCCCCTGCCAGGATAACTTCCTCCTTCCTGATCTCTTCTACCAAACCGTCAAAAGAGAGGTGAGCTTCTGACTCAGGGGTGATTTCAGCCAGGAAATCCGACATCTTGTCCCGATCCAGATCCCTCTTTCCCAAGAGGCACGAGTAAAAGGATCTGACGACTTCCAGGATCCCTGATCTGGACCTGTTCAGGGAACCCGTACTGTCAACCAGTCCTGTCACTAACTTACTCTTCACTGACATCTTACAGTTTCTGTAGGGGTCGGGCGAGCGGTACCTCCCGAAGTCCCTTTCAAAAACTAAAGATGTGTGCCTATCATACTGGCACCTCTTGAGCAAAGATTTCACCCTGGAGATATCCTCGCGGCTACCTCCAGTCGAGACCAGATCTTCGAGTTTCCTCCTCAGACCCTGATACAGGCGGTACCTGTCCAGGGACCTGAGGCTCGAGAGCTGGCGGAAGAATTTTGCGGCCCGGTCTTTGAATATCTCCCACCACTCTGACTTAGTGTCACAGAGATCCAGCAAAGCTACCTGACTCTGAAGAAAGTCCTCAAAGGATTGTCTTACCTCTGCTTCCTCCAGGACTCCCGCATTCAGCTTCCAGTAACCTCTTCCCATTTGGGGGGATTCTGAAATATTCAGAGAGAACATAATCAGACAGTGGTCGGAGAATTCTACCTCCACAACCCTCAAGGGCGAGAAAGTAGCCTCCTCCTTCAAAAAAAACCTGTCTATTCTAGACCTAATCCTATCTCCTCTATAGAAAGTGAAACCCCCGTGGTCTGGGGTGTGCCTAATGTGGACATCCACCAGACAAGCCTCACTAGCTATGCTATTTAAAGCTATACTATCATAAGCCAGCGGGTTTCTGGTGCCTCCCCTATCTTGGGACCTTATGATGGTGTTAAAGTCCCCACCAAAGACCACTTGCCGGCTTGTAAAAAGGAAAGGCTTGATCCTCATAAAGAGACATTTCCTGTCCCACCTGGACTGGGGCCCATAGATATTGATCAGGCGCAGTTCCTGTCCCTTCATGAGGATATCCAAGATCAAACACCTCCCCATTTCCAGCTCAACCACCCGTCGGCATTCTACCGGTACGGTGAAAAGAACCGCCACTCCGCTATACGACTCAGCCGCAAGAGACCAGAAGGAGGACCCAGATCTCCACTCCCTCTTCACCTTGTGGACTTCTGCCAAGTTTGACAGTCTGGTCTCCTGCAAAAATAAAACATCAGCTTCAACTCGGCTGAAAAAATCAAAGGCTGTGTAGCGAGCCGCATCAGATTTAACGCTGGCGACATTAATGGTCGCCAGTGTCAGCTGAGTGGGTACCGCCATACTTGGTGTTTAAGCTGAATGTCCTCCTTCCTTCCCGACCCTCTTACCCCTCCCGGGGCTATCCTCTAAGGCGGCGCGTCCTCTTTTGAGAGAGACGGTGGTGTCCATTCCATCTGTCACCACCGCTCCCTCTTGCGTACCGCCCCTGTCTTTCTCAGTTCCAGGAATCAGATTTGCCTCCTCTTCTGGGGACCTTACATCCACACCAGAGAGGGGCACGGGGCCTCCTGGAAGCCCTCCCACCTTCGCCCCCGGTACCCCACTTCTTACCTCCTCCCCGCATGAAGAGGAGGCAGAGGTCTCATCCAAAGTGAGATACCGGTTGGAGAGCTCAAGAGGGGAGCCAGTTACGCCTTCCCTGGCTACTTTGGTCGGGCTCTTTTTTTTTGAGAACCGTTTCCGTCTATTGATATTAGACCCAGTCTCACTACCCTCTGCACTTTCGTAGTTTGAAGACTGGGTCTCATCGGCCCGGTCTAGTCTCCTGATCTCCACAGTTAGCTCCCTGTCCCCTAGGGTCTCCGAACTACGGGAGCCCGCCACTTGGGGAGGGGCAGACATCACCCCATTTTGGTGGGGTTCCTTCTGTTCCCTCTCCGCCTGGCGCCTCTCCCTCCGCCTCTGCCGGGACGGACCGCTCTTGGTCTTCACTGACCCCTTAACTCGACTGTCTCCGCCAGCACCCGCCTCAGCCGAAGAGTCCTCCCGGCTCACTCCTGCGTGAGCTCGGGCCGCATTGACCTCTGAGAGGGGACAGTGACTAAATGGGTGTCCGAGCACACCACACAAGTTGCACCTAATTTCCACACAAGATGCGGCAAGGTGACCTGTCCCTCCACACAACGCGCACTTCTGCACTTGGCAGCTGGCGCTGAAGTGTGAAGGGCTGCCGCACTTGTGACAGAGCTTAGGCTGCCCCCTGTAGAAAACGAGAATCCTATCCCGGCCGATGAAGGCAGAGGATGGAATGTGGGAAACCGTGCTTCCTAGACATTTCAACTTCACATTGAAAGTCCAGGCTCCCGACCAAATGCCAAATTCGTCCAGGTCTTTCGATGGTACACCCTGGACGTCCCCATACCTACTTAGCCACGTCAGAATATCAACGCAAGAAAGCGATTCATTACGGGTCAAAACGGTCACTTTCTTGACGTTGTTCTGCCGGGTTATCGCCTGAGCGAAAAAACCCTTCCAATCCGGTAAGTTCTTCACCAGCTCATACCCGGACCAGAAAAGCTCTAGGCCCTCCGGCCGGGCAAAGCTGATGTCAAACTCCCTGGAACCATAGGGATGTATCAGGGCGAAGATGTCAGCCACCCTGAAACCCATCTCAAGCAGGAGCTCCACCACCCTCTTTCTCGTAGGGCAGGCATCATTGCTTCTCCACTTGAGACAGACTACATTCCGTCTGGTCCCAGGGCCGGTTGTGGGCAGGGACCAGGTGGTCTCGCCCCCCCTTTCCTCTCGGAACGCTCGCAGGCCGTGCCTGTCTATCCATAAGGATAGGTCCACCTTCTCACCCTCTACTGTCATTGAACTCTCCCCCTTTTTCAGGGCCTCCAGGAGCCGCCGCTGCAAGTCACCAACCGCGACTCCTGGGAATGAGGAAGCCAACGAGGATAGCCCCTCCCCCCCCACGGCCGCAGCCACACTGGCATAACTTCTGCCAGGTGTTACGGCCGCAGGAGGGGCAACCGAACCGGCCCCCCCCCCACTACACTAGCACCAGACACCACACCGGACCCCTCCGGAGGGCGGACACCAGGAGCCGCAGCCATCGCTTTCTCAGCGACGGTCAACTGACTCCCAGCATCCATCCCACCTTTGGGACCAGATGCAACACCTCCACCAACACCCCTACCACTACCCTGCTCACATGCACCCTTTCTCTCTGCTGGGACAGCTGGTGCAGCAGGTGCAGCAGGTGTCATTTTACCTTTATTTTTTTTATTATTATTTTTCCTCTACTATGCTCCTTGCCACCCTCATTGCCACTGGTCAAGCCCCCCCCTGCTGCCCTTGAGACCTGGGCAGTGATCATCACACTCCTCCCCTCCCCAGCATTTAATTCAGCGCTGGAGGAGGAGGCCGAGACAGAGGGGGCGTGTCCAGTGGCAATGTACATGGCCACCTGTTCTGGTGCAACACAACCTTTCTTAGTGGACCGGAGCACCGTAGTCATATCCTCCCCGGCAGTTCCGGCCCCCGGCTCTTCAATACGCAGGCGCTTACTGCCTGCACCTGTACTCCCAGCTTCGGGAGCGCGTCCAGACACACCCCTGGCCACGCCTCCTTCTTCATTCACCGCCGCCGCCTCCCTTGATCCCCGCCGCACGTTGGCAGCTGCAGGCGGGGACCCAGAACTATCACCGCCGTGGGTAGGAGGGACGGTGACCTCATCGTCACACCGCTCCAGCACCACCCCACATACCTGAACGGCAGGCAGGGCGGTAGCCAGAGCAGTGGACGGAGCGGCTGGCAGAGTGGTGGGCGGGGCCTCCCGATGTTTTTGCCCGCCCCCTCCACTTTCAACAGATGACTGCCGGATCCCGCTTTCTGCCGGCACCTCCTCCCTGCCTCCGCATGCAGGGACGGCGTCCGGCGCCATTTTAGGCTGCACAATCTCCCCGCTCCTCCGCTCAGGCACCACCTCAGATGCCGAGCCAGGGAGTTTAGCGGGATACACGCCTGGTGAAGACTTTTCAGCCTCCACCAAGCGTGTATAGACATAACGTGTCTGGATGTTTTTTTTTTCCTTCTTGCTATTCCTCTTTTTCTTGCCACTGCTCTCGTCCTCATCCAGCAGGTCTTCTCCAAACGCAAAACCCTGAAAGTCTACCACAGGCGACTCCAACATTTTGATCTCTCTCAGTAGACCACCATCTTCATCGCTTCCCTCCATAGCTGACTCCGCATCCGAAGATGGCAACGCTGGTAACTGCACTTGCTCCTGTTCGGGCGGAATGCCACTATATGCCTCCATTACTGGGGTTACCGGGAGGGCTGGTTCAGACTGCGAGGTTTGGGGCCCTGCCTGGGATGCCAGAGATTCGGAGTCTTCCAACTCCTCCACCTCGCTCTCCGCACCCCCGCACGGCTCTCCTCTCCTCGCAGCCTCCATCTCCTTAAATCGCTCCCCATTTAGCAACTTTTCTCTGAAGGGCCCACTGCCCTCCAGCAACTGGTCCTGCCGCTTCAGGGAGGCCTCCAGGTCCTCTTTAAGTACCCCAATTTTCTCCATGAGGGGGGGCCTCTTTGACCTGGAGGAGATAGTGGACCTGGCCCTCGTCTCCTTTAGATCCATTCTTACGGCTTTGAGGTGCCGTCCCAGCTCATCGTATTCTCGCAGGTGGGCAGCTATACGAGAGCTGTAGGTGAGGGTACTCTCTCCCTCCCACCGAGACCCCCAACCTACCTGGGACGACACCTCTCGGCTTCCTGCTGGTAGTCTTTTTCCTCCTGATGTCCTCGGGTCCTCAGGGGGGACTTGGCTACCACCGCGTCCAGATGTTTTCACCCCCTCGCCGCCATCGCTCAGAGTCGGTCGCCGCCCGTCCATACTCCCCTCCGACCCACGGCGGGGAGCAGGGGCACCCTTCCGGGAGCTCATGGCCACAGGACCCCACCAACTCCCTAGGGAGAGGCAGGGCCTGAGCTGGGGGAAAAGGTGTCACACTCCCCCGCAAGCCTGGAACTCCTCCTGGGGAGCAGATGGTAGGAAACTCCCCGGAGAGGCCTGTGCTGTGGAGGTTCAGGAGCTGCAGCAGACACACCCTTTCACCTCAGCTGCAGACACCAGACACACCCAAGCCTGAATCTCTGCTATGGGACCTCTCTCCTCTGTCTGGGTGCCGGGGCCTAAATATCTGACAATGGACTGTTCCAGTTTTTGGTGACTTGAAGCATGATTCTCTGCTATGACATGAATCCTGAATCTCTGCTATGGAACCTCTCTCCTCTGTCTGGGTGCCGGGGCCAAAATATCTGACAATGGACTGTTCCAGTTTTGGGTGACGTGAAGCATGATTCTCTGCTATGAAATGAAGCCTGAATCTCTGCTATGGGACCTCTCTCCTCTGTCTGGGTGCCGGGGGCTAAATATCTGACAATGGACTGTTCCAGTTTTGGCTGACATGAAGCCTGATTCTCTGCTATGACATGAAGACTGATTCACTGCTGACATGAAGCCTGATACTCTGCTATGGGTCCTCTCTCCTCTGTCTGGGTGCCGGAGCCTAAATATCTGACAGTGGACTGTTCAAGTTTTGTGTGACGTGAAGCCTGATTCTCTGCTATGCCATGAAGCCTGATTCTCTGCTATGGGACCTCTCTCCTCTGTCTGGGTGCCGGGGCCTAAATATCTGACAATGGACTGTTCAAGTTTTGGCTGACGTGAAGCCTGATTCTCTGCTATGACATGAAGCCTGGTTCTCTGCTGACATGAAGCCTGAATCTCTGCTATGGGTCCTCTCTCCTCTGTCTGGGTGCCGGGGCCTAAATATCTGACAATGGACTGTTCCAGTTTTGGCTGACGTGAAGCCTGATTCTCTGCTATGACATGAAGCCTGATTCTCTTCTGACATTAAGCCTGAATCTCTGCTATGGGACCTCTCTCCTCTGTCTGGGTGCCGGGGCCTAAATATCTGACAATGGCCTGTTCCAGTGGTGGGTGACGTGAAGCCTGATTCTCTGCTATGACATGAAACCTGATTTTATCTCAAGACACGGAGGCTTATATTGCTTAACCCTTTCTTTACTACACACAACAGCAGCAAAGATTTCAACAACAAAATCAGCCAATGGGCACACATCCCTCCCCCTTAGTCACAGTATAAAGGGAGCACCCCTCAAGTCCTTCCTCATCTTTCTTTGCTGCTGCACAAGTTAAGTATTCCACCCTCCTGCTTGCAGGAGTTGGTGGTTTTTGTATTTATACAGATATTGTTCCCCCTTTTCGCCTTGTGTTAAGGTTATAGGTTTATTTTCCCCTTTGCTATTCGACCTTATGCGGTCTTATCTATAGTTTTTACCGAACTTTAGTTTTTATCCTATCCCATATTTTCCCCCTGGTTGCTCCGGTTTACCCTCCGTTAGTACCTTCGGGGGTCGGCGATATTGTTTATTTGTTCTGCGCTGCGCTTACCCTCTGGGTCCCGTTTTCACCGCTGTCCTGTACGGCCGAGATCTCGCGATTTTTCGCGGGGTCTCGGGCCTCTTCACTTCCTGGTTTCTGCCGCTGGTTCCCGCCGCTTCTGCTGTTGCGCCCAAGATCTCGCGAGATCTCGGGCTCCATCTCAGTTACTCCGCACCGCTGTGCTCATTCGGTGGCGGTCTTCTCCAGCGGCAGCATCATCAGAACGGCGGCTCCTACTGTAGGGTGACTAACCCTGTATAGTTATTTGCTACCTTAGGGACAGTTTACTTCTTAGGGTCTCTAGCTGTCACCTCAGGCTCTACGTGCCCTATTAATCACTACTATGTCCTCAAAGAAGGCTCCACCTTCAGTCCTGGGGACCCCTTCTCCTGGGGACTCCCCCTTCCCCCCTCAGAATATGGGGATTATACCAGCTACAGGAGGGTCTATTCCTGTATCTACTGACACTCAGGCCCTGACACTTCAGAGATCTATCTCTGAGGCCATTATTTCTGCCATGGGTTCAATGTCCTCAGTTTTGACGCACTCTATTTCCCAGGTGCTCATAGCTAATACTTCATCATCAGTGGCTCCTAACCCCACTCCTATACCAGCCCCTAATGCCTCCAGAAACAATATGAATGATGGCCTTGTCCCATCCAATGACGGCGCGCTCCGGCCGTGCAAAAGAGCCTGTCCGCGCCAGGCAGAAAAAGCACGGCATTGGAAATCTGCCCGGTCCCAACCCGAGCTAGATTCTGATTCTAATGGAGAATCTGAGGAGGAGGCTTTGATGGAATCTTATAATGATTCTGAGGATTTAGACGATGATGCGTCACCTGTCCAGGGGACATCTGTCTCCTTTTCATCGTTACCCCGGCGACCGTTGGAGGTCGACCCGGCAGACCCGGGCCAATCCGTTTCCCTTATGGATCCAGCAGGAGACTCGCTTTTTGACCCGGACTCCCTACATCACCCCAGGTCGGCAGAATGGCTTCCGGCACCCCACGTTGACAATTATCTGGAGTCCATGGTCCCCAGCATGGCCTTAGCAAAGAGGCACGAAACAAGCTCTGGGCGGAATGCCCTCGCCCGGCAATACCTAATAAGGTATGCGAGACGCCGGTCGTAGACCCAAAGATGGTCCAATTCCTGTCCAAAACAGGGTTTAGCCCAAAAAGAGGCCTAGACTCGGCCCTTAAAGCTTGTCAGGACAAGCTATTAGATATTATGGGGCCCCTGACAAAAATCTTTTATTTGGCGGAATCCGCCAAGGCTGAAGGCCAAATGGTTGACCCGGAGGAACTCCGCGGTTGGGCCCAAAGAGCCATTTGTATGGCAGGTAATGCAAACACCTCCCTGAGTATCGAACGGCGCAAAGCCATTCTGTTAAAAATCGAGCCTAAACTGACTAACATGGCTCTGTCAGAATCTGGTAGGGATGCCCAAGGCTTCCTCTTTGGGGATCCCTTCATTAAAGAACTGGGGAAGTTTGTAGGGACCTTTACCGCTTTGGATAAAGCCCAAACGTCAATGCGTAGGGTATTCAGTGGTAGGGTTTCCACCAGGGCCGGCAGTACCAGGGGCCGTCTGTCCGGCCGTTCCTCTTTCCAGACCCGAGGTTCGGGTCGAGGCTCCTTCTCGTCCTACCGCCCACCTACCCACGATCAGAGACACCAACCATCTTTCTTCCCTTCCCGTGGTGCTTCCGGACGTGGAAGACCATACAGAGGAAACCCAAGCTTCAGACGCCCATTTGGTAAGTCTACCTCCTCTTCTCCCTTTTTCGGAAAGTTATGTAGGGGGCAGACTCCAACATTTTATTCATGCTTGGACGTTCATTACCAACGACCCTTGGGTATTGTCCACGGTTCGGGGTTTCCACATAGAGCTAGTCGCTCCTCCCGTGTTTCCATCTCCGTTTCTTCCCACTTTCCGCTCTCAGGAATCTAAGAGACTCATAGACGTGGAATTACGGGCTTTGTATCTCAAGGGAGCAGTAGAACCAGCCCCTCTCAGTCACGACGGGGTGATCAGCAGTGTTTTCCTAGTGGAGAAGAAGGGAGGCCAATTCCGTCCCGTCATCAATCTCAAGGCTCTCAATGCATTCGTCAAGTACAGGCATTTCAAGATGGAGGGTATCCATCTCCTAAGGGACATGCTGCTACCCGGGGACTGGATGGCCAAGCTAGACCTCAAGGATGCATACTTGACGGTTCCGATAGCACCTCCCTCCAGGGATCTTCTGCGTTTCCACTGGCAGGGTACGCTATGGCGCTTCACGTGCCTTCCCTTCGGTCTCTCATCCGCCCCCTGGTGTTTTACCAAACTGATGCGTCCAGTGGTGGCATGGCTCCGCTATCAGGGGGTGAGACTCATAATCTATCTGGACGATATTCTGATTATGGCTGCGGACCGTGTCTCTCTACTCTCCCACCTTCAGATATCGATTCAGCTGCTTTCCGCTCTAGGCTTCATTATCAACCACAAGAAGTCTTGTCTAATCCCTTCTCAGTCCATGGAGTTTCTCGGATTCCAGTTGGATTCTCTGTCATTGACTCTCAGTCTTCCCCCTACGAAGGTGCGTTCGATCCGCAAGGAGTTACGTCGCACTCTATCCCTGCCACAGATTTCCCTGCGCCATTTGGCCAGAGTGAAAGGTCTCTTGTCATCTTCCATTCAGGCTATCTTTCCGGCTCCCCTACATTATCGGGCCCTTCAGCGTCTCAAAATCGCACACCTGCATGCCGGTGCTTCTTATGCAGACCTGATCTCTCTGGATCCAGAAACGAGAGATGAGTTGGAATGGTGGATTGCCAACCTCTCTGCCTGGAATGGCAGGGCTCTGTTCGGCCCACGCCCGGATATAGTGATAGAGTCGGACGCCAGCCTTCACGGTTGGGGCGCCCATTGCGAGGGTGTTTCCACGGGGGGGTCCTTGGTCCACAGTAGAGTCCCACTTACACATCAACGCTCTGGAGCTTCTGGCGGGTTCCTTTGCGATTCGCAGCTTCACCAGTGGGAGGGCCAAGGCATGTATTCGCCTTCGGATGGACAATGTCTCGGCCGTCCGTTACATCAACTCTATGGGAGGTACCCGTTCGACGATGTTGACACACCTGGCCAAGGATTTCTGGGATTATTGCCTCTCCAACGGCGTATCGGTGGTGGCGGAATACCTTCCAGGATTACCTTCGAGGATGCGTTTCTTCAATAATGGTCAGAGGATGTGATGTATGCATCCTACCGTTTTCGTTGATTCCTCCGATTTTGGCCAAGATACGCCTACAAGCTTCGGAACTGGTTCTGATACTTCCCTTTTGGAGCACTCAGTCGTGGTTCCCTCAGCTTTTGGAACTTCTGGTGGAGATTCCCCTGTTACTTCCTCTCCGAACGTCGCTGCTTCTGGACCCACTGAATCAACCTCATCCGCTGGTGCTGGAGGGGTCCCTACGTCTTCTGGCCTGCAGAGTGTCGGGTTGTCCTGTCAGACCGAGGGACTTTCGGAGACGGCTATCTTCCTGTTGGAGAGTGTGTGGGCCCCGGGAACCAGAAGAGCCTATAGGACAGCTTGGCGAGCTTGGGCTGGTTGGTGCCTCCTTCGGAACCTGGATCCCACTACGGCCGCTGTAGGCCATGTGGTTCAGTTTCTCAGTTCCCTTTACGAAGAAGGTAAAGCATATCGCACGATAAATGTATTTCGATCGGCCATTTCCTCCGGACATAGGGGATTTGACGGTTGTTCCGCTGGTCGTCATCCTCTAGTGTGCCGATTGCTTAAGGGCTCTCGTTTTGCACGGCCCCCCAGACCTCGGTTTTCTAGTTCTTGGGACGTTTCATCCATGCTATCTTTCCTTTCGGCCTGGCAAGCCAATGAGGAATTGTCCCTTTGCCAGTTGTCGGCCAAATTGGTTACTCTATTTTGCCTGATTTCTTGTAAAAAGGGTTTCTGATGTCCGGGCATTAGATCATGACGCCCGGTCTTTCACTCCGGAGGGTGTAACTTTTAATATTTCCCGGCGTACCAAAACTAATATCACGTCAGTGTCTTATCCCACTTTTCCTTCTTCAGTGGCGCTCTGTCCGGTCCCATGTCTGAGGGAATACGAGTCCAGAACTCGGTCCTTAAGATCCTCTTCTGCTTCTCAGTTGTTTATCTCTTTCCGTAGGCCTTTTGCCCCGGTGGCTGCGGTTACTCTGTCGCATTGGGTGAAGTGGATTTTGTCTCTCTCTGGTATTGACACTTCCATTTTTACGGCGCATTCTGTTCGTGGCGCTTCTGCGACTTCTTTGACTCTGTCTGGTGCGTGCCTGGAGGACGTCATGAAGTTGGCTGACTGGTCGCGTGTCTCCACGTTTAGGGAATTTTACTTTATACCGGATCCGCATGTTTTCGCTTCTATTGTGAATCGACATTAAACTAGTAGTCAAGGCTGAAGCTCAGCCTGCGCTTGTGGGAGGGGCGAAGGAGGCCTATTTAGCGCCGCCTCACGCTCCCATCACAGACGCCGCGCTCTCACGTGACGTCTCTTCACTTCCGGGTTCAGTGCCGACGCTGCCGCTCTACCTTCGCTGCTGCTCGTTCCTGCCTCCGGTCTGAGTTCCTCTGCCCTCCCGAACCGCACTCCCCTGGTAAGCTAAGCGGCGCCTTGAGCTGCTCCCCGTCGTGACCCCAGCTAGTCAGTATTTAACAGGCAGCCTGCTGGCCACAGGTTGCCTGTTAATTTTAGGTTCCTGGCGATCTGTTTGACTCCTGAATACTTACCTGATCCTGTTCCCTGACGATCCTTTGCGTGCTCCTCCTCTACTGCGCATCCCTCCTGGTATTTTGACCTCGGCTCCCACCTGACTACTCTTTGCTGACTCCTGTGGTACTTCTTTACTCTCCTGGTATTTGACCCTGGCATCTCCTGACCATTCTTTGCTTAACCCTCTGTACTGCATAGCTCTCTTGGTTCTGACCCGGTCCGTTCACGTTCCGTATTTTGTCTTGTCTGTCTTCCCTGCACATATTCTAAGTTAGGGACTGCCGTTCAGTTGTCCCCTGTCATCAGGACTCATGTGGCAAGTAGGCAGGGCCAGGGGTGAGGGTGGAGCGGAGTTGTCACTATCCTCCCCCCCTGTGTGTGTGAAGACGTGACCGTTACAAATTAACAGGCCCCATAACCACTGTATTATGAATCCTCTGGTGATCCTGACTGACCATGTCTCTAACCTGACTCAGATGGTGCAGGAGCTAGGGGAGAAACTCTGTTCTTTTGAGTTAGGGCAAGGTTCGTCCACTCCTCAGGCCTCCAGTCCACATTTTGAGCCCCAGATCAAGCTCCCAGAACCCTTTTCAGGGGACTGGAAGAGGTTTCTCTTCTTTAAGGAGAGTTGCAAACTCTACTTCCGTTTGCGCCCCGTGTCCTCTGGTCCCGAGAGTCAACGCGTGGGTATTATCACTTCTCGACTACAGGGTGATCCCCAGGATTGGGCATTCCCTTTACCTGCTGGCGCCAGTTGTCTAACTTCTGTGGAGGTTTTTTTTCAGGCCCTGGGTACCCTCTATGACGAACCAGACAGGGCTTTGGTAGCCGAGACGGCTCTAAAAGCACTGGTTCAAGGCCATCTCCCTGCGGAGGAGTATTGCACCCAATTCAGACGGTGGTGTGTCCCCTCAGGATGGAACGAACCAGCTCTGAAAAGTCAGTTTAGGTCCGGTCTGTCTGATAATTTAAAGGATCTGTTATCAAATTCCAGAGACCTTAGAGGAGATGATGACCCTAGTTGTCCGACTTGACCGACGAATTAGAGAGAGACAACAAGAGAGACAGTTCTGTTCTCAGATGGTGGTACAGCCAGAGGCCTTTTCCAGGGACAACACTGAGGTCTCCACCGAGGAACCCATGCAGGTTGGCATGACCCGGGGAAATCTTTGCCGCAGACGCAGAGAGTGCTTCTACTGTGGTGATCCTGACCATTGGATCAACAAGTGTCCTAAGAAGGTCCTCTCTGACAAGTCTCCTAAGGCAAGACAACCTAAAGACCAGGTACACCCTATTTTTTCTAAATGTAAGCTTTTGGTACCCATAACTATTTCTCTGGGGGTTAATAAGTGGCCGGGTAAGGCCTTCATTGATTCCGGCTCAGCGGCCAGCTTTATTGACTTTGAATATGCTGGTAAATTGGGTATTCAAATGTTTTCTTTACCTACACCTATCCATGTCATGGCTATTGATGCCACTCCCCTGATTGGTGGTACAGTGAGGTCATGTACCTCTGAGATTTTTCTAACCATGGGTGTGTGCCACTCTGAGAGATCTTCTCTTTTAGTCTTGGATAACCTACCGGTTGAGGTGGTACTAGGGTTGCCTTGGCTCCGTTTACATAACCCCACTATAGATTGGTTCAAAGGGAGTTGGTGAAATGGGGACCTAAGTGTGACTCATGCTTATCCGTGGTACAGGCTGGGTCTCAGTAAGATCTAATACATTATCCTCAGTCATTAAGGAATATTCGGATGTATTCTCATCCCCTACTCCAGAGGTTCTACCTCCCCATAGACCTTATGATTGCGCCATAGAGCTAATTGAGGGTGCCAAATTTTCTAAAGGGCGAATTTATAATCTTTCTAAGCCCGAACGCAAGGCCATGGAAGATTATATTAAGGAGAGCCTTAGTAAAGGGCATATTAGACCTTCAGTCTCTCCTATGGGAGCAGGGTTTTTCTTTGTTAAGAAGAAGGATGGTGGTCTTAGGCCTTGTATTGATTACCGGAGATTAAATAAAATCACTGTCCAGAATAGATACTCTCTCCCATTGAATCCGGATTTATTTAACCAGGTTCTGGGGGCAACCTGGTTTTCCAAGATTGACCTGAAAGAGGCATACAATCTAATCTGAATCAAGGAGGAAGACGAATGGAAGACAGTGTTCAATACACTGGCAGGACACTTTGAATATCAGGTGATGCATTTTGGACTCAGCAATGCCCCAGCTGTGTTCCAAAACTTAATGAACGATATTCTTAGGGAGTTCTTAGGTAAATTTATTATTGTCTATCTTGACGACTTTTGATATTTTCTCCTGATTTCGAATCTCATGTGTCTCATGTCAAACAAGTTTTAGAGGTGTTGAGGGACAATCAGCTATCCGCTAAACAAGAGAAATGTGTCTTTGGTGTACAGGAGATACTGTTTCTAGGGCATGTTCTGACTCCTTACACTTTTAAGATGGATCCTGGTAAGGTACTAGCAATTAAGGAATGGGTAAGGCCTTCATCCTTAAAGGCCTTACAATGGTTTTTGGGTTTCGCTAATTACTATCGTAAATTTATTATGAATTTTTCTGTAATTGCTAAACCGTTGACCGACCTTACTAAGAAATGGGCGGATTTGGAGAATTGGTCTACTGAGGCCATTTCTTCATTTGAAACATTAAAAAAGGCATTTAGCAGCGCTCCCATTCTGATCCGGCCTGATCAAGAGAGACCCTTTATTGTGGAGGTGGATGAGTCCGAGGACTGTGCAGGAGCAGTCCTTTCACAAGGCCCTGCTAGCCTCCCTAACCTGAGACCGTGTGCCTTCTTCTACAGGAAATTCTCTCCCATGGAGAGAAACTACGACATAGGGAATAGGGAGCTGCTGGCTATTAAATGGGCATTTGAAGAGTGGAGACATTTTTTGGAGGGGGCAAGGCATCAGTTAACTGTTGTTACTGACCATAAAAGCCTAATGTTTCTCGAGTCTGCTAAGAGGTTGAATCCCCGTCAAGCCAGATGGGCTCTGTTTTTTACCCGTTTTGATTTCTCCATTACGTTCATGCCGGGAAGTAAAAATGTGAAGGCATACACACTATCCCGGAGCTTCCATGCTTTTCAACCCACTGAGGCACCGCCTGAATCCATCCTACCAGCAAACATCTTTTTAGCAGCTCTAACCCAGGATAACAACATCTGGCACCGGCATCCACCCCAACAGATAAGTTGTTTGTTCCCGTACAATGTCGTCTCCAGCTGTTGGGTGAGTGTCACGATTCTGCCTTTTGTGGACATCTGGGTTTTGAGGGCACTAAGGATCTGGTTTCTGGATCTTATTGGTGGCCCACTCTGACCAGGGATGTCAAGTCCTACGTGTCAGCCTGTGAAGTTTGTGCCAGGTCCAAGACACCTAGGACTCGCCCTGATGGTAACCTACGACCCCTACCCATTCCCAGTAGACCCTGGTCCCATATCTCAATGGACTTTATAACTGACTTACCGCCAGTGGAGAGTAAGACTGTGGTTTTGGTAGTGGTCGATAGGTTTAGCAAGATGGTTCATTTCATTCCCCTGTCTAAACCTCTGAATGCCAAAACCCTGGCGTCTATTTTTGTGAGAGAGATTGTTTGTTTACATGGTATCCCGGAAAATATTGTTTCTGACAGGGGTGTGCAGTTTGTGTCCAAATTCTGGAGGGCCTTCTGTCAAAGATGTAAAATTGCATTGTCTTTTTCTTCCGCCTACCATCCTAAGAGTAATGAGCAGACTGAACGCCTTAATCAGTCTGTGGAACAATTCTTGAGGTTATATGTTGCTGATGACCAGCAATTATGGGTCAAATTCCTTCCATTGGCTGAATTTGCTTTGAATAACCATGTTAATTCTTCTGCTGGGGTTTCACCTTTATTTTGTAACCATGGTTTCCATCCCCGCTTTCATTCTGGGTCATCCATCTCCTCCTCTAACCCTGAGGCGGATAGGCTCTCTTCTGAACTGTGCAGTTTGGGACGGGTTCAAATTAACCTAGAAAAGGCTCAAAGTTCTCAAAAACTCAAACCCGATAGAAAATGTTCAAGGGGGGGGTGAATTTTCTGGTTGGAGATAAGGTATGGGTATCCTCCAAGAATCTCTCTCTCAAGGTAGATTCTAAAAAATTTGCTCCTCGTTTTATTGGACCATATAAGGTCATGGAGGTGATTAACCCGGTTTCGTTTAGGTTGGAGCTGCCCGAGTCATTCCACATTTATAATGTGTTCCATAAATCTCTACTTAAAAAATATGTTGAACCGGTAGTACCATCAAAAGCCTCGCCTCTGCCCGTTCTTGTTAATGATGCTGTCAAGTATGTGGTGTCTAAAATAGTGGACGTCAGGAAGGTGCGTAATTTCGTGCAGTACCTGATTTACTGGAAGGGGTATGGACCTGAAGAAAGATTTTGGGTACCCGCCAGGGAGGTTCATGCTCCTAGACTTGTTTGAAAATGTTATTTAGAACACCCTGAAAGGCCATCGCCTGAAGTCTTGGGTCCGGTGGCCCGCATTAAAGGGGGGTACTGTCACGAGACGCCGGGGCGCTCACTCTCCTCAGCGCCGCCGGCGTCCCGTTTCTGTGAAGGAGCAAGGACACACACAGCGTCCTCGTCTCCTTGGTGATAAGGGGCGGGACGGACCGGCCGCGCATGTCTCCTCCACGCGGCCGGCGTCCTCAGTTCCCCCAGCAACAAGACGGGATCTGAGCATCGAGCTGGGCACTCGGTGCTCAGCTGTACTTCCTGCTGCGGGTCATGTGACGCTGGCCATGTCACATTACCCCAGCTAGTCAGTATTTAACAGGCAGCCTGCTTGCTACAGGTTGCCTGTTAATTTTAGGTTCCTGGCGATTTGTATGACTCCTAAATACTTACCTGATCCTGTTCCCTGACGATCCTTTGCCTGCTCCTTCTCTACTGCGCATCCCTCCTGGTATTTTGGCCTCGGCTCCCACCTGACTACTCTTTGCTGACTCCTGTGGTAATTCTCTACTCTCTTGGTATTTGACCCCGGCATCTCCTGACCATTTTTTGCTTAACCCTCTGTACTGCGTATAAACGCATGTATACTATAATCTCCCATTACAACTGGAGTGAACTTTATCCAGCCTTGCTCAGTGATCAATGCCAAATAAAGTTACTATGATCCTAATGCATGTTTATTTACAGGAGAACCTCATTATCTCCAGTGGTTGATCAGACGCACTAGAGACAACAAACGCACGTTCCTTTCATATATTGTTCTCTTAACAAATGTATCCACGCCAAGCCAATAAATCTGCGCGGGGGCCCTAGCCGGCATCCATACATTCACCAAGAAAACACTGCTCTGCTAAACACATCAGTCTCCCCCGGCCCACAGCCCAGTGCATAGCACATTGGACCATTCGCCGACGGAGACCTCTGCGCCCAGCAGCTGTGTCTCCACATACACAGGAAGATATCCACTCCAATAGTTTACCCTGACACTGAGAGACATGATGACAATACACAATATATTAAAAACACATCTTAATAAAATTTCCACAACAGTCCCTCCTCTTTGTCATATGCTCCCCAGTGTCCCTCGATGAATCACGATCTTCTTCTTTGATTGAAACAGAAAGTCAATCTTGACACGTACAGATGGAGTAGAGTTAACACTCCTGTTTTCTTAGATTTCTCAGTTATGTTATTTAATCTAAGCAAACACCTTCAATTGCTTTTCAATGGCTTTTGTCTCAAGATAACGCGATGAGTTAAGAAATTTGAGTTAAGAGCTGGAGTTCTAACCCTGCTACATCTGTAGCTTGACTCAGAGATTCTTTTCTTTGGGAGGTGACTGAGGAGGTGGCGTTTCGCGTTGGTCGCCGGCTGGTTTGGAATCCTCTGCATCTGGTCCATGGTTTGGACTTCAGGGCATCTTGTCTGTTCGGGCTTCGGTAACTTGGTCAATTAGACATCAGGAATATCTCACTCCAACGTATAGAAGGAATGGAAACAAAAAAACATAAGTACATGTCCTATTTACTTTTGCCCGGATCCAATGGAAGACCAGTGAGCCCCAAGACCTCCCAAAGTTGATTGACAGTTGAGAGGTTAGAATGGTTAGTAAAAAGTTAGAAAATGGTTGTTTTCTGCCCCACTCCCCCCCCCCCTTCTCATCGTCCTTAAAACCAGGATGAAGAGAAGCTGGATTCAACATTGCACATCGTCTCAAGGTTAGATGGCGAGATAAGGGAAGGGATGAAAGAGAAAGAGAGAAAGAGAGAGAGAGAGAAAGAGAGAGAGAGAAGCGACCCTGTCAGTAGTGGAGGTGGAAGTGACAGTTGGGGACTCACTTACCTCGGGTACTGGCTGTGTTTCAGTTGGCCCAGGTTTAGTGGATCCGGCCTGTTTCAACAAAGTCCCAGCCCAGATAGAGCCTCCTCTGCTTCCTGCATCGAATCCCTAACCTCAGTTTACCCCTCAGGCCAGGTGTACATCACTCGGTTCTTCCGGATTAAACCGGGTTCTGTACGCACTGCTTAATTACCACGATTGACTTTTGCAGCCACCATTGCGCTATCTACCTTCCAGAGGGATACTCCAATTATTTCCCTTGGACCACCTACTCTATTCTTTAAAGGGGCTTCATGGCCTTCGCCCCAAAACTAGATCTGCCACAATCCATCCTTGGTTAACCAAGCCTTACCAGTGTTGCCTGCGTCCAGGGACACGCTTTTGACCGTACACAGAGGGTACCGCCCGGCTCCTTCTCACGATACGTCTGTCCGACCCCGACTTTTACACAGCCTATGTCGGACATCTAGAAATCTCGTGCAATGAGAGCGGCCTATTGCTACTCTCAATGCTATATCCACTCCCACAGGGCCTTTAAGCCAGAGCTCCTTTTGCTGGATTCGCAGTATGCCTCCTAAAGGGTTATACACACAGCTGAGTTACGCCTGTGTTTGGCCAGCAACGGCTTCCCAATAAATAAGACCCGCTTTTCTCCCGCTCAATGTGGCTCCTCCAGTCAATCTTCTGCTGATAAAGTAAAAAGAAATACGGGGTTAACTTCTGGTTGTTAAAGAGAGAAGAGTCCTGGAGTGGAGAACTGTCACTTGGAAAATAGAAATATAAAGAAAAAAGTATGTTAAGATCGAATATAGAACTGCAGAAAAAGGTAAATATAAATTAACTAATCAAAGAAATACCCAAACAAAAATAAACAAAAATGACTGAAAATAAAACCGAAAAATATGCCAAAATATGAAAAAGGAAAAACTGAAAAAAATTTGATTATAACAATAAAAACCTAAAGATAAAAATGGGTTAGTAAAAGAAAACCTGTAAAAAGGAGAGAAAAAAAACAAAAAAAATGTAGAAAACTTAAGTTACAGGAAGTCTTGCTATATACATTGAGATTCAGTAAAAAGTACATTTTAACTTAAAACCAAAACTCAAATACAAAAAACCTTTGGAACACACATACACTTCTATAGGACTGAATTAACACATCAATGTCTTGGAGGGTTCACCTGAAACCGTAAACACTGGCAGGAGAATTTCTTCCCACCCAGTCATTGAAATACTAATTTGCCCAGCCCCAAACCAACTTCAGATTAATTTTACCAAAGAAGCAGGATTTAACATTACAAGGTCCCAAAACCGGTTTCCAGGGGAATAGAAAAGTCAATTTAGTCAATTTAAATTAGGTCTTATAGTTCCTCCATTTTCTTTAAATACAAACAGTTAAATGGTTTACAAAGACCTCTATAACATCTTTTTTTTTTGGGTCAAATTTTTATTTTCATTTTGACAAATTGCATATAGTAAATTACATCTTGTAGTCAATTAGTAACAAGTAACAAATAACTACTCCAAGTTCATTAAAGGTCACAATTGAGTAAGTGTCCATTTCCGTTATTAAGTGTAAATATACAATTCTGTATATAAGCAAGCATGTGGCAAACCCCATGTCTTACTCAACTTATTGTGTGATCCATTATTATGTACATGGTTAAATGTAGCAACAGTGAACGTAAAGCATTTGTTTCCTACACACCTTTCCCGATAAATCCGGTGACACAGAATGTGAACTTATCTATAGATAAGTACATATAGGGACTACTAGCCAGTGAATTTTTTATACCGGTCAAACCATTTTTCCCATGTGATTAGGTATTTATCGTGTGATAGCGATTCCCAACTCGTTAGTTCTTCTAATTGGCAGGTGTCTTGGACCTTATATACCCATTCCCTAAGACTCGGGATCTCCTTAGATAGCCAATATTTTGGTATCATCATTTTGGCCGCTGCAATAAGGTGGGCAGACAAGGAATGTTTCGCAAGTTTATAATTACAATCAGGCCAATTGAGTAGCGTCACTAGTGGGGTGATAGGAGAGGTTATTGTACATATTTCTTGTACCTCTTTGGAGATTATATCCCAGTACTTGGCAATTGATGGGCACGACCACCAAATATGGTACATAGTACCATTTTCCTTTCCACACCTGCAGCAGTTTGCTGAGTTAGAAGGGCTAATAGCAGGAAGTTTGTCAGGTGCTTTGTATCATCTGGTGACTAGCTTAAAGGAGTTTTCCTGGATTTTTATACATCGCGAGTATCCATGGGAAGGGGTAAGTATTCTTCCTACAGTCTCCTCATCTAAGGGGTAGCCTATTTATTTTCCCCATTGTTCGATAAACAATGGTCTAGTGTCTGAGTCTATTTCCAATATTTTGTTATACAGTAGCGAGATAGTTCCTATTTTGCCTATTGGCTGATTCCACACTGCATCATACTATGTGGCGGTATAGTCGCTGGGAGTGCTTGTCAAGTTTTGTGTACAAATCCTATTCATTTGGGAATAGTGGGTTAAGGACCATGGGATACGCTTGAACCGTGTTTTCAGGGTTTGTAGGGGGGGGGATTAGGCAATTTTCTAGAAAATCTCCTACTGCAATATTGCCCAGTGCTGCCCAAAGTCCTAGATCATCTTTGAAGTCTTCATTAAATATGTAAGGCAAGTGCCTGATAGGTGTAAAAGGTGAAAGGCAGCGAGAGGGATGTAAAGATCCTGAAAGTTTATACCAAGAGTCCAAGATTTGGGATGAGCGAACCCGAACTGTATAGTTCGGGTTCGTACCGAATTTTGGGGTGTCCGTGACATTTTCGTCCGGGTTCGGGTTCGGTGTTCGGCGCTTTCTAGGCGCTTTTTGAAAGGCTGCAAAGCAGCCAATCAACAAGCGTCATACTACTTGCCCCAAGAGGCCGTCACAGCCATGCCTACTATTGGCATGGCTGTGATTGGTCAGTGCAGCATGTGACCCAGCCTCTATTTAAGCTGGAGTCACGTAGCGCCGCCCGTCACTCTGCTCTAATCAGTGTAGGGAGAGGTTGCAGCTGCAACGTTAGGGCGAGATTAGGCAGATTAACTCCTCCAAAAGACTTCATTCAGTGATCGATCTGCAGCTGTGGATCATTGAACTGCTGCTATTCAATTGCTCACTGTTTTTAGGCTGCCCAGAGCGTTTTTCAGTCACTTTTTTCTGGGGTGATCGGTGGCCATCTTGTGTCTTGTGGTGCGCCAGCACAAGCTGCCACCAAGTACATTTAACCATCAATAGTGTGGTTATTTTTTGGCTATATCCTACATCAGGGTCAAGCTGTCACCAAGTGCATTTAACCATCAATAGTGTGGTTATTTTTTGGCCATATACTACATCAGGGGCAAGCAGAGCCTGTCACCAAGTGCATTTAACCCTCAATAGTGTGGTTGTTTTTTGGCTATATCCTACATCAGGGTCAAGCTGTCACACCAAGTGCATTTAACCATCAATAGTGTGGTTATTTTTTGGCCATATCCCAGTCTAATTCTGTCTGTAAACGTATACCTGTCACCCAGCGCCTAAATAATAGGCCTCAAATTTATAGTCAGCTAAATCTGTGGTTATTGCTGTAGCTGGTCAAGTTGTTTTGTGTCCGTCAAAGCACAGTTTTTGTTCTGGGTTGAAAAACAATTCCCAAATTTGCAATTCTCAAAATTAGTGGTTTCTGCTGTATCAGGCCTACTTTAAATCTATCCCTAAAAGGGTATATAAGATTCAAGGTGCAGATAGGGTTATTCTCAATAACTTCACACACACGCTACTGTGCATATCCCAGTCTAATTCTGTCTGTAAACGTATACCTGTCACCCATCGTCTAAATAATAGGCCTCAAATTTATACTCAGCTAAATCTGTTGTTACTGCTGTGCCTTTATTAGTGTAATACGGTACCTAAATAGATAGCCAGATAGTGTTAGGTGCCTGTAAAAAAAGGCCTGAATTTGAATATAATACATTGGGCTAGGGATGAGCGAACCCGAACTGTATAGTTCGGGTTCGTACCGAATTTTGGGGTGTCCGTGACACGGACCCGAACCCGAACATTTTCGTAAAAGTCCGGGTTCGGTGTTCGGCGCTTTCTTGGCGCTTTTTGAAAGGCTGCAAAGCAGCCAATCAAGAAGCGTCATACTACTTGCCCCAAGAGGCCATCACAGCCTTGCCTACTATTGGCATGGCTGTGATTGGCCAGTGCAGCATGTGACCCAGCCTCTATATAAGCTTGGGTCACGTAGCGCTGCACGTCACTCTGCTGATTCAAGCATAGGTAGAGGTTGCAGCTGCGACGTTAGGGCGAGATTAGGCAGATTAACTCCTCCAAAAGAGTTCATTCTGTGATCGATCTGCAGCTGTGGATCATTGAAGTGCTAATATCGACTTGCTCACTTTTTTGAGGGTGCCCAGAGCGTTTTTAGATCACTTTTTTCTGGGGTGATCGGCGGCAATTTTGTGGCTTGTGGTGCGCCAGCACAAGCTATCACCAAGTGTATTTAACCATCAACAGTCTGGTTATTTTTTGGCCATATACTACATCAGCTGCAGGCTGAGTCTGTGTCATTGAAGTGCATTTAACCATCAACAGTCTGGTTATTTTTTGGCCAAATACTACATCTGGTGCAGGCTGAGCCTGTGTCACCCAAGTGCATTTAACCATCAATAGTGTGGTTATTTTTTGGCCATATATTACATCAGGGGCAAGTTGAGCCTGTCACCCAGCGCCTAAAAAATAGACCTGACATTTCTATTCAACAAAATTTGTACTGTTTTAGCTGGTCAAGTTATTTGTAGTGACCGTAAAAGCACATTTTTTGTTCTGAGTTGAAAAACTATTCCCAAATTTGCCATTCTCAAAATACCTAGTTTCTGCTATATGAGGCCTACTTGAAATCTATCCCAAAAAGGATATCTTACATTGAAGGTGCTGATAGTGTCATTCAGAAAAACCTAAGACACACGCTACCGTGCAGATAGAAGTCTAATTCTGTGATTAAACCTATACCTGTCACACAGCGCAAAAAAAAACAGGCCTCACATTTCTTATCAACCAAATCTGTACTGTTTTAGCTGGTCAAGTTATTTGTAGTGACCGTAAAAGCACACTTTTTGTTCTGGGTTGAAAAACTATTCCCAAATTTGCCATTCTCAAAATTGTGGTGAACGGGAACAATGAGGAAAACATCTAATAAGGGACGCGGACGCGGACATGGTCGTGGTGGTGTTAGTGGACCCTCTGGTGCTGGGAGAGGACGTGGCCGTTCTGCCACAGCCACACGTCCTAGTGAACCAACTACCTCAGGTCCCAGTAGCCAGCAGAATTTACAGCGATATTTGGTGGGGCCCAATGCCGTTCTAAGGATGGTAAGGCCTGAGCAGGTACAGGCATTAGTCAATTAAGTGGCCGACAGTGGATCCAGCACGTTCACATTATCTCCCACCCAGTCTTCTGCAGAAAGCGCACAGATGGCGCATGAAAACCAAGCCCATCGGTCTGTCACATCACCCCCATGCATATCAGGGAAACTGTCTGAGCCTCAAGTTATGCAGCAGTCTCTTATGCTGTTTGAAGACTCTGCTGCCAGGGTTTCCCAAGGGCATCCACCTAGCCCTTCCCCAGGGGTGGAAGAGATAGAATGCACTAACGCACAACCACTTATTTTTCCTGATGATGAGGACATGGGAATACCACCTCAGCACGTCTCTGATGATGACGAAACACAGGTGCCAACTGCTGCGTCTTTCTGCAGTGTGCAGACTGAACAGGAGGTCAGGGATCAAGACTGGGTGGAAGACGATGCAGGGGACGATGAGGTCCTAGACCCCACATGGAATGAAGGTCGTGCCGCTGACTTTCACAGTTCGGAGGAAGAGGCAGTGGTGAGACCAAGCCAACAGCGTAACAAAAGAGGGAGCAGTGGGCAAAAGCAGAACACCCGCCGCCAAGAGACTCCGCCTGCTACTGACCGCCGCCATCTGGGACCGAGCACCCCAAAGGCAGCTTCAAGGAGTTCCCTGGCATGGCACTTCTTCAAACAATGTGCTGACGACAAGACTCAAGTGGTTTGCACGCTGTGCCATCAGAGCCTGAAGCGAGGCATTAACGTTCTGAACCTTAGCACAACCTGCATGACCAGGCACCTGCATGCAAAGCATGAACTGCAGTCGATAAAACACCTTAAAAACAAGGAAGTCACTCAGGCTCCCCCTGCTACCCCTTCTGCTGCTGCTGCCGCCTCGGCCTCTTCTGCTGCTGCCGCCGCCTCGGCCTCTTCCTCCGCCTCTGGAGGAACGTTGGCACCTGCCGCCCAGCAAACATGGGATGTACCACCAACACCACCACCTGCGTCACCAAGCATCTCAACCATGTCACACGGCAGCGTTCAGCTCTCCATCTCACAAACATTTAAGAGAAAGCGTAAATTCCCACCTAGCCACCCTCGATCCCTGGCCCTGAATGCCAGCATTTCTAAACTACTGGCCTATGAAATGCTGTCATTTAGGCTGGTGGACACACACAGCTTCAAACAGCTCATGTCGCTTGCTGTCCCACAGTATGTTGTTCCCATCCACCACTACTTCTCCAAGAGAGCCGTGCCTTCCCTGCACAAACAAGTCTCCGATAAAATCAAGTGTGCACTGCGCAACGCCATCTGTGGCAAGGTCCACCTAACCACAGATACGTGGACCAGTAAGCACGGCCAGGGACGCTATATCTCCCTAACTGCACACTAGGTAAATGTAGTGGCGGCTGGGCCCCAGGCGGAGAGCTGTTTGGCGCACGTCCTTCTGCCGCCAAGGATCACAGGGCAATATTCTTGGCCTCCTGTCTCCTCCTCCTCCTACTCAGCTTCTTCCTCCTCTTCTTCCACCTGCTCATCCAGTCAGCCACACACCTTCACCACCAAATTCAGCACAGCCCGGGGTAAACGTCAGCAGGCTGTCAGGTATTTATTTCATATAAGATATGAAATCATAAAAATTATGATTTCATATTTTTATGAAAAATTTTAAATTAAAATTTTTATTGGCGGACATATAAACGCCAGTTCTTTTATTGATGAGATCTAAAGTTAATTTGTGCAGATAATGAAACAGGGTGCAATTAATTATATAAAATATAATTTATTACAAATAAATACATGCAGTAAAAATGGCATACAAATGAATACAAGGATAATATCAAAATTGACCACAAAATGATGCTCCGCCGTTTACGCCGGGCTTACTTAATTTAGTACACCAAGTACAATACAATGTTATTCAAATTATTATCAAATTATTACCGATTATTAAAATATTATAATGTAACAATAACAACAAAACAATAGAAATGAATCTGTGGAAAATCCCTTATGCTCAATCAAAGAATATGGCAGTAAGAGACACCTTATAAATACGCCCGTTGGCCTAACTACGGATAATAAAATCCGATCAGAGATCCCACTCTGAGATCAATATTACAGGAATTCTAATGATGTGCACGTTCATTAAAATTTCCCATAAAATTATTGTTTTAACACTATTGACCCACTAATAATGGGGTCTCAACTATATGCCAATTGGAGCGATTTATAATTACTGCAAATGAAATAGATTATACATTACCCCTGGCTTTGGGATAAAGAGCTTTTAGAATGGACCCAGCTTTCCAAGGTTCAGATATGTCCCGTCCTATGGTATGTTCCTGACGTGTGAAGTGATGCTGATGAATGAATCTTTGTAAAGAGTTCCGTTGTGAAGTCCTTGTGAAGTTTTTCTTTTTGTCAGGTTTGTGAAGTGTTTGAAGAAGCCTTTTCTCTCCCAAAAACTGGATCAGATATCCCCATCCTAATCTATGCCCATCCCCTCTTGGAATAGGGATTACCAATTAGATAAGGTGGGTGTGACGTATGTTAAACATGGGGATGATGTCATCTAATTGACATTCCTAAGAAACTTCTGGCCATCTACCACTTGATGGCACTGTTGTATCATATAACAATTTTGAATATTTTAAGAATTAACATATATACAGATTGTTTTATTACTACTTAAACTTTGCCCTTTCACACCTTAAATCAATTAGGAGGGGCTCTTTCTGACACTTTGCTCAGACTGACTGGCGGTATCAGAAGTTTTCCTAATCCCTGAATTTATGGGGCAGATAGGAGTCAGGATGGTTTTTCTGGTTTGTGTACCTTAACTGTCTTCAGCTATTGAGTAATGATGTTTGAAATAACATCAGCTCCTCTAAAATAAACCCTATTTAAGAAAATTCTATATCCCCTAGAATATATCCTCTCAATGAGATACAGACACATAAAGATACATTAATAATATTTGGTTATAATACATCAATATTGCATAGTATATATGAATCATTAATAAGTTCAAACGCTAAATAAATGCACACAGGAATATATCTATATGCGAATATATGAATAGATATCTGTTCCACACCAGATGTGTTTTATGGACGTCTCTTATCAGATCATGGTTTAGCCATGAAACACCCATTGTTCCTCAGACAGACAAGTTTAGAGAAACCTGTGTAGATAAATCCATGTCTCTAAACAATAGTAAAAGTATAGTCTTCTCTATAGATTCACTTTTAACACATTGAACTTGCTATGAACCCATCTTGTTTTTTTTCAGGTTCATGCTGATCACATGCTGTTAAAGGCAATGATCATCCATATTGAATATAGTATCATCAGATATATTATACACTTATGAAAATGCACAACAAGGCCGTTCTGAAACTCATATGTTCGGGGGATAGGCCCCACACCGCACAGGAGTTGTGGGGGGGTATAGAACAACAGACCGACGAGTGGTTGCTGCCGGTGAGCCTCAAGCCCGGCCTGGTGGTGTGCGATAATAGGCGAAATCTCGTTGCAGCTCTGGGACAAGCCGGTTTGACGCACATCCCTTGCCTGGCGCATGTGCTGAATTTGGTGGTGCAGAAGTTCATTCGCAACTACCCCGACATGTCAGAGCTGCTGCATAAAGTGTGGGCCGTCTGTTCGCGCTTCCGGCGTTCACACCCTGCCGCTGCTCGCCTGTCTGCGCTACAGCGTAACTTCGGCCTTCCCGCTCACCGCCTCATATGCGACGTACCCACCAGGTGGAACTCCACCTTGCATATGCTGGACAGACTGTGCGAGCAGCAGCAGGCTATAGTGGAGTTTCAGCTGCAGCACGCACGGGTCAGTCGCACTGCGGATCAGACCCACTTCACCACCAATGACTGGGCCTCCATGCGAGACCTGTGTGCCCTGTTGCGTTGTTTACAGTACTCCACCAACATGGCCAGTGGCGATGACGCCGTTATCAGCGTTACAATACCACTTCTATGAGAAAACACTTAGGGCGATGATGGAAGAGGAGGTGGCCCAGGAGGAAGAGGAGGAAGAGGGGTCATTTTTAGCACTTTCAGGCCAGTCTCTTCGAAGTGACTCAGAGGGAGGTTTTTTGCAACACCAGAGGCCAGGTACAAATGTGGCCAGACAGGGCCCACTACTGGACGACGAGGAGGACGAGGATGAGGAGGAGGTGGAGGAGGATGAGGATGAAGCATGTTCACAGCGGGGTGGCACCCAAAGCAGCTCGGGCCCATCACTGGTGCGTGGCTGGGGGGAAACACAGGACGATGACGATACGCCTCCCACAGAGGACAGCTTGTCCTTACCTCTGGGCAGCCTGGCACACATGAGCGACTACATGCTGCAGTGCCTGCGCAACGACAGCAGAGTTGCCCACATTTTAACGTGTGCGGACTACTGGGTTGCCACCCTGCTGGATCCCCGGTACAAAGACAATGTGCCCACCTTACTTCCTACACTGGAGCGTGATAGGAAGATGCGCGAGTACAAGCGCACGTTGGTAGACGCGCTACTGAGAGCATTCCCAAATGTCACAGGGGAACCAGTGGAAGCCCAAGGCGAAGGCAGAGGAGGAGCAAGAGGAAGCCAACGCAGCTGTGTCACGGCCAGCTCCTCTGAGGGCAGGGTTAGCATGGCAGAGATGTGGAAAAGTTTTGTCAACACGCCACAGCTAACTGCAACACCACCTGATACGGAACGTGTTAGCAGGAGGCAACATTTCACTAACATGGTGGAACAGTACCTGTGCACACCCCTCCACGTACTGACTGATGGTTCGGCCCCATTCAACTTCTGGGTCTCCAAATTGTCCACGTGGCCAGAGCTAGCCTTTTATGCCTTGGAGGTGCTGGCCTGCCCGGCGGCCAGCGTTTTGTCTGAACGTGTATTCAGCACGGCAGGGGGCGTCATTACAGACAAACGCAGCCGCCTGTCTACAGCCAATGTGGACAAGCTGACGTTCATAAAAATGAACCAGGCATGGATCCCACAGGACCTGTCCATCCCTTGTGCAGATTAGATATTAACTACCTCCCCTTAACAATATATTATTCTACTCCAGGGCACTTCCTCATTCAATACTATTTTTATTTTCATTTTACCATTATATTGCGGGGCAACCCAAAGTTGAATGAACCTCTCCTCTGTCTGGGTGCCGGGGCCTAAATGTGTGACAGTGGCCTGTTCCAGTGGTGGGTGACGTGAAGCCTTATTCTCTGCAATGACATGAAGACTTATTCTGTGCTGACATGAAGCCAGATTGAGAGGTAAACAAGAAAAAAATCACCAAATGGAGCCTACCGCTAATCAAATGTAGTAAGTGATACAGTGTAAAAAATCGGAAAAAGTATTTATATAGATGTATGTATACCAGCTGCTATGTATATAAATTAAAAGCCCCTATGGGGCTACAGAGAGCAGTTAGTATATATAAGGTAAAATACATAAAAACATGAAGTAAAAGGTGAATTCACACCAAAACTCACTTCACCAGGGAGGGGTGTAGAGGGATAAAGCTTAAGAAACCCAATACAACCACCTCCCTCGCCTGGTTCGTATGTAGAATAGTTGGAAAATACGGCAGTCCACACCAAGGGTCTTCTGGTATAATCCCTTTAATAAGTAAATAAATCAGGTGGGCTCAACACGTTTCGGGGTTATATAAACCCCTTCCTCAGGAGCTGAGTAAGTAATAGGCTTATGAAGTGAAGCCAGATTCACTGTTACGCGACCTCTCTCCTCTGTCTGGGTGCCGGGGCCTAAATATGTGACAGTGGCCTGTTCCAGTGGTGGGTGACGTAAAGCCTGATTTTCTGCTATTACATGAAGACTGATTCTGTGCTGACATAAGGCCATATTCTCTGTTACGGGACCTCTCTCCTCTGCCTGGGTGCCTGGGCCTAAATGTGTGACAGTGGCCTGTTCCAGTGGTGGGTGACGTGAAGCCTGATTCTCTGCTATGACATGAAGACAGATTCTGTGCTGACATAAGGCCAGATTCTCTGTTACGGGACCTCTCTCCTCTGTCTGTGTGCCAGGGCTTAAATATGTGACAGTGGCCTGTTCCAGTGGTGGGTGACGTGAAGCCTGATTCTCTGCTATGACATGAAGACTGATTCTGTGCTGACATAAGGCCAGATTCTCTGTTACGGGACCTCTCTCCTCTGTCTGGGTGCCGGGGCCTAAATATGTGACAGTGGCCTGTTCCAGTGGTGGGTGACGTGAAGCCTAATTCTCTGCTATGACATGAAGACAGATTCTGTGCTGACATAAGGCCAGATTCTCTGTTACGGGACCTCTCTCCTCTGCCTGGGTGCCTGGGCCTAAATATGTGACAGTGGCCTGTTCCAGTAGTGGGTGACGTGAAGCCTGATTATCTGCTATGACATGAAGACAGATTCTGTGCTGACATAAGGCCAGATTCTCTGTTACGGGACCTCTCTCCTCTGCCTGGGTGCCTGGGCCTAAATGTGTGACAGTGGCCTGTTCCAGTGGTGGGTGACGTGAAGCCTGATTCTCTGCTATGACATGAAGACTGATTCTGCGCTGACATAAGGCCAGATTCTCTGTTACGGGACCTCTCTCCTCTGTCTGGGTGCCGGGGCCTAAATATGTGACAGTGGCCTGTTCCAGTGGTGGGTGACGTGAAGCCTGATTCTCTGCTATGACATGAAGACTGATTCTGCGCTGACATAAGGCCAGATTCTCTGTTACGGGACCTCTCTCCTCTGCCTGGGTGCCGGGGCCTAAATGTGTGACAGTGGCCTGTTCCAGTGGTGGGTGACGTGAAGCCTGATTCTCTGCTATGACATGAAGACTGATTCTGCGCTGACATAAGGCCAGATTCTCTGTTACGGGACCTCTCTCCTCTGCCTGGGTGCCTGGGCCTAAATGTGTGACAGTGGCCTGTTCCAGTGGTGGGTGACGTGAAGCCTTATTCTCTGCAATGACATGAAGACTTATTCTGTGCTGACATGAAGCCAGATTGAGAGGTAAACAAGAAAAAAATCACCAAATGGAGCCTACCGCTAATCAAATGTAGTAAGTGATACAGTGTAAAAAATCGGAAAAAGTATTTTTATAGATGTATGTATACCAGCTGCTATGTATATAAATTAAAAGCCCCTATAGGGCTACAGAGAGCAGTTAGTATATATAAGGTAAAATACATAAAAACATGAAGTAAAAGGTGAATTCACACCAAAACTCACTTCACCAGGGAGGGGTGTAGAGGGATAAAGCTTAAGACACCCAATACAACCACCTCCCTCGCCTGGTTCGTATGTAGAATAGTTGGAAAATACGGCAGTCCACACCAAGGGTCTTCTGGTATAATCCCTTTAATAAGTAAATAAATCAGGTGGGCTCAACGCGTTTCGGGGTTATATAAACCCCTTCCTCAGGAGCTGAGTAAGTAATAGGCTTATGAAGTGAAGCCAGATTCACTGTTACGCGACCTCTCTCCTCTGTCTGGGTGCCGGGGCCTAAATATGTGACAGTGGCCTGTTCCAGTGGTGGGTGACGTAAAGCCTGATTTTCTGCTATTACATGAAGACTGATTCTGTGCTGACATAAGGCCAGATTCTCTGTTACGGGACCTCTCTCCTCTGCCTGGGTGCCTGGGCCTAAATGTGTGACAGTGGCCTGTTCTAGTGGTGGGTGACGTGAAGCCTGATTCTCTGCTATGACATGAAGACAGATTCTGTGCAGACATAAGGCCATATTCTCTGTTACGGGACCTCTCTCCTCTGCCTGGGTGCCTGGGCCTAAATGTGTGACAGTGGCCTGTTCCAGTGGTGGGTGACGTGAAGCCTGATTCTCTGCTATGACATGAAGACTGATTCTGCGCTGACATAAGGCCAGATTCTCTGTTACGGGACCTCTCTCCTCTGTCTGGGTGCCGGGGCCAAAATATGTGACAGTGGCCTGTTCCAGTGGTGGGTGACGTGAAGACTGATTCTCTGCTATGACATGAAGACAGATTCTGTGCTGACATAAGGCCAGATTCTCTGTTACGGGGCCTCTCTCCTCTGTCTGGGTGCCGGGACCTAAATATGTGACAGTGGCCTGTTCCAGTGGTGGGTGACGTGAAGCCTGATTCTCTGCTTTGACATGAAGACAGATTCTGTGCTGACATAAGGCCAGATTTTCTGTTACGGGACCTCTCTCCTCTGCCTGGGTGCCTGGGACTAAATATGTGACAGTGGCCTGTTCCAGTGGTGGGTGACGTGAAGCCTGATTCTCTGCTATGACATGAAGACAGATTCTGTGCTGACATAAGGCCAGATTCTCTGTTACGGGACCTCTCTCCTCTGCCTGGGTCCCGGGGCCTAAATGTGTGACAGTGGCCTGTTCCAGTGGTGGGTGACGTGAAGCCTGATTCTCTGCTATGACATGAAGACTGATTCTGCGCTGACATAAGGCCAGATTCTCTGTTACGGGACCTCTCTCCTCTGTCTGGGTGCCGGGGCCTAAATATGTGACAGTGGCCTGTTCCAGTGGTGGGTGACGTGAAGCCTAATTCTCTGCTATGACATGAATACTGATTCTGTGCTGACATAAAGCCAGATTCTCTGTTACGGGACCTCTCTCCTCTGTCTGGGTGCCGGGGCCTAAATATGTGACAGTGGCCTGTTCCAGTGGTGGGTGACGTGAAGCCTGATTCTCTGCTATGACATGAAGACAGATTCTGTGCTGACATAAGGCCAGATTCTCTGTTACGGGACCTCTCTCCTCTGTCTGTGTGCCAGGGCTTAAATATGTGACAGTGGCCTGTTCCAGTGGTGGGTGACGTGAAGCCTGATTCTCTGCTATGACATGAAGACTGATTCTGTGCTGACATAAGGCCAGATTCTCTGTTACGGGACCTCTCTCCTCTGTCTGGGTGCCGGGGCCTAAATATGTGACAGTGGCCTGTTCCAGTGGTGGGTGACGTGAAGCCTAATTCTCTGCTATGACATGAAGACAGATTCTGTGCTGACATAAGGCCAGATTCTCTGTTACGGGACCTCTCTCCTCTGCCTGGGTGCCTGGGCCTAAATATGTGACAGTGGCCTGTTTCAGTAGTGTGTGACGTGAAACCTGATTCTCTGCTATGACATGAAGACAGATTCTGTGCTGACATAAGGCCAGATTCTCTGTTACGGGACCTCTCTCCTCTGCCTGGGTGCCTGGGCCTAAATGTGTGACAGTGGCCTGTTCCAGTGGTGGGTGACGTGAAGCCTGATTCTCTGCTATGACATGAAGACTGATTCTGCGCTGACATAAGGCCAGATTCTCTGTTACGGGACCTCTCTCCTCTGTCTGGGTGCCGGGGCCTAAATATGTGACAGTGGCCTGTTCCAGTGGTGGGTGACGTGAAGCCTGATTCTCTGCTATGACATGAAGACTGATTCTGCGCTGACATAAGGCCAGATTCTCTGTTACGGGACCTCTCTCCTCTGCCTGGGTGCCGGGGCCTAAATGTGTGACAGTGGCCGGTTCCAGTGGTGGGTGACGTGAAGCCTGATTCTCTGCTATGACATGAAGACTGATTCTGCGCTGACATAAGGCCAGATTCTCTGTTACGGGACCTCTCTCCTCTGCCTGGGTGCCTGGGCCTAAATGTGTGACAGTGGCCTGTTCCAGTGGTGGGTGACGTGAAGCCTTATTCTCTGCAATGACATGAAGACTTATTCTGTGCTGACATGAAGCCAGATTGAGAGGTAAACAAGAAAAAAATCACCAAATGGAGCCTACCGCTAATCAAATGTAGTAAGTGATACAGTGTAAAAAATCGGAAAAAGTATTTATATAGATGTATGTATACCAGCTGCTATGTATATAAATTAAAAGCCCTATAGGGCTACAGAGAGCAGTTAGTATATATAAGGTAAAATACATAAAAACATGAAGTAAAAGGTGAATTCACACCAAAACTCACTTCACCAGGGAGGGGTGTAGAGGGATAAAGCTTAAGACACCCAATACAACCACCTCCCTCGCCTGGTTCGTATGTAGAATAGTTGGAAAATACGGCAGTCCACACCAAGGGTCTTCTGGTATAATCCCTTTAATAAGTAAATAAATCAGGTGGGCTCAACGCGTTTCGGGGTTATATAAACCCCTTCCTCAGGAGCTGAGTAAGTAATAGGCTTATGAAGTGAAGCCAGATTCACTGTTACGCGACCTCTCTCCTCTGTCTGGGTGCCGGGGCCTAAATATGTGACAGTGGCCTGTTCCAGTGGTGGGTGACGTAAAGCCTGATTTTCTGCTATTACATGAAGACTGATTCTGTGCTGACATAAGGCCAGATTCTCTGTTACGGGACCTCTCTCCTCTGCCTGGGTGCCTGGGCCTAAATGTGTGACAGTGGCCTGTTCCAGTGGTGGGTGACGTGAAGCCTGATTCTCTGCTATGACATGAAGACAGATTCTGTGCTGACATAAGGCCATATTCTCTGTTACGGGACCTCTCTCCTCTGCCTGGGTGCCTGGGCCTAAATGTGTGACAGTGGCCTGTTCCAGTGGTGGGTGACGTGAAGCCTGATTCTCTGCTATGACATGAAGACTGATTCTGCGCTGACATAAGGCCAGATTCTCTGTTACGGGACCTCTCTCCTCTGTCTGGGTGCCGGGGCCTAAATATGTGACAGTGGCCTGTTCCAGTGGTGGGTGACGTGAAGACTGATTCTCTGCTATGACATGAAGACAGATTCTGTGCTGACATAAGGCCAGATTCTCTGTTACGGGGCCTCTCTCCTCTGTCTGGGTGCCGGGACCTAAATATGTGACAGTGGCCTGTTCCAGTGGTGGGTGACGTGAAGCCTGATTCTCTGCTTTGACATGAAGACAGATTCTGTGCTGACATAAGGCCAGATTTTCTGTTACGGGACCTCTCTCCTCTGCCTGGGTGCCTGGGACTAAATATGTGACAGTGGCCTGTTCCAGTGGTGGGTGACGTGAAGCCTGATTCTCTGCTATGACATGAAGACAGATTCTGTGCTGACATAAGGCCAGATTCTCTGTTACGGGACCTCTCTCCTCTGCCTGGGTCCCGGGGCCTAAATGTGTGACAGTGGCCTGTTCCAGTGGTGGGTGACGTGAAGCCTGATTCTCTGCTATGACATGAAGACTGATTCTGCACTGACATAAGGCCAGATTCTCTGTTACGGGACCTCTCTCCTCTGCCTGGGTGCCGGGGCCTAAATGTGTGACAGTGGCCTGTTCCAGTGGTGGGTGACGTGAAGCCTGATTCTCTGCTATGACATGAAGACTGATTCTGCGCTGACATAAGGCCAGATTCTCTGTTACGGGACCTCTCTCCTCTGTCTGGGTGCCGGGGCCTAAATATGTGACAGTGGCCTGTTCCAGTGGTGGGTGACGTGAAGCCTAATTCTCTGCTATGACATGAATACTGATTCTGTGCTGACATAAAGCCAGATTCTCTGTTACGGGACCTCTCTCCTCTGTCTGGGTGCCGGGGCCTAAATATGTGACAGTGGCCTGTTCCAGTGGTGGGTGACGTGAAGCCTGATTCTCTGCTATGACATGAAGACTGATTCTGCGCTGACATAAGGCCAGATTCTCTGTTACGGGACCTCTCTCCTCTGCCTGGGTGCCGGGGCCTAAATGTGTGACAGTGGCCTGTTCCAGTGGTGGGTGACGTGAAGCCTGATTCTCTGCTATGACATGAAGACTGATTCTGCGCTGACATAAGGCCAGATTCTCTGTTACGGGACCTCTCTCCTCTGCCTGGGTGCCTGGGCCTAAATGTGTGACAGTGGCCTGTTCCAGTGGTGGGTGACGTGAAGCCTTATTCTCTGCAATGACATGAAGACTTATTCTGTGCTGACATGAAGCCAGATTGAGAGGTAAACAAGAAAAAAATCACCAAATGGAGCCTACCGCTAATCAAATGTAGTAAGTGATACAGTGTAAAAAATCGGAAAAAGTATTTATATAGATGTATGTATACCAGCTGCTATGTATATAAATTAAAAGCCCCTATAGGGCTACAGAGAGCAGTTAGTATATATAAGGTAAAATACATAAAAACATGAAGTAAAAGGTGAATTCACACCAAAACTCACTTCACCAGGGAGGGGTGTAGAGGGATAAAGCTTAAGACACCCAATACAACCACCTCCCTCGCCTGGTTCGTATGTAGAATAGTTGGAAAATACGGCAGTCCACACCAAGGGTCTTCTGGTATAATCCCTTTAATAAGTAAATAAATCAGGTGGGCTCAACGCGTTTCGGGGTTATATAAACCCCTTCCTCAGGAGCTGAGTAAGTAATAGGCTTATGAAGTGAAGCCAGATTCACTGTTACGCGACCTCTCTCCTCTGTCTGGGTGCCGGGGCCTAAATATGTGACAGTGGCCTGTTCCAGTGGTGGGTGACGTAAAGCCTGATTTTCTGCTATTACATGAAGACTGATTCTGTGCTGACATAAGGCCAGATTCTCTGTTACGGGACCTCTCTCCTCTGCCTGGGTGCCTGGGCCTAAATGTGTGACAGTGGCCTGTTCCAGTGGTGGGTGACGTGAAGCCTGATTCTCTGCTATGACATGAAGACAGATTCTGTGCTGACATAAGGCCATATTCTCTGTTACGGGACCTCTCTCCTCTGCCTGGGTGCCTGGGCCTAAATGTGTGACAGTGGCCTGTTCCAGTGGTGGGTGACGTGAAGCCTGATTCTCTGCTATGACATGAAGACTGATTCTGCGCTGACATAAGGCCAGATTCTCTGTTACGGGACCTCTCTCCTCTGTCTGGGTGCCGGGGCCTAAATATGTGACAGTGGCCTGTTCCAGTGGTGGGTGACGTGAAGACTGATTCTCTGCTATGACATGAAGACAGATTCTGTGCTGACATAAGGCCAGATTCTCTGTTACGGGGCCTCTCTCCTCTGTCTGGGTGCCGGGACCTAAATATGTGACAGTGGCCTGTTCCAGTGGTGGGTGACGTGAAGCCTGATTCTCTGCTTTGACATGAAGACAGATTCTGTGCTGACATAAGGCCAGATTTTCTGTTACGGGACCTCTCTCCTCTGCCTGGGTGCCTGGGACTAAATATGTGACAGTGGCCTGTTCCAGTGGTGGGTGACGTGAAGCCTGATTCTCTGCTATGACATGAAGACAGATTCTGTGCTGACATAAGGCCAGATTCTCTGTTACGGGACCTCTCTCCTCTGCCTGGGTCCCGGGGCCTAAATGTGTGACAGTGGCCTGTTCCAGTGGTGGGTGACGTGAAGCCTGATTCTCTGCTATGACATGAAGACTGATTCTGCACTGACATAAGGCCAGATTCTCTGTTACGGGACCTCTCTCCTCTGCCTGGGTGCCGGGGCCTAAATGTGTGACAGTGGCCTGTTCCAGTGGTGGGTGACGTGAAGCCTGATTCTCTGCTATGACATGAAGACTGATTCTGCGCTGACATAAGGCCAGATTCTCTGTTACGGGACCTCTCTCCTCTGTCTGGGTGCCGGGGCCTAAATATGTGACAGTGGCCTGTTCCAGTGGTGGGTGACGTGAAGCCTAATTCTCTGCTATGACATGAATACTGATTCTGTGCTGACATAAAGCCAGATTCTCTGTTACGGGACCTCTCTCCTCTGTCTGGGTGCCGGGGCCTAAATATGTGACAGTGGCCTGTTCCAGTGGTGGGTGACGTGAAGCCTGATTCTCTGCTATGACATGAAGACAGATTCTGTGCTGACATAAGGCCAGATTCTCTGTTACGGGACCTCTCTCCTCTGTCTGTGTGCCAGGGCTTAAATATGTGACAGTGGCCTGTTCCAGTGGTGGGTGACGTGAAGCCTGATTCTCTGCTATGACATGAAGACTGATTCTGTGCTGACATAAGGCCAGATTCTCTGTTACGGGACCTCTCTCCTCTGTCTGGGTGCCGGGGCCTAAATATGTGACAGTGGCCTGTTCCAGTGGTGGGTGACGTGAAGCCTAATTCTCTGCTATGACATGAAGACAGATTCTGTGCTGACATAAGGCCAGATTCTCTGTTACGGGACCTCTCTCCTCTGCCTGGGTGCCTGGGCCTAAATATGTGACAGTGGCCTGTTTCAGTAGTGTGTGACGTGAAGCCTGATTCTCTGCTATGACATGAAGACAGATTCTGTGCTGACATAAGGCCAGATTCTCTGTTACGGGACCTCTCTCCTCTGCCTGGGTGCCTGGGCCTAAATGTGTGACAGTGGCCTGTTCCAGTGGTGGGTGACGTGAAGCCTGATTCTCTGCTATGACATGAAGACTGATTCTGCGCTGACATAAGGCCAGATTCTCTGTTACGGGACCTCTCTCCTCTGTCTGGGTGCCGGGGCCTAAATATGTGACAGTGGCCTGTTCCAGTGGTGGGTGACGTGAAGCCTGATTCTCTGCTATGACATGAAGACTGATTCTGCGCTGACATAAGGCCAGATTCTCTGTTACGGGACCTCTCTCCTCTGCCTGGGTGCCGGGGCCTAAATGTGTGACAGTGGCCTGTTCCAGTGGTGGGTGACGTGAAGCCTGATTCTCTGCTATGACATGAAGACAGATTCTGTGCTGACATAAGGCCAGATTCTCTGTTACGGGACCTCTCTCCTCTGCCTGGGTGCCTGGGCCTAAATGTGTGACAGTGGCCTGTTCCAGTGGTGGGTGACGTGAAGCCTGATTCTCTGCTATGACATGAAGACTGATTCTGCGCTGACATAAGGCCAGATTCTCTGTTACGGGACCTCTCTCCTCTGTCTGGGTGCCGGGGCCTAAATATGTGACAGTGGCCTGTTCCAGTGGTGGGTGACGTGAAGCCTGATTCTCTGCTATGACATGAAGACTGATTCTGCGCTGACATAAGGCCAGATTCTCTGTTACGGGACCTCTCTCCTCTGCCTGGGTGCCGGGGCCTAAATGTGTGACAGTGGCCTGTTCCAGTGGTGGGTGACGTGAAGCCTGATTCTCTGCTATGACATGAAGACTGATTCTGCGCTGACATAAGGCCAGATTCTCTGTTACGGGACCTCTCTCCTCTGCCTGGGTGCCTGGGCCTAAATGTGTGACAGTGGCCTGTTCCAGTGGTGGGTGACGTGAAGCCTTATTCTCTGCAATGACATGAAGACTTATTCTGTGCTGACATGAAGCCAGATTGAGAGGTAAACAAGAAAAAAATCACCAAATGGAGCCTACCGCTAATCAAATGTAGTAAGTGATACAGTGTAAAAAATCGGAAAAAGTATTTATATAGATGTATGTATACCAGCTGCTATGTATATAAATTAAAAGCCCCTATAGGGCTACAGAGAGCAGTTAGTATATATAAGGTAAAATACATAAAAACATGAAGTAAAAGGTGAATTCACACCAAAACTCACTTCACCAGGGAGGGGTGTAGAGGGATAAAGCTTAAGACACCCAATACAACCACCTCCCTCGCCTGGTTCGTATGTAGAATAGTTGGAAAATACGGCAGTCCACACCAAGGGTCTTCTGGTATAATCCCTTTAATAAGTAAATAAATCAGGTGGGCTCAACGCGTTTCGGGGTTATATAAACCCCTTCCTCAGGAGCTGAGTAAGTAATAGGCTTATGAAGTGAAGCCAGATTCACTGTTACGCGACCTCTCTCCTCTGTCTGGGTGCCGGGGCCTAAATATGTGACAGTGGCCTGTTCCAGTGGTGGGTGACGTAAAGCCTGATTTTCTGCTATTACATGAAGACTGATTCTGTGCTGACATAAGGCCAGATTCTCTGTTACGGGACCTCTCTCCTCTGCCTGGGTGCCTGGGCCTAAATGTGTGACAGTGGCCTGTTCCAGTGGTGGGTGACGTGAAGCCTGATTCTCTGCTATGACATGAAGACAGATTCTGTGCTGACATAAGGCCATATTCTCTGTTACGGGACCTCTCTCCTCTGCCTGGGTGCCTGGGCCTAAATGTGTGACAGTGGCCTGTTCCAGTGGTGGGTGACGTGAAGCCTGATTCTCTGCTATGACATGAAGACTGATTCTGCGCTGACATAAGGCCAGATTCTCTGTTACGGGACCTCTCTCCTCTGTCTGGGTGCCGGGGCCTAAATATGTGACAGTGGCCTGTTCCAGTGGTGGGTGACGTGAAGACTGATTCTCTGCTATGACATGAAGACAGATTCTGTGCTGACATAAGGCCAGATTCTCTGTTACGGGGCCTCTCTCCTCTGTCTGGGTGCCGGGACCTAAATATGTGACAGTGGCCTGTTCCAGTGGTGGGTGACGTGAAGCCTGATTCTCTGCTTTGACATGAAGACAGATTCTGTGCTGACATAAGGCCAGATTTTCTGTTACGGGACCTCTCTCCTCTGCCTGGGTGCCTGGGCCTAAATGTGTGACAGTGGCCTGTTCCAGTGGTGGGTGACGTGAAGCCTGATTCTCTGCTATGACATGAAGACAGATTCTGTGCTGACATAAGGCCAGATTCTCTGTCACGGGACCTCTCTCCTCTGCCTGGGTCCCGGGGCCTAAATGTGTGACAGTGGCCTGTTCCAGTGGTGGGTGACGTGAAGCCTGATTCTCTGCTATGACATGAAGACTGATTCTGCGCTGACATAAGGCCAGATTCTCTGTTACGGGACCTCTCTCCTCTGTCTGGGTGCCGGGACCTAAATATGTGACAGTGGCCTGTTCCAGTGGTGGGTGACGTGAAGCCTGATTCTCTGCTTTGACATGAAGACAGATTCTGTGCTGATATAAGGCCAGATTCTCTGTTACGGGACCTCTCTCCTCTGTCTGGGTGCCGGGACCTAAATATGTGACAGTGGCCTGTTCCAGTGGTGGGTGACGTGAAGCCTGATTCTCTGCTTTGACATGAAGACAGATTATGTGCTGACATAAGGCCAGATTCTCTGTGACGGGACCTATCTCCTCTGCCTGGGTGCCTGGGCCTAAATATGTGACAGTGGCCTGTTCCAGTGGTGGGTGACGTGAAGCTTGATTCTCTGCTATGACATGAAGACAGATTCTGTGCTGACATAAGGCCAGATTCTCTGTTACGGGACCTCTCTCCTCTGTCTGGGTGCCGGGGCTTAAATATGTGACAGTGGCCTGTTCCAGTGATGGGTGACGTGAAGCCTGATTCTTTACTATGACATGAAGACTGATTCTGCGCTGACATGAAGCCAGATTCTCTGCTATGGCATGAAGAGACTGATTCTCTGCTGACATGAAGCCAGATTCCTTGCTATGGCATGAAGAGACTGATTTTCTGCTGATGTGAAGCCAGATTCTCTGCTATGGGACCTCTCTCCAATTGATATTGGTTCATTTTTTTTTTTTTTTTTTTTATTTTAATTCATTTCCCTATCCACATTTGTTTGCAGGGGATTTACCTACATGTTGCTGCCTTTTGCAGCCCTCTAGCTCTTTCCTGGGCTGTTTTATAGCCTTTTTAGTGCCCAAAAGTTCGGGTCCCCATTGACTTCAATGGGGTTCGGGTTCGGGACGAAGTTCGGGTCAAGTTCGGATCCCGAACCCGAACATTTCCGGGAAGTTCGGCCGAACTTCTCGAACCCGAACATCCAGGTGTTCGCTCAACTCTACATTGGGCCAAATAATATTTTTCTTATTGTGGTGAACGGTAACAATGAGGAAAAAATCTAGTAAGGGACGCGGACGCGGACATGGTCGTGGTGGTGTTAGTGGACCTTCTGGTGCTGGGAGAGGACGTGGCCGTTCTGCCACAGCCACACGTTCTAGTGTACCAACTACCTCAGGTCCCAGTAGCCACCATAATTTACAGCGATATTTGGTAGGGCCCAATGCCGTTCTAAGGATGGTAAGGCCTGAGCAGGTACAGGCATTAGTCAATTGGGTGGCCGACAGTGGATCCAGCACGTTCACATTATCTCCCACCCAGTCTTCTGCAGAAAGCGCACAGATGGCGCCTGAAAACCAAGCCCATCAGTCTGTCACATCACCCCTATGCATACCAGGGAAACTGTCTGAGCCTCAAGTTATGCAGCAGTCTCTTATGCTGTTTGAAGGCTCCGCTGGCAGGGTTTCCCAAGGGCATCCACCTAGCCCTTCCCCAGCGGTGGAAGACATAGAATGCACTGACGCACAACCACTTATGTTTCCTGATGATGAGGACATGGGAATACCACCTCAGCACGTCTCTGATGATGACGAAACACAGGTGCCAACTGCTGCGTCTTTCTGCAGTGTGCAGACTGAACAGGAGGTCAGGGATCAAAATTGGGTGAAAGACGATGCAGGGGACGATGAGGTCCTAGACCCCACATGGAATGAAGGTCGTGCCACTGACTTTCACAGTTCAGAGGAAGAGGCAGTGGTGAGACCGAGCCAACAGCGTAGCAAAAGAGGGAGCAGTGGGCAAAAGCAGAACACCCGCCGCCAAGAGACTCCGCCTGCTACTGACCGCCGCCATCTGGGACCGAGCACCCCAAAGGCAGCTTCAAGGAGTTCCCTGGCATGGCACTTCTTCAAACAATGTGCTGACGACAAGACCCGAGTGGTTTGCACGCTGTGCCATCAGAGCATGAAGCGAGGCATTAACGTTCTGAACCTTAGCACAACCTGCATGACCAGGCACCTGCATGCAAAGCATGAACTGCAGTGGAGTAAACACCTTAAAAACAAGGAAGTCACTCAGGCTCCCCCTGCTACCTCTTCTGCTGCTGCCGCCTCTGCCTCTTCCTCCGCCTCTGGAGGAACGTTGGCACCTGCCGCCCAGCAAACAGAGGATGTACCACCAACACCACCACCTCCGTCACCAAGCATCTCAACCATGTCACACACCAGCGTTCAGCTCTCCATCTCACAAACATTTGAGAGAAAGCGTAAATTCCCACCTAGCCACCCTCGATCCCTGGCCCTGAATGCCAGCATTTCTAAACTACTGGCCTATGAAATGCTGTCATTTAGGCTGGTGGACACAGACAGCTACAAACAGCTCATGTCGCTTGCTGTCCCACAATATGTTGTTCCCAGCCGGCACTACTTCTCCAAGAGAGCCGTGCCTTCCCTGCACAACCAAGTATCCGATAAAAACAAGTGTGCACTGCGCAACGCCATCTGTGGCAAGGTCCACCTAACCACAGATACGTGGACCAGTAAGCACGGCCAGGGACGCTATATATCCCTAACTGCACACTGGGTAAATGTAGTGGCGGCTGGGCCCCAGGCGGAGAGCTGTTTGGCGCACGTCCTTCCGCCACCAAGGATCGCAGGGCAACATTCTTTGCCTCCTGTTGCCTCCTCCTCCTACTCGGCTTCCTCCTCCTCTTCTTCCACCTGCTCATCCAGTCAGCCACACACCTTCACCACCAACTTCAACACAGCCCGGGGTAAACGTCAGCAGGCCATTCTGAAACTCATATGTTTGGGGGACAGGCCCCACACCGCACAGGAGTTGTGGCGGGGTATAGAACAACAGACCGACGAGTGGTTGCTGCCGGTGAGCCTCAAGCCCGGCCTGGTGGTGTGCGATAATGGGCGAAATCTTGTTGCAGCTCTGGGACTAGCCGGTTTGACGCACATCCCTTGCTTGGCGCATGTGCTGAATTTGGTGGTGCAGAAGTTCATTCACAACTACCCCGACATGTCAGAGCTGCTGAATAAAGTGCGGGCCGTCTGTTCGCGCTTCCGGCGTTCACATCCTGCCGCTGCTCGCCTGTCTGCGCTACAGCGTAACTTCGGCCTTCCCGCTCACCGCCTCATATGCGACGTGCCCACCAGGTGGAACTCCACCTTGCACATGCTGGACAGACTGTGCGAGCAGCAGCAGGCCATAGTGGAGTTTCAGCTGCAGCACACACGGGTCAGTCGCACTGCGGAACAGCACCACTTCACCACCAATGACTGGGCCTCCATGCGAGACCTGTGTGCCCTGTTGCGCTGTTTCGAGTACTTCACCAACATGGCTAGTGGCGATGACGCCGTTATCAGCGTTACAATACCACTTCTATGTCTCCTTGAGAAAACACTTAGGACGATGATGGAAGAGGAGGTGGCCCAGGAGGAGGAGGAGGAGGAGGAAGAGGGGTAATTTTTAGCACTTTCAGGCCAGTCTCTTCGAAGTGACTCAGAGGGAGGTTTTTTGCAACAGCAGAGGCCAGGTACAAATGTGGCCAGCCAGGGCCCACTACTGGAGGACGAGGAGGACGAGAAGGAGGTGGAGGAGGATGAGGATGAAGCATGGTCACAGCGGGGTGGCACCCAACGCAGCTCGGGCCCATTACTGGTGTGTGGCTGGGGGGAAACGCAGGACGATGACGATACGCCTCCCACAGAGGACAGCTTGTCCTTACCTCTGGGCAGCCTGGCACACATGAGCGACTACATGCTGCAGTGCCTGCGCAACAACAGCAGAGTTGCCCACATTTTAACGTGTGCCGACTACTGGGTTGCCACCCTGCTGGATCCACGGTACAAAGACAATGTGCCCACCTTACTTTTTGCACTGGAGCATGATAGGAAGATGCGCGAGTACAAGCGCACGCTGGTAGACGCGCTACTGAGAGCATTCCCAAATGTCACAGGGGAACAAGTGGAAGCCCAAGGCAAAGGCAGAGGAGGAGCAAGAGGTCGCCAACGCAGCTGTGTCACGGCCAGCTCCTCTGAGGGCAGGGTTAGGATGGCAGAGATGTGGAAAAGTTTTGTCAACACGCCACAGCTAACTGCACCACCACCTGATACGCAACGTGTTAGCAGGAGGCAACATTTCACTAACATGGTGGAACAGTACGTGTGCACCCCTCCACGTACTGACTGATGGTTCGGCCCCATTCAACTTATGGGTCTCTAATTTGTCCACGCTAGCCTTTTATGCCTTGGAGGTGCTGGCCTGCCCGGCGGCCAGCGTTTTGTCTGAACGTGTATTCAGCACGGCAGGGGGCGTCATTACAGACAAACGCAGCCGCCTGTCTACAGCCAATGTGGACAAGCTGACGTTCATAAAAATGAACCAGGCATGGATCCCACAGGACCTGTCCATCGCTTGTGCAGATTAGACATTAACTACCTCCCCTTAACCATATATTATTGTACTCCAGGGCACTTCCTCATTCAATCCTATTTTTATATTCATTTTGCGGGGCAACCCAAAGTTGAATGAACCTCTCCTCTGTCTGGGTGCCGGGGCCTAAATATCTGACAGTGGACTGTTCCAGTGGTGGGTGACGTGAAGCCGGATTCTCTGCTATGACATGCAGACTGATTTTCTGCTGACACGAAGCCAGATTCTCTGTTACGGGACCTCTCTCCTCTGCCTGGGTGCCGGGGCCTAAATTTATGACAATGGACTGTTACAGTGGTGGCTGACGTGAAGCATGATTCTCTGCTATGATATGAAGACTGATTCTCTGCTGACATGAAGCCAGATTCTCTGTTACGGGACCTCTCTCCTCTGCCTGGGTGCCGGGGCCTAAATTTATGACAATGGACTGTTACAGTGGTGGGTGACGTGAAGCATGATTCTCTGCTATGATATGAAGACTGATTCTCTGCTGACATGAAGCCAGATTCTCTGTTACGGGACCTCTCTCCTCTGCCTGGGTGCCGGGGCCTAAATTTATGACAATGGACTGTTACAGTGGTGGGTGACGTGAAGCATGATTCTCTGCTATGATATGAAGACTGATTCTCTGCTGACATGAAGCCAGATTCTCTGTTACGGGACCTCTCTCCTCTGCCTGGGTGCCGGGGCCTAAATATCTGACAATAGACTGTACCAGTGTTGGGTGACGTGAAGCATGATTCTCTGCTATGATATCAAGACTGATTTTCTGCTGACATGAAGCCAGATTCTCTGTTACGGGACCTCTCTCCTCTGCCCGGGTGCCTGGGCCTAAATATATGACAATGGACTGTTACAGTGGTGGGTGACGTGAAGCCGGATTCTCTGCTATAACATGCAGACTGATTCTCTGCTGACATGAAGCCAGATTCTCTGTTACGGGACCTCTCTCCTCTGCCTGGGTGCCTGGGCCTAAATATATGACAATGGACTGTTACAGTGGTGGGTGACGTGAAGCCGGATTCTCTGCTATGACATGCAGACTGATTCTCTGCTGACATGAAGCCAGATTCTCTGTTACGGGACCTCTCTCCTCTGCCTGGGTGCCGGGGCCTAAATTTATGACAATGGACTGTTACAGTGGTGGGTGACGTGAAGCATGATTCTCTGCTATGATATGAAGACTGATTCTCTGCTGACATGAAGCCAGATTCTCTGTTACGGGACCTCTCTCCTCTGCCTGGGTGCCGGGGCCTAAATTTATGACAATGGACTGTTACAGTGGTGGGTGACGTGAAGCATGATTCTCTGCTATGATATGAAGACTGATTCTCTGCTGACATGAAGCCAGATTCTCTGTTATGGGACCTCTCTCCTCTGCCTGGGTACCGGGGCCTAAATTTATGACAATGAACTGTTACAGTGGTGGGTGACGTGAAGCATGATTCTCTGCTATGATATGAAGACTGATTCTCTGCTGACATGAAGCCAGATTCTCTGTTACGGGACCTCTCTCCTCTGCCTGGGTGCCGGGGCCTAAATATCTGACAATAGACTGTACCAGTGTTGGGTGACGTGAAGCATGATTCTCTGCTATAATATCAAGACTGATTTTCTGCTGACATGAAGCCAGATTCTCTGTTATGGGACCTCTCTCCTCTGCCTGGGTGCCTGGGCCTAAATATATGACAATGGACTGTTACAGTGGTGGGTGACGTGAAGCCAGATTCTCTGCTATGACATGCAGACTGATTCTCTGCTGACATGAAGCCAGATTCTCTGCTATGGGACCTCTCTCCAATTGATATTGGTTAATTTTTATTTATTTTATTTTTATTTCAATTCATTTCCCTATCCACATTTGTTTCCAGGGGATTTACCTACATGTTGCTGCCTTTTGCAGCCCTCTAGCCCTTTCCTGGGCCGTTTTACTGCCTTTTTAGTGCCGAAAAGTTCGGGTCCCCATTGACTTCAATGGGGTTCGGGTTCGGAACGAAGTTCGGGTCGGGTTCGGATCCCGAACCCGAACATTTCCGGGAAGTTCGGCCGAACTTCTCGAACCCGAACATCCAGGTGTTTGCTCAACTCTATTTGTAACGACTTTAGGAAACTCAACAGTGTCTCCAAGTTCGATGCCTACCCGATGCCTCGGGTCGACGAACTCGTGGATAGATTGGGACAAGCCCGCTACAAAACGACCCTAGACCTGACGAAAGGCTACTGGCAGATACCCCTAACTGAATTGGCCAAGGAGAAAACGGCCTTTTCCACTCCTGAAGGCTTGTTTCAGTATAAGCGGATGCCTTTTGATCTGCATGGAGCTCCTGCATCATTCCAACGAATGACGGATAAAACTTTGAGCCCACATCGCCCGTATGCAGCTGCTTATTTGGACGATGTGGTCATCCACAGCCCAGCTTGGGAATCGCACCTGCTCTGGGTACAAGCAGTGGTAGATTCCCTTAAGAAAGCAGGTCTTACGGCCAACCCAAAAAAGTTTGCCATAGAAAGAACAATTGGAGAAAAAAAGAAGAAATGGATCGCACATCCACTGCAAATGCTATGATCTCATCCCTGCATATCTGCAGGAGACAGCACTAAATAGCGCATGTGTACCACCTCCATGCTATACGCATATATATATGAGGCATTAGTGTACATTTTGATCACGCCAAGGTCGCTTCAATGAGTGGGTCCTAACCTAAATTGGCGCGGCGCTGCGCGGCGACCACCAGCGCTGTGGCGCCATCCCGGCCGGCGGCGGGACCCAGTGGCCAAACAGCACCCCTGCTGTCTGACCATGCCAAACCTAGCTCTGGGCCCCACCAACCAGCCAGAAAAACAGCACAGTGGCCCCTGCGCAGTACCGCACCATGTGAACAGTTGTCAAAGCTCACCTGCTCTGAAGCTCGCAGGAACTCCAACTGAGAGCACGATAGGCTAATTTAACCCTTACTACAGAATACTAGGCTAATTAAAATCACCTGGCTAGTGGAAGGAGTGCTGATCCAGGGACAGAAACTCTATGTAATGAACAATTGGAGAAAAAAAGAAGAAATGGATCGAACATCCACTGCAAATGCTATGATCTCATCCCTGCATATCTGCATATTTTTTTTCTACAATTGTTCATTACAAAGTGTGCCATAGGCCTGGAGGAAGCCAAATACCTTGGCTACGTTATTGGCCGGGGACTAATCAAGCCCCAGACCAATAAGGTTGAGGCAATTCAAAAATGGCCCCAACCGATAAACAAAAAACAAGTTTGGGCCTTTATTGGCATTGTGGGGTATTACCGGCGGTTTATACCCGACTTTGCCACCATTGCCGCCCCTCTGACCGACCTGACAAAGGAGGCCTTCCAGAAGTTAAAGCGGGCCCTTTGTGTACTACCGGTGTTGGTAACCCCGGACTTCTCAAAGGAGTTTGTGGTACAGACGGACGCCTCTGAGGTGGGCCTAGGGGCTGTCCTATCCCAAACCAGAGATGGGGAGGAGCACCCAGTGGTATACCTGAGCCGAAAGCTGAACAAGCATGAAAAGAACTATGCCATTGTCGAGAAGGAATGTCTGGCTATTAAATGGGCCCTAGACTCGCTGAAATATAACTTATTGGGAAGGTCGTTTAAGCTCATCATCGACCATGCACCCCTAAAGTGGATGTCTGGCAACAGGGAAAAAAAATAGCCGCATGACAAGATGGTTTCTGGCCTTGCAGCCCTTTAAGGTTTCAGTAGAGCATAGGCCGGGCAAGCTCCAAAACAATGCGGATGCCCTCTCCCGCATACATTGTATGCTGGGGACTAGAGTTGAGCGAACACCTGGATGTTCGGGTTCGAGAAGTTCGGCCGAACTTCCCGGAAATGTTCGGGTTCGTCCCGAACCCGAACCCCATTGAAGTCAATGGGGACCCGAACTTTTCGGCACTAAAAAGGCTGTAAAACAGCCCAGGAAAGGGCTAGAGGGCTGCAAAAGGCAGCAAAATGTAGTTAAATCCCCTGCAAACAAATGTGGATAGGGAAATGAATTAAAATAAAAATAAAATAAATACAAATTAATCAATATCAATTGGAGAGAGGTCCCATAGCAGAGAATCAGGCTTCATGTCACCCACCACTGGAACAGGCCACTGTCAGATATTTAGACCCTGGCACCCAGACAGAGGAGAGAGGTCCCATAGCAGAGATTCAGGCTTCATGTCATAGCAGAGAATCATGCTTCACGTCACCCAAAACTGGAACAGTCCATTGTCAGATATTTAGGCCCCGGCACCCAGACAGAGGAGAGAGGTCCCATAGCAGAGATTCAGGCTTCATGTCAGCAGAGAATCAGGCTTCATTTCATAGCAGAGAATCAGGCTTCACGTCACCCAACACTGGAACAGGCCACTGTCAGATATTTTTAGGCCCCGACACCCAGACAGAGGACAGAGGTCTCACAGCAGAGATTCAGGCTTCATGTCAGCAGAGATTCAGGATTCATGTCATAGCAGAGAATCATGCTTTACGTCACCCAACACTGGAACAGGCCACTGTCAGATATTTTTAGGCCCCGACACCCAGACAGAGGAGAGGTTCATTCAACTTTGGGTTGCCCCGCAATATAATGGTAAAATGAAAATAAAAATAGGATTGAATGCCCTGGAGTACAATAATATATGGTTAAGGGGAGGTAGTTAATATCTAATCTGCACAAGGGATGGACAGGTCCTGTGGGATCCATTCCTGGTTCATTTTTATGAACGTCAGCTTGTCCACATTGGCTGTAGACAGGCGGCTGCGTTTGTTTGTAATGACGCCCCCTGCCGTGCTGAATACACGTTCAGACAAAACGCTGGCCGCCGGGCAGGCCAGCACCTCCAAGGCATAAAAGGCTAGCTCTGGCCACGTGGACAATTTGGAGACCCAGAAGTTGAATGGGGCCGAACCATCAGTCAGTACGTGGAGTGGTGTGCACACGTACTGTTCCACCATGTTAGTGAAATGTTGCCTCCTGCTAACACGTTCCGTATCAGGTGGTGGTGCAGTTAGCTGTGGCGTGTTGACAAAACTTTTCCACATCTCTGCCATGCTAACCCTGCCCTCAGAGGAGCTGGCCGTGACACAGCTGCATTGGCGACCTCTTGCTAATCCTCTGCCTTCGCCTTGGGCTTCCACTTGTTCCCCTGTGACATTTGGGAATGCTCTCAGTAGCGCGTCTACCAATGTGCGCTTGTACTCGCGCATCTTCCTATCACACTCCATTGCAGAAAGTAAGGTGGGCACATTGTCTTTGTACCGGGGATCCAGCAGGGTGGCAACCCAGTAGTCCGCACACGTTAAAATGTGGGCAAATCTGCTGTCGTTGCGCAGGCACGGCAGCATGTAGTCGCTCATGTGTGCCAGGCTGCCCAGAGGTAAGGACAAGCTGTCCTCTGTGGGAGGCGTATCGTCATCGTCCTGCGTTTCCCCCCAGCCACACACCAGTGATGGGCCCGAGCTGCGTTGGGTGACACCCCGCTGTGAACATGCTTCATCCTCATCCTCCTCCACCTCCACCTCCTCCTCATCCTCGTCCTCCTCGTCCTCCAGTAGTGGGCCCTGGCTGGCCACATTTGTACCTGGCCTCTGCTGTTGCAAAAAACCTCCCTCTGAGTCACTTCGAAGAGACTGGCCTGAAAGTGCTAAAAATGACCCCTCTTCCTCCTCCTCCTCCTCCTCCTGGGCCACCTCCTCTTCCATCATTGCCCTAAGTGTTTTCTCAAGGAGACATAGAAGTGGTATTGTAACGCTGATAACGGCGTCATCGCCACTGGCCATGTTGGTGGAGTACTCGAAACAGCGCAACAGGGCACTCAGGTCTCGCATGGAGGCCCAGTCATTGGTGGTGAAGTGGTGCTGTTCCGCAGTGCAACTGACCCGTGCGTGCTGCAGCTGAAACTCCAATATGGCCTGCTGCTGCTCGCACAGTCTGTCCAGCATGTGCAAGGTGGAGTTCCACCTGGTGGGCACGTTGCATATTAGGCGGTGGGCGGGAAGGCCGAAGTTACGCTGTAGTGCAGACAGGCGAGCAGCGGCAGGATGTGAACGCCGGAAGCGCGAACAGACGGCCCGCACTTTATGCAGCAGCTCTGACATGTCGGGGTAGTTGTGAATGAACTTCTGCACCACCAAATTCAGCACATGCGCCAGGCAAGGGATGTGCGTCAAACCGGCTAGTCCCAGAGCTGCAACGAGATTTCGCCCATTATCGCACACCACCAGGCCAGGCTTGAGGCTCACCGGCAGCAACCACTCGTCGGTCTGTTGTTCTATACCCCGCCACAACTCCTGTGCGGTGTGGGGCCTGTCCTCCAAACATATGAGTTTCAGAATGGCCTGCTGACCTTTACCCCGGGCTGTTCTGAAGTTTGTGGTGAAGGTGTGTGGCTGACTGGATGAGCAGGTGGAAGAAGAGGAGGAGGAAGCCGAGTAGGAGGAGGAGGCAACAGGAGGCAAAGAATGTTGCCCTGCGATCCTTGGCGGCGGAAGGACGTGCGCCAAACAGCTCTCCGTCTGGGGCCCAGCCGACACTACATTTACCCAGTGTGCAGTTAGGGAGATATAGCGTCCCTGGCCGTGATTACTGGTCCACGTATCTGTAGTTAGGTAGTTGCGCAGTGCACACTTGATTTTATCGGATACTTGGTTGTGCAGGGAATGCACGGCTCTCTTGGAGAAGTAGTGGTGGCTGGGAACAACATACTGTGGGACAGCAAGCTACATGAGCTGTTTTAAGCTGTCTGTGTCCACCAGCCTGAATGACAGCATTTCATAGGCCAGTAGTTTAGAAATGCTGGCATTCAGGGCCAGTGATCGAGGGTGGCTAGGTGGGAATTTACGCTTTCTCTCAAATGTTTGTGAGATGGAGAGCTGAACGCTGCCGTGTGACATGGTTGAGGTGCTTGGTGACGGAGGTGGTGGTGTTGGTGGTACATCCCCTGTTTGCTGGGCGGCAGGTGCCAATGTTCCTCCAGAGGCGAAGGAAGAGGCTGAGGCGGCAGCAGCAGAAGAGGCCGAGGCGGCAGCAGCAGAAGAGGTAGCAGGGGGAGCCTGAGTGAGTTGCTTGTTTTTAAGGTGTTTACTCCACTGCAGTTCATGCTTTGCATGCAGGTGCCTGGTCATGCAGGTTGTGCTAAGGTTCAGAACGTTAATGCCTCGCTTCAGGCTCTGATGGCACAGCGTGCAAACCACTCGGGTCTTGTCGTCATCACATTGTTTGAAGAAGTGCCATGCCAGGGAACTCCTTGAAGCTGCCTTTGGGGTGCTCGGTCCCAGATGGCGGCGGTCAGTAGCAGGTGTTTTACTTTTGCCCACTGCTCCCTCTTTTGCTACGCTGTTGGCTCGGTCTCACCACTGCCTCTTCCTCTGAACTGTGAAAGTCAGTGGCACGACCTTCATTCCATGTGGGGTCTAGGACCTCATCGTCCCCTGCATCGTCTTCCACCCAGTCTTCCTCCCTGACCTCCTGTTCAGTCTGCACACTGCAGAAAGACGCAGCAGTTGGCACCTGTGTTTCGGCATCATCAGAGACGTGCTGAGGTGGTATTCCCATGTCCTCATCATCAGGAAACATAAGTGGTTGTGCATCAGTGCATTCTATGTCTTCCACCGCTGGGGAAGGGCTAGGTGGATGCCCTTGGGAAACCCTGCCAGCAGAGTCTTCAAACAGCATAAGAGACTGCTGCATAACTTGAGGCTCAGACAGTTTCCCTGATATGCATGGGGGTGATGTGACAGACTGATGGGCTTGGTTTTCAGGCGCCATCTGTGCGCTTTCTGCAGAAGATTGGGTGGGAGATAATGTAAACGTGCTGGATCCACTGTCGGCCACCCAATTGACTAATGCCTCTACCTGCTCAGGCCTTACCATCCTTAGAACGGCATTGGGCCCCACCAAATATCGCAGTAAATTCTGGCGGCTACTGGGACCTGAGGTAGTTGGTTCACTAGGACGTGTGGCTGTGGCAGAACGGCCACGTCCTCTCCCAGCACCAGAGGGTCCACTAACACCACCACGACCATGTCCGCGTCCTTTACTAGATGTTTTCCTCATTGTTACTGTTCACCACAATAAGAAAAAAAATTTTGGGCCCAATGTATTGAATTCAAATTCAGGCCTTTTTTTACAGACACCTAACACTATCTGGCTATCTATTTAGGTACCGTATTACACTAATACAGGCACAGCAGTAACAACAGATTTAGCTGAATATAAATTGTAGGCCTAGTATTTAGGCGCTGGATGACAGGTATATGTTTACGGACACAATTAGACTTGGAAATGCACGGTAGTGTGTGAAGTTATTGTGGATGACCCTATCAGCACCTTCAATCTAATATACCCTTTTATGGATAGATTTAAAGTAGGCCTGATACAGCAGAAACCACTAATTTAGGGAATTGCTAAGTTGGGAATTGTATTTCAACCCAGAACAAAACTGTGCTTTGACGGACACCAAATAACTTGACCAGCCACAGCAATAACCACAGATTTAGCTGAATATAAATTGCAGGCCTAGTATTTAGGCCCTGGATGACAGGTATACGTTTACGGACAGAATTAGATTTGGAAATGCACGGTAGCGTGTGAAGTTATTGAGGATGACCCTATCCGCACCTTCAATCTAATATACCCTTTTATGGATAGATTTAAAGTTGGCCTGATACAGCAGAAACCACTGATTTAGGGAATTGCTAAGTTGGGAATTGTATTTCAACCCAGAACAAAAACTGTGCTTTAACGGACACCAAATAACTTGACCAGCCACAGCAATAACCACAGATTTAGCTGAATATAAATTGCAGGCCTAGTATTTAGGCGCTGGATGACAGGTATACGTTTACGGACACTATTAGACTTGGAAATGCACGGTAGCGTGTGAAGTTATTGTGGATGACCCTATCAGCACCTTCAATCTAATATACCCTTTTATGGATAGATTTAAAGTTGGCCTGATACAGCAGAAACCACTGATTTAGGGAATTGCTAAGTTGGGAATTGTATTTCAACCCAGAACAAAAACTGTGCTTTAAAGGACACCAAATAACTTGACCAGCCACAGCAATAACCACAGATTTAGCTGAATATAAATTGTAGGCCTAGTATTTAGGCGCTGGATGACATTTATACGTTTACGGACAGAATTAGACTTGGAAATGCACGGTAGCGTGTGAAGTTATTTAGGATGACCCTATCAGCACCTTCAATCTAATATATCCTTTTATGGATAGATTTAACGTTGGCCTGATACAGCAGAAACCACTAATTTAGGGAATTGCTAAGTTGGGAATTGTATTTCAAAATGGAAGACTGTTCTGTGGTCAGACGAGTCACGATTCGAAGTTCTTTTTGGAAATCTGGGACGCCATGTCATCCGGACCAAAGAGGACAAGGACAACCCAAGTTGCTATCAAAGCTCAGTTCAGAAGCCTGCATCTCTGATGGTATGGGGTTGCATGAGTGTGTGTGGCATGGGCAGCATGCATGTCTGGAAAGGCACCATCAATGCAGAAAAATATATATGCTCCCATCCAAACGTCATCTCTTTCAGGGAAGACCCTGCATTTTTCAACAAGATAATGCCAGACCACATTCTGCATCAATCACAACATCATGGCTGTGTAGGAGAAGGATCCGGGTACTGAAATGGCCAGTCTGCAGTCCAGATCTTTCACCTATAGAGAACATTTGGCGCATCATAAAGAGGAAGGTGCAACAAAGAAGGCCCAAGACGATTGAACAGTTAGAGGCCTGTATTAGACAAGAATGGGAGAGCATTCCTATTTCTAAACTTAAGAAACTAGTCTCCTCGGTCCCCAGACGTCTGTTGAGTGTTGTAAGAAGAAGGGGAGATGCCGCACAGTGGTAAAAATGGCCTTGTCCCAACTTTTTGGGGATTTGTTGACACCATGAAATTCTGATTCAACATATTTTCCCCTTAAAATGGTACATTTTCTCAGTTTAAACTTTTGTTCTGTGATTTATGTTCTATTCTGAATAAAATATTAGAAGTTGGCACCTCCACATCATTGCATTCAGTTTTTATTCACAATTTGTATAGTGTCCCAACTTTTGGGGAATCCGGTTTGTAATAACAGTGTGGAGTTCAATGAGTGAGGCCATTCATTCTTTGAAAAACAGGTAGCAATTATTGCCCTTATTTAACGAAGGAAGGCAGCAAATGTTGTACATGCTGGTTACAGTGCATTTCTCTCTGAAATTCGGAGGAATATTGGTCTCTCCAGACATTGTTCAGAAGAACAGCGTACCTTGATTAAAAAGTTAATTAGAGTGGGGAAAATATATAAAGAAGTGCAGAAAATTATAGGCTGCTCAGCTAAAATTATCGCAAATGCTTTAAAATGGCAACAAAACCTGAAAGACGTGGAATAAAGCAAAAAACTACCATTCAAATGGATACAAGAATAGCCAAAATGGAGAGGAATGAGCCAACAATCAGCTCCAGGAAGTTCAAAGAAGGTCTAAAGTTCCCTGTGAGTACTGTTACAATTAGAAGATGCCTATGTAAAGCCAAGCTATCTGCAAGAAGCCCCCGCAAAGTCCAACTGTTGAAAAAAAGACATTTGTAAAAGAGCACATTGACCGGCCTAAAGAGACATTTTGTGAACTGATGAAAGTAAGATTGTTCATTTTGGGTCTAGTGGCCGGAGAACATTTGCCAGATGACCCCCAAACACTGAATTCAAGCCACAGTACAATGTGAAGACTAAGGTGTTGGGCCTATTTATCACATACCAGGGATCATAGATCAGTTTGAATACATCAGAATACTTGAAGAGGTCATGCTGCCTTACGCTAAAGAGGAAATGCCCTTGAAATGGGTGTTTCAACAAGACAACGACCCCAAACACACCAGTAACGTGCAACATCTTGGTTCCAGACCAACAAGATTGACTTTATGGAGTGGCCAGCCCAATCCCCGGATCTTAATCCAATAGAAAACTTGTTGGGTGACATAAAAAATGCAGATTCTGAGGCAAAACCAAGAAATAGAGAAGAACTGTGGAATAAATAAATAGCATAGAAGATTGCGCTGCTTTCAAACATCACCTCCTTCCTCAGCAAGGGGTTAAAATGGAAAAGACACGAAGGCAGGGATCACCAGATTTCACACAATAGTATCCCTCCTTTGGTCGACACTCCTGTAGATAATCAAACAGATGAAGCCACAGTGAAGTACTCTCTACCACCATATATTCAAAGGGTTTATTGTACTTACAAGCGTAAACTTATTAAAAGCATAAAAGTCACAGATGTGCCATGCACAGAAATCGCCCGACCCGGGTTTCGCTTACGCGCTTCTTTAGGAGCGATACAAAACATAATGCAATCCCGCCTTATAAAGTGCATAAAGTCCCACTCGATCACAGAACCAAACAGCTGATCCAAGCCACACCTAAGACTCCATCAGAAGACCGGACAGCTGATCAAAGCCACGGCTGAGACTTCATCACATGACCGGACATCTGATCAGAATCATGCAGGGTCTTCTCTCCAATCACAAATGGGCTCCACCACTTCTCACAGGTCCTACCTCATCCACCTAATAGTAATACATATAGCATAATAAAACCTAGAATAAACAGGGTTTCAAGTCACATTCAATATTGTATTCATTGGGTTGAAGGGTATCAAGTTTATACAGCCACTGAACTTCTCTTTTATTATTCTTAGCATTATAATCCCCCCCCTCCAGTGCGTTTTAATCAATTCTATGCCCATGAAACGCAATCCCTTCGGATGCTTCTCGTGATGTCTTTTGAAGTGCATAGACACACTATGCGTTTCTAGCCCTTGTTTTATGTTCCAAATGTGCTCTTGGATACAAATTTTCAATTTCCTAGTTGTTCTTCTTGCGTACTGGACGCCACAAGGACACTCCAGTACATAGATAACACCTGTATTTTCACATGTAATGTTTCCAGAAACCTTGAAGGACTGTTTTTTCTTTGAATATACTATTTTTATCGTTCTACTCTATCTCTTATTCCTTCTATTCTTGCAGGGCAAACAGAAACCACACCAAGTGAAACAATTTCTTCTTTTTTTAGTATCTGGTTTACAATCCGCGCTATGTACCATATGGTGTCGGAGGTCGGGTGCCTTTCTAAAAAGGACTGGGGGGTATTTTGGGAGAACAATTCCCAAAACGGGGTCATTTTGCAGAACTCCCCAATTTTTTCTAAGCACATTTTTCTTTTTCCCCGCATTAGTATTAAACTGGGTTATTAAACTAAATCTAAACTCACTATTCCTTTCGGTATTTCCAGCAGTCTTAACTGATGTCACCTCTTTTCGACATTTATTCAGAGCCTCTTCATTATATCCTTTTTCCAAGAAACATTCTTTTATAGTCTCACTTTGCTCACAAAAGTCTTTGTTATCTGTACAATTACGGCAAATTCTTTTGAATTTTCCCTTCGGGATATTCTTAAGCCATGGATTAAAATGACAACTTGAAGTGTCAATATAGGCATTTACGTCAGTGGTTTTGAAACGTCCCTCCTCTAGATAGATTGTCAAATCGAGAAAATCTGCAGAGGTACCACTTATGTTGCTAGTGAATTTGAGGTTACACTCATTCACATTTAGTCCCACAAAAAACTCTTCTAATCACTGCCTACTTCCTTTCCGCACCAACAAACAATTGTCGATATAACGATGCCAAGTCCTCAATTCTCCTTTTTCTGTTTTCTTATTGAGTACCGGGATAATGTTCTCTCTCTCCCAGTACACCATAAAAAGATTGGCGAAACTGGGGGAGAATTTTTCACCCATCGCCGTCCCTGTGCACTGGAGGTAATATGTATCTACGTATACAAAATAATTGTGACAAAGCCAAAAGTTTATGCAATCAAGGATAAATGCCCTATGGGCCAGGCTCATATCGGGGTCTAATTCCAAAGCCTCCTCAACTCCCCTGAGACCCAACGTCTTAGGGATAATGGTATATAGCGAAGCCACATCAATAGTAGCCAGCAATACATCCTCACTCGCGGGGCCAAAGTTCTCCAGCAGTCGAATCACGTCACCAGAATCCCTCAGGTACGATGGACTGTGGAATGTAGTCCAATCATCCTGGGCTGGAATACCTGTTCACAGGTGCCAGAAATTGGTTGACTCCATGCAACACAGATGTCCAGCAGTTCTCAGAAACAGCGGTTATACAACTAAATATTAGTGAAGTGATTCAAAGGAAAGCAAAATCTTCAAAATTTTTCACTTTATATAGTGAATGTTTGAGTTTTTTTAACAGTCTAATAATCACTTTTCTTCAATTTTTTTAGAGGAACAACACAAATTTAATATATTTTTCTTCATGTTTTCATTTGGAATAGAATGTGTAGTGTTCCCAATGCAATTGTGTGTATGGGAATAAAAGCTATTAGAAGGATTTTGAGCTTTTCACTTATTTAAACAACACACTGCTATTATTTTGAACACATCTCACTCGCTCTCCCTCTCTCTCCCTCTCTCTCTCTCTCTCTCTCTCTCTCTCTCTATATATATATATTAATATATATATATATATATATATATATATACAGTACAGACCAAGAGTTTGGACACACCTTCTTATTCAAAGAGTTTTCTTAATTTTCATGATTATGAAAATCGTAGATTCACACTGAAGGCATCAAAACTATGAATTAACACATGTGGAATTATATACATAACAAACAAGTGTAAAACAACTGAAAATATGTCATATTCTAAGTTCTTCAAAGTAGCCACCTTTTGCTTTGATTACTGCATTGCACACTCTTGGCATTCTCTTGATGAGCTTTAAGAGATAGTCCCCTGAAATGGTTTTCACTTCACAGGTGTGCCCTGTCAGGTTTCATAAGTGGGATTTCTTGCCTTATAAATGGGGTTGGGACCATCAGTTGCGTTGAGGAGAAGTCAGGTGGATACACAGCTGATAGTCCTACTGAATAGACTGTTAGAATCTGTATTATGGCAAGAAAAAGCAGCTAAGTAAAAAAAAACGAGTGCCTATCATTACTTTAAGAAATGAAGGTCAGTCAGTCCGAAAAATTGGGAAAACTTTGAAAGTTAGGGCTATTTGACCATGAAGGAGAGTGATGGGGTGCTGCGCCAGATGACCTGGCCTCCTTAGTCACCAGACCTGAACCCAATCGAGATGGTTTGGGGTGAGCTGGATTGCAGAGTGAAGGCAAAAGGGCCAACAAGTGCTAAGCATCTCTGGGAGCTCCTTCAAGACTGTTGATAGACCATTTCAGGGGACTACCTCTTGAAGCTCATCAAGAGAATGCCAAGAGTGTACAAAGCAGTAATCAAATCAAAAGGTGGCTACTTTGAAGAACCTAGAATATGACATATTTTAAGATGTTTCACACTTGTTTGTTATGTATATAATTCCACATATGTTAATTCATAGTTATGATGCCTTCATAGTCATGAAAATAAAGAAAACTCTTTGAATGAGAAGGTGTGTCCATACTTTTGGTCTGTACTATATATATATATATATATATATATATATATATAGTTTGATCACCATTTTTGTTGTTGGTATCATTGGGGCTCATGTTTATTAGTACTTTAAATTATATTTTAGATGTGACAATAATAAAGGTTAATTTTTTAAACTTTATTGATCATATGGGGGGTGGACCCCAAGAATAATTTCTTCTGATGGTGAGCCCAAAGAACTGGAATTTGACGTTGATCTCCATAAGGCTTAACAAGTATATATAAAAATAAATAAATACACTGGTAGTGTAGGTAGTTAAAATAGAGTAAAATAAAATCCTTTATACATAAATTAAATAACTGCAAATTCGAATTTTTTGGAATATTTGGCTCGCATAAAAAATCAATTACTGCAGGTATGCACCCCTTAATATCTCAAAATTAATCAGTCTGACCCATCCGATTAGTACTTATGTCGACCTAATTTTGAGACCTTTTGTTGTCTCTCTCCCGTCTTATGTCTGGGATTCCATGGAGGTCAACAAAAGAGTGGATGCCCTCCATGTGGAGCGAGATGTGTTATTGGCCAGCTTGGACAGTGAGGTCCTTTATAATTCAATACCACATGGGAGGGGATGTGAGGTTGTCTCAACGTTCTTATAGCAGAGAGGCACATATTAATGGTGACATAATTCATTCTAGACCTCAACTCGTTTCTTTTTAATAACAAGGATTACCATCAGGTGAAGGGGGTTGCTATGGGGAGCCCATGTGCCCCTACATTCACAAACCTTTACCTGTGTGGTTGGGAAAGAGAAGTTGTGTTTGGTGATGACATGGGAGATTTTGCATCATCGATAATCTTATGTCTTAGGTATATCGATGATATACTAATTCTCTGGAAAGTGGATGGAGATACTTTTGCACGTTTTGTTTAAAGCCTTAATAATAACAGCTGGGGGCTATTTTTTACATCTGAAGTGCATTCCTCCATCATTATATTTCTGTACCTTACCATATTTAAAGATCAAAATGGTTATATAGGCACAAGCCTTTTAAGGAAAGAGACAGCTACTAATAGCTTGTTAAATTGGCGGAGTTGTCATCCTGAGGCTCGTAAACAAGGGATCCCGAAAGGACAGTACTTGCATCTCGGCCGCAACTGTTCAACTATGTGGGATTTCCAAGCTGCTGCCGGTGATCTAAGATTGAGATTCAAAAACCAAGGATACCCTGGGAATGTTCTCAATCAAGCTTACCATTATGGGTTGTGATAGACAGGCCGTGCTCAATCCCTGGGAACGCAGAGAAGGTTCTGACCAAATCCGCATTATTGCTGACCAAATCCGCATTATTACGGACTATGATGAAGCCCATGGTCCCATTAGGCAGATTTTGTCACAATTTTGGGGTATCTTACAAGCAGACCCTGATGTGGGACATCTTGTGGGCAATACCCCCTCAATTACATTCATGGGAGGGCTGAAATATTAAGGATCAACTTACATACCCCCATTATAAAGTCCAGCAACCCCTTTAAGGATCAGCTTGTGGGAACTTTCAAATGGGGGTGCAGCATTGCATGTGGCTTCATCAAGGAAGGCAAAACCTTCTCAAGTACCAGTACTGGCCTCATCTATAGCATCAGATGGTTTATAAACTGTCGTTCTGTAGGTCGAGTGTATCTGATTACATGTGAATGTGGGTTACAGTATGTGGGTAAAACCATAAGTGAGTTCCGGAGGTGTATTGGGGAACACCTTAATGACATCCAAAAGCAAGTTGATACCCCAGTGGCAAGACATGTGGTAGAATGCCATGCCAGTGATATTAAGGCTATCCATTTTCAGGGGATTGAAATCTTTCGACCCTCTCCAAGAGGGGATTATTTTGATAATCGAGTACTACAGAAGGAGGCACAGTGGAGATTTCAGCTCGATACTGCCCTTTCTAAATTCACCACTGTATCCCTGTATTACCTGGGAGCGCTGTCTCCTAGCGGACCTCCCCGCTTACATGACAGCATAAGATCTCATACGGGGCACGTGATCTCTCAGTGCCATGCGCGATGGATCTGGATGACTGTGAGGGCGGTCCACCTCTGACGTGTGGGGATAGGTGGAGCTATCCCATTCAAATAGCCCGGGTTTTGGCAGACGTTTCACGGCCATCATAGCGCCGGAATGCGGTCCCTGTGATACAGGGGATGCACTCTCCTAATGACTACTTACACTTAAGAATTATTAGGTTACAGCTCTGGCTCCTGATGAGACATTGTATTAGGCTTAGAAACGCGTTTTAGCCGCAATCATGTGCTGAAGTGTAGCCTTTCAAAGTAAATAGGGCATGTTGTTACATTATAGTTACATGTCATTGAGATGACTGTTGTAGCGATCCACCAGCTGCATGGATAGCAGTGTGAGGGGTGAATCGCTGTTTGCTCTCATTACTAATAAGACAGTGGAGGGCATGTTATGTATAGTAACAGCATCGGAAATAGTTTCTATATTATTGTGGTCTTGGTACATTTGAGCTCACACTAGAATAAGCTGAGCTGCTTATCTCCAGTTACCAGAACCATCACACGACTGCTGACTCCATACGCTCGGTGAAAACAAAATAAAATAGCATTTCCAGTTGAAAGTCAATTTACGAGTCACAGCATTCAGTGTGTATTAATCAAAGGGTTTCTCATTTACCTATTCCTACCTTGATATAGTATTATATATTTTTTCTTTTGGTCCTTTTTAGCATTTCCCCTCTATTTGTGATTAATTTATTGAATATTTCCTGCAGAGATTTTTTGATTTCCTTATTCCTCAGACTGTATATGATGGGGTTGATGAATGGAGTAAATACAGTATACAGCAGAGATAGGAGTTTACTAGTATTCAGGGTTTGTCCTTCTGTTGGGAAAATGTAAACACTCAGTAAAGTAACAAAGAATATGATGACCACAATGAGGTGGGAGCTACAGGTGGAGAAGGCTTTCTGTCTACTGATTCTGGACTGAAACCGCAAGATGGTGACAATAATATTAGTATAAGATATGATAATTATCGTGATTGGGCTCAGGAGTACAGGAAAGCTCAGTATATAGTTCACTAACTCCATAGTATACACCCCAGAACAGGCAATTTTCATCACGGGTACTAGATCACAGAAGAAATGGTCAATGACATTTGGTCCACAAAACGTCAGCTTTGATGTAAATAAGGTTTCAATAAATGCAAAAAAGAAACTTAACACCCAACACATGGCGGCCAATGTCACACAGCGTTTTTTTGTCATGATAGAAGAATAGAGGAGGGGATCACAGATGGCCACATATCTGTCATAAGACATCACTGTGAGAAGAAGACATTCAGATGCTTCTGTAGAACTAAAAACATACACTTGTGTCATACAACTAATAACGGTAATGGTCGCCCCATTATTCAGTAGGATGTGGAGCATGGTGGGGACAACATTTGCAGTTAAGAAGATATCAGTAATAGACAGCTGTGAGATGAAGAAGTACATTGGGGCATGGAGGTTCTTGCTGGTGGACACCAGGGTGATGATCAGGAGATTCCCACATATTGTCCCACAATATACCATCAGGATGAGACAGATTAGGTCAATTCTTAAATAACGGCTGCTTTGAAACCCTACAATGAAAAACTCAGTGACCGTAGTCATGTTCTTCTCCTGCATAAATAACAATAAAAGTGTTAGGAGTTAGTTGTCTGATTATCGACCAGAACAAGTAAGTCATTAAATGCATTTGTCATGATATTTTATAGGAGTAAACATTAAAGGGGCTCTCCCGTTGTAAGCACATCTCCTATACATGGGGTAGGTGATAAGCATCGTATCGGCAGGGGTCCAAACAATCTCAGAAATAGAGGCCTTGTGTTCTCCGAATGAATGGAGTGATGGTCACTCCACCAAACTGTGAGACTGCCAGAGACAGCTAAGTAAAAGAGCTCGGCTGTCTATGGCAGCCCCATATATTGGGATAATGTAGAAACCATCATTATATTCAAGGAACACTGGGCCCGCATTATCGTGATCGCTGATGACCACAGTAGTTGGACCCCAACCAACTAGAAACATCTTGTGGATATACTGTAAGGGTTTGTAATGGGACAACCCCCTTAGACAATTGGTAGGCCTAAGGCTACTTTCACTCTAGCGTTTCAACTGGATCCAGCAGGGTTCAGAAAAAACGCTTCCATTACTGATAATACAACCGTCTGCATCCGTTATAAACTGATCCAATTGTATTATCTTTAATATTGCCAAGACGGAACCAGTTGTATTATGTCTTCTATAGCCAAGACGGATCCGTCATGAACTCCATTTAAAGTCAATGGGGGACGGATCCGTTTTCTGTTGTGGCATATTGTGTTTCCCGCAAACGGATCCGTCCACATTGACTTGCATTGGGGGTCATGCCAGATCCGTCTAGCTCCGCAGATGGTTTGCTCTCCGGTATGGGAACGCAACTTAACGGATTTTGAAGCATTCCGTTCTGTTCAGTTAAGTTTTGTCCCCATTAACAATGAATGGAGACAAAACTGAAGCGTTTTTTTCCGGTATTGAGCCCCTATGACGGATCTCAATACCGAAAAACTAAAACGCTAGTGTGAAAGTCGCCTAACATATGTGGTATCAGGATAGTTCTGTTATGTGAGGGGATTCCAGGGACATGTCTTCATTTTATGTGAGTGACAAAAGCTGGTCTAAGGCAATCATCAGATGAATATTACAACTGACGTCCCGCTGCAATAGCTGGGATCAGAGAGAATTCTGATGCTGCATGTTTAACCCCTTAGATGTCACAGACAATAACGTGCGTCAGAAGGCTAAACAATAAAGTGATTTTTTTCTGTCGACAGGACAATTTTTCCCGTTATGTATAACAGAAACAAACAGAGCCGTTAGGAGCCCCCATAGACATGTATTAGGACGGAGCAAAACGGAATGCATCCTAAAGGGTTGTGTTTTGTATTCCGTCCTAAAATACCGTTATAGTCCATTATAACGGAGCCTATAACGAAATCCCATAATGCGCATGTTAACCCTAACACTGACAGGCACAAAACATAGGAACTGAGAAATGTCAAATTGCAAATAAATAAATGATTCAAGTTTATTAAAAAACACAAAAATGTATACTTTGGGCTTTATTTACACCACGGTGAAAAAAATGGCTAAGAAAAACAGACACTCTGTTTTTCATGGTCATTTTTAAACCAGCTTTGCTTCCATTGTCTGGCCATATTTCATTGTTTTTTAACAGTCGTAAAAAATTGATGATTTTCACTGGCTTTTTTAATTAGATCCCAAACCCCGAATGATACATGATGTCCCCCATAGTGTCCCCAGCAGTAATAATGTCCCTCATAGTGGCCACCAGCATTACTTATGTCTCCAAGAAGTAAAAATGTCCCCCATAGTGGCCCTCAGCTGTATTAATGTGCTTATTTTAAAAAAAAAGCAAAAAATAAAATAAAATAAAGTGAATTACACCACTCATCCTCTTGCACATGCAGAGACAGACACTCCTCTCTTGATACAGAAGGACCTGGATGATGACATCACAATGCTCTCCCAGCATGATCGCTGGGAGCACATGATGACGTCATCACATTTGGAATGCAGGTCCTTCAGCATTAGGAGAGGAGGGACTGTCTCTGTGTGTGAAAGTGGATGAGGTAATTTTTTTTCGACCCTCTTAAAGGCCACAGTGATATATTGTTGTGGATGCAGTGTGACATCCAGTATACTTTTATATTATCCAGTATATTTTAACATTTCACTGGCCCCGGCCCCCACAGCAGTTCCGCCATCAGCTGCATAACAACCACCCAGCCCTGTTTCCTTATTGTCACGAAGAATATGTCTTTTCTTGGTGCCGTTTTGGGTGTGGCGGCACAAGCAGCTGTACAGTCTCCAACTGAAAACTATAGGAGGCGGATTCTGAGCTGCCGCTATCACAAGTGGACTTTGAAAGTCTCTTTAAGAGAATATGTTGTGGAGACACACTTCTGGTCTTCACTACAGTGATTAATTTTCATTCAGACTCATTGAGACTACTGTAACTGATAGTGAAATATTAAACTGAAGATTAGAAGTTTGACTGAGGAATAATCTATTCTGGCTCTAGGACTAAGGGCCTTACACACTGCAGATGGTGAGTGTTCTGAAGTTAGGGAACAGTGCTTGAAAGAGGAGACTCTTCCAGACTACTGGAGCAACCACAAGAGGACCACGCCTTACCATCCCGTCCAGAGAGCAGCAACACATGGTGACACCTCAACTGTGTCCAGGGAACTAAGCAGAGCGTTGAGGCCACCCAAAACCTAGCCACTGAAATTGCTACAAAGAAGGCTTCAGAAAAGATGCAGTAGAGGAGCATTGACTTGGTGGCGTAGATGCAAAAACATCTGTTTGAGCGGATAAGGAGGAGCGCTGCTTGCTGCCTGCATGCAGCCTTAGTCAAGTCATGTGATATCCAATGTCAGGACTGGCCTGGCTACCCAACAAGCCCTGTACAGCACAGGCAACCAGTGTCCAGCACACAGCCCCTTTCTGCCCGCAGACTGCACAGCAACATCACAAGTCATTACAGACAGTAAGTGTAGACCAGTGGTTCTCAACCTTTTCACACCAAGTTACAAGCTGTTCGAAATGAGCACGGAAGGAAGCGAACAGTCATAAATATTAACCAATTAAGGCTGTTCTCATGCCACTGGCATGCTCTGTTCTAATCCTCTGTCAGAAGTTCCTTCAGATTTAAAAGAGAGATTTGCATGACATTCAGCACTAAGCTGCCTGTTAAAATGACAGACACCACATTAGGACCCATGATAGATGACTATTACTATTTAAATTACATACCACACTACCAAACATACAGGAGAATACAGAACTTCATACTTCTTACATCCTCTGATATAGATGTTCTCTATTCTCATCTTGTCCATTCAGACCAGACTGCCATTATGAATCTTTCAGCCACATCCCATCTCTGCAGATTTTGACAGACATCTTAGGTTCCTACTTTTCTATCATCATCCCCACTTTTTAAACACCCCCCATCCTGCCACCCCTCCATACTGTGCCCACTGTGCTCCCCATTACTATACTGCAGAAAAAGATAGACCCCTTGAAAATATTAATACCCCACAGACCCCCAGTGCCTCCTTCGATAATTATGGATATACAGTGCATTCAAAAATAATTGTGCCCAGCAAATACTGCCCCTGACAATAATAGTGCTGTGAACATTGTGTCCCCCCAAAATAATTGCTATAAACTGATACTGTGCCAGGCTGCCCACAGCAACAGTGCTCCCACCAATAGTAAAAATTCTCTCCCAGAGCACACTTAGTGGTAATAGTGCCCCTACAGTGCCCCAAATAGTTTCAATTGGCCCCCAATTAATAATAAAGCCCCAGATAATGCCCCCAGTAGTAATAATGCCCAATAATAGTTACCCCAGTAGACCCATTTTACCCATAGTTCCTCCACCCTCCATTGTAGCCCAGCAATATACTGTCAAAGAAATTATAAAAACACAAATACTTGCCCTTCATACTGCTGTCAGTGATGCAGGTCTGTGATCCGAGCTGTATCTTGCTTGGGCTTAAGCCTTACAATGATGATGTCATTGTGCCGTCTGTTCTGGCCTCTGATAGGCTACAGGCACTAGGGCTAAAGCCTATCAAATTGGTACAAGTAGGGTTTCTACACTTTTTTTTACAACTTGCTTGAAAATTGGGCTTTATGGAGAAGGCTTAGATGTTTTACACCAAAATTGCACCACAGTTTTGGTATAAAATTCTGCCTCAAAGTAAGCCAACCAATAGTAGTTATAGAGGCAGTGTCTATCCCTCTGCCACATTTATCAACCAGCCCGAACCCCTCTGATATATCCAGTGCATGTCCAGACAGCCAGTCTAAATATACTCCATTGATAGGAGTAGTAAACCTGGGCCATTGTGTGTGTTTACAGCTCGCCATTCACTGATACAAGGTCAAACCTGCTGGTAACTCAATATAAGACAAAAAATGCAGGAAAGTGGTAAATATACGCTGGCTGTCCAGTAACACATGAATTTGGATTAATTAAAATGTTTATTAGTAGAGAATATTAATAGTTTTGAGTGAATCAAAGTCCATGAAGTAGACTTTGATCTGAATTTCAAGGAAATTTGATTTGCTGCAAAGCCAAATTTCCTTGTGCTTCGTGGTAACAAATGGATTTCCCCTAAAATGGATTAAAAAAATAAAAACTTACTTCATCAGTTTGAGCACAAAGAGCCGCCTGTAGCCATCCTGATTGAAGATTCCGTGCAAAATCCCATGCATGGTGCGGCTGATGTGGTGATGCCATCTCGGGCCACGTGAGAATTCACACTGGATCTTCAATCAAGACCGTGGTGGCCAGCTCTTTGCAATTAAATGGATGAATAAGTACGATTTTATTTATTTTATTATATGCTTTAACCCCTTCCCGACATATGATGTAATAGTACGTCATAGTGGGAAGTGACTTCCCACAATTTGAGATACTAGTGCGTCATGTTGATTGCCGGGCAAGGGAGTGGTGTGCATCCACTCAGTACAGGAGGCAGGCAGTCACTGATAGCCAGGCCCATGATGTATCCTCTGGCATGGCTGTAAATGCTGATGTCAACAAATTAACCCCTTCTATGCCACGGTCATCACTGGTGAAGCTACTTGCAGTCAGTCAGGGCTCAATCCTGTCCCTGCTCTGCAGTTCTGGGGACTCGATGGGTGAGAAGGCAGCCTGATGCCTTGCAGAGACATCGGGACATGCCATCTACGGAAGCCTAGGAGATCCAACCCCAGGCCAACTCATTGTAATACACTAACAGGCAATGCATTACAATTCAGATATATTATAATGCATTGTAGAGGGGATCATACCCTTAAAAGTTAAAGTCTCAGAGTGGCCAAATTTAAAGTAAAAGAAAGTAAAAAAAAAAAGTTATAAAGAAAAAGAAAAAAAAAAAATCAAAATATTAGGTAACGCTGTGTCCGTAATGGTCATCTCTATAAAAATATCACATAATCTACCCCATTAAAAACCGAAAAAAATAACATGGTGCCAAAAAAAAACATTTTTATCTCCTTACATCACAAAAAGTGCAACACCAATGGATCAAAAAGTCATATGTACCCCTTTAATAGTACCAATAAAACCGTCACCTTATTCTGAAAAAAATTTCCCCTTATATACTGTAAGACATTTGGGCAAAAAATAAAAAAAATATCACTGTCAGAGAATGGAGACACTAAAATATGATTTTTTGGTTTTAAAAATGCTTTCATTGTCTTAAAGTGAAATAAATGAAAAAAGTATACATATTAAGTATTGCTGCATTCGTATCAATCTGCTCTGTAAAAATTTCACCTACCCCCTCAGATGAACGTCGTAAAAATAAAAACTGTGCCAAAACAACTAATACAGTAATTTCGAGCGAACAAAAATAATATGTACCCCAAAATAGTATCAATAAAATTGTCACCTTATCCCGTAGTTTCCAAAATGGGGTACATTTTTGGGAGATACTACTGTAGGGTGCATCTGGGGGGCTTCAAATGGGACATACGGTAGGGTCTAAAAGCCAGTTCATAAAAATCTGCCTTCCAAAAACCATATTGCACTCCGTTCCTTCGGCTCCCTGCTGTGTGCCCATACAGCAGTTTACGACCACATGTGGGTTGTTTCTGTAAACTGTGGAATCAGGGTAATAGATTGTGAGTTTTGTTTGGCTGTTAACCCTTAATGTGCTACATAAAAATATGGATTGAAATGAAAAATTTGTTTTAATCTCCATTTTCCTTTAATTCTTGTGGAAAACCTAAAAAATTAACAAAGTATTTAAAAACAGTTTTGAATAACTTGAGGGGTGTAGTTTCTACAATGTGGTCATTTATGGGTGGTTTCCACTACGTAAGCCCCACAAAGTGACTTTATAACTGAACTGGTCATTAAAAAGTGGGTTTGGAAATGTTCTTAAAGAATTGCTTCTAAAATTCTAAGCCTTTATTTATGAAAAAATAAAAAAAATTCAGAAATTTGGACACATTTGTTTAAGTCATTTTGAAAAGTTACGTCCAAAAAAAATAAGTTTACATTTTCAAAATGACGTAAACAAATTTTTCCAAATTTCTGGAAAATTTAGATTTTTTTATAAATAAAGATGAAATATATCAACTCACTTTTACCACTATGATGAAGTACAATGTGCAGCGATAAAACAATCTCATAATGTTTTGGATAAGTAAAAGCGTTCCAAAGTTATTACCACATAGATTGACACATGTCAGATTTGGAAAAATGTTCTGGGCAGGAAGGTGAAAACGGGCCTGGGGTAGAAGGGGTTAATATTAAACTAAGATGCCATGATCAGCTATGAACGGGGCATCTGAGGGGCACAATGACGGGAAACTGCGCAATTACCGCTCCCTGTCATTCCACTCACTACTTACAAAGAAATGCGCTTCAACACAAATGCGCTTAAACTATGTAAAGTAACACTGAAGAGGACAGTATACTGCATATATATATACTACAGAGGACAGTATACTGTATATATACTACAGAGGACAGTATACTGTATATATACACTACAGAGGACAGTATACTGTATATATACACTACAGAGGACAGTATACTGTATATATACTACAGAGGAGAGTATACTGTATATATACTACAGAGGACAGTATATTGTATATATACTACAGAGGACAGTATACTGTATATATACACTACAGAGGACAGTATACTGTATATATACTACAGAGGAGAGTATACTGTATATATACTACAGAGGACAGTATATTGTATATATACTACAGAGGACAGTATACTGTATATATACACTACAGAGGACAGTATACTACTACAGAGGACAGTATACTACTACAGAGGGATCTGGATAGATTGGAGGCTTGGGCAGATACGTGGCAGATGAGGTTTAACACTGATAAATGTAAAGTTATGCACATGGGAAGGAATAATGCAAGTCACCCGTACATACTAAATGGTAAGACACTCGGTAACACTGACATGGAAAAGGATCTAGGAATTTTAATAAACAGCAAACTAAGCAGTAAAAAACAATGTCAGGCAGCTGCTGCCAAGGCCAATAAGATAATGGGTTGCATCAGAAGGGGCATAGATGCCTGTGATGAGAACATATTCCAACTACTTTACAAATCACTAGTCAGACCACACATGGAGCACTGTGTACAGTTCTGGGCTCCTGTGAACAAGGCAGACATAGCAGAGCTGGAGAAGGTCCAGAGGAGGGCAACTAAAGTAATAACTGGAATGGGGCAACTGCAGTACCCTGAAAGATTATCAAAATTAGGGTTATTCACGTTAGAAAAAAGATGACTGAGGGGAGATCTAATTACTATGTATAAATATATCAGGGGTCAGTACAGAGATCACTCCCATCATCTATTTATCCCCAGGACTGTGACTGTGACGAGAGGACATCCTCTGCGTCTGGAGGAAAGAAGGTTTGTACACAAACATAGAAGAGGATTCTTTACGGTAAGAGCAGTGAGACTATGGAGCTCTCTGCCTGAGGAGGTGGTGATGGTGAGTACAATAAAGGAATTCAAGAGGGGCCTGGATGTATTTCTGGAGTGTAATAATATTACAGGCTATAGCTACTAGAGAGGGGTCGCTGATCCAGGGAGTTATTCTGATTGCCTGATTGGAGTCGGGAAGGAATTTTTTATTCCCCTAAAGTGGGGAAAATTGGCTTCTACCTCACAGGTTTTTTTTGCCTTCCTCTGGATCAACTTGCAGGATGACAGGCTGAACTGGATGGACAGATGTCTTTTTTCGGGCTTATATACTATGTTACTATGTTACAAAGCAATTTTTTATTTTTTTATTTGGTGAGGCAACCGAATCGAATTTTACAAAACTTTGCTTCTCACTAAATATTTCACATGAATAAAAATAGTCAAAATTGAAGCATATTTAAAGGATAAATGCTTCAAGGTGTATATCAAAAGTATTTACTAGTAGAAAAATAAGAAAGACAATAACTGCAATGTGATCACAACATGAAAAAAACACACAATATTTAAAAGGAATGTGTCATCAGAAAATGACCTATTGTTTACATACATTTTTGTTTTAACCTTTTTTTAAATTTCTATTTTTCCATCTATCTATCTATTTTCTATTTCTCTATCTAAAAAAATAAAATAAAATCAATCAGCACCAATCTCTCAGAAGAATTTATTCACCCATGTGGACGCAACGTATCGGCTCAAACACTAGAGCCTTTCTCTTTCTTTAAAATTATTTTTATTATTTGATCATTTCAAGTAAAACAAGGAAGCATGTCTCACTCTACAGAAAATAATTGTCAGTGATTACTGACTATAGAACATTTTGCCCTCTTGTTTCCCTTTTCCAAGATGGCTGCCACCCATTCCAGAGTGCATGTCAGACATGCTCCATACACTTTTGGCTTTCCTCTGCCTCCTCTATTTTTCCTTGACATGCGCATTGGCACCAGGTGAACGCCGTTATCGGTGTGCACACATTTTGTTTGTCCCCTGGTGAGACTAATCTTTTGATCTATTCATTTAATAGTAATTTGCATATAAAGTATACAGGTATAATCATGTTTGTAATGCATATTAATCATGGTATTATGTGATTTGGTGTACTCACTGTATTATGTATAGGGATGATAATTATGTGCACAAGTCTATGAATACATTATGATGTAATATGGCACCATGCACTTTTTATGGCACTTTTAGCACTTTACTTTAGTCTTTTATGTTTAATTATGTATTTTGATTCATTGCACATGCACTTTGCATATATATATAGAGTACAGACCAAAAGTTTGGACACAACTTCTCATTCAAAGAGTTTTCTTTATTTTCATGACTATGAAAATTGTAGATTCACACTGAAGGCATCAAAACTATGAATTAACACATGTGGAATTATATACATAACAAAAAAGTGTGAAACAACTGAAAATATGTCCTATTCTAGGTTCTTCAAAGTAGCCACCTTTTGCTTTGATTACTGCTTTGCACACTCTTGGCATTCTCTTGATGAGCTTCAAGATGTAGTCCCCTGAAATGGTCTTCCAACAGTCTTGAAGGAGTTCCCAGAGATGCTTAGCACTTGTTGGCCCTTTTGCCTTCACTCTGCGGCCCAGCTCACCCCAAACCATCTCGATTGAGTTCAGGTCCGGTCATCTGGCGCAGCACCCCATCACTCTCCTTCATGGTCACATAGCCCTTACACAGCCTGGAGGTGTGTTTGGGGTCATTGTCCTGTTGAAAAATAAATGATGGTCCAACTAAACGCAAACCGGATGGAATAGCATGTCTCTGCAAGATGCTGTGGTAGCCATGCTGGCTCAGTATGCCTTCAATTTTGAATAAATCCCCAACAGTGTCACCAGCAAAGCACCCGCACACCATCACACCTCCTCCTCCATGCTTCACAGTGGGAACCAGGCATGTAGAGTCCATCCGTTCACCTTTTCTGCGTCGCACAAAGACACGGTGGTTGGAACCAAAGATCTCAAATTTGGACTCATCAGACCAAAGCACAGATTTCCACTAGTCTAATGTCCATTCCTTGTGTTCTTTAGCCCAAATAAGTCTCCTCTGCTTGTTGCCTGTCCTTAGCAGTGGTTTCCTAGCAGATATTCTACCATGAAGACCTGATTCACACAGTCTCATCTTAACAGTTGTTCTAGAGATGTGTCTGCTGCTAGAACTCTGTGTGGCATTGACCTGGTCTCTAATCTGAACTGCTGTTAACCTGCGATTTCTGAGGCTGGTGACTCGGATGAACTTATTCTCCACAGCAGAGGTGACTCTTGGTCTTCCATTCCTGGAGCGGTCCGCATGTAAGGCAGTTACTTTGTAGCGCTTGATGGTTTTTGTGACTGCACTTGGGGACACTTTCAAAGTTTTCCCAATTTTTCGGACTGACTGACCTTCATTTCTTAAAGTAATGATGGCCACTCGTTTTTCTTTACTTAGCTGCTTTTTTCTTTCAATAATACAAATTCTAACAGTCTATTCAGTAGGACTATTAGCTGTGTATCCACAACGCAACTGATGGTCCCAACCCCATTTATAAGGCAAGAAATCCCACTTATCAAACCTGACAGGGCACACCTGTGAAGTGAAAACCATTTCAGGTGACTACCTCTTGAAGCTCATCAAGAGAATGCCAAGAGTGTGCAAAGCAGTAATCAAAGCAAAAGGTGACTACTTTGAAGAACCTAGAATATGACATATTTTCAGTTGTTTCACACTTTTTTGTTATGTATATAATTCCACATGTGTTAATTCATAGTTTTGATGCCTTCATTGTCATGAAAATAAAGAAAACTCTTTGAATGAGAAGGTGTGTCCAAACTTTTGGTCTGTACTGTATATATATATATATATGATCTGTTCACATGTATAACTGTCGCGTATCCACATGGGTGAATAAAAACATTTTTTCCTATCTATCTATCTATTTTTAAATGTATATAATCCATCTATTTTCACACTGGCCTCTAGATCAAATAATAGATCTCAATTTCATGTTCTCTACAGGTAACAGCTGTTTTCATTATCACCACAGGCAGAATTACAATGACGAGTAACACCTCTGTATAGATAACAAAGGATACATCATTAAGAATAGGCAATATCAGAGCTTATCTGCTCCCTCCTGAACTCTGCACAGGTCACTCAACATCCTTAGAAAACTCTCCCATAGAAGTCAATAGGGTCAGCTCCTGTCCATTGTGTCTGTGGCCGATGTTGCTGCTCTGAGGAAGTCTTAATATACTGTAAGTCTAGAGACCAGTGCAGGATTTTATTTATTTATTTATGTATTTATTTTAAAATATAGTGATATGGAAAATTAAGAAAAAAACATACAAAAATTGTGATTAATATAAAAATGTGATTTAAACACATACTGTATGTAATGCAATCAAGTAATAAATTACTGTAGGCTCTACAGCAGTGTTTCCCAACCAGTGTGCCTCCAGCTGTTGCAAAACTACAACTCCCAGCATGCCCGGACAGCCTTTTGCTGTGCGGGCATGCTGGGAGTTGTAGTTTTGCAACAGCTGGAGGCACACTGGTTGGGAAACACTGCTCTACAGCAACGGCAATGTTCCGCTAGGTATTATGGTCAGCACAAATGTGCACTAATACTTACCGAATACTCCATATAAGTATGTGCCTAAAATTGTGCCAAATATTTCCAATAGATGATCTGCACCAGAAGTATATCCAGGAGATCTGCGCCTAAACGCTCTAGAGAATAAGTAATAGATGAGATGCGCCAACAGAATGAAGGTCCTGAGTTGAGATTTGTCCACAGATGTAAATATTACTCCCCCAGTTCGGGGCTTATAGGACAAACTCACCACTACTTGTGTAGATAGTTGGTCTCACACGCTGCACGTCCTGTCGTCGTCCTGAGAGTAGTCCGCCTGCAGTGTGCAGAGGGCTCAGTACAGTTATTGGACTGGCTGCACCGCTTGGTTCCACAGAGGCTCGTATATCGGATGCCTTGTTCATTTAGAGCTCGCCGCCAGGTAAGTTCTCGGTGCACATTACTAATAGTGCTGTCAAGATGATAAAAAGCAATATTTTCCATTCTGTCAATAAGACCAGACAAAAATATGCAGGTTTACCAACAAAGAATTAAAAGAAAACAATTTCTACTTATTAAAGCTTTTCCAGTAGTTTAATAAAGTGGAGGGGTCAATGATAGTAACTTACACACACAGCACTGCTACACACACACCTGACAAACAGATCTGCTACACAGCTGACAGACACACACAGGACAGCTGCATACACCCCATGACCAACATAGCCATACTATACAGATAACTATATATATATGGGCACATTTATTAAGACCAGCGTTTTAGATGCCGGTCCTAATAATCCCTATAGCTGGTAGTGATTCGCCGAAGTTATGAAGCGTCGGCCTCTTTATAACTTCGGTGGATCCTCCGCCAGTTCTGAATGTAAGACATCTTCCTAGCTTCCTAGCTGTCTAACATTTAGACCATTTTCCACTCCTGAAACAGGTCCATCTGCTTCCCTGCCCACATCATACCTACTTTTTTAGAGCTGACGTGAGCGTTTAGAAATCTGTGTCTGAATTACACCTAATATAGGCGGATTTCTGGAAAATAAATGATCCCCATAGTGCCCTGAAAAAGTATTTATACCCCATGAACTTTTGTAAAAAAAAAATTATTGGGATTTTATGTTACATAGTTAATACAGTTGACAAAAAGACATTAGTCTGTCAAGTTCAATCAAGGGATAGGTGGGGACATGAATCCCAGAAAGTAGCGGGACTCCGATTTCTACACATTTTTATTAGCATTAATGTCATTTACTTTTAAGAATTCATCTAAACCTTTTTTTAAACTGTCCACTGTTCCTGCTGTGACCACGTCCTGAGGAAGTCTATTCCACAGATTAACAGTTCTTACAGAAAAGAAGCTTTGACACTTCTGGAGACTGAACTTTTTCTTCTCCAGTCGGAGGCAGTGTCCCCTTGTCTTTTGAGGGCATTTTACATGAAAAAGTTTTTCACAGTATATACAGTGGGATGCGAAAGTTTGGGCAACCTTGTTAATCATCATGATTTTCCTGTATAAATCGTTGGTTGTTACGATAAAAAATGTCAGTTAAATATATCATATAGGAGACACACACAGTGATATTTGAGAAGTGAAATGAAGTTTATTGGATTTACAGAAAGTGTGCTATAATTGTTTAAACAAAATTAGGCAGGTGCATAAATTTGGGCACTTTTGTCATTTTATTGATTCCAAAACCTTTAGAACTAATTATTGGAACTCAAATTGGCTTGGTAAGCTCAGTGACCCCTGACCTACATACACAGGTGAATCCAATTATGAGAAACAGTATTTAAGGGGGTCAATTGTAAGTTTCCCTCCTCTTTTCATTTTCTCTAAAGAGTAGCAACATGGGGGTCTCAAAACAACTCTCAAATGACCTGAAGACAAAGATTGTTCACCATCATGGTTTAGGGGAAGGATACAGAAAGCTGTCTCAGAGATTTCTGCTGTCTGTTTCCACAGTTAGGAACATATTGAGGAAATGGAAGACCACAGGCTCAGTTCAAGTTAAGGCTCGAAGTCAACCCACAGACCAGCACCAAAGACCTACAACATCATCTTGCTGCAGATGAAGTCACTGTGCATCGTTCCACCATTCGGCGCACTTTACACAAGGAGATGCTGTATGCGAGAGCGATGCAGAGGAAGCCTTTTCTCCGCCCACAGCACATAAAGTGCCGCTTGAGGTGGGCTAAAGCACATTTGGACAAGCCAGCTTCATTTTGGAATAAGGTGCTGTGGACTGATGAAACTAAAATTGAGTTATTTGGCCATAACAAGGGGCGTTATGCATGGAGGAAAAAGAACACAGCATCCCAAGAAAAACACCTGCTACCTACAGTAAAATATGGTGATGGTTCCATCATGCTGTGGGGCTGTGTGACCAGTGCAGGGACTGGGAATCTTGTCAAAGTTGAGGGACGCATGGATTCCACTCAGTATCAGCAGATTCTGGAGACCAATGTCCAGGAATCAGTGACAAAGCTGAAGCTGCGCCGGGGCTGGATCTTTCAACAAGCCAACGACCCTAAACACTGCTCAAAATCCACTAAGGCATTTATGCAGAGGAACAAGTACAACGTTCTGGAATGGCCATCTCAGTCCCCAGACCTGAATATAACTGAAAATCTGTGGTGTGACTTAAAGAGAGCTGTCCATGCTCGGAAGCCCTCAAACCTGAAAGAACTAAAGATGTTTTGTAAAGAGGAATGGTCCAAAATACCTTCAACCAGAATCCAGACTCTCATTGGAACCTACAGGAAGCGTTTAGAGGCTGTAATTTCTGCAAAAGGAGGATCTACTAAATATTGATTTCATTTCTTTTTTGTGGTGCCCAAATTTATGCACCTGCCTAATTTTGTTTAAACAATTATAGCACTTTCTGTAAATCTAATAAACTTCATTTCACTTCTCAAATATCACTGTGTGTGTCTCCTATATGATATATTTAACTGACATTTTTTATCGTAACAACCAATGATTTCTACAGGAAAATCATGACGATTAACAAGGTTGCCCAAACTTTCGCATCCCACTGTATTTGTATAGATTAATCATGTACCCCCTTAGACGTCTCTTCTCAAGACTAAATACATTATTTTAATCTTTCTTCATAACGAAGACCCTCCGTGCCCCTTATCAGTTTAGTCGCTCTCCTCTGTACTTTTCTAGCTGCAGTGCGTCCTTTCTATGGACTGGTGCCCAGAACTGAACTGCATATTCCAGATGAGGCCGCACCAGCGCTTTGTAAAGTGGTAGTATTACATCCTTGCAACGCTATTCCATGCCTCGTTTAATGCATGACAACATCCTGGTGGCCTTAGAAGCTGCTGACTAACATTGTATGCTGTTATTTAATATACCATCTACAAGAACAAATCTAACGGATGACCAGGTAGGGTGGTTTTCCGTCTCTTATATCTAAATATTGGTTCACTGCCTAATAGAGCGGTTAAAATAATTAACAAAACTTTATTGGAAATAATAGATTAAAATTACAGCTAATCCCTCTCTTATGTTTCAGAGATAGGCAGATAGGACCAAGAGTCAGGGGAACAGTCTATATTCAACTGTATCCCGGACTCACGCCGCAGAGTTGATGGATGAACACAATAGATAATCATGTAACTGCGGTAGGTTATTGTTACACAACCAATTGTAGTTGGTCAAACCATAATTAAACCATATGGCTAAACCCTTAAATAAGTAATAGACTTCACAATAAATGGGTAGCTTATTTAAATTTAAAACATAACATTTATTAATGTTTGTAGATAAAATAATGGGCCCTACTATACTTGACAATACTAAATAGTTGCCACTAGTTACACTATTCTCCTATAAAAAATGGGCGGAGATGGGAAGGGACCAAAAAGGGACAGTAATAATGTAATCAGATAGGGTGAAGGGTAGCCAGGTACCAAGGTAGAAAGACACATCGCTGGGTCAATATCCCTAAGCAGCCCTGTCTCTCACTATAACCTCCCTCCTATCTGCCACTATATCCCTATTTGCACCCTCCCTAGTTGTGGACTGCCCAGCTTTGCCCGATAGCCAGAATATGGTCCTATAGATGGTATCCTTAACCACAAGGGGAAAGGAAGGGAAAGCTGGCAAAGGTGAGTGTGCTGAAACAAGAACAGGTGAAATAACTATGTAACGTCACCTGTGATGCCTAAGCAGATTCATACACGATGAAATATATAATCAAAAAATCATGATATACCAAGAATGTGCATATTCAACTGGTAATAACGTCCCGACGCGTTTCCTCAGTGCAACCTGATTCGTCAGGGGACAAATAGATTATATCAACAGAGCCCCTCAATTGGGCTCAGTCATTCAGACAAAATAGAGGAGTCATAGAGGGCACACTAATATACCATACTCGATAAGCCTATACAGTCTCCCTGGTAATGGACAACTGTGCAGCAAATGGAGTGTATAGGTAGGTTATTATGTGGCCTCAAATCAGCCAAACGTTATAGTAATAAAGGCAAAAATCACCCTCTATTTTGCATGGCCTGTGGTAGTTCCTGATATTTAAATTCAATAGTGTGTAATGTGTTCAGTGTTCAATACACACCAGTATTCAGGTTAGAGTGTCTAAACCTGGAAACTAACTCAGGAATAACCAGAGGTCACCAGTCTCTACTTAGACAAGATGGTACTTGTCAGTAGGACTACAATCCAAGCCTAGCAAACCAATGGTAGTATATTCATCAATGCATCACAATAACTAGAAGTATCTATTCAGTATACCTCCAATAATAAATGCATTGCGTCAGTTGATAGTATCTACTTAGTATACATTGTAGCCGATCTCCCCCAGTGATGTTACTAGCGGACATTAAAAATCGGCGCAACGTTGCTCATCTAGTGCTCATGTCAATCTGATATACAAGCATCAAGAAATAAGCGGCTTATCTGTCCAGTCGTGATGATGACTGTCTCCAGATGGGAATGGATGGAGGGTGCTCCCTGGCGTCCCGCGTGTAGCAGTGGCAATGAAGCCATATTCGCGGGTCATTTAAAAAGCAGAGAAGCCCCGCCTCCAATCAACGCCCCCTCGTTGTCAAATCGCGTCATAGTCACGTGATGCATCGGCTGTTCCGCCCATGGTCACGTGCTCCTATTCCTTTCTATGACGCTTAGCGTGGATGCAAATTCCTGCTGCCAGGCAACCAAGACGACACGTTACTTACGATGATAAAATCGAGGTCCGTTCATTTTTCAGTGGCCTGTCGGAGCGCCGCCTTCCCCTGTTATGTTTCAGGCGGCATATAGTCTCCACTACACATGTTTGAGGTGCGTGTTTTAATGAGATACAGAGATGGAATCAAAGGGCAAATAAGCTCCGCCTCTGCTCCCATAGAGATGAAGAATGTTTTCCATTGGTCCGCTTGGTCTGCGGTTTGCCTAATGGAATATTAGAGTTTTTGAGGTGATTCCTCAGATAGCTGTCGTTGTTAATTGATTGCTTCAACGCAACCCTATTTAAAGGTGCCTCTTTCCATAAGTTCCCAATAGGGGGTATAGTGATCTCATTCAATATGTCACTCCAACAGAGTCATTTATAATTTTTAAGAACAAATATATATTTTTGATGTCAAATATATATTATATTGTTATTACAATCCTGCCCACATACTCAAGGGGTAACTACGAGGGCGACCGGACTCTATCACTGAGATGCAGAGTAGTATATCACGGTTCAATGTAGCAACCAAATGACAATTGTTCATTTAGACCCTTTGGAGCTACAGTTTGAAGGTGGAATATCCACCAAGTCTCTCTCTGCAATATTTTCCAGTCCCAATCCCCTCCCCTTTTTGGTCTCGCGACCACTTCAATGACCATAAATCTCAACTCCGATGCATCACCACCATGTGTCATGTTAATATGTTTGGCAATGGGTGTATCTCTATTGTTCCTAATATCACCCAAGTGTTCACCTATCCGGCGTTGCAATTCACGGGTAGTTTTCCCAACATACTCGAGACCGCATATACAGTTGGCTCTATAAATTACTCCCCTGGTGCGACAATTGATGAAATGTCTGATTTGGTGACACTTGCCGGTGACATTGGCATAAAACGAACGTCCCTTTAGGATGTGTTCACATGCCACACAACCACTACAGCGAAAACAACCGATTGGACGTTGTAACCATGTCTCATTAGAATCACGTGTATCGCTGTAGTGGCTGTGTACCAGGCGATCCCTAAGACTAAGGCCCCTGCGGTAGGTGACCTGTGCTGTTTCCGGGATAACCTTTTTAATGTCTGGGTCAATGAGGAGCACCTCCCAGTGTTTCCTTAGTATCTGTTTAACCTCCGCCGAAGAGTCATCAAAGGTACCTATGAGGCGTATCAAACCAGTCTCCGGTTTTTGGGGTTTGGGATAGAGAAGGTCATCTCTTTTACTCCCACAGGCTCTTTTAAAAGCACTTTTTATGACCGCATCTGGGTACCCCCTTTCCCGAAAACGGCTTCTAAGATCGTCAGCCTGTGTTTTAAATGTATCCCAAGTGGAACAGTTCCTCCTAAGACGCAGGTACTGTCCCACTGGTATTCCCCTTTTCAAGGGGAAGGGATGGTGGCTGCTCCAATGTAGGAGTGAATTCGTGGAAGTGGGTTTCCTAAAGATGTCTGTTTGAATCACATCATCCTTGCCCCTTGAAATGGAAACATCAAGGAAAGGCAAGGTATTTGCCTCAAAGACCGAGGTAAACTTCATATTTATGTCGTTGGCATTGAGATACTTGACGAAGTCTGAGAATTCTTCTTCTCCCAATGAATCTTGCCCAGGTGACGATGCAGGGGGTATATCTGTTGGGTGTGTAGCCAAAGACCAGTGTCCTCTCCCACCAGCCCAGGAACAAATTAGCATACGACGGGGCACACGAACTCCCCATCGCAGTGCCCCTGAGCTGGTGGTAGAGGACACCGTCAAAAAGAAAATAGTTCCTTGTAAGGACGAAATTGAGTAGTCGTAGGACAAAGACATTATGTGGATAGAACTGTTGGCCCCTAGTATACAAGAATAACTCCACTGCCCTCATACCGAGATGGTGAGGTATGGACGAGTAGAGGGCCTCAACGTCTATAGAGGCTAGGGATGTCCCCTCCTCCAAGCTGATACCCTCCAAACGACCAAGAAGGTCACTCGTATCTCTCAGGTATGAGGGCAGTGTTTTAACAAATGGTGCCAATATGTGGTCCAGATAGATCCCCAAATTTTGGGTCAAACTATTCACCCCCGAAACAATCGGGCGTCCCTTAACAAGGAGGCCACCCTTATGCACCTTGGGTAGGCTATAAAAGGTGGCTACTGTAGGATGTTTCTTGTATAAATACTCAAATTCGTCACCAGAGATAAGGTCATCAGTTTTTGCTATTCGCAATATGTCAATTAACTCCCTCTGGTATTCAACGGTTGGGTCACACTTCAGTTTTTCATATGTGTCCCTATCATCGAGCAAGGTATGACACATATTGGTATAGTCATTGGTGTTCATCAACACGATGTTCCCCCCCTTGTCCTCTATTTTGTCTGAATGACTGAGCCCAATTGAGGGGCTCTGTTGATATAATCTATTTGTCCCCTGACGAATCAGGTTGCATTGAGGAAACGCATCGGGAAGTTATTACCTGTTGAATATGCACATTCTTGGTATATCATGATTTTTTGATTATATATTTCATCGTGTATGAATCTGCTTAGGCATTACAGGTGACGTTACATAGTTATTTCACCTGTTCTTGTTTCAGCACACTCACCTTTGCCAGCTTTCCCTTCCTTTCCCCTTGTGGTTAAGGATACCATCTATAGGACCATATTCTGGCTATCGGGCAAAGCTGGGCAGTCCACAACTAGGGAGGGTGCAAATAGGGATATAGTGGCAGATAGGAGGGAGGTTATAGTGAGAGACAGGGCTGCTTAGGGATATTGACCCAGCGCTGTGTCTTTCTACCTTGGTACCTGGCTACCCTTCACCCTATCTGATTACATTATTACTGTCCCTTTTTGGTCCCTTCCCATCTCCGCCCATTTTTTATAGGAGAATAGTGTAACTAGTGGCAACTATTTAGTATTGTCAAGTATAGTAGGGCCCATTATTTTATCTACAAACATTAATAAATGTTATGTTTTAAATTTAAATAAGCTACCCATTTATTGTGAAGTCTATAACTGCGGTAGGTCCCCAAATCGTGACAGCAAATGACCAAGTTTCTCAAGAGCAGGGCACACTATGAATGGCACAAGCAGCGCACTTAATGTAGGCAGGCTGTTATAGATAAATGACAAAGTACATGGAAGATACACTATACTGGACTGTAGTGTTCAGGGTAAAGTGCCTTGTATGCTCTTTGCGATAAATAAGTGGGTTTTGGGTTGCAGTTTGGGCACTGGGTCTCTAAAAGGTTTTCTATCACTGCAATAGACTAACACAAGGTATGTATGTGTTAAGGGTAGTGTTAAGTAAATTGAAGTCATACAAATTGACTTTGATCTGAATTTCAGGAAATATTTGATTTGCCACAAAGCCAAATTTCCTTGTGCTTCGTGGTAACAAATCTATTTTTCCTGAAATGGTGGTAAAGAAAAAGAACAAAAAAAAACAACATCCTCACCTTATCCATTTTCTCACAGAGCTATCTTATTTGAAGAAATTAAGCGAAATCTCACATAGTGATGTGTGACATCAATGATGAAGTCACTGTGTCTGCCCAGAGGGATGACATTATCGGTAACTTCAAACAAAATGGCCGGGACGGCCTCTCTGTGAGCAAATGGACAAGGTGAGTCATTTTAATTATTATTTTTTTAAACCCTGATTAACCCCTGAAAGGCGTTAATTATAATATTAGATGCCACCATTAGCGATGAACACTGCATCTGAGTGGTTCAATGATGGCGGGGTGGCTCCATCACCGTTCCCCGTCATTGTGCCCGCTACATACAATGGAATATAAATAGTGACAAAGTAATTCGTAGCAAATTACATTTTTGATAACTTTGCTCATCTCTAGTGAAGGGAAAAGAAAATTATATATGGTTCTTTTTGCCATTTATACCCTGCTTATTTTTATAATAGGCTGCTTGATCCCTTCTTCACCACCACTTGCAAGTAATGAGATGACACAAAACAGTACATCACACAGAGTGCACTAGGACTCGGGGCGGTTCTGACTTCGGCAGTAGACGTCTCCCCTCCTCTTATTGGCTCTGCTAGGACAGCGTCAATTTTTGCTCCAGCACTTCCCCATATAATGATCAGGAACGGGCTGGTTTGTACAACATCAGAACACTGCTAGGACTGTTACTTTTCTGGGGACCAGGTGCTGCTCATACTGCAGGCGACACAACTGTACCGCTATTATAATGAGAAGGAGCAGTCCACTAATATTACAATTACATGATGCTTACCTTATTTCATTAGGGATATCAATAAAGTTATTTCTTGTTTTGTTTTACCGTCCTTTAGGGCTCATGCACCGACCGTAGGTATTTTGTGGTTCGCAAAACACCGATCTGCCAAAAAAAACAGGCGACGTCCGTGTTACATCCATTTTTTTTGCAGATACATCGTAACAATGCCTGTCCTTGTCCGCAAAACAGACAAGAATAGAACATGATCTATTTTTTTGGCGGAACAGACTTGCGGACATACGGATACAGAATGCACACAGAGTCATTTTCTTTTCTTTTGCGGCCCCATTGAAATGAATGGTTCCGTATACGGGCTGCAAAAAACCCAGAATAGACACAGACAAAAAAATAGTGCATGAGCCCTTAGGCAGTGACCCTAATCTCACTTTTCTGCCGTACACATAGACCACATTGAAAAGTGCAGTGTCTCCGTAAGTTTGCAGAAATGTTGAAATAAAGTCGCAATTGTCATGTCGTGTGGCATTTTTAGACCAAAAACCTATTCGGTTTGATAAATGACCTCCAATACGTCTTTCTTGCTGTTAATTGTATTTGCACGTGTAATCAGTTATTACTACCGTACACATTACAGCATTGAGCAACAAACACAATAATAATAATTAGAGATGAGCGAAGTTTTCAGAACTTCGAATCGGCTGCTTTGCCAAACAAGAAATTTGATTAGTTACGAATTACTTTGTCATGAATCACATTACATTGTATGTAGTAGGCGCAAAGATGATAACGGCCATGGCGTCGCCCCCGGTCATTGAACCCTTCAGATGCTGCATTTTTTCACCGCCATTTCAGGAAAAATGTATTCATTTCCACAAAACAAGAGGAAATTCACCTTCATGATGAAACCAATTTTTCCTGAAATTCGAATCGATGTCCACTTCATTAACTACGATTCACTGAACACTGATAATAATAGTAATAATAATAATAAATCAATGTCTGACAGCAATAAACCTACCGTGTCACACATCTATTCCTGCAATGACTGAGAGTCTCCACACTGAATATGAACTTACATCAGATTTTAGGGATTTTCCTGACAGATGACTTCTTTATTGATGAGATGTTCCATTCATTGTTTCCACGTAAATATTCTTCTAATAAAAAAAGAATAGAACATTTTACAATGTAACGCAGCAGCTTTCTGGTGTAGAGGACCTCCGGGAGGTTCACAGGAGCAAGGTCACTGCCTGTATATATAGTATATCCACATAGTGAAGAGAATGGGCTGTGGAAACCAATTACCATTATTTCATGTGTCTCCTGGGGCCGAGATCTCTGAGGAGGAAAACTTCATATGTGCTGTCAAGAGGTCACAAAGTTTCCAAAGTAAAAAAGTAAAACTTTATCTAAAGCAAATAACCAAGAAATAAAAAGTTTACTGACACTTTCAGAGAACTTTTCAGAACAAGCTGCCATGTGTGTACATGAGGAATAACACAACATCTGGCCATTATATGACTTGTATCTCCATTTTAGCTGATTTTCCCTCTATAGTCATACCACCCAACTTTTGAAAAGCACACTCGGCCATACCTCTAATTCTGCCCAAAATATAATCATACACACCCAGTCCCCTTAATACCCACATAGTGATTATTATCCCATTATGCCCCTCACAGTAGCAATGCCCACGTTGTGCTCCCTCACAGTAGTTATTCCCAGATATAAGCACCTTCACAGTAGTTATACCCAGTTTTGTGCCCTTTCACAATAGTTATGTTCAGATGTCTCCTTCACAGTAGTTATGCCTGCATGTATCCCTTCACTGTAGCTATGCCCAAATGTGCCACCTTTACAGTAGCCATGAACCATATGTGCCCCTTTCACAGTAGCTATGCCCAGATGTGCCTCCTTCACAATAGCTATGTCCAGATTTGTGCCCACTTCACAGTAGTTATGCCCATATCCCTGACAGTAGTTATGCCTATATGTATCCCCTCATAGTAGCTTTGCCAGGATGTGCCCCCTTCACAGTGGATATGCCCAGATAAGTGCACCCTTCACAATAGTTATGCCTGCCTTTCACAGGAAGTAAAAAAAATAGAAAAACAATAAATACTGACCTAGTTCCTCCAATGATCATTACAGCTCACCCTGCATAGGCAGCAGCAATCAGGATACTGTTACACATTGTGATGCTGGTCTGTGTAGGGGGAGTCCACAGGCTGATTTCTGGGCTAGCACCACTCCTCCTACACAGTCCAGCAGTGCGGAAAACGGCAGCTGAGCTGAATGGTGAAGAAGGGAGCTGACGGTCCCCAGTTTCACCATTGCAAACAACAGTCTCTGCGTTTTATGGATGCAGGGACAGCTGAGATTGGGGCATGCCTCAACCATTGTGGGACAGACAGAAAGCCACTCAAATCCGGGTCTGTCCCGCCGGATTTGCGAGAGTTGGGGCTGCTGCCGAGCTGACCATGCCGAAAATTTTGTTGGCGAGGGCCTGCTGCCAAATTAATCATTGAATAAATTTGTGGGCGAGGGCCCGCGGCCGAGCAGCCCATCTGAAAATGTTCTGGGCCAGGGCCTGCTGACAAGCTGACCATCTAAAAAATGTTGTGGGCGAGGGCCTGCTGCCGAATTGTCCATCTAAAAATTTACAGATGAGGGTCTGCTGATGAGCTGACCCTGCAAAACATTATGGTTGATGGCCTGCTGGTGACCCTCAAAAACATTATGGCCTGCTGCTGAGCTCACCCTCTATATCATTTGGAGTGAGGGAAGCCTAATAAACATGTTGATATGATGGAGGAGGAGAACGAGAAAAGGGAGATTTAGGTGGGTATTTGCGCTTTTGTTAAAAAACTTGAGATATAGACATCTGTACGCTGCGCTGGGACACAGAAGTGTATGTGCTAGCTAATGGTGCTTGCGAAGGTCCAGGTGCATGGCGGGAGGCATCCAGGCCTGCATCTTGGACAGGGGATTTGCCAGCACGTAACACAGGGGAAGAGAAGGCAGTGGTGTGACCCACAGACACTGGTTGTGGAAAACGGCAGCTGAGCTGAATGGTAAAGCGGTGAGCCGACGGTCCCCAGCTTCACCATTACAAACAACAGTCTCTGCGTTTTATGGATGCAGAGACAGCTGAGATTAGGGCATGACTCATAGTGTTGAGCGCGAATATTCGAATTGCAAATTTTTTTCTCGAATATCGCAATTTTGAGATTTCACGAATATTTAGAATATCGTTCTATATATTCGCGAAATCGAATATTCGTTTTTTTTTTCTTCTTTTTATTGTTATATTTTTTTCTTTCCCACTTCCCTAAAGTTGTTCTTACCTGTCCTTTGGATTCCTGGCTTCCTGGCTGCTCATGGAGCGTCCCCATCACCATGGGAACGTCTCCATATACTAGAATGTACTGTCGGATTTGAGAATTACGTTGAAATCGCAATTCGATTAATTCAAGTTATAACAATCGAATTGCGATTCCAACTTAACACTGCTATATTCCATATTCGTTAATTCTAGCCTATTAGGCTAGAATTAACCTATATGGAATATAGCATTAAATTGAAATTGCGATGCGATTAATATAACTCAAAGTAATCGCATGGCGATTTCAACTTAGCACTGCTATATTCCATATTAGCTAAATTACAATCTATATGGGTATTTTACCAAATTTTGTTAATATTGCTCTAACTTCGTCTTTTAGAATATTCGTAATATTGCTCTAACTTCGTCTTTTAGAATATTATGAAAATTCGAAAAGACGAAGTTAGAGCAATATTACGAAATTTCGTAAAATACACATAGATTGTATTTTAGCTAATATACTGCTATAGTAATATTTTTTAATAGTGTACATATTTTACAAAACTTAAGTTCAGTAGAGGCAAACAAAATTAGAAAAAAAAAGGATTATAGCACTATATTAGCTAAATTCCAATCTATATGTGTATTTTACGAAATTTCGTAATATTGCTCTAACTTCGTCTTTTAGAATATTCGTAATATTCTAAAAGACGAAGTTAGAGCAATATTACGAAATTTCGTAAAATACACATATTAGCCTAGCCATAGTCAATTAAAATAGGAACGTTGCCTTATACTATCAAAAGAAATAATCGCAATACGCGATTAATTAAATCGCATATTATTCGCGATAATTGGAATAATTACGAATATTCGATTTAGACGAATATAACACGAATATTCATTCAAATATTCGCGAAATATCGCAAAATCGAATATGGCACCTCCCGCTCATCACTAATGACTCAACCATTCTGGGACAGACAGAAAGTCACTCAAATCCGGGTCTGTCCCGCTGGATCTGCGACGGTTGGGAGATATGCTATAAGATTTATTTATAATTCTTAATCCTCCCTTAGTTTGTGGGCTATCTTGCAAGAACATGTCTGCCCAGAGACTACACAATGAGACAACAGATTCTGCTCCACAGCTACTTCTCACTCACAAAGAGTCACTTGAAAGAACCAGAGAACACATTATAGAGATGTTAAGAACAGAAGTGATGTGAATAAAGCACTTGGGAGAGATATAACACTTACTTTTAGCTTCTGAGTCATAGATATCAGTGTATTTCTCAATGTACTGTTCACTAGTGTTGGGCGAGCATGCTCGACCGAACACTAATTTTACTCGAGCATCGTGATGCTCGGCACATCGCGGTGTTCGGCAGAATATCGCGTGTGCTTCAGCGCGATGCTCGAGTCTCCTCCCCTCACATTTTTTGGCTGCTACGCAGCCAACGAATGTGCAGGTAACTACTGTTATTCACTATAACGCCGTACTGGCATTACAGTGATTGGCTGGCCGAAACGCGTCAGAGGGTGCTATATAGCACCCGATGACACGTGTTCGGCTCAGTATTAGTCAGGGAGAGCTGTGCTGAGGAAGGGACAGATTGTGTAGGGAGTGAAATAGGAATTTTTAGTTTTTATACTTGTTATAGACCCAAAAGTCATTTTAAAGACTATTGTGTGTAGCAGCAATTTATATGTGTAGCGCAACCTGCACTAAATAGCTTGCAATTGTTTGGCCACTGCAGACAGCGACATTAACTGCGCTACATCTCCTGTCTAACGTGTGCGCAGCCTAAAAATATCTGTGACATCCAGTGTACTTTTTCCGTAGACGGTGTCCAATGCGGACAGTTACATTACCTGCGCTACATCTCCTATTTAACGTTTGCCCATCCTAAATATCAGTGACATTAATTCAGTGTAATTTTTTATTAGCCACTGGTGACATTACCTGCGCTATACCTCCTGTTTAACGTGTGCCCATCCTAAATATCAGTGACATTTATTCAGTGTCATATTTTATTAGGCGGTGGTAACAGAGACATTACTTGTGCTATACCTCCTGTTTAACGTGTGCACATCCTAAAAATATCTGTGATATTCTTTGTACTTTATTTGTGCATACACTTACAAAACCTGCGCTACTGTACATGTGACATATTTGAGAGCATATATACCATTTAATATGCGCAAGGTGAGCAGTAAGGGACAGGGAAGTGGCTGTGCTGCTGATGGTGCACGCAGAGGCTGTAACCCTGGGCATGGTGAAACTGTGCCTGCTGCCAGAGCACAAGAAACACACGATACCTAGCTTCATCTTCCAGTTTGCAGGACGGCACAGGACACCACTCTCGAAGTCAGACCAATGCGACCAGGTGGTCGGTTGGATTGCAGTAGATAATGCTTCCAGTCAGTTAAGCACCACCCTGTCTTTCATAAAGTTCAGTCTCAGTAGCCAAGAGTCTGGTCAACACAATCCTCACACTGATACTCCTTCCACCCACCATGTATAGTCTGGCCAAACAAGTGATCCTACACTCGGATATTCCGAGGAGCTGTTTTTATCGCCATTCCTTAATTTGGGGCTCTTGCCAAGCCCGCTTGAAAATGGACATGAGGAGATCTTGTGCCCTGATTCCCAAACTCTGGAGCATCCACAGTCAGAAGAAGATGACGGTGGGGAACGGCAATTTGTGTTACACAAGGTGGATGATGATGATGATGAGACACAGTTGCCAATATGTCAACCACAATTAGTGTCTCAAGAGGTTCATGATGAGGATGAGACACAGTTGTCAATAACTGAGGTTGTTGTTAGGTCAACAAGTCAGGAGGATGATCAGAGTGAGGAAGTGGAAGAGGAGGTGCTGGACGATGAAGTCACTAACCCAAACTAGGAAGGTGGCAAGTCGAGCGAGGACAGCAGTACAGAGGGGGAGGTATCCGAAGCACTGCAACAGGCTGAAAGAGGCAGGTGGGTGGCAAAAGTGAGAGGTGGGCCACACCAAACAGTCCCGCAACTGTTCCCCTCAGCACCCCCTTGTGGCAATCTACCTTGTCAAGGGGTAGGTGTTCCGCAGTCTGGCACTTTTTTTTTTAGTAATGTGTGGACGATAAAAGAATTGTCATTTGAAACCTGTGCTGTACCAAAATGAGCAGGGACGTGAACACTAGCAACCTCAGTACCACCAGCATGATCCCCCACATGGCATCAAAGCACCCTAATAGGTGGGCCAAACGCATGGGTCCACAACAAGTGTCTGTGGGTCACACCACTGCCTTCTCTTCCCCTGTGTTACGTGCTGGCAAATCCCCTGTCCAAGATGCAGGCCTGGATGACTCTCGCTATGCACCTGGACCTTCGAAAGCACCATCAGCTAGCACATACACTTCTGTGTACCAGCACAGCGTACAGATGTCTATATCTCAAGTTTTTGAACAAAAGCGCAAATACCCACCCAAATCTCCCTTTTCTCGTGCTCCTCCTCTATCATATCAACATGCTTATTAGGCTTCCCTCACTCCTAATGATATAGAGGGTGAGCTCAGCAGCAGGCCATAATGTTTTTGAGGGTCACCAGCAGGCCATCAACCATAATGTTTTACAGGGTCAGCTCATCAGCAGACTTTCATCACTAAATTTTTAGATAGACAATTCGGCAGCAGGCCCTCGCCCACAACATTTTTTAGATGGTCAGCTTGGCAGCAGGCCCTGGCTCACAAAATTTTTAAATGGGCAGCTCGGCAGCGGGCCCTTGCCACAATTTTTTTTAGATGATTAACTCGGCAGCAGGCCCTCGCCCCAAAATTTTTGGGGATGGTCAGCTCGGCAGCAGGCCCTCGCCCATAATGTTTTAGATGGTCAACTCAGCAGCAGACCCTCACCCCTACTGTTTTAGATGGTCAGATGAGCAGCAGGCCCTAATGTTTTTGAGGGTCACCAGCAGGCCATCAATCATTATTTTTCAAGCGTGTGTATGATTCCCTCCATTATGTGTAATAAAGGGTGTATTGGAGTGCCGGTTCCTTGTAATTTTTGGCGGCCCTTTTCCTTAGTACATAGGCTTTATGAGTGTACGAGTCCCACTACCTGAACAATTGTACCACAATGTGAATGAGGCCCTACTTTATGTGATATACAGGTTGTATCGGAGTGCCTCTTCCTTGTAATTTTTGGCAGCATTTGCACTTTATATACAAGTAAATATACAGAGAAAAAAATTCCCAATTTTTTTTTCCTCTAAAATCTATTTTATCTTCGGTTTGGTGCGTTTTATTGTCAGTTTGTAAAAGTGGCATACTTCTCGGACAACATAGTTCCTAGCAGCGACCTGCGAGTCCAAGATGCATCCAGACATCCTCCCCATGCTAATATAAAGATGAAAGAATTCCAGCACCTGTAATCTTTGAGTGAAGATTTCTTTATTCCAGCAGTGGATAATAAAACATTGATGGCAAGATCTTCACACTTCCAGTTACAGTCAGTTACAATCAACGCGTTTCAAACAAATAAATGTTCTTACTCATGACCGCCCTTCTGTCTGCAATGGTCCACTTCCTTATGAACTTTGTGATTCACCATCCACCATTTTGCCGTGCGGGTGGTCAAGTTCAGGTGTAGACAATGGAGTGGGTAATTGCAGGCAGAGAGGCTGTCTGTTTTAACCTCTAATACAAAAAAAAAAAACGGGTGGTATATATTAAAAGAAACATACAAAATGGTTTTCGCCTAGATTAAGTAAATATTTTAACTGACACTGTAAACAAATATTACTTTCCTATATTTAGTATAAAACCGCAGTGTCTGAACTGTCATCTATAGCAAATCAAACTCATGTATAATACGATTAAAAACAAACATATAAATGCATGGCTAAAGGTTATATGGGTTTGAGGGGTACTTCCTTGTCAGTAAATATACATTAGATCTTTCCTTAAATTTAGACCCATAGGGTATCTTGCATTTAATTTCAAGATCCAGAAAGCTTCTCTTTGGAGAGTTAATTTTTTCAGTTCTCCTCCCCTTTGTGGGAGAAAAATAAGTTAAATTGCATATGCAGAAAAAGTATGCAGACTTCTATTGTGCAAAGTAATGAAATGTTTCGCAGCATTTGATATATTCACATATGCACTGTTTGTAATATAATTTAAATGTTCCAATAATCTCAATTTAAATTTTCGAGTACTACAGCCCACATATAGAAGTCTGCATTCCACACACTCGATCACATAAACCACTCCAGTGGAGTTGCAATTAATATACGATTTAATGGGAAAGCTGTTGTAATCCGAAGAATCTCGGAAGATCTTTCGAGGGAGGACATATGTTTTGGACATGACCTGGGATAAGGGTGCTGAGAAGAAGGCAACATCAGAGGAGGAGGGTCATGGCAGCAGCAATAAAGAACAGGGCCCATGTACCTCCCGAAGAACAGTCAGGGCCATGTCTGTTTCAGATTTTGGTGATGCTGCTGATGCAGAGGTTGGGTTATGTTGGGTTATGTACCATAGCTAAGCCCAGCTCGGCTGTCTCTATCCCTGCGTGAGTATCTCCTATTTGGCAGTTGTTGTCAACGATACCAGAAGACAAATGCATTGCCCTGTTGCAAGCTATGCAAGAACAAAATAAGATATGTTCAGTCAAACAGAAATGTAGTCACCACAGCTCTATTGAACCACATGAAGCGGGATTACCCCAGGATTTATATGCCTGGGATCCAAGTAATTGTTTTCTGTAGGTGGAGACTTTCTATCAAAGCTACGGCATAACAATCCAGTTGGTGTTAACATAATTGGCCTTGTCTACTGTACTCTACTTATTATTAATTTTTTATTGATAATATTGCACAAAATCAATTTAGTGTGAGGTTATCTCAATTATCATTTATTGTGATGATGTTCTGATATTTATTATTGATTGAGATCAATTTCTCATAGGAAACCAACATATACAGTGGCGGAAATAATTATTTGACCCCTCACTGATTTTGTAAGTTTGTCCAATGACAAAGAAATGAAAAGTCTCAGAACAGTATCATTTCAATGGTAGGTTTATTGTAACAGTGGCAGATAGCACATCAAAAGGAAAATCGAAAAAATAACTTTAAATAAAAGATAGCAACTGATTTGCATTTCATTGAGTGAAATAAGTATTTGAACCCCTACCAACCATTAAGAGTTCTGGCTCCCACAGAGTGGTTAGACACTTCTACTCAATTAGTCACCCTCATTAAGGACACCTGTCTTAACTAGTCACCTGTATAAAAGACACCTGTCCACAGAATCAATCAATCAAGCAGACTCCAAACTCTCCAACATGGGAAAGACCAAAGAGCTGTCCAAGGATGTCAGAGACAAAATTGTAGACCTGCACAAGGCTGGAATGGGCTACAAAACCATTAGCAAGAAGCTGGGAGAGAAGGTGACAACTGTTGGTGCGATTGTTCGAAAATGGAAGGAGCACAAAATGACCATCAATCGACCTCGCTCTGGGGCTCCACGCAAGATCTCACCTCGTGGGGTGTCAATGGTTCTGAGAAAGGTGAAAAAGCATCCTAGAACTACACGGGAGGAGTTAGTTAATGACCTCAAATTAGCAGGGACCACAGTCACCAAGAAAACCATTGGAAACACATTACACCGCAATGGATTAAAATCCTGCAGGGCTCGCAAGGTCCCCCTGCTCAGGAAGGCACATGTGCAGGCCCGTCTGAAGTTTGCCAATGAACACCTGAATGATTCAGAGAGTGACTGGGAGAAGGTGCTGTGGTCTGATGAGACCAAAATAGAGCTCTTTGGCATTAACTCAACTCGCTGTGTTTGGAGGAAGAAAAATGCTGCCTATGACCCCCAAAACACCGTCCCCACCGTCAAGCATGGGGGTGGAAACATTTTGCTTTGGGGGTGTTTTTCTGCTAAGGGCACAGGACAACTTATTCGCATAAACGGGAAAATGGACGGAGCCATGTATCGTGAAATCCTGAGCGACAACCTCCTTCCCTCTGCCAGGAAACTGAAAATGGGTCGTGGATGGGTGTTCCAGCACGACAATGACCCAAAACATACAGCAAAGGCAACAAAGGAGTGGCTCAAGAAGAAGCACATTAAGGTCATGGAGTGGCCTAGTCAGTCTCCGGACCTTAATCCAATCGAAAACCTATGGAGGGAGCTCAAGCTCAGAGTTGCACAGAGACAGCCTCGAAACCTTAGGGATTTAGAGATGATCTGCAAAGAGGAGTGGACCAACATTCCTCCTAAAATGTGCGCAAACTTGGTCATCAATTACAAGAAACGTTTGACCTCTGTGCTTGCAAACAAGGGTTTTTCCACCAAGTATTAAGTCTTTTTTTGTTAGAAGGTTCAAATACTTATTTCACTCAATGAAATGCAAATCAGTTGCTATCTTTTATTTAAAGTTATTTTTTCGATTTTCCTTTTGATGTGCTATCTGCCACTGTTACAATAAACCTACCATTGAAATGATACTGTTCTGAGACTTTTCATTTCTTTGTCATTGGACAAACTTACAAAATCAGTGAGGGGTCAAATAATTATTTCCGCCACTGTAGTACCAGTGTTTCTGTGTCTCCCCATGTATATAATCATGTTTATTGGGGTGATTATTGGGTTATTATTTATCCTTGGTATTTATTTTGTCTGTTGTGCTTTGGTCATAACATTATATCTTTTCTCTTTTAAGAGATAATATAAATCTTGTGTTGTCCCAGCTTTTTTCGAATCCTCCAGTAATTGCTCTTTCTAAATTCACCACTGTATCCCTGTATTACCTGGGAGCGCTGTCTCCTAGCAGACCTCCCAGCTTACATGACAGCATAAGATCTCATACGGGGCACGTGATCTCTCAGTGCCATGTGCGATGGATCTGGATGACTGTGAGGGCGGTCCACCTCTGACGTGTGGGGATAGGTGGAGCTATCCCATTCAAATAGCCTGGGTTTTGGCAGCAGTTTCACGACCATCATAGCGCCAGAATGCGGTCCCTGTGAGAGAGGGGCAGTGCTCTCCTAATGTCTACTTACACTTAAGAAAAATTAGCTTACAGCTCTAGCTCCTGATGAGATATTGTATTAGAAGGAGTCTAGTTTCTGAAACAACCAGAGTGGGAACCTACGCTGATTGGATTGGTACCTTATAGAAGAGAGATCTGTGTGTTGAAGATCCTCCTTGTTATTGCAGGGAAGCTGGTGTTCGGATGGCTTCTGGTTCAACCTTCTAGCGTGAGTGATGCTCCGGCCGGCAGCAAATCACTCGTGCAAGGGAACCACCAGTTTGAAGTCCGGGAATTTTGGTGTGTGATGTCACCGCACTCTGTATGGATGCCTACAGGGGACAAAAACTATCCGACGCGTTTCTGAGGCAGTCGGGCTCCTTCGTTAGGGAGTGATTTGCTGCCGGCCGGAGCATCACTCACGCTAGAAGGTTGAACCAGAAGCCATCCGAACACCAGATTCCCTCCAATAATAAGGAGGATCTTCCACGCACAGATCTCTCTTCTATAAGGTACCAATCCACACAAATTTATATTTGTGTCTTTTAACCCTTGATTACACCGTAATCAGCACAGGTTCCCACTCTGGTTGTTTCAGAAACCAGACTCCTTTTATTTACGTGTGTTCAGACTTTACCAGTCCAAGCAGCAGACTGTGTTTGGGGACCTAGCAGCGATTCCCTTACGGGTGAGGAGTGTCAAGTGGCTACGGTAGCGCGAGTGGGCAGATACATTTTATAGATATTGTATTAGGCTTAGAAACGCGTTCAGCCGCAATCATGTGCTGAAGTGTAGCCTTTCAAAGTAAATAGGCCATGTTGTTACATTATAGGTACATGTCATTGAGATGACTGTTGTAGCGATCCACCAGCTGCATGAATAGCAGTGTGAGTGGTGAATCGTTGTTTGCTCTCATTACTAATAAGACAGTGGAGGGCATGTTATGTATAGTGACAGCATCTGAAATAGTTTCTATATTATTGTGGTCTTGGTACATTTGAGCTCACACTAGAATAAGCTGAGCTGCTTATCTCCAGTTACCAGAACCATCACACGACTGCTGACTCCATACGCTCGGTGAAAACAAAATAAAATAACATTTCCAGTTGAAAGTCAATTTACGAGTCACAGCATTCAGTGTGTATTAATCAAAGGGTTTCTCATTTACCTATTCCTACATTGATATATTATTAAATACTTTTTGTTTTGGTCCTTTTTAGCATTTCCCCTCTTTTTGTGATTAATTTATAGAATATTTCCTGCAGAGATTTCTTGATTTGCTTATTCCTCAGACTGTATATGATGGGGTTGATGAAAGGAGTAAATACAGTATACAGCAGAGATAGGAGTTTACTAGTATTCAGGGTTTGTCCTTCTGTTGGGAAAATGTAAACACTCACTAGAGTAACGAAGAATATGATGACTACAATGAGGTGGGAGCTACAGGTGGAGAAGGCTTTCTGTCTACTGATTCTGGACTGAAACCGCAAGATGGTGACAATAATTTTTGTATAAGATATGATAATTATCGTGATTTGGCTCAGGAGTACAGGAAAGGTCAGTATATAGTTCACTAACTCCATAGTATACACCCCAGAACAGGCAATTTTCATTAGGGGAACTAGATCACAGAAGAAATGGTCAATTACATTTTGTCCACAAAACATCAGCTTTGAAGTAAATAAGGTTTCAATAAATGACAAAACGAAACTTAACACCCAACACATGGCGGCCAATGTCACACAGCGGTTTTTGGTCATGATAGAAGAATAGAGGAGGGGATTACAGATGGCCACATATCTGTCATAAGACATCACCGTGAGAAGAAGACATTCAGATACTTCTGTAGTACCAAAAACATAAAATTGTGTCATACAACTAATAACGGTAATGGTCGCCCCCTTATTCAGTAGGATGTGGAGCATGCTGGGGACAATATTTGCAGTTAAGAAGATATCAGTAATAGACAGCTGTGAGATGAAGAAGTACATTGGGGCATGGAGGTTCTTGCTGGTGGACACCAGGGTGATGATCAGGAGATTCCCACATATTGTCCCACAATATACCATCAGGATGAGACAGATTAAGTAAATTCTTAAATAACGGCTGCTTTGAAATCCTACAATAAAAAACTCAGTGACCGTAGTCATGTTCTTCTCCTGCATAAATAACAATAAAAGTGTTAGGAGTTAGTTGTCTGATTATCGACCAGAACAAGTAAATCATTAAATGCATTTGTCATGATATTTTATAGGAGTAAACGTTAAAGTGGTTGCCCCATTGTGAAAACATCTTCTATACATGGGAAAGGTGAGGAGTACCGTATCGGCAGGGGTCCAAACAATCTCAGAAATAGAGGCCTTGGGTTCTCCGAATGAATGGAGTGATGGTCACTCCACCAAACTGTGGGACTGCCAGAGACAGCTAAGTAAAAGAGCTCGGCTGTCTGTGGCAGCCCCATATATTGGGATAATGTAGAAACCATCATTATATTCAAGGAACACTGGGCCCGCATTATCGTGATCGCTGATGGCCACAGTAGTTGGACCCCAACCAACCAGACACATCTTGTGGATATGCTGTAAGGGTTTGTAATGGGACAACCCCCTTAGACAATTGTTAGGCCTAAGGCTACTTTCACTCTAGCGTTTCAACTGGATCCGGCAGAGTTCAGCAAAACCGCTTCCGTTACTGATAATACAACCATCTACATCCGTTATGAACGGATCCGGTTGTATTATCTTTAACATTGCCAAGATGGATCCGTCATGAGCTCCATTGGAAGTCAATGGGGGACAGATCCGTTTTCTATTGTGGCAGATTGTGCCACAGAAAACTGATCCATCCGCATCCCAGGACTGAAAGCAATATACAACATGTTGCGGTTTGCTCTCCGGTATAGGAGCGCAACTAAACGGAACGGAATGCATTTTGGAGCACTCAGTTCTGTTCTGTTCAGTTTTGTCCTTATTGACTATGAATGGGGACAAAACTGATGTTTTTTATTTTTTTCGGTATCAAGCCCCTATGATGGATCTCAGTACAATAAAAACGCTAGTGTGAAAGTCGCCTAACATATGTGGTATCAGGATAGTTCTGTTGTGTGAGGGGATTCCAGGGATATGTCTTCATATTATGTGAGTGACAAAAGCTGGGCTAAGGCAATCATCAGATGAATATTACAACTGACGTCCCGCTGCAATAGCTGGGATCAGAGAGAAATCTGATGCTGCATGTTTAACCCCTTAGATGTCACAGACAATAACGTGCGTCAGATGGATAAACAATAAAGTGATTTTTTTTTCTGTCGACAGGACTATTTTTTCCGTTATGTATAACAGAAACAAACAGAGCGTTAGGAGCCCCCATAGACATGTATTAGGACAGAGCAAAACGGAACGCATCCTAAAGGGTTGTGTTTTGTATTCCGTCCTAATACCGGTAAATTCCATTATAACGGAGCCTATAACGGAATTCCATAATGAAAATGTTAACCCTAACACTGACAGGCACAAAACACAGGAACTGAGAAATGTCAAATTGAAGTCGCAAATAAATAAATGATTCAAGTTTATTAAAAACAGGAAAATGTATACTTTGGGCTTTATATACACAATGGTGAATAAAATGGCTATGAAAAACAGACACTCAGTTTTTTTTATGGTCAGTTTTTAAACCAGTTTTGCTTCCATTTTCTGGCCATTTTTCATTATTTTTTTAACAGTCATTAAAGATTTAAGATTTTCACTGGCTTTGTTTTAACCTCTTCACGACCGCAATCTGTATATATACGTGATAGCTGCACATACCCCGTGCAGCTATCACGTGTATAGACGTCAAGCCAGCTCTTTAATCCAAGCGCTGCAAAGCGCTTGGATTAAAGCTTCTGCCCGAGCCCTGCTGCTGTCACGGACAGCATACAGTCTAGTAATGCCAGCAAGGGGCCAATCAGAGTGGCCCCTTGCCGGCAATCGATCCGATTGGTTAGTCTGTGCAGACTAACCAATCGGATCGCGGCAGTGTTAAAATGCCGGTTTCAGGCTCTGATCTGCGCTCTGCAGATCACAGCCTGAAATCGGTAATGTGTCCTGAAGCCCCCGATCTGTGCCCCCTTCTTGTCCTTCTTCTTACCCTGCCCCCGATGCGGTCCGCCCCCTCCTGCCCCGATCTGTAATAAATAAAATGCTGCGCCCTGCCCCCGATGCGTCCGCCCCCTCCTGCCGCCATCTGTAATAAGTAAAATGCTGCCCCCTGCCCCCGATGCGTCCGCCCCCTCCTGCCCCGATCTGTTATAAGTAAAATGCTGCCCCCGATGCGGTCCCCCTTCTGTGTGTGATGGCGGCGGCTCCATTCCTGAGCCGCCGCCATCAGCAGCGTGTGTCAGCTCTATGCTGACACTGCTGTAACCGCATAGATGCCGCAGTAGCGGCATCCATGGGGTTAATAGAGGGAGGGGGCTCCCTCTCTCTCAACCATCAGGGCTGCTGCGATTGCAGCGCCCGATGGTTGCCATGGCAACCGGACGCTTTGCAAAGGCGTCCGGTTGCCATGGCATAGGCGTCCGGTGCTGCCACCTACAGGCATCTGATTGTATTATACTTTGCAATGCAAAAGCATTGCAAAGTATAGTACAACCATCAGCCCCACTGGATCTTCAAGATCCAAGAGGGTACTGATAAAAAAAAAATTGAAAATAATAAAAGTAAAAATAAATAAATAAAAATGTAAAAAAAAAAAATCCTTTTCCTATAAAAAAAAAACACAAAAAAACTAACAAAAACCACACATATTAGGTGTCACCGCGTCCGTAGCGACCATCTCCATAAATATATCACATCATCAACCCCGTCCAATAAACACCATAAAAAATAAAAACGGTGTAAAAAAATAAGCCATTTTTGTCACCTTACATCACAAAAAGTGCAACAGCAAGCGATCAAAAAAGGCGTATATACCCCAAAATAGTACCAATCAAACCGTTACCTCATCCCGCAAAAAAAAGCCCATATTTAAGACAATCGCCCAAAAAATAAAAAAGCTATGGCTCTCAGACTATAGAGACACTAAAACATCATTTTTTTGGTTTCAGAAATGCTATTATTGTGTAAAACTTAAATAAATAAGAAAAAGTATACATATTAGGTATTGCCACGTCCGTAACGATCTGCTCTATAAAACTGTCACAAGACCTAACCCCTCAGATGAACGCTGTAAAAAAAAAAAAAAAAAAAAAAGGTTCCAAAACAGCCAATTTTTTGGCCACCTTGTCCCATAAAGTGTAATAATGAATGATCAAAAAATCCTATGTACCCAAAAATGGTACCAATAAAAACCTCAACTCTTTCTTCAAAAAATGAGCCCCTGCACAAGACGATCGGTAGAAAAATAAAAAACATATGGCGTTCAGAAAACCAATCCAGCAAAATCTGCCTTCCAAAAACCATACGGTGTTCCTTTCCTTCTGCGCCCTGCCGTGCGCCCTTACATCAGTTTACGACCACATGTTGGGTGTTTCTGTAAACCGCAGAATCAGAGTAATAAATATTGAGTTTTGTTTGGCTGTTAATTCTTAATGTGTTAAAGAAAAAAATGTAATAAAATAGAAAATCTGCTAAAAAAGTGAAATTTAGAAATTTCCTCTCCATTTTCCTTTAATTCTTGTGGAACACCTAAAGGGTTAATAACGTTTGTAAAATTGGTTTTAAGTAACTTGAGGGGTCTAGTTTCTACAATGGGGTCATTTATGGGGGTATCTACTATATAGGCCCCACAAAGTGACTTCAGACCTGAACTAGTCCTTAAAAAGTGGGTTTTGGAAATTTTCTTAAAAATTTTAAGAATTGCTTCTAAACTTCTAAGCCTTGTAACGTCCTAAAAAAATAAAATAACATTTCCAAAATGATGCCAACATAAAGTAGACATATGGGGAATGTTATGTAATAAATATTTTATGAGGTATCACTTTCTGTTTTAGAAGCAGAGAAATTGAAATTTAGAAAATTGCTAATTTTTATTTATTTTTGGTAAATTTGGGATTTTTTCATAAATAAAGGTGATATATATTGACTCAAATTTATGACTGTCATGAAGTACAATGTGTCACGAGAAAACAATCTCAGAATGGCGTGGATAAGTAAAAGTGTTCCAAAGCTATTACCACTTAAAGTGACGCATGTCAGATTTGTAAATTTTGACCTGGACACTGGGGCATCAATGACCTTTGGTCATGAAAGGGTTAATTTAAATCCCAATCCCTGAATTATACATGATGTCCCCCATAGTGGCCCCAGCAGTAATAATGTCCCTCATAGTGGCCCTTATTATTACTAATGTCTCCAAGAAGCAAAAATGTCCCCTGAAGTTGCCGCCAATGTCCCCCATAGTGGCCCTCAGCTGTAATAATGTTTTTATTAAAGCAAAAAAATAAAATAAAGTGAATTACCCACCTCATCCACTTGCACATGCAGAGACAGACACTCCTCTCTTGATACAGAAGGACCTGCGTGATGACATCACAATGCTCTACTAGCATGATCGCTGGGAGCACATGATGACATCATCACATTTGGAATGCAAGTCCTTTGGCAGGTCCTTCTGCATTAGGAGAGGAGTGACTGTCTCTGTGTGTGAAAGTGGATGAGATAATTTTTTTTACCCTCTTAACGGCCACAGTGATATATTGTTGTGGATGCAGTGTGACATCCAGTATACTTTTATATTATCCAGTATATTTTAACATTTCACTGGTCCCATCCCCCACAGCAGTTCCACCATCATCTGCATAACAACCACCCAGCCCTGTTTCCTTATTGTCACGGGGAGCAGAGGCCGTGACCGTGCCTACAAAGAATATGTCTTTTCTTGGTGCCGTTTTGGGTGTGGCGGCACAAGCAGCTGCACAGTCTCCAACTGAAAACTTTAGGAGGCGGATTCTGAGCTGCCGCTATCACAAGTGGACTTTAAAAGTCTCTTCAAGAGAATCTGTTGTGGAGACAAACTTCTGATGTTCACTTCAGTGATTCATTTTCATTCAGACTCATTGATACTACTGTAACTGATATTAAAATATTAAACTGAAGATTAGAAGACTGGCTGAGAAATAATCTATTCTGACTGGGACTAAGGGCCTTACACACTGAAGACGGTGAGGGTTCTGAAGTTAGGGAACAGTGCTTGGAAGAGGAGACTCTTTCAGACTACTGGAGCAACCACAAGAAGACCACATCTTACCATCCCTTCCAGAGAGCAGCAACACATGGTGACACCTGAACTGTGTCCAGGGAACCAAGCAGAGCGTTGCGGCCACCCAAAACCTAGCCACTGCAATTGCTACAATGACGGCTTCAGAGGAGATGCAGTAGAGGAGCATTGACTTGGTGGCGTAGATGCAAAAACATCTGTTTGAGGGGATGAGGAGGAGTGCTGTTTGCTGCCTGCACGCAGCCTTAGTCAAGTCATGTGATATCCAATATCAGGACTGGCCTGGCTACCCAACAAGCCCTGTACAGCACAGGCAACCAGTGTCCAGCACACAGCCCCTTTCTGCCCGCACATTGCACAGCAACATCACAAGACATTACAGACAGTAAGTGTAGACCAGTGGTTCTCAACCTTTTCACACCAAGTAACAAGCTGTTCGAAATGAGCACGGAAGGAAGCGAACAGTCATAAATATTAACCAAATAATGCTGTCCTCATGCCACTGGCATGCTCTGTTCTAATCCTCTGTCAGAAGTTCCTTCAGATTTGAAAGAGAGATTAGACGACATTCAGCGAGAGACACCACATTAGGACCCATGACAGATGACTATTACTATTTAAATTACATACCACACTACCAAACATGCAGGAGAATACAGAACTTCATACTTCTTACATCCTCTGATATAGATGTTCTCTATTCTCATCTTGTCCATTCAGACCAGACTGCCATTATAAATTCTTTCAGCCACATCCCATCTCTGCAGATTTTGACAAACAGACATCTTAGGTTCCTTCTTTCTATCATCATCCCCACTTTTTAAACCCCCCATCCTGCCACCCCTCCATACTGTGCCCACTGTGCTTCCCAATACTATACTGTAGAAACAGATAGTCCCCTTGAAAATATTAGTACCACACAGACCCCCAGTGCCTCCTTTAATAATTATGGATATACAGTGCATTCAAAAATAATTGTGCCCAGCAAATACTGCCCCTGACAATAATAGTGCTGTAAACATTGTATCTCCCAAAATAATTGTTGTAAACTGATACTGTGCCAGGGTGCCCACAGCAACAATATTCCCACCAACAGTAAAAATTCTCTCGCAGAGCACCCTTAGTGGTAATAGTGCCCGTACAGTGCCCCAAATAGTATCATTTGGTCCCCCATTATTAATAAAGCCCCAGATAATGCCCCCAGTAGTAATAATGCCCAATAATAGTGACCCAAGTAGACCCATTTTCCCCATAGTTCCTCCACCCTCCATTGTGGCCCAGCAATATGCTGTCAAAGAAATATAAAAACACAAATACTTCATACTGCTGTCAGTGATGCAGGTCTGTGATCCGAGCTGTATCTTGCTTGGGCTTAAGCCTTGCAATGATGATGTCATTGAACCGTCTGTGCTTGCCTCTGATAGGCTATAGGCACTAGGGCCAAAGCCTATCAAATTGGCACAAGTAGGGTTTCTACACTTTTTTTCCAACTTGCTTGAAAATTGGGCTTTATGGGGAAAGCTTAGATATTTGCACCAAAATTGCACCACAATTCTGGTAGAAAATTCTGCCTCAAAGTAAGCCAACCAATAGCAGTTATAGAGGCAGTGTCTATCCCTGTGCCACATTTATCAACCAGCCCGAACCTCTCTGATATATCCAGTGCATGTCCAGACAGCCAGTCTAAATATACTCCATTGATAGGAGTAGTAAACCTGGGCCATTGTGTGTGTTTACAGCTCGCCATTCACTGATACGAGGTCAAACCTGCTGGTAACTCAATATCAGACAAAAAATGCAGTAAAGTGGTAAATATACGCTGGCTGTCCAGTAATATGTTTAATAGTAGAGAATATTAATAGTTTTGAGTGAATTAAAGTCCATGAAGTAGAAAATTTGATTTGCTGCAAAGCCGAATTTCCTTGTGCTTCGTAGTAACAAATCGATTTCCCCTAAAATGGGTTAAAAAATTTAAAAAGGAGCTGTTAAGGGCACAGATCGGTTCATAACATGGAGCAGTATGAGGGGCCGGAGAAAGTGCTGGCTTATTTGCAGGAGGTGGAGAGGAAAGCCGAGGATGTGCTGGTGGACAGGCGGCAGATTGTGGACCTCGACATTAAAAGGAATCAGAATTGGGAGGCCTTACGAGCGCTCGGCAGAGACCCCAGTCAATCAGGTCCCGTGACCGTTTGCTTTGGTGACATGTTTATAAACCTTCCGATAGATAAAACCAAGGAGATGATTCATCGGGATCAGGAACAGTTGGAGGCAGAAATCAAAAACCTTTGCTCACAGTTAAAAGTGAAGGTGAACCAGCTATATGAGGCACAAGGGAAGCCAGAGCTGAAGGGCTTTAGCCTGGCCCCGCTGGATCCGGACGAAATCAAGGCGATCAATAAAGTTTTGAAAGGATGAATGTAAAGAAAGAAGACATTGTGGTATCCTCCTAGAGTCAGCATTTCAGGTCATAATCTTCTTGACTGCTGGCGGTCAGAGAGCGAGAAGCATTAACTTCCAGCAGCCTCCTGCGAAAACAGCAAGACTATCAAAAGATGGCGGCAATTCTGAGCGCAGAACTGTATGAATTGTGTAACGATGACCGGTATCTGTGGACGCTATTTCTATGGCAACTGCAGAACCGATGTTTGTACAATATTTCATCGATAGTAAATGTGTATTTTGTTTCTCAAAAAAATAAATATAAAATTTTAAAAAATATGTACCTCATCAGTTTGAGCATGTAGAATCGTCTGTAGCCATCTTGATTGAAGATTCCGTGCAAAATCTCATGCGTGGTGATGGCCGATGTGGTGATGCCATCACGGGCCACGTGAGATTTCACGCTAGATCTTCAATCAAGATGGCGGCGGCCGGGTCTTCGCAATTAAATGGATGAAGTAGGTATGATTTTATTTATTTTATTATACCCTTTAACCCCTTCCCGACATATGACATATGACGTAATAGTACGTCATAGTGGGAAGTGACTTCCCACAATTTGACATACTAGTACGTCATGCTCATTGCCGGGCACGGGAGTGGTGTGCACCCAATCAGTACAGGAGCCAGGCAGTCACTGATAGCCAGGCTCCTGATGTATCCGCTGACATTGCTGTAAATGCTGATGCCAACAAATTAACCCCTTCTATGCCACGGTCATCACTGGTGAAGGTATTTGCAGTCAGTCAGGGTTCCAACCTGTCCCTGCTCTGCAGTTCTGGGGATTCGATGGTGAGAAGGCAGCCTGATGCCTTGCAGAGACATCGGGACATGCCATATACGAAAACCTAGGAGATCCAATCCCAGGCCAACTCATTGTAATACACTAACAGTAATGTAATGCATTGTAGAAGGGATCATACCCTTAAAAGTTGAAGTCTCAGAGTGAACAAAATTAAAGTAAAAAAAAGTGATTTTAATAATAACAAAAAAACGCCCCTTTCCGTTAAAGTAAAAAATAAATCCACATATTAGGTAACGCTGTGTCCGTAACGGTCATCTCTATAAAATATCACATAATCTACCCCATTAAACATAGAGAAAAAAATAAAAACGGTGTCCACAAAAAACATTTTTTTTCCGCTTACATCACAAAAAGTGCAACACCTAGGGATCAAAAAGTCATATGTACCCCATAATAGTATCAATAAAACCGTCACATTATTCTTAATAAAATTTCTGGTGCTGGAGGGGTTAAAAAATAAAATAAAATAATTTAACTCACCTTAATCCACTTGCTCGCGCAGCCCGACTTCTCTTCTGTGCTGTGTACAGGAAAAGGACCTGTGGTGACGTCACTCCGGTCATCACATGGTCCATCACATGATCTTTTACCATGGTGATGGATCATGTGATGGACCATGTGATGACCGGAGTGACATCACCACAGGTCCTTTTCCTGTACACAGCACAGAAGAGAAGTCGGGCTGCGCGAGCAAGTGGATTAAGGTGAGTTAAATTATTTTATTTTATTTTTTAACCCCTCCAGCACCATTGTACTATGCATTCTGTATTCAAAATGCTATTATTTTCTCTTATAACCATGTTATAAGGGAAAATAATACAATCTACAGAACACTGATCCCAAGCCAAACTTCTGTGAAGAAGTTCGGGTTTGGGTACCAAACATGCCTATTTTTCTCACCCGTGTGCAAAACACATTACAATGTTTTGCACTCGCGCAGAAAAATCGTGCTTGTTCCCGCAACGCACCCGCACCTTTTTCCGCAACGCTCGTGTGAAAGAGGCCTAAAATAAGATTTTTTGGTTTTAAAAATGCTTTCATTGTCTTAAAGTGAAATAAATTTAAAAAGTATACATATTAGGTATTGCCGCATCCGTAACAATCTGATCGATAAAAATTTCACCTACCCCCTCAGGTGAATGTCGTAAAAAAAAACAACTGTGCCAAAACAACCAATACAGTAATTTAGAGCGAATAAAATTTATATGTACCCCAAATTAGTGTCAATAAAATTGTCACCTTATCCCGTAGTTTCCAAAATGGGGTACATTTTTGGGAGTTACTACTGTAGGGTGCATCTGGGGGGCTTCAAATGGGACATAGTGTCTAAAAGACAGTCCATCAAAATCTGCCTTCCAAAAACCAAATGGCGCTCCTTTCCTTCGGCTCCCTGCTGTGCGCCCATACAGCCATTTACGACCACATGTGGGTTGTTTCTGTAAACTGTAGAATTATTGATAATAGATTGTGAGTTTTGTTTGGCTGTTAACCCTTAATGTGCTACATAAAAATATGGATTGAAATAAAAAATCTGTCAAAAAAGTTACATTTTGAAATGTAATCTCCATTTTTCTTTAATTCTTGAGGAATACCTTATGGGTTAACAAAGTCTGTAAAATCAGTTTTGAATAATACAAATGGGGTCATTTATGGGTTGTTTCCACTACGTAAGCCCCACAAAGTAACTTTATAATTGAACTGGTCCTTAAAAAGTGGGTTTGGAATTGTTCTTAAAGAATTGCTTCTAAAATTCTAAGCCTTCTAACGTCCCAAAAAAATAAGTTGACATTTTCAAAATGATGTAAACAAATTTTTCTAAACTTCTGGAAAATTTAGATTTTTTTCATAAATAAAAATTAAATATGTCAACTCACATTTACCACTATGATGAAGTACAATGTGCAACGATAAAACAATCTCTGAATGTTTTGGATAAGTAAAAGTGTTCCAAAGTTATTACCACATAAAGTGACACATGTTAGATTTGCAAAAATGTTCTGGGCAGGAAGTTGAAAACAGGCCTGGGGTGGAAGGGGTTAATATTAAACTCAGATGCCACGGTCAGCTATGAACGGGGCATCTGAGGGGCACAATGACGGGAAGCTGCGCGGCTCCCTGTCATCAAGCCGACTACTTGCAAAGAAATGCGCTTCAACACGAACAAAGAAATGAGCTTCAACGTGAAGGTGATTTTTTTTGTAAAATTTGGTGAAGCGGCCGAATCGAATTTTACAAAACTTCGCTTCTCACTAAATAGTAACATGAATCAAAATAATCAAAATTGAAGCATATTTAAAGGATAAATGCTTCAAGGTGTCTATCAAAAGTATTTACTAGTAGAAAAATAAGAAAGACAATAACAGCAATATGATCACAACATGAAAAAACACACAATATTTAAAAGGAATGTGTCATCAGAAAAGGACCTATTGTTTAAATACATTTTTGTTTTAAACTTTTTTTAAATTTTTTTATTTCTATCTATCTATCTCCTATCTAAAAAAATAAAATCAATCAGCAGCAATCTCTCAGAAGAATTTATCACCCATGTGGACGCAACGTTTCGTCTTAGGCTCAATTCACACCTGAGCGTTCTGAAAGGTGCGCTCTGTATGCGCGATTGTACGGACGTTTACAAGCGCGCATACAGAGACAAGCGTGCACACAGTGTCGCGCGTTCCCGAAAGTCTATAGTACGGGAACGCGCGACAAGCGCCCAAAAAAACGCTCCTGTACTTGTGTGAGCGTCGGGCGTTTTACAGCGCGATCGTACGCGCTGTAAAACGCCCAGGTGAGAACCATTCCCATAGGGAAGCATTGGTTTCTCCTTGTTGAGCGTTTTACAGCGCGTAGGAACGCGCTGTAAAACGCTCAGGTGTGAATTGAGCCTAAAACACTAGAGCCTTTCTCAAGCAACAATAAAACAATCAAGCTTGAAAAAGGCTCCAGTGTTTGAGACGAAACGTCGCGTCCACATGGGTGAATACATTCTTCTGTTTTACCTTTATGTTTCATGAGAGTGCTGCTGATTTTATTTTATTTTATTATTATTTGGACTATAGTTCCAGTCCTTTAGGCTTGCACCTCTGTCATCTATCTATCTATCTATTTTTGAGATGAGAGAGGTGACATAAGGCGGGATATCTTTATGTATTTGTTCTATGGGTGGTGTGACATTGTGGTGCGAGCTAGGTATGAGAGTCTACAGGGGGGCCTATAAGGGGGGTCGCTCCACACTTGTGGGGTTGTCCAGCCATTTGGTTTCCCGACAGTTAGGGGCCGTCTCTCCAGTTTTGGAGTGATGACCTCTTTCTTCACTTCTCTAGTAATGCCACATTATTTACACACCGTTACCATTTTAATGAGGAGACCCCTCTGTTTCTGGTTGAATTAAGAACCTAAGTATCCAGTATTATTTTCTATGTACTCGTCTCTTTTCTATATTTAGTTTAATTTAATATATGCCGGCCCTCTGTAATTGCCCTACAAGCATGTTTGCCCTTTTTCTATAGGGTGTTAGCGCCATAGTAATAGCTAGAGAGCTTGTCAGTGATTACTGACTATAGAGCATTTTGCCCTCTTGTTTCCCTTTTCCAAGATGGCTGCCGCACAGTCCAGAGTGGCAGAGTGCATGTCAGACATGCTCCATACACGTTTGGCTTTCCTCTGCCTCTTCTATTTTTCCTTGACATGCACATTGGCGCCAGGTGAACGCCGTTATCGGTGTGCACACATCTTGTTTGTCCCCTGGTGAGCCTAATCTTTAGATCTATTCATTTAATAATCATTTGCATATGAAGTATACAGGTGTAATCATGTTTTGTAATGCATATTAATCATGGTATTATGTGATTTGGTGCACTCACTGTATTATGTATAGGGATATGATAATTATGTGCACAATTCTATGAATACATTATGATGTACTATGGCAACATGCACTTTTTATTGCACTTTTTAGCACTTTACTTTAGTCTTTTATGTTTAATTATGTATTTTGATTCATGATTCATTGCACATGCACTTTGTATATATATATATGATCTGTTCACATGTATAACTGCTTGAGAAAGGCTCTAGTGTTGAGCCGAAAATGTTGCGTATCCACATGGGTGAATAAAAGCATTTTTTTTCCATTTTTACTGATTTTGGAGTGCTGCCATTTTGTTACTCTATCTCATGTCTATCTATTATCTATCTATCTATTTTTAAATGTATATAATCCAGCAATTTTCACACTGGCCTCTAGATCAAATAATAGATCTCGATTTCATGTTCTCTACAGGTAACAGCTGTTTTCATTATCACCACAGGCAGAATTACAATGACGAGTAACACCTCTGTATAGATAACAAAGGATCCATCACTCAGAATAGGCAATATCACAGCTTATCTGCTCCCTCCTGAACTCTGCACAGGTCACACAACATCCTTAGAAAACTCTCCCATAGAAAATAATAGGGTCAGCTCCTGTCCATTGTGTCTGTGGCCCATGTTGCTGCTCTGAGGAAGTCTTAACATGTTTTAAGTCTAGAGACCAGTGCAGGATTTTATTTATTTTATTTATTTATTTTAAAATATAGTGAAATGGAAAATTAAGAAAAAAACACACCAAAAAATCTTACAAATGTGTTTAACATAAAAATGTGATTTAAACACATACTGTAGGCAATCCAATCAAGGGGTAACTTACTGGAGGCTCTGCAACAACGTCAATGTTCCGCTAGGTATTATGGTCAGCACAAATGTGCACTAATACTTACCGGATACTCCATATAAGTATGTGCCAGAAATTGCGCAAAAGATTTCCATAGATGATCTGCACCAGAAGTATATCCAAGAGATCTGCGCCTAAACGCTCTAGAGAATAAGTAATAGATGAGATGCGCCAACAGTATGAAGGTCCTGGGTTGAAATTTGTCCACAGATGTAAATATCACTCCCCCAGTTCGGGGCTTATAGGACAAACTCACCACTACTTGTGTAGATAGTTGGTCTCACACGCTGCATGTCCTGTCGTCGTCCTGAGAGTAGTCCGCCTGCAGTGTGCAGAGGTTCAGTACAGTTATTGGACTGGCTGCACCGCTTGGTTCCACAGAGGCTCGTATATCGGATGCCTTGTTGGTTTAGAGCTCGCCGCCAGGTAAGTTCTCGGTGCACATTACTAATAGTGCTGTCAAGATGATAAAAAGCAATATTTTCTGTTCTGTCAATAAGACCAGACAAAAAGATGCAGGTTTACCAACAAAGAATTAAAAGAAAACATTTTCTACTTATTAAAACTTTTCCAGTAGTTTAATAAAGTGGAGGGGTCAATGGTAGTAACTTACACAGACAGCACTGCTACACACACACCTGACAAACAGCTCTGCTACACAGCTGACAGACACACACAGGACAGCTGCATACACCCCATGACCAACATAGCCATACTATACAGATAACTATATATACAGTATATGGGCACATTTATTAAGACCAGCGTTTTAGACGCCGGTCTTAATAACCCCTATAGCTGGTAGTGATTCTCCGAAGTTATGAAGCGTCGGGCCTCTTTATAACTTCGGTGGATCCTCCGCCAGTTCTAAATGTGAAACAGCTTCCTAGCTTCATAGCTGTCTTACATTTAGACCATTTTCCACTCCTGAAACAGACTGCACAGTACTACACAGCTTAGTGCCATCTGCAAAAATAGAAATAGTGCTATAAATCCCGTCCTCAATATCATTAATAAATAAGATAAACCTTGGGGTACACCACTTATAACCGGGGACTACTCCGAATAGGAATCATTAACCACAACTCTATGGACATGGTCCTTCATCCAGTTTTACAAATTATACTTCCCAAGCCTATAGACCTTACTTTACCTATTAAACGTCTATGAGGGACAGGATCAAAAGCCTTTGCAAAATCCAGAAACACTGCATCCACAGCCGTCCCTCTGTCCAGACTTCTACTCACCTCCTCATAAAAACAAATCAGGTTAGTCCGACATCTTCTCTCCTTGGTAAACCCATGCTGGTTATCACTTATAATATTATTTACAGTCACATACTCCTGTATATAGTCCCTTAAGAGTCCTTCAAACAATTTCCCACAACAGAAGTTAAACTAACTGGTCTATAATTATTTGGAGGACCTAGATCCTTTTTTGAATCTGGGCACCACATTTGCCTAGCTCCAATCACCTGGCACTGTACCAGTACCTAGAGAACTGTTAGACAGTTGAGTATATTACTAGATGTACTAACCGCCCCAGCACCACAGATATTAGCTCATTTATCTTTTTTTTTTTGTATATACAGAGCTAAAAAAAAGCATTTTATAAATCTGTCTTTTCCTTATCTTCAGTGACTTACCCCCCCTTTACAGTTTTTTAGGGGACCTACCTGCTCAGACCTTGTTTCTTTAGCATTTCTATATTTAAATAACTTTTGGGGATTTGTTTTGTTCTCTTTTGCCACCTATTGTTCGTTTTCCTTTTTACAAATTTTATTAAGCATTTTGTAAACTTCAAAGGCTACAGCTGTCCCCTCAGATTAGTTTTTTTTAATAAATGGCCTTTTTGTTATTTATTGCCCTTTTTACATTAGCTGTAATCCATGGGGGGTTTAATTTTAACGGTTTATAGTTGTTACCTACAGAAATAAATTTTGCTCTGCAATTACCTAATATGGACATATATATGGTAGACCATAGGTGATGAACCTATGGCACGGGTGCCAGAGGCGGTACTCAAAGCCCTCTCTGTGGGCACCCACACCCTGGAAAAAGTCTATGGTGTATCAATATGCCTTAGACTTTTCCTGCCATTCATCAGCGCAGGGCGCACTATGAATGGCACAAGCAGCGCACTTAATGTAGGCAGGCTGTTATAGCTAAATGATAAAATACATGGAAGATATACTATACTGGACTGTAATGTTCAGGGTAAAGTGCCGTGTATGCTCTTTGCCATAAATAAGTGGGTTTTGGGTCGCAGTTTGGGCACTGGGTCTCTAAAAGTTTTGCCATCACTGAATAGACTAACACAAGGTAGTAAGTATGTGTGAAGGGTAGTGTTAAGCAAATTGAAGTCTTACAAATTGACTTTGATCTGAATTTCAGGATAGTAACATAGTAACATAGTACATAAAGACGAAAAAAGACATTTGTCCATCCAGTTCGGCCTGTCATCCTGCAAGTTGATCCAGAGGAAGGCAAAAAAACCCTGTGAGGTAGAAGCCAATTTTCCCCACTTTAGGGGAATAAAAAATTCCTTCCCGACTCCAATCAGGCAATCAGAATAACTCCCTGGATCAACGACTCCTCTCTAGTAGCTATAGCCTGTAATATTATTACACTCCAGAAATACATCCAGGAGGCGGAGCTAGCGCCAAAACAGCATGGACGCTTGAGGCTGCAGCTCCGTCATCGTTATCACCACAGAAGCCTCTTCACCATAAGCTGGCCCTCCGAACATGGTTAAAATCGGAGGTCCCAGACCCGGAGACCACACAGCACAAGATAGAGGTGCTCCCACCCCAGGAGAGATGGATAATTTCGTTTTAGGGGTGTCCCTGAGGATGTTGAAACGGGTGACATTCCCAGCACAGTGGTGCAGACATGCATGTCCATACTAGGGCCAGAAACAGCACATGAGGTCATACTTGAAAGGGCACACCGAGCCCTAAGACCCAAACCCGCCGCCTCAGCCCCTCCAACTGACATAATATGTAAATTTCTTAGCTTCCCTGTTAAGGAAGCAGTCATATACAAGGCCGTCAATCCGGCAAAATATCCTGGGACGGACATGATATACAAATCTATCAAGATTTAGCCCAGTCCACCCTTGAAAAAAGAAGAGCCCTGAGACCACTAACAAGCTGGCTCAGAGATCACAGGATCCCCTATAGATCCTTCCCTTTTGGCCTATCCTTCATGTTTGAGGGTCGCAGACTTTCTATATCCAACTACGCTGATCTGGATTCAATCTACAAACATCTCCAGATAGAGCCCCTCAAGATCGAAAATTGGGATCCCATCCAAGATTTGGGCAATCTACCCGAAATCCCTCATCCTGGCATATGGGAACGTCAGCGCACTCCTAAACGTCAAAAGAGCCCTAGGAACCCCAGAAGAACAGCACCCAGAAGACTTCCTATGGACAACTGAATATTGCTTGATCGTCAGTCCTTCAAGCATTTGGTGATAAGTTTAACTAATATGTTATTTCTTTCTTTTTCCCCCCCTAAACCACCTAAACACCCAAACTGCTAAATATTTCCTTCACTCACAATATAAATATTTTGCCCATGGGGATAAGGTATCTAAATTTATGATGTCTAGAATCAAAAAAATTTTATTTGTAAAATTCGCAATAATGATGGCATCCTTCTAACTAACACTCAAGACATATCTCCGAGATTTAAATCTTTCTATAGTTCCCTATATAACTTACCTCCCCAGAAAAGTGACACCACGGATCATACACATCAGAACTTGATAGACCTCTTCCTCCGCTAAATTATCATACCCCAAATTATTAATAGTCAGTCAAATGCCCTAAATTCCCCATTCACCAGTGACGAACTTTGTTCAGCAATTAAACAGCTTCCTAAAGGGAAAGCACCTGGCCCAGACGGGTTCCCAGCGTTTTACTTCCGCTCTTTTCAAACCACCCTTCTCCCTCACCTGCTTAATGTATGTAACCAATCCCTACAAGGTGATCCTCTTTCTCATGAGATGACAAAAGCCAACATCACTATTATACCCAAAGAAGGGAAAGACCCCACCGACTGTGGTAACTATCGCTCTATATCCCTCCTAAACATAGATTTAAAACTACTGGACAAACTACTGGCTAATAGACTTGCCCCTCTCTTGCCCAAAATTGTCCATAGGGACCAGGCAGGTTTTATTAAGGGTAGGGAAGGAAAGGATAACACAGCAAGAGTAATAAATGCCATACTTCACACCTCAAAACACTACCTTCTATTGGTACTGATCAGCACTGACGCCGAAAAAGCATTTGACCGATTCCACTCGAACTTTATGTACAGCACTATGATACAGTTTGGTATTCCTTTAGCTTTTATACGTTCTATCAAAGCTATGTATACCAATGCATCGGCGTCAGTGCTGATTAACGACACCACCTCACAACCCTTCCCCATAAGAAATGGGACTAGACAGGGATGCCCCCTCTCCCCGTTAATCTTTGTCTTAACGATTGAACCCCTTCTCACCCTCATACGATCAGAGACAGACATTGCTGGTCTTAAAATAGGTAATCAAGAGCATAAAGTAGCAGCATTCGCTGACGACCTCCTAAAAATATCCTCCAATCCTGAAACCTCCTTACAGCAGATCTACACTATCCTGGACAAATTTAGTTTTCTCTCCAATTTTAAAATAAACATGAAAAAATCCCACATCCTCAGTATAGGACTCAGCCCCAAGCTTAGGTCTAAATTACTTTGTTCCTCACCTTTTAATTGGGACTCACCCCACATAACTTATTTAGGAGTAAAAATCCACCCGGATCCCTCATTATTATATAAACTGAATTTTCTCCCTTTACTCAACGCCATTAAAAACCAGCTAGAATCCCTAAACCCTCCCTTACTCTCTTGGTTTGGTCGTAAAAACATGGTCATGTCACTAGTCCTACCCAGACTAAACTACCTTCTCCAAGTCCTTCCTATCCCTATCCCTAACTCTTTTTTTCATTCCTTGGAACAAGCCATTCGATCTTTTATATGGAATGGTAAAAAAGCAAGAATCAACATCAATACCCTACAGAGACCTAGAACCCATGGGGGAATAGGCCTTCCTAACCCACTATTATATAATAGGGCCATACTTCTGTCCAGAGCACTTGACTGGTTTAGATGTTCTGAACAAAAATCATGGGTCACTATGGAAACCCCTAAATACCTTCCGACTTTAAGAACCTTATTAGTGGACCCTACCATAACATCTTCTCAACCCACAAATATAACACCATGGCGATGGCAACCCTTGAAGCCTGGAAATGGCTTCAAAGCTCAAAGTGGGGTTTTCCATCTCCCTCCCCCTGATACAAGTTAGAGATGTTATCGGTTTGGCCCCGCTTGAACTCAGACAAAGTGTTCCCCATAACATACGCTTCTCTGAGGTGTCTATTACTTCCATTTTTTCAAAAAATGAAACAGGCAAAATAACCCAGGATTCCCTCATCTCTTCCCTCCCGGGGATTAGATCCTAGCCTCACTTGTTATCTTTTCTACTTGCCTACATAAACAAAAATATCCCATTAGATTCTTTACTCAGACCTCTTACCTGGCTTGAAAGCCTCATCTATAACCATTCCTCCCCACGGAAACCTATATCCTTGCTTTACAAATATCTCAGTACGCCCATTTCACCTCCAAAGCCTTCATTCATAAGTCAGTGGGAAAAGGAATACCTTTTTTTCGCCTGAAGATCAAATGCGTCTATTTAAAACGCCACATATATCCTCTAGATGCACTAGAATCCAGGAAAATGGATATAAAATATTAACTAGATGGTACAAAACACCTGATATCACCTGCCTGTATGATAAAAATGGATCAGACGTCTGCTGGAGATGTGGTGAGGGACGTGGAACAATGCTCCATATTTGGTGGGCTTGTCCTTCTATTCTTAAGTGGTGGAGTAGTATATTTAATAAATGCAATGAAATTTGCAATTCAAATATCACCCCCTAAGAAGACAGTTTGGCATTCGCAGGAGCTGCTCAAACCCACATGCAGTTGTGCATATATATAGGGGAGCAAATCCTGCACTTGTGGCCCGTTGCTAATGGCAATCCCCAGCAAAATGCATACAGTGGAGGATGCCCGCGGCGAACCACAAGTACCACAATAGACATCCTACACAAGGTAACAAGTGCGGATGTTGTAATTAATATAACAATATAACAAAACAATAACAAATAAAGGTGCACTCTGCAGTCTAAGGTGTAGAACATGTCTAAGCCCGGGCACCACGCCAAGGTTTGAGCAGCTCCTGCGAATGCCAACCTGTCTTCTAAGTTTGTATATATAGATTCCTGGAGGTGTATAAACTCCAATTTAAATGTGCCTGTTTTCCATCTACAGGCCACATTTAGGTGCACCTGTGAGGCCTGGGACATATCAGCCAGTCTTGAGTGGGACTCGCAGACTCCTCCCTCCTCCCTCCTCCCATTGCAAGCATGGTCACATGCTGGAGGTAACTGGTGAGCTGTTTGTGTGTCGGCCTTATGCTCCTGTAATTTGCCCACTGGCTCCTGGTATTGCCCATACGGCTCAGGTAGGAGAGTGTTAGGTCCCGGGTAGGGATGTACGAACCCGAACTGTATAGTTCGGGTTCGTACCGAATTTTGGGGTGTCCGTGACACGGACCCGAACCCGAACATTTTCGTAAAAGTCCGTGTTCGGGTTCGGTGTTCGGCGCTTTCTTGGCGCTTTTTGAAAGGCTGCAAAGCAGCCAATCAACAAGCGTCATACTACTTGCCCCAAGAGGCCATCACAGCCTTGCCTACTATTGGCATGACTGTGATTGGCCAGTGCAGCATGTGACCCAGCCTCTATATAAGCTTGGGTCACGTTGCGCTGCACGTCACTCTGCTCATTGAAGCATAGGGAGAGGTTGCAGCTGCGACGTTAGGGCGAGATTAGGCAGTGATTAACTCCTCCAAAAGACTTCATTCTGTGATCGATCTGCAGCTGTGGATCATTGAAGTGCTAATATTGACTTGCTCACTTTTTTGAGGCTGCCCAGAGCGTTTTTAGATCACTTTTTTTCTGGGGTGATCGGCGGCCATTTTGTGACTTAACCATCAATAGTGTGGTTATTTTGTGCTATATCCTACATCAGCTGCAGGCTGAGCCGGTGTCACCGAAGTGCATTTAACCATCAACAGTCTGGTTATTTTTTGGCCATATACTACATCTGGTGCAGGCTGAGTCTGTGTCACCCAAGTGCATTTAACCATCAACAGTCTGATTATTTTTTGGCCATATACTACATCAGCTGCACGCTGAGCCTGTGTCACCCAAGTGCATTTAACCATCAACAGTGTGGTTATTTTTTGGCCATATACTACATCAGGGTCAAGTTGAGCCTGTCACCCAGTGCCTAAAAAATAGACCTGACATTTCTATTCAACCAAATCTGTACTGTTTTAGCTGGTCAAGTTATTTGTAGTGACCGTAAAAGCACATTTTGTTTCTGGGTTGAAAAACTATTCCCAAATTTGCCATTCTCAAAATAACTAGTTTCTGGTATTTGAGGCCTACTTGAAATGTATCCCAAAAAGCATATCTTACATTGAAGGTGCTGATAGTGTCATTCAGAAAAACCTAAGACACACGCTACCGTGCAGATAGAAGTCTGATTCTGTGATTAAACCTATACCTGTCACACAGTGCAAAAAAAAACAGGTCTCACATTTCTATTCAACCAAATCTGTACTGTTTTAGCTGGTCAAGTTATTTGTAGTGACCGTAAAAGCACTTTTTTTTTTCTGGGTTGAAAAACTATTCCCAAATTTGCCATTCTCAAAATAACTAGTTTCTGGTATTTGAGGCCTACTTGAAATCTATCCCAAAAAGCATATCTTACATTGAAGGTGCTGATAGTGTCATTCCGAAAAACCTAAGACACACGCTAGCGTGCAGATAGAAGTCTGATTCTGTGATTAAACCTATACCTGTCACACAGCGCAAAAAAAAACAGGCCTCACATTTCTATTCAACCAAATCTGTACTGTTTTAGCTGGTCAAGTTATTTGTAGTGACCGTAAAAGGACACTTTTTTTTCTGGGTTGAAAAACTATTCCCAAATTTGCCATTCTTAAAATAACTAGTTTCTGGTATTTGAGGCCTACTTGAAATCTATCCCAAAAAGGATATCTTACATTGAAGGTACTGATAGTGTCATTCAGAAAAACCTAAGACACACGCTAGCGTGCAGATAGAAATCTGATTCTGTGATTAAACCTATACCTGTCACACAGCGCAAAAAAAAACAGGCCTCACATCTCTATTCAACCAAATCTGTACTGTTTTAGCTGGTCAAGTAATTTGTAGCGACCGTAAAAGCACATTTTTTTTTCTGGGTTGAAAAACTATTCCCAAATTTGCCATTCTCAAAATAACTAGTTTCTGGTATTTGAGGCCTACTTGAAATCTATCCCAAAAAGCATATCTTACATTGAAGGTGCTGATAGTGTCATTCAGAAAAACCTAAGACACACGCTACCTTGCAGATAGAAGTCTGATTCTGTGATTAAACCTATACCTGTCACAAAGCGCAAAAATAAACAGGCCTCACATCTCTATTCAACCAAATCTGTACTGTTTTAGCTGGTCAAGCTATTTGTAGTGACCGTAAAAGCACATTTTTTGTTCTGGGTTGAAAAACTATTCCCAAATTTGCCATTCTCAAAATAACTAGTTTCTGGTATTTGAGGCCTACTTGAAATCTATCCCAAAAAGCATATCTTACATTGAAGGTGCTGATAGTGTCATTCAGAAAAACCTAAGACACACGCTAGCATGCAGATAGAAGTCTGATTCTGTGATTAAACCTATACCTGTCACACAGCGCAAAAAAAAAACAGGCCTCACATCTCTATTCAACCAAATCTGTACTGTTTTAGCTGGTCAAATTATTTGTAGTGACCGTAAAAGCACATTTTTTGTTCTGGGTTCAAAAACTATTCCCAAATTTGCCATTCTCAAAATTGTGGTGAACGGGAACAATGAGGAAAACATCTAATAAGGGACGCGGACGTGGACATGGTCGTGGTGGTGTTAGTGGACCCTCTTGTGCTGGGAGAGGACGTGGCCATTCTGCCACAGCCACACGTCCTAGTGAACCAACTACCTCAGGTCCCAGTAGCCAGCAGAATTTACAGCGATATTTGGTGGGGCCCAATGCCGTTCTAAGGATGGTAAGGCCTGAGCAGGTACAGGCATTAGTCAATTGGGTGGCCGACAGTGGATCCAGCACGTTCACATTATCTCCCACCCAGTCTTCTGCAGAAAGCGCACAGATGGCGCATGAAAACCAAGCCCATCGGTCTGTCACATCACCCCCATGCATATCAGGGAAACTGTCTGAGCCTCAAGTTATGCAGCAGTCTCTTATGCTGTTTGAAGACTCTGCTGGCAGGGTTTCCCAAGGGCATCCACCTAGCCCTTCCCCAGGGGTGGAAGAGATAGAATGCACTAACGCACAACCACTTATTTTCCTGATGATGAGGACATGGGAATACCACCTCAGCACGTCTCTGATGATGACGAAACACAGGTGCCAACTGCTGCGTCTTTCTGCAGTGTGCAGACTGAACAGGAGGTCAGGGATCAAGACTGGGTGGAAGACGATGCAGGGGACGATGAGGTCCTAGACCCCACACGGAATGAAGGTCGTGCCACTGACTTTCACAGTTCGGAGGAAGAGGCAGTGGTGAGACCGAGCCAACAGCGTAGCAAAAGAGGGAGCAGTGGGCAAAATCAGAACACCCGCCGCCAAGAGACTCCGCCTGCTACTGACCGCCGCCATCTGGGACCGAGCACCCCAAAGGCAGCTTCAAGCAGTTCCCTGGCATGGCACTTCTCCAAACAATGTGCTGACGACAAGACCCGAGTGGTTTGCACGCTGTGCCCTTAGAGCCTGAAGCGAGGCATTAACGTTCTGAACCTTAGCACAACCTGCATGACCAGGCACCAGCATGCAAAGCATGAACTGCAGTGGAGTAAACACATTAAAAACAAGGAAGTCACTCAGGCTCCCCCTGCTACCTCTTCTGCTGCTGCCGCCTCGGCCTCTTCTGCGGCTGCCGCCGCCTCCTTGGCCTCTTCTGCTGCTGCTGCCGCCGCCTCGGCCTCTTCCTCTGCCTCTGGAGGAACGTTGGCACTTGCCGCCCAGCAAACATGGGATGTACCACCAACACCACCACCTGCGTCACCAAGCATCTCAACCATGTCACACGGCAGCGTTCAGCTCTCCATCTCACAAACATTTGAGAGAAAGCGTAAATTTCCACCTAGCCACCCTCGATCCCTGGCCCTGAATGCCAGCATTTCTAAACTACTGGCCTATGAAATGCTGTCATTTAGGCTGGTAGACACAGACAGCTTCAAACAGCTCATGTCACTTGCTGTCCCACAGTATGTTGTTCCCAGCCGCCACTACTTCTCCAAGAGAGCCGTGCCTTCCCTGCAAAAACAAGTGTCCGATAAAATCAAGTGTGCACTGCGCAACGCCATCTGTGGCAAGGTCCACCTAACCTCAGATACGTGGATCAGTAAGCACGGCCAGGGACGCTATATCTCCCTAACTGCACACTGGGTAAATGTAGTGGCGGCTGGGCCCCAGACGGAGAGCTGTTTGGCACACGTCCTTCCGCCGCCAAGGATCGCAGGGCAACATTCTTTGCCTCCTGTCTCCTCCTCCTCCTACTCAGCTTCCTCCTCCTCTTCTTCCACCTGCTCATCCAGTCAGCCACACACCTTCACCACCAACTTCAGCACAGCACGGGGTAAACGTCAGCAGGCCATTCTGAAACTCATATGTTTGGGGGACAGGCCCCACACCGCACAGGAGTTGTGGCGGGGTATAGAACAACAGACCGACGAGTGGTTGCTGCCGGTGAGCCTCAAGCCCGGCCTGGTGGTGTGCGATAATGGGCGAAATCTCGTTGCAGCTCTGGGACTAGCCGGTTTGACGCACATCCCTTGCCTGGCGCATGTGCTGAATTTGGTGGTGCAGAAGTTCATTCGCAACTACCCCGACATGTCAGAGCAGCTGCATAAAGTGCGGGCCGTATGTTCGCGCTTCCGGCGTTCACACCCTGCCGCTACTCGCCTGTCTGCGCTACAGCATAACTTCGGCCTTCCCGCTCACCGCCTCATATGCGACGTACCCACCAGGTGGAACTCCACTTTGCATATGCTGGACAGACTGTGCGAGCAGCAGCAGGCCATAGTGGAGTTTCAGCTGCAGCACGCACGGGTCAATCGCACTGTGGATCAGACACACTTCACCACCAATGACTGGGCCTCCATGCGAGACCTGTGTGCCCTGTTGCGCTGTTTCGAGTACTCCACCAACATGGCCAGTGGCGATGACGCCGTTATCAGCGTTACAATACCAATTCTATGTCTCCTTGAGAAAACACTTAGGGCGATAATGGAAGAGGAGGTGGCCCAGGAGGAAGAGGAGGAAGAGGGGTCATTTTTAGCACTTTCAGGCCAGTCTCTTCGAAGTGACTCAGAGGGAGGTTTTTTGCAACACCAGAGGCCAGGTACAAATGTGGCCAGACAGGGCCCACTACTGGAGGACGAGGAGGACGAGGATGAGGAGGAGGTGGAGGAGGATGAGGATGAAGCATGTTCACAGCGGGGTGGCACCCAAAGCAGCTCGAGCCCATCACTGGTGCGTGGCTGGGGGGAAACACAGGACGATGACGATACGCCTCCCACAGAGGACAGCTTGTCCTTACCTCTGGGCAGCCTGGCACACATGAGCGACTACATGCTGCAGTGCCTGCGCAATGACAGCAGAGTTGCCCACATTTTAACGTGTGCGGACTACTGGGTTGCCACCCTGCTGGATCCCCGGTACAAAGACAATGTGCTCACCTTACTTCCTACACTGGAGCGTGATAGGAAGATGCACGAGTACAAGCGCACGTTGGTAGACGCGCTACTGAGAGCATTCCCAAATGTCACAGGGGAACCAGTGGAAGCCCAAGGCGAAGGCAGAGGAGGAGCAAGAGGTCGCCAATGCAGCTGTGTCACGCCCAGCTCCTCTGAGGGCAGGGTTAGCATGGCAGAGATGTGGAAAAGTTTTGTCAACACGCCACAGCTAAGTGCACCACCACCTGATACGGAACGTGTTAGCAGGAGGCAACATTTCACTAACATGGTGGAACAGTACCTGTGCACACCCCTCCACGTACTGACTGATGGTTCGGCCCCATTCAACTTCTGGGTCTCCAAATTGTCCACGTAGCCAGAGCTAGCCTTTTATGCCTTGGAGGTGCTGGCCTGCCCGGCGGCCAGCGTTTTGTCTGAACGTGTATTCAGCACGGCAAGGGGCGTCATTATGTGGACAAGCTGACGTTCATAAAAATGAACCAGGCATGGATCCCACAGGACCTGTCCATCCCTTGTGCAGATTAGATATTAACTACCTCCCCTTAACAATATATTATTCTACTCCAGGGCACTTCCTCATTCAATACTATTTTTAATTTCATTTTACCATTATATTGCGGGGCAACCCAAAGTTGAATGAACCTCTCCTCTGTCTGGGTGCCGGGGCCTAAATGTGTGACAGTGGCCTGTTCCAGTGGTGGGTGACGTGAAGCCTGATTCTCTGCTATGACATGAAGACAGATTCTGCGCTGACATAAGGCCAGATTCTCTGTTACGGGACCTCTCTCCTCTGTCTGGGTGCCGGGGCCTAAATATGTGACAGTGGCCTGTTCCAGTGGTGGGTGACGTGAAGCCTGATTCTCTGCTATGACATGAAGACTGATTCTGTGCTGACATAAGGCCAGATTCTCTGTTACGGGACCTCTCTCCTCTGCCTGGGTGCCTGGGCCTAAATGTGTGACAGTGGCCTGTTCCAGTGGTGGGTGACGTGAAGCCTGATTCTCTGCTATGACATGAAGACAGATTCTGTGCTGACATCAGGCCAGATTCTCTGTTACGGGACCTCTCTCCTCTGCCTGGGTGCCTGGGCCTAAATGTGTGACAGTGGCCTGTTCCAGTGGTGGGTGACGTGAAGCCTGATTCTCTGCTATGACATGAAGACAGATTCTGTGCTGACATAAGGCCAGATTCTCTGTTACCCGACCTCTCTCCTCTGCCTGGGTGCCTGGGCCTAAATGTGTGACAGTGGCCTGTTCCAGTGGTGGGTGACATGAAGCTTGATTCTCTGCTATGACATGAAGACAGATTCTGCGCTGACATAAGGCCAGATTCTCTGTTACGGGACCACTCTCCTCTGTCTGGGTGCCGGGGCCTAAATGTGTGACAGTGGCCTGTTCCAGTGGTGGGTGACGTGAAGTCTGATTCTCTGCTATGACATGAAGACAGATTCTGTGCTAACATAAAGCCAGATTCTCTGCTATGGCATGAAGAGACTGATTCTGTGCTGACATGAAGCCAGATTCTTTGCTATGGCATGAAGAGACTGATTCTCTGCTGACGTGAAGCCAGATTCTCTGCTATGGGACCTCTGTCTAATTGATATTGGGTCATTTTTTTAATTTTTTTCATTTTTATTTTAATTCATTTCCCTATCCACATTTGTTTGCAGGGGATTTACCTACATGTTGCTGCCTTTTGCAGCCCTCTAGCTCTTTCCTGGGCTGTTTTACAGCCTTTTTAGTGCCCAAAAGTTCAGGTCCCCATTGACTTCAATGGGGTTCGGGTTCGGGACGAAGTTCGATTCGGGTTCGGATCCCGAACCCGAACATTTCAGGCCTGATCTTTTGCGCACACTTACGTTCAGTCCGTTCCACCGCAGTGCCAGTTTTTTTTTTTTTTCTGATCACTACAAAAACACGGTAAAATCGCTGCGCCGCTATAAAGATCACTTTTGAGCTTTTTGGATCTTTATTAGCGATCGCAGCTTTAACTCGCAAGCACTCCTTTTTGCTAGGTAGGTTTGCTCTTTTTCCCGGGTAGTCTCAGAGGAATACCCCCTAAATTTAGTGAACCCAAAATGTCAAACAAGGGGTATTCCGCTGAAGAGGCCTACAGGATTCTGGCCGTGATGGATGAAAGCGATGGGGACGCCTCATCCGCTGAATCCAGTGGTTCAGAATATGAACCTGTAGACAGCAGTGGCACTCTAACCGCTAGTGAGGATGACGAGGTAGAGGTCCCTGCTACGGCCAGACATGCCCGATCCCATGTAAGAGTTCTGCCTACCCTGCATGATGATCCTCATTTGCAGCAGAGTGGTGCTGGCGCTGATCTTGTTTATGGTGCGGCATACACCAGCAGCGCAGCACACCCTGGACCTTCTACCAGCACTGCCGTATTCCCTGGTGAAGTGGCGAGCACCAGAAGGGCAGTTCCAGCTGGTACGGTGGCACGTGCAATAACTCCCCTGTCGCAGCCACCACGTTCACAGGCCCGTAGAACCCCTAGTCTCCCAGAGGTGCTGGCAAATCCTAATTGGCACTCCCCTGATTCCGCCGCACCCGTATTGCCCCCTTTCACCGCCCAGTCTGGAGTTCGCGTGGAGACGGCTCATTTAGGATCGGCCCTTCAGTTTTTTGAGCTGTTCTTCACCGTGGATCTCTATGACCTAGTTGTGGCAGAAACCAACCGCTACGCCACACAGTTTATTACCGCCAATCCGGAAAGCTACTATGCCCAGCCTTTCCGGTGGAAACCAGTCACAGTTTCCGAATTTAAATTTTTTTTGGGCCTTATCCTCAGCATGGGTCTAACTAAAAAAAATGTATTGCGGTCATATTGGTCTAAAGACCCAATACATTACATGCCCATGTTCTCTGCTGCAATGTCTAGGGCACGTTTTGAGGTCATCATGTGCTTTATGCATTTTACGGACAATAGCACCTGTCATCCAAGAGGCCACCCTGCTTATGACCGGCTCCACAAAATTCGGCCCCTCATAGACCATTTGTCATCCAGATTTGCAGATGCGTATACCCCTAATCAAAACATCTGCATAGACGATTCCCTAGTACATTTTACCGGGCGCCTTGGCATAAAACAGTACATCCCCGGCAAGCACGCCCGGTATGGGGTCAAACTGTATAAGCTCTGTGAAAGGGCCACAGGCTATACATATCGTTTTAGGGTCTATGAGGGAAAAGACTCAAAACTGGAGCCGGTCGGATGTCCTGACTACCTGGGGAGCAGTGGCAAGATTGTCTGGGACTTGGTGTCACCCTTACTCCACAAGGGGTACCACTTATACGTGGACAATTTTTACTCAAGCGTGGCCCTCTTTCGGCACTTACATCTAGTCGGAATTCAATGCTGTGGCACCGCGCGACCTAGTCACCGGGGCTTCCCCCAACGGCTCGTTAGTACCCGACTTGCACGGGGGGAGAGGGCTGCCTTGTGTGACCAAGAACTGCTCGCGGTGAAGTGGAGGGACAAGATGGACGTTTACCTTCTGTCCACCATTCACGCAGACACGACTGTCCAAATTGAACGGGCAACTGGAGTCATTGTAAAACCCCTCTCTGTCCACGACTATAACCTTCACATGGGAGGGGTGGACTTCAATGACCAGATGTTGGCTCCCTATTTAGTTTCCCGACGCACCAGACGCTGGTATAAGAAGGTGTCTGTTTATTTAATTCAATTGGCGATGTATAATAGTTTTGTTCTCTACAGTAAGGCTGGGAGAACAGGATCCTTCCTAAAATTCCAGGAAGAGATCATTTCGGAAATCCTGTATCCAGGAGGGTCCGTGCCCCAAGGCCCTGATGTAGCCGGCTACATGGCAGACACTTCCCGTCTGTCTATCCTGGTACCCCAACTCAACGTTCCCCAAGAAAAAGATGTCGTGTCTGTAGCAGGTGTGGAATAAGGCGTGACACCACCTTTTTTTGTCCTGACTGTCCTGACCAGCCTGCCCTATGCATAGGGGAGTGTTTCCGCAAGTTCCACACTCAGGTACACTATTAGCATAGGGATTGCGTACACAGGACAGGCACACAGGGGTCTTAGGGCCCTTTCACACAGAGCTGCCACAAACCTCTCCTTTCATCTGGGACAAAGTGCATAATGTACTTCGCCACATCTCTGGGCGATTTGCGGTTTGCACATTGTCCCATGGGGAAGAAGAGGTTTGTCCTATAAAGGTAAAAAAAAAAAATCATTGGTAAGCAAAAAAGTTATTGTTCTGTTTCAAAAGTTTATAAAAGTTAATGTTCTCTAAAGTTAATGTTAATAAATTTATTGCGTTGCGGCCTGTTTTTTTTTTTTTTTTTACCTTCCAGGTGGACCAAGCGGTCAAGCAGCTGCAGCACTGATGTGCATTCTGACAGAAGCATTGCGCTGCTGTCAGATTACACAAAAGTCGGTGTATGCGGCGCTGCAAGACAAGATTTCTCCTCTGCAGTAAAAGATACGTTTGCCGATGCATATGAGCTGAGGAGGCGGCGGTGTTCATATGCTTTGGCAAACACTTTGTATATATAAAAAATAAAATAAAAATCCCGGCAATGATTTATTCATCCACATCGATTGATGTGAATGGAGAAATCTGGTTTGCCAGGGCATACGGGCTAAGTGGGTATGGATGTTGGGCGGAGCTCCTATGTCCTGGCAGACGCCTTTCCCCTCCTTTTTTTTTTGGCAGAGATTTTTTCATCCACATTGATCGATGCGAATGAAGAAATCTGTGCCGTTCATTTTTTCTTTCAGCCCAGAGGCTGAACGAAAAAAAAAAATCTCATTACCTGTATGCTCAATATAAGGAGAATAGCAGAAACTCCTAATGCTGGCCATACATGTAATGACTGCGGAGACCTTCAAATGCCAGGGCAGTACAAACACCCACAAATGACACCATTTTGGAAAGAAGACACCCCAAGGTATTCGCTGAGGGGCATATTGAGTCCATGAAAGATTGAAATTTTTGTCCCAAGTTAGCGGAAAGGGAGACTTTGTGAGAAAAAACAAAAAAAATCAATTTCCGCTAACTTGTGCCAAAAAAAAAAATTCTATGAACTCGCCATGCCCCTCATTGAATACCTTGGGGTGTCTTCTTTCCAAAATGGGGTCACATGTGGGGTATTTATACTGCCCTGGCATTTTAGGGGACCTAAAGCGTGCTAAGAAGTCTGGGATCCAAATGTCTAAAAATGCCCTCCTAAAAGGAATGTGGGCCCCTTTGCGCATCTAGGCTGCAAAAAAGTGTCACACATGTGGTATCGCCGTACTCAGGAGAAGTTGGGGAATGTGTTTTGGGGTGTCAATTTACATATACCCATGCTGGGTGAGATAAATATCTTGGTCAAATGCCAACTTTGTATAAAAAAAATGGGAAAAGTTGTCTTTTGCCGAGATATTTCTCTCACCCAGCATGGGTATATGTAAAAAGACACCCCAAAACACATTGCCCAACTTCTTCTGAGTACGGCGATACCACATGTGTGACACTTTTTTGCAGCCAAGGTGGGCAAATGGGCCCACATTCCAAAGAGCACCTTTAGGATTTCACAGGCCATTTTTTACAGATTTTGATTTCAAACTACTTTGCACGCATTAGGGCCCCTAAAATGCCAGGGCAGTATAACTACCCCACAAGTGACCCCATTTTGGAAAGAAGACACCCCAAGGTATTCCATGAGGGGCATGGCGAGTTCCTAGAATTTTTGATTTTTTGTCAAGTTAGCGGAAAATTATGTTTTTTTTTGTTTTTGTTTTTTTTCTTACAAAGTCTCATATTCCACTAACTTGTGACAAAAAATAAAAACTTCCATGAACTCACTATGCCCATCATGAAATACCTTGGGGTGTCTTCTTTCCAAAATGGGGTCACTTGTGGGGTAGTTATACTGCCCTGGCATTTTAGGGGCCCAAATGCGTGCGAAGTAGTTTGAAATCAAAATGTGTAAAAAATGGCCTGTGAAATCCGAAAGGTGCTCTTTGGAATGTGGGCCCCTTTGCCCACCTAGGCTGCAAAAAAGTGTCACACATGTGGTATCGCCGTACTCAGGAGAAGTTGGGGAATGTGTTTTGGGGTGTCATTTTACATATACCCATGCTGGGTGAGATAAATATCTTGGTCAAATGCCAACTTTGTATTAAAAAAATGGGAAAAGTTGTATTTTACAGAGATATTTCTCTCACCCAGCATGGGTATATGTAAAAAGACACCCCAAAACACATTGCCCAACTTCTTCTGAGTATGGCGATACCACATGTGTGACACTTTTTTGCAGCCAAGGTGGGCAAATGGGCCCATATTCCAAAGAGCACCATTCGGATTTCACAGGCCATTTTTTACAGATTTTGATTTCAAATTACTTTGCACGCATTAGGGCCCCTAAAATGCCAGGGCAGTATAACTACCCCACAAGTGACCCCATTTTGGAAAGAATACACCCCAAGGTATTCCGTGAGGGGCATGGCGAGTTCCTAGAATTTTTTATTTTTTTGTCACAAGTTAGCGGAAAATGATGATTTTTTATTTTTTTTTTCTTACAAAGTCTTATATTCCACTAACTTGTGACAAAAAATAAAAATTTCCATGAACTCACTATGCCCATCATGAAATACCTTGGGGTGTCTTCTTTCCAAAATGGGGTCACTTGTGGGGTAGTTATACTGTCCTGGCATTTTAGGGGCCCAAATTTGTGCGAAGTAGTTTGAAATCAAAATGTGTAAAAAATGGCCTGTGTAATCCGAAAGGTGCTCTTTGGAATGTGGGCCCCTTTGCCCTCCTAGGCTGCAAAAAAGTGTCACACATGTGGTATCGCCGTACTCAGGAGAAGTTGGGCAATGTGTTTTGGGGTGTCTTTTTACATATACCCATGCTGGGTGAGAGAAATATCTCGGCAATAGACAACTTTTCCCATTTTTTTATACAAAGTTGGCATTTGACCAAGATATTTATCTCACCCAGCATGGGTATATGTAAAATGACACCCCAAAACACATTCCCCAACTTCTCCTGAGTACGGCGATACCACATGTGTGACACTTTTTTGCAGCTTAGCTGGGCAAAGGGGCCCACATTCCAAAGAGCACCTTTCGGATTTCTCCGGCCATTTTTTACAGATTTTGATTTCAAACTACTTCGCATGCATTTGGGCCCCTAAAATGCCAGGGCAGTATAACAACTACCCCACAAGTGACCCCATTTTGGAAAGAAGACACCACAAGGTATTTCATGATGGGCATAGTGAGTTCATGGAAGTTTTTATTTTTTGTCACAAGTTAGTGAAATATGAGACTTTGTAAGGAAAAAAATAAAATAAAAAAAATTCATCATTTTCCGCTAACTTGTGACAAAAAATAAAAAGTTCTATGAACTCACTATGCCCATCAGTGAATTGCTTAGGGTGTCTACTTTCCGAAATGGGGTCATTTGTGGGGTGTTTGTACTGTCTGGCCATTGTAGAACCTCAGGAAACATGACAGGTGCTCAGAAAGTCAGAGCTGCTTCAAAAAGCGGAAATTCACATTTTTGTACCATAGTTTGTAAACGCTATAAATTTTACCCAAACCATTTTTTTTTTTAACCAAACATTTTTTTTTATCAAGGACATGTAGAACAATAAATTTAGAGAAAAATTTATATATGGATGTCGTTTTTTTTTGCAAAATTTTACAACTAAAAGTAAAAAATGTCATTTTTTTGCAAAAAAATTGTTAAATTTCGATTAATAACAAAAAAAAGTAAAAATGTCAGCAGCAATGAAATAACACCAAATAAAAGCTCTATTAGTGAGAAGAAAAGGAGGTAAAATTCATTTGGGTGGTAAGTTGCATGACCGAGCAATAAACCGTTAAAGTTGTGAAGTGCCGATTTGGAAAAAAGGGCCTGGTCACTAGGGGGTATAAACCTGTGGTCCTTAAGTGGTTAATTACAACATCCGCACTTGTTACCTTGTGTAGGATGTCTATTGTGGTACTTGTGGTTCGCCGCGGGCATCCTCCACCGTATGCATTTTGCTGGGGATTGCCATTAGCAACGGGCCACAAGTGCAGGATTTGCTCCCCTATATATATGCACAACTGCATGTGGGTTTGAGCAGCTCCTGCGAATGCCAACCTGTCTTCTTAGTCTGTATATATAGATTTCTGGAGGTGTATAAACTCCAATTTAAATGTGCCTGTTTTCCATCTACAGGCCAGATTTAGGTGCACCTGTGAGGCCTGGGACATATCAGCCAGTCTTGAGTGGGACTCGCAGACTCCTCCCTCCTCCCATTGCAAGCATGGCCACATGCTGGAGGTAACTGGTGAGCTGTTTGTGTGTCGGCCTTATGCTCCTGTAATTTGCCCACTGGCTCCTGGTATTGCCCATACGGCTCAGGTAGGAGAGTGTTAGGTCCCGGGCTACTTGAGAAACCTTGGCGTGGTGCCCGGGCTTAGACATGTTCTACACCGTAGGACATGTTGACTAATCTCTCAATTTTAAAATCAGTTTGAGGGTTTAGTTAGACTGCAGAGTTCAATATCACCCCCTCCCCAACGTTAGCTTTATTGAGTTTGCCACAAGACCACAAAACAAAAATTCCCCCGCTTTTTAAGATCCTAATTATAACTGCCAGACTCCTAATCCACATACATTGGCTGTCTTCTAATCTGCCTTCTCTCGAACACTGGTTCAATAAGACCGACTCTATTTACAGATTTGAGGAAATTGTGGCTTGGGAAAATAGATCCCACCACAAATTTAGATCTATCTGGGAAAACTGGAGATCCTTTAGATGTCTCCCCTGATCTAATCTAGTCATGTTTATTGTCATTCATTCACATATGTGATCATTATGTAATTTGATTTAGTGAATAGAACTCTCCTCCAACTCCTCTTATTAGGCCCGAATACTAGATACATAGAACAAAGCATTGTTAACATACATCCTCAGTGTTGATATAATGTTATGTGTTTGATTTCTGTTACCAGAATACCTCTCTGCAAAGGGAAGATCTCTCCCTACATTGTTGCACTGATATGATTGTAACAGATATTTATTTTTCAATAAAGCTTTTGAAAAAAAAAAAAAAGAAATACATCCAGGCGCCTCTTGAATTCCTTTATTGTACTCACCATCACCACCTCCTCAGGCAGAGAGCTCCATAGTCTCACTGCTCTTACCGTAAAGAATCCTCTTCTGTGTTTGTGTACAAACCTTCTTTCCTCCAGACGCAGAGGATGTCCCCTCATCACAGTCACAGTCCTGGGGATAAATAGATGATGGGATAGATCTCTGTACTGACCCCTGATATATTTATACATAGTAATTAGATCTCCCCTCAGTCGTCAGTTATTACTTTAGTTGCCCTTCTCTGGACCCTCTCCAGCTCTGCTATGTCTAAAGGATACATTTGATTTGCCACAAAGCCAAATTTCCTTGTGCTTCATAGTAACAAATCTATTTTTCCTGAAATGGTGGTAAAGAAAAAAAATATATAAATACATTTTCCCACAGAGCTATCTTATATGAAGAAATCAAGCCAAATCTCATGCACAGTTATGTGAAACATCAGCAAGTAATGAGATGGCACATAACAGTACATCACACAGAGTGCACTAGGACTCGGGGCGGTTTGACTTCGGCAGTAGACGTCTCCCCTCCTCTTATTGGCTCTGATAGGACAGCGTCAATTTTTGCTCCAGCACTTCCCCATATAATGATCGGGAACGGGCTGGTTTGTACTACATCAGAACACTGCTAGGACTCTTACTTTTCTGGGGACCTGGTGCTGCTCATACTGCAGGGGACACAACTGTACCGCTATCTGCTGCCCATCATTTATATTGAGAAGGAGCAGTCCACTAATATTACAATTACAGGATGTTTACCTTATTTCATTAGGGATATCAATAAAGTTATATCTTGTTTTGCTTTACCGTCCTTTAGGGCTCATGCACCGACCGTAGGTATTTTGTGGTTCGCAAAAGACCAATCTGCAAAAAAAAATACAGGCGACGTCCGTGTTACATCCATTTTTTTTTGCAGATACATTGTAACAATGCCTGTCCTTGTCCGCAAAATGGATAAGCATAGAACATGTTCTAGACTTGCGGACATACATAGTAATTTCATTTTCTTTTGCAGCCCCATTAAAATGAATGGTTCTGTATATGAACCACAAAAAAACAGAATGGACATGGACAAAAAAATCTTGCTTTTCTGCTGTACACATAGACCACATTGAAAGTGGCGTGTCTCCGTAAGATTGCAGAAAAAAGTCACAATTAGCATGTCGACATATTTGGCTTGATAAATGACCTCCAATACGTCTTTCTTGCTGTTAATTGTATTTGCACGTGTAATCAGTTATTACTACCGTACACATTACAGCATTGAGCAACAAACACAATAATAATAATTAGAGATGAGCGAAGTTTCCAAAAATTCTATTCAGCTGCTTTGCCAAACTCTAACAAGAAATTTTATTAGTTACAAATTACTTTGTCATGAATCACATTACATTGTATGTAGTAGGCGCAAAGATGAGAACGGCCATGGCACCGTCCCCGGTCATTGAACCCTTCAGATGCCGCATTTTTTCCCCGCCACTTCAGGAAAAATGTATTCATTTCCGCAAAACAAGAGGAAATTCCCCTTCATGGTGAAAATTTTTTTCCTGAAAATTCAAATCGAAGTCCACTTCATTAACTACGATTCATTCAACACTGATAACAATAGTAATAATAATAATAAATCAATGACAGCAATAAACCTACTGTGTCACACATCTATTCCTGCAATGACTGAGAGTCTCCACACTGAATATGACCTTAGATGAGATTTTAGGGATTTTCCTGACAGATGACTTCTTTATTGATGAGATGTTCCATTCATTGTTTCCACGTAAATATTCTTCTAATAAAAAAAGAATAGAACATTTTACAATGTAACGCAGCAGCTTTCTGGTGTAGAGAACCTCTGTGAAGTTCACAGGAGCAATGTCACTGCCTGTATATATAGTGTATCCACATAGTGAAGAGAATGGGCTGTGGAAACCAATATGTTGTATAAAAAGTTTTACCATTACCTCATGTGTCTCCTGGGGCCGAGATCTCTGAGGAGGGAAACTTCATATGTGCTGTCAAGAGGTCACAAAGTTTCCAAAGCAAAAAAGTTTAACTTTATCAAAAGCAAATAACCAAGAAATAAAAAGTTTACTGACACTTTCAGAGAACTTTTCAGAATAAGCTGCCATGTGTGTACATGAGGAATAACACAATATCTGGCCATTATATGACTTGTGTAATGGAACTCCTAACACCCCGACCGGGTACCTCCGTTGATAGTTGCTCCTAGTGCTTTCCGAGGACTCGAAACACTTCACTTGACACCGTACGCACTGCAGACCCCACGAACCGCCGAAGCTTGGTTGAGGTCTCACCGTCTCCTACCCACCCTGGACCTACGACAAGGCTCCAGGCTCCAGTGGGTGAACCTCTCCTACATCCAGAGAGCAGGAACCAGGAACAAGCTCTTACAAGAGCTAGTAGTTATAGCCAGGGGAGTATAGAAAATCTTCAGCGTATAGCAATCCCCAGCGTCGATCAGTTACCCAAACATCAGCCTCAACATGATAAAGGGTAAAACAGGAACACTTTATTGAGGGCTACCCGCCCGTATTTATGCAGGTCTCCATCTGGTGGACACGCCCCTAGGGGACCAGAATGAAGACTGTGACACAGGACAGATATGCAGCACTGCAGGATAGACAGACACAATACATCCCCACAATGCATCATGGTTTCCTCCTCTCTGCCCTGGAGACACCCGAGGAGTAATCCAATTATCTCTCAAGACAAAGGGAAATCACCAATACACATGTGGGAACAACAGGACAGGAATCACCACCCAAATACACAAAATCCTCCCAACCTGTCTGTGATATAATTATGGATTAACATAACTATCACAGACAGTAAAAATACAGTTTTTAAACATGCACTGTAACTTTAAAACCATACATTCCATCTCCATAAAAATTACATATTTAAACTCAGCATACATCAAACATAAACACTTCCAAAAATCACACAAATCCCTCCAGCGGATCAAAAGTTAAGTGGAAGTCCTTTATGACCGACCGCAAGCACAATTTCCTGCCCAAAACAGTTCCATAGATTTAAGCTGTGCGGCCGGTCTGTCTGCTCCTTTAAAGTTAGTATGGGCCATAATCCTGAGGCAAGAGGCTGGTAAACAGGCCTCTCCGAAGCCCAGTGGCGAGGTTGGTTTCGCCACAACTTGTATCTCCATTTTAGCTGATTTTCCCTCTATAGTCATACCACCCGACTTTTGAAAAGCACACTAGGCCATACCTCTAATTATGCCCAAAATATAATCATACACACCCAGTCTCTTAATACCCCACGTAGTAATTATTATCCCATTATGCCCCCTCACAGTAGTAATGCCCACATTGTGCTCCCTCATAGTAGTTATTCCCAGATATAAACCCCTTCACAGTAGTTATACTCAGAATTGTGTCCCATTCACAGTAGTTATGCTCAGATATGTCTCCTTCACAGTAGTTATGCCTACATGTATCTCCTCACAGTACCTATGCCCAAATGTGCCACCTTTACAGTAGCTATGCCCAGATGTGTCTCCTTCACAGTGTTTATTCACAGATATGTGCCTCCTTCACAATAGCTAGGTCCAGATATGTGCCCCCTTTATAGTAGTTATGCCCAGATTTGTACCCACTTCACAGTAGTTATCCCATATCCCTCCCAGTAGTTATGCCTATATGTATCCCCTTACAGTAGCTTTGCCCGGATGTGCCCCCTTCACAGTGGATATGCCCAGATATGTGTGCCCTTCACAATAGCTATGCCCCCCTTCACAGAAAGTAAAAAACAAACAGAAAAACGGTAAATTCTGACCTAGTTCCTCCAATGATCATTACAGCTCACCCTGCATAGGCAGCAGCAAGCAGGATACTGTTACACATTGTGATGCTGGTCTGTGTTGGGGGAGTCAACAGGTTGATTCCTGGGCCAGCACCACTCCTCCTACACAGTCCAGCAGTGCGGAGCACGGCAGCTGAGCTGAATGGTGCAGCGGGGAGCCGACGATCCCCAGCTTCACCATTACAAACAACAGTCTCTGCATTCTATGGATGCAGAGACAGCTGAGAATGGGGCATTCCTCAACCATTCTGGGACAGAGAGAAAGCCACTCAAATCCGGGTCTGTCCCGCCGGATCTGCGACAGTTGGGAGATATGCTATAAGATTTATTTATAATTCTTGATCCTCCCTTAGTTTGTGGGCTATCTTACAGGCATCGTGTCTGCCCAGAGACTACACAATGAGACAACAGATTCTGTTCCACAGCTACTTCTCACTCACAAAGAGTCACTTGAAAGAACCAGAGAACATATTATAGAGATATTATGAACAGAAGTGATGTGAATAAAGCACTTGGGAGAGATATAACACTTACTTTTAGCTTCTGAGTCATAGATATGTGTGTATCTCTCAATGTACTGTTCACTAGTGTTGGGCAAGCATGGTCGGCCGAACAGTAATCTTACTCAAGCATCGCGATGCTCGGCCTATCGCGGTGTTCGGCTTAATACCGCGTGTGCTTGAGCGCAATGCTCGAGTTTTCTCCCTGCACGTTTTTGGGCTTCTACTCAGCCAAAAAAAGTTCAGGTAACTACTGTCATTCACTATAACGCTGTAGACATGTTGGCTACTGGCATTACAGTGATTCGCTGGCCGTAACACGTCATCAGGTGTTATATAGCACCCGATGACACGTGTTCGGCTCAGTATTAGTCAGGGAGAGCTGTGCTGAGGAAGGGACAGATTTTGTACGGAGTGAAATAGGAATATTTTAGCTTTTATACTTGTTATAGACCCAAAAGTTATTTTAATGACTATTGTTGTGTGTGGCAGCAATTTATATTTTTAGAGAAACCTGCGCTAAATTGCTAAAACTTGTTAGAGACCCAAAAGTCATTTAAGGACTATTGTGTGGGGCAGCAATATATATTTTTAGCGCAACCTATGCTAGATAGCTTGCAATTGTTTGGCCGCTGTAGACAGCAAAATTATCTGTGCTACATCTCCTGGCTAACGTGTGCGCAGCCTAAAAATATCTGTGACATCCAGTGTACTTTTTCTGTAGATGGTGCACAATGCGGACAGTTACATTACCTGCGCTACATCTCCTGTATAATGTTTGAGTTTGAAATATCAGTGACAATTAGTCAAATTTCTTTGCTGCTGGTGGCAGCCACATTACCTGCGCTACATCTCCTATACAATGTTTGCCCATCCTAAATATCAGTGACATTAATTTAGTGTAATTTTTTATTAGCTGCTGGTGACAGTGACATTACCTGCGCTATACCTCCTGTTTAACGTGTGCTTATCATAAATATCAGTGACATTTATTCAGTGCAATTTTTTATAAGGTGGTCGTGACAAAGACATTACTTGCGCTATACCTCCTGTTTAATATGTGTGCATCCTAAAAATATCTGTGACACTCTGTGTACTTTATTTGCGCATACACTTACAAAACATGTGCTACTGTACGTGCGACATACTTGAGAGCATACAGTATATACCATTTAATATGCGCAAAGGAAAGCAGTAGGGGACAGGGAAGTGACCGTGCTGCTGATGGTGCACACAGATGCTGTAACCCTTGGCACAGTGAAACTGTGCCTGCTGCCAAAACACAAGAAACACACTCATTTACGATACCTAGCTTCATTTCCCAGTTTGCAGGACAGCGCAGGACACCACTCTCGAAGTCAGACCAATGCAACCAGGTGGTTGGTTGGATTGCAGCAGATAATGCTTCCAGTCAGTTAAGCACCACCCTGTCTTCCATAAAGTTCAGTCTCAGTAGTCATGAGTCTAGTCAACAGAATCCTCACCCTGATACTCCTTCCACCCACCATGTATAGTCTGGCCAAACAAGTGATCCCACACTCAGATATTCTGAGGAGCTGTTTTCATCGCCATTCCTTAATTTAGGCCTCTTGCCAAGCCCGCTTGAAGATGGACATGAGGAGATCTCGTTCTCTGATTCCCAAACTCTGAAGCTTCCACAGTCAGAAGAAGATGACGGTGGTGAACGACAGTGTTTTACGAGGAGGATGATGATGATGAGACACAGTTGCCAAAAAGTCAGCCACAATTAGTGTCTCAAGAGGTTTATAATGAGGATGAGACACAGTTGTCAATAACTGAGGTTGTTGTTAGGTCAACAAGTCAGGAGGATGACCAGAGTCAGGAAGTGGAAGAGGAGGTGCTGGACGAGGAAGTCACTAACTCAACTTGGGAAGGTGGCAAGTTGAGCGAGGACAGTAGTACAGAGGGGGAGGGATCCGCAGCACTGCAACAGGCTGGAAGAGGCAGTGGGGTGGCAAAAGGGAGATGGTGGGACACATCAAACAGGCCCAAAACTGTTCCCTGGAGCACCCGCTTATGGCAATCACCCTTGCGGAAATCTACCTTGCCAAGGGTTAGGTGTTCCACAGTCTGGCACTTTTTTTAGGAAAGTGCAGATGATAAAATAATTGTCAATTGCTACCTGTGCCATACCAAAATGAGCAGGGGCGTGAACACTAGCAACCTCACCACCACTAGCACGATCCGCCACATGGCATTAAAGCACCCTAATAAGTGGGCCGAGCGCCTGGGTCCACAACCAGTGTCTGCAGGTCACACCACTGCCTCCTCTTCCCCTGTGTTACGTGCTGGCCAATCCCCTGTCCAAGATGCAGGCCTGGATGCCTCACGCCATGCACCTGGACCTTCTCAAGCACCATCAGCTACCACACCCACTTCTGTGTCCCAGCGCAGCATACAGATGTCTATAAACCAGGTCTTTGAATGAAACGGCAAATACCCACCCAAATCTTCCTTTTTTTGTGCTCCTCCTCCATTATATCAACATGCTTATTAGGCTTCCCTCGCTCCTAATGATATGGAGGGTAAGCTCAGCAGCGGGCCATAATGTTTTAGAGGGTCACCAGCAGGCCCTCACCATATTGTTTTTGAGGGTCACTGAAGGGTTAAATAGAATAAGCTATATGATCTGTAGGAATGACATGATGTTGGGTGACATCATACTAGAGGGTGAATGTATTTAGTTTAGCCTTATGTCCATATATAGAATTGGTTTTACTCAAGTACTATTGTATATGTGAGCCACACCTGTTTCCTGTATGTATAAGAGGCCGTATGGCCAATATTAAATCAGAGCTGTTTCAAAGACATACTGTGTGTATCATTGAGATAGTTCTCCAGTCGCCTGTATTTGGAGAGGGAGGAGGAATCAGGGTACATTCAGAAGCAGATTTATTTCAGCTGGGGGCTCTGTCCGGGATAGAACATACAGGAACTCGGTAAGTATGGAAAATTACTGTCTTTAATGACTGGGGACATTACGATGCTTTCCGAAAACTCACAGATGTTTCTATTTTGAATCCACTTCAGACACACTGAAAGGAATAGTATCTATCTTTAGGCAAGATAGATTTTAAATAAACTACTGGGAAAGCCAGTTTAATTAGTGTAGAATGCCTCAGGGTTATGTAGACTCCCCAGTAGTCTACTCCATTGTCATCAAAGTTACACTGCACCCTTGGACTGCCCCTCATGGTTCTGTCCTTCTACAATATGTGGACAATATCCTCATATGTAGTTCTACTCGGGAGGCCTGCCAGGCAGACTGTGTTAGTTTATTACTATGGTTATGTGAATGTGGTCACAAAGTTTCTAGGAAGAAATTACAATGGTGTATGGAAAGTGTTGAGTATTTGGGCTTTGTTCTCAGTAAAGGTAAGAGGAAAATCAGCCATGGTAGAATTACCCCCGTACTGGGTCTGCCCACAGACCAAGAAATACATGTTGACCTTTCTTGGCATGAATGGATACTGCCGCCAATGGATTGCTGATTGTTCCTACTATGATAATATTCTGAGACAAGCCACTAATACTGAGATGCCTGACTTCATTAAATGGTCTGAGGAAATGTTGAAAGTGTTGTTTCCTTCTCAATGCACCTTAATTCCTTCCTTTGTCCCCGAAGACAGGCACCTGGAGAACTTATCAGTGACACATGCAGTATGACATCAGTAACAGTTCTGTTTATTCCTGACCATACAAACATACATACAAGAACAGCTGCAGCTCTCATTACAATAATGCTGACTAGGAGCAGTTCCTTATACAGACAGAAGGTCAATGTAAATATAGTCACCCTCTAATATGATGTCACCCAACCTCCTGTCCTTCATACAGATCATATAGAAACATAGAATGTGTCGGCAGATAAGAACCATTTGGCCCATCCAGTCTGCCCAATATACTAAATACTATGGATAGCCCCTGGCCCTATCTTATATGAAGGATGGCCTTATGCCTATCCCATGCATGCTTAAACTCCTCCACTGTATTTGCAGCTACCACTTCTGCAGGAAGGCTATTCCATGCATCCACTTCTCTCTCAGTAAAGTAATACTTCCTTATATTACTTTTAAACCTTTGCCCCTCTAATTTAAAACGATGCCCTCTTGTAGCAGTTTTTCTTCTTTTAAATATTCTCTCCTCTTTTACCTTGTTGATTCCCTTTATGTATTTAAAAGTTTCTATCATATCCCCTCTGTCTCGTCTTTCTTCCAAGCTATACATGTTAAGGTCCTTTAATCTTTCCTGGTAAGTTTTATCCTGCAATCCATGTACCAGTTTAGTAGCTCTTCTCTGAACTCTCTCCAAAGTATCAATATCCTTCTGGAGATATGGTCTCCAGTACTGAGCACAATACTCCAAATGAGGTCTCACTAGTGCTCTGTAGAGCGGCATGAGCACCTCCCTCTTTCTACTGGTAATTCCTCTCCCTATACACCCAAGCATTCTGCAAGCATTTCCTGCTGCTCTATGACATTGTCTGCCTACCTTTAAGTCTTCTGAAATAATGACCCCTAAATCCCTTTCCTCAGATACTGAGGTTAGGAGTGTATCACTGATTTTATATTCTGCTCTTGGGTTTTTACGTCCCAGGTGCATTATCTTGCACTTATCAACATTAAATTTTAGTTGCCATATTTTTGACCATTCCTCTAGTTTTCCTAAGTCCTTTTCCATTTGGTGTATCCCTCCAGGAACATCAACCCTGTTACAAATCTTTGTGTCATCAGAAAAAAGACACACCTTACCATCGAGGCCTTCTGCAATTTCGCTGATAAAGATATTAAACAATATGGGTCCCAGAACAGATCCCTGAGGTACCCCACTGGTAACAAGACCTTGGTCTGAATATACTCCATTGACTACAACCCTTTGTTGCCTGTCCCTCAGCCACTGCCTAATCCATTCAACAATATGGGAGTCCAAGCCCAAAGACTGCACTTTATTGATAAGCTTTCTATGTGGGACAGTATCAAAAGCCTTACTAAAGTCTAGATAAGCGATGTCTACTGCACCTCCTCCATCTATTATTTTAGTCACCCAATCGAAAAAATCTATAAGATTAGTTTGACATGATCTCCCTGAAGTAAACCCATGTTGTTTTTCATCTTTCAATCCATGGGATTTTAGATGTTCCACAATCCTCTCCTTAAGTATGATTTCCATTAATTTCCCCACTATTGATGTCAGGCTTACTGGCCTATAGTTGCCCGATTCCTCCCTACTACCTTTCTTGTGAATGGGCACAACATTTGCTAATTTCCAATCTTCTGGGACGACTCCTGTTGCCAGCGATTGGTTAAATAAATCTGTTAATGGTTTTGCTAGTTCAACGCTGAGCTCTTTTAATAGCTTTGGGTGTATCCCATCAGGCCCCTGTGACTTATTTGTATTAATTTTAGACAGCTGACTTAGAACCTCTTCCTCTGTAAAGACACATGCATCAAAAGATTCATTAGTCTTCTTTCCTAACTGAGGTCCTTCTCCTTCATTTTCCTTTGTAAAAACTGAACAGAAATATTCATTGAGGCAGTCAGCTAGTTCTTTATCTTCTTCTATATACCTTCCTTCTTTTGTTTTTAATTTGGTAATTCCTTGTTTTAGTTTCCTTTTTTCATTTATGTATCTGAAGAATGCCTTCTTGCCTTTTTTCCCTGACTGGGCTAATTTCTCTTCTGCCTGTGCTTTGGAAGCTCTTATAACTTGTTTGGCCTCTCTCTGCCTAATCTTATAAATTTGTCTGTCATCCTCGTTTTGTTTTTTTTTATAATTCCTAAATGCTATCTTTTTGTTTTTAATGATTTTGGCCTCTTCTGCTGAGTACCACAGTGGTCTCTTCCTTTTTTTTGCTTTTACTGACAAGCCTAATGCAATTTTCTGTTGCCTTCAATAGTGCCACTTTTAAGTAGTCCCATTTCTCCTGGACTCCAATGAAACTGTTCCAGTCTGATAGGGACTTGTATACCACTAATCTAATTTTAGAAAAGTCTGTTTTTCTAAAATCTAAAACTTTTGTTTTTGTGTGGTGTGACTCAGTCACTGTACTTATAGTAAACCACACTGACTGGTGATCACTAGATCCCAAGCTTTCCCCTACAGTAATATCAGATACCAAATTCCCATTTGTGAATACTAAATCTAAAATGGCCTCCTTCCGGGTTGGCTCCTCCACTACTTGCTGTAGAGATAATCCCAGTAGGGAATTTAGAATATCTGTACTCCTGGCAGAACTAGCTATTTTGGTTTTCCAGTTTACATCTGGAAGATTGAAGTCTCCCATAATGATAACTTCCCCCTTCAATGTCATTTTAGCTATTTCCTCAACTACTAGATCATCTAATTCTTTGACTTGGCTAGGTGGTCTATATATCACACCTACACGAGTTACCTTATTATTATCAAGCTGCACGGTAACCCAAACTGACTCTAAATTGTTCTCGCTAACTTGTATCAAATTAGATTTTATGTTATCTTTCACATACAGGGCCACCCCTCCCCCTTCTTGCCTTCTCTGTCTTTCCTGTATAGAGAGAACCCTGGTATTGATATATCCCAGTCATTACTCCCCTTGAACCACGTCTCAGTAACAGCCACTACATCTATATTCTCAGATGCCATTAAAGCCTCAAGTTCATTGATCTTATTCCCTAGACTGCGAGCATTTGTAGACAAGACTCTGAGCTTGTCATTCCTTAACCTTTGTGCTACTGGCCTCTTCTGGCATTGTTCCGGGGGGCAGTTGGACTGCTGGATTATCACTCTTTTGCCCCCCTTTCCTAGTTTAAATGCTTCTTAGCAAATACCTGGAACTGTTCACCGAGGACATTCGTTCCTTTGAGAGAAAGATGCAAACCATCTTTCTTGTACAGTTCTTTTCCATTCCAACAAGAGCTAACATGAGACACAAAGCCAAACCCTTGGTTCAGACACCATTTACCAAGCCATACATTGAATTCCTTAATGCGCATCTTCCTGTCATGCTGAAGGTTATGCACAGGCAAAATGAAACAGTTGATGCAACCTCCCGTATATCCTTTCCAAGTGTGTGAAAAGCTTCTTTCACCTTTGAAACCTCATTGCAAGCCAGATCGTTTGTCCCAAGATGGAGAATAACATCCACTTCCCTTTCCTGCTTTGCTTGCCTAACAATATTAAGGATCCGTCGTCTATCCCTGCTAGCGGTAGCACCAGGGAGACATCTCACAACACCATTCTCCTCAAACTTCACACCTCTTATGATGGAATCGCCCACCAACAGCTGCTTACTATCAATCCTCACCTTCTCCTTTTTGTCTTTGGCTGCAGTCTTACATACTTTAGGCATGGGAGATGATTGTTTCTCACCCACTGTGCCTGAGCCATCCTCCATGTTGCTCTTGCACTCTGAAAGTGCTGCAAATGAATTATGGAGAGCCACAGACTGTGGGACATGCCTTTTGTCCACAACTCTCAGTCTACCAGAACCTACAGTAACCCATCTCCCTATTCTAGGGGGCCTCTGTGGCAGTGGCATTGCAATGTTCTCAGCCTGAGTTTGTTTAGTGGTTAATTAAAAAATCTCAGATTTCAAAAAGTTAATTTCCTGCTTCATTATGGAGAGCTGTCTACAGATCAGACAGTATCCAAACCTCTGAAGAGTGGAACCTGATATAAAAGCACAACAATTCCTGCACAGAACCAGGTCTGCCATTGTAAAGAGGGGAAAGATTTTAAACAAACAAATCTTACTTGTTTAGATTGTATCCACCTCCAGATTACCTCCTGAATATCTCAATGCTCTTGTAAATTATATATAGAATACAGCGGCTCACCCATATCTCGTATGGATAGGTGCTCACCCTCTGGTCCTACCCTCAGGACCTTGGGGACAAGAAAGAATATATAGAAAGTGAGGGGGCACACACACACGGGAAACACCAGATGATTAAGTATATATCATTTAATATTCTAAAAACAGACCCATAAAATAACATAAAATATATACCATATAATGTCACAGCCCCAAAGATGCAGATATATGTCAATGCTAACAGATACGCTGGCGTGCTGAATTCACATATAGTCCATACAGTGTCCCAATTGAAGTGCTACTGTGTAGAAGCTGCTATGAGTATGGTAAGGTCACACAGAGTCCATCTACACACTGTCCCGATTGGTATGGACAAGTGGTAGTACAATATGTTCCAATGCCTGTAGTGTTGAGTCACCGGAGGTATTATGGGCTTAGTCCAATTGTAGTGGAACACTAATGTCCAATGTTCAGAGATCGGTAAGACGTGTTTGGATAGACTTCCCAGTTACTTACTGTATCCAGCCGCTTGTGCTCCCCCGGTCTCTCCCCTCTTGCTGTCTGGCCGCAGCGTTGATTTCTCAGGTGGCCAAACCAGGCCGACTGTGGCGTCCCACGTGACCTGGTGGTATGGGGTTCCGGGCGGACGCTTTGGTGACGTCACTGTTGTGCGGCGGCAGTTTCAAATCTGGAAGTATTGGAGGTGAATCTCTGAAGCGCTTACAGCTCGATGTCCAGTCTCTTTGGTCTCTTTGGTCTTTAACTTGAATCCACGCTCACTCTGTGATGCCAGACGCGTTTCAGGGTCCTACACCCCTTCCTCAGTGGCCAGGGGTGTAGGACCCTGAAACGCGTCTGGCATCACAGAGTGAGCGTGGATTCAAGTTAAAGACCAAAGAGACCAAAGAGACTGGACATCGAGCTGTAAGCGCTTCAGAGATTCACCTCCAATACTTCCAGATTTGAAACTGCCGCCGCACAACAGTGACGTCACCAAAGCGTCCGCCCGGAACCCCATACCACCAGGTCACGTGGGACGCCACAGTCGGCCTGGTTTGGCCACCTGAGAAATCAACGCTGCGGCCAGACAGCAAGGAGGGGAGAGACCGGGGGAGCACAAGCGGCTGGATACAGTAAGTAACTGGGAAGTCTATCCAAACACGTCTTACCGATCTCTGAACATTGGACATTAGTGTTCCACTACAATTGGACTAAGCCCATAATACCTCCGGTGACTCAACACTACAGGCATTGGAACATATTGTACTACCACTTGTCCATACCAATCGGGACAGTGTGTAGATGGACTCTGTGTGACCTTACCATACTCATAGCAGCTTCTACACAGTAGCACTTCAATTGGGACACTGTATGGACTATATGTGAATTCAGCACGCCAGCGTATCTGTTAGCATTGACATATATCTGCATCTTTGGGGCTGTGACATTATATGGTATATATTTTATGTTATTTTATGGGTCTGTTTTTAGAATATTAAATGATATATACTTAATCATCTGGTGTTTCCCGTGTGTGTGTGCCCCCTCACTTTCTATATATTCGCTCTTGTAAATTAGCTCTTGGTAAGCAGTCTTGGAAAAGCAGCAAGCTATAATTAGCAAGCTAATACTGTGTGGGTATATATACACACCCTCCCACAAAGGCTCCTCCCCCAACAGCAAATTAACACCTTACTTGCCTATGCTCATTTGCAATCAGACAATAGAGATCCTGTGTCTAGCAAATTCCTTACCTCTCTTGAAACACAGTGTCTGAGTATTTAACCCTTGAAATGTTACAAGCTTTTAGTCATTTGAAATGTGTGATGGTTTCAAGTCCTGGTTTGGGCTTACCCGACTATGGCATGATGTTTCACTTATTTGCCAGGGACAATTGTAAAACCATCGTGGGAGTCCTGGCGCAAGATCATGGAGGAAAATTCCGCCCTGTTGCTTTTTTCTCAAAAGTGGTTCCCGTACAAGTTCAGGGCATGCCTGCGTGTTTCAGGAGTTTGGCAGCCTGTGCTATGGTCGCTGAGATGGCCACGCCTATCACCCTAGGTCATCCCACCACTCTGCATACCTCACACAATGTTCAGGCCCTATTGAAGAACATACATACGCAACATATGTCAGCACAAAGACTGAGTGGATATGAAGTTTTGTTGCTATCTACTCCTCAACTTCATTCAAATACTCAGCCCCCACATTCGGTCCAATGGCTATACTGAATGCCCTACTTGGCTACAAGGGAGAGCAGGATGATTTGCCTCCTCCCCATGTATGTACTGAACTTATACATGAACATACCTCACCTAGGCCTGACTTACAGTCCACACCCATTGAAGGAGCACCTGATATTTTTGTGGATGGATCCTGTTCCCGCCCTAATGACAACACTTATCATGCAGGCTACGCTGTGGTTCAACTTCCTGATGTTATAATGGAATCAAATCCTATACCGCTTCAGTCAGCCCAAGCAGCTGAACTGATTGCCTTCACTAGAGCTTGTTGTCTTTTTGAGGGGAGAGATGTAAATGTAGAAACCGATTCCAAGTATGCCTTTGGGGTTGTACATGATCATGGGGTAATCTGGCAGAGGAGAGGCTTCATAGCTGCAGATGGGAGACAAATCTCACATTCCACCCTAGTACATGATCTCCTGGCCGCCATCCAATTACCAAGCAAAGTTGCTATTATCCATTGTAAGGCACATACTGGTCTACAAACGCACATAGCAAAAGGGAATGCCCTAGCTGATCAGGCAGCAAAAGAGGCTGCTATTAGAACTGCAGCAACAGTTCTAATGCCCTCCCTAGTTCCAGACATTACCCTTACTGACAATCTATTGCTCAGCCTCCAGGATTTGGCTACCAGTAGTGAAAAAATAGAATGGCAGTCGGTAGGTGCAGTACAAGACCCTAATACAGGTATTATCTGCAAAGAGGGGAAACAATATCATGGTCTTGGCCATAGGGGAGCACAGTCAACCACTGTCCTCATTCAAAGAGATTTTTTTATACCAGGTCTTAGATCAAAGGTACCATATTTTTTCACCCTATAAGACGCACCGGCCCATAAGACGCACCTAGGTTTTTGAGGAGGAAAACAAGAAAAAAATTTTTTTACCAAAAGGTGTGCTTTTGGTGGGTTTGAACTAATGGCGGTCTGTGCATGACACTACTATCGGTGATCTGTGGATGATGCACTGTTATGGGGTGGGGGATTTGTGAATGGCACTGTTATGTGGGGGATCTGTGGATGGCACTGTTATGGGGGAGCTGTGGATGACATTATGATGGGGGGTTTGTGGATGGCATTATGATGGTGGGGGGGATCTGTAGATGGCATTATGATGGGGGGATCTGTGGATGGCACTGTTATGGGGTGGTGGATCTATGAATGACACTGCTATATGTGTCATCCACAGATCCCCCCATAACAGTCCCATCCACAGATCCACCCATCATAATGCCATCCACAGAGCCCCCCCATCATTATCCCATTCACAGATTCCTAGGGAGGGAGGAGGGACTGTAGTAGGCAGGGAGAGCGGCAGGGCCGTGCAGGCACTGTACTCTGGCCCCGCAGCCCTGTATGTACTGTATTATACGTAGTGTTAATCATAAGATCTAAACCCAATAATGATGCTCTCCCCCTGCTCCCCATGTGTACCGTACTTACCGGTATACATGTCACGCTCTTGTAGTAAGCACTAGCAGCTAGCAGGCAGGCCGGGCGGCCGTAACTCACTGAGGTCACGTGCCTGCTCTGCCTATTTAATTCATAAAGTAGGCGGAGCTCTCCCCGCCTACTACAGTCCCTCCTCACTCATACATCGCAGTCTGCAATGTAAATTGCAAGCATTCACCCCATAAGAAGCAGGGGCACTTTCCCCCCACTTTTGGGGGGAAAAAGTGTGTCTTATGGGGCGGAAAATACGTTACAATCTTATGTTTCACAGTGTATTATATGTCTCAGAAACAATCCAAATAGTTCAAAGAAGGCCAATACCAGCATCTGAAGTACACAACTTCGCCATTCACTCACTTACAAATTGACTTCATCCATATCCCAAAGACAGAAAGAAAGCAGAGTATGCCCTTGTAATTATGGATATGTTCTCTAGATGGCCGGAGGTTTTTTCTACTACCAACGAAACCACACAAATTTTGGTAAAAATTTTGTTACAAGAGATCATCCCCAGATGGGGGTGTCTTGTTCAAATTGAATCAGATAATGGCCCAGCTTTTGCATCCAGAGTATGTAAGGAGCTTTGAAAAAGCCCTTAGGATTGACTGGAAGTTCCACCTTCCTTGTCACCCACATAGTTCCGGGGTAGTAGAAAGAATGAATAGAACAATTAAAGAGAAAATAAGGAAAATTACTGGAGGCACGTTCACTAATTGGAAAAAGTTCTTGCCTATAGCCCTAGCAGAAATTAGGATGCAGCCTAATAAGACCCTTCCCCACCCCTTGGGGTCCAAAGGACCCAGTGATAGAAAAAGGGGATCTAGAAGTAGTACAGGCAGAATATGTGAGGAAACTTGTAGAAACTTTAGATCAAATTGAACGAGATGTTGCTTGTGCCTCTCCTTTCTCTCCACAGGAACCTACGCATCCTTTCCAACCAGGAGACGTGGTGATAGTCCAGCGCCTGGCAAAAGGACGAAAACAGATTGAGTTCCCGTTTGGACCACCCACCCGAGTGGTAGCAGTCACCAGAACAGCGATTCTCACAGAAGAGGCTCCAATCTGGATTCATGCAAGCAGAGTGAAAAGGGTCCCTGAGGCTTCTTCTCCGGTGACGGACAAAGACAATGAGGGTGAAGCAGGTGTGAAATCCCTGAACAAAGAGGGGAGCTCAGAAGAAGTTTCCCTGAAAAGTGCCTTGCCACAGGCTAAAGATGATGACCCCACAATATTCTTGGAGATTTGTTTGTCTGCTGATAATTATAAATTTTTGTGTTTTTTGCCAGTCTGGCTTATTACTACATGTATTTATCACCCAGAGGAGATGAGTTTCTTCTGCGGTGCACCAAATAATCAGTTAGTATATAAAAGAGCTCAGGAGCAAGATCCCTTTGCTCCCGTCCCCTTTTATTCTGAACAGAATAGTATAGACAGGATGGCAAATGCCCTAAATGTTAGTTCATTGTCCCTTAAAGACTTATAGAGCCTACGGGATCTTATACAAACATGTGTTATTGCTGTGCCTACACCCGATGAATCCCTCCTTGAAGTCTGGTCGAAGGCTAACAATACACAATCTTTTATTCCCTTGTATGACTTCTGTGGAGAGTGTCAGAAATTTGGAAATAGCCGGGATAATATTAGAATAACTACTATTAATGTGACTGCAGCAGAAACTTGTTTTACCTTTTCCCAGGATATGAATTAATATTGTGATAATAGAGACATAAAAAGTGGATTACCTAAGAATAGAGTATATGATTATATTTATGACACCTGTAAAAAAGAATAGTAGGCTTGCTAGCTCCCTCAATAATTCCATGAGTTGTAATAGGACCATTGTGACTCCTAGTTTTATCTATAATATAATGCTCCCTAAGGGATGTTTTTTGTCTTGTGGTAACAGCACTTACAATTACATTCCTGCTAATGTTATTGGAGGTCCCTGTGCGTTATCCAGGCTGGTTTTGGCCCTTCCCAGTCAACCCCCTATCAGGAGAGCTTACAGATCGGTTACCAAGACTTTATCAGAAGACTGTGACTCTACATTACCCCTTCTCAGCCATACAGAATATACAAGTTTGGGTGCCTCTATATTAGTAGTGCCCGGACTGGCTATATATTTAATACTCTATTATAAATTCTATTGCATGTGTCTTGGCTAAATCTCTGAATCATACCTCTATCGCCTTATCAGACATGCTTTTAGATCTACAAGGCATAAGAGGAGCAGTGCTAGAAACTAGATTTGCTGTGTATTATCTGTTACTTAAACATAATATAGGATGTCAAGATTTTAAAGGAATGTGTTGCTTTAATTTATCTGACCATTCCAGATCAATCCAGTCCCATATTCAAGCGTTACATTAAATTGCCAATAATATCAAGAAGGATGTGGATTCATCCTCTTGGTGGGACTGGTTATTGAGCTGGCTGCCGGATTTGAGTTGGTTAAGAATTTTATTTATCAGTATTATAATTATAATTGCTTCCTTGATTGTCATATGTTGTTGTATCCAGTGTATCCCTTCCCTCATACAGATGTTTTGTGTAATGTGTCCAAAACCCACAGACCCTGGACAATCATATGCTACTTACCTCTCTATGAGAGAAAGAAAATTTGTCATATTCATGACTCAAGAGGGGATTGAAAAGTTAAATAGAATACGTTATATGATATGTAGGAATGACATGCTGTTGGGTGACATCATACTAGAGGGAGAATGTATTTACTTTAGCCTTACGTCCATATATAGAATTGGTTTTGCTCAAGTACTATTGTATATGTGAGCCACACCTGTTCCCTGTATGTATAAGAGGCCGTATGGTCAAGATTAAATCAGACCTCTTTCAGAGACATACCGTCTGTGTGTATCATTGAGATAGTTCTCCAGGCGCCTGTATTTGTAGACGGAGGAGGAATCAGTGTACATTCAGAAGCAGATTTCTTTCAGTCACCAGCATGCCCTCAATGATAATGTTGTAGAAGGTTAGCTCATTAACAGACCCTCACCCCAAAATTTTTAGATGGTCAGCTCAGCAGCAGGCCTTCGCCCACAATTTTTTTTTAGATTATCAGCTCGGCAGCAGGCCCTCACCCATAATGTTTTAGATGGTCAGCTTGGCAGCAGGCCCTCACCCACAAAATTTTTTAGATGGTCAGCTTGGCAGCAAGTCCTCGCCCACAATTTTTTTTAGATGGTCAGCTCACCAGCAGGCCCTTGCCCAAAACATTTTTTAGATGGTCAGCTCGGCAGCAGGCCCCCACCCCTAATGTTTTAGATGGTCAGCTCAGCAGCAGACCCTCACCCCTAATGTTTTAGATGGTCAGTTCAGCAGCAGGCCCTCGGCCTAATGTTTTTGAGGGTCACCAGCAGGCAAGCAATCATAATTTTTCAAGGGTGTGTATGAAGCCCTCCTTCATGTGTAATAAAGGGTGTATTAGAGTGCTGGTTCCTTGTAATTTTTGGCAGCTCTTATGAGTGTAGGAGTCCCACTACCTGAACAATTGTACCACAATGTGAATGATGCCCTTCTTTATGTGATATACAGGTTGTATCGGAGTGCCACTTCCTTGTAATTTTTGGGAGCATTTACACTTTATATACAAGTAAATATACAGGAAAGACAATTTCCAAAACAATTTTTCCCCTAAAATCAATTTTATCTTCGGTTTGGTGCGTATTATTGTCAGTCTGCAAAAGTGGCGTACTACTCGGACAACATTGTTCCTAGCAGCGACCTGGGAGTCCAAGATGCATCCAGACATCCTCCCCATGCTGTTCCCGAACCATTTCAGTGGTGTTTCCATCAATTTCTGACCTTTTCCTATGAACCAGAGACCCTCCCCTCTTCAGAGCAAGGGGTGCCTGGTTTAATGCTTGGGTTCTCCCATTGACTTCCATTGTGCTTTACCGAGCGCTCAAACATCCCGAGGTTTTCTACTCGAGCACCCCAGCACCCGAGCACTTTGTTGCTCGACCAACTCTACTGTTCACTTATCCTCCCTTCTCACCACTTCCTAGACTTCTGTGGGGGGTAATGTTATCTGATTATTCATAGAGAAGGCCGTCTGTTTTGGTGTCAATAGATGGAATTGGCTTAAAACTAAGATGTACCTGTAAGGTTAGTTTAGGAAATAGGGCAGCTGATAAGAGAATTTTCTCTAATAAGATTTACTGTATGGACAAAAGGATCACACATTACAACTGCAGGAGCTTTAATGACATCCCATTCTGAATTCATAGGCATCATTATCAATAGCTTTGAGCCAGTTGAAGCCAAATTAATTGACTTCAATCTGAATTTCAGGAAAAATTTGATTTGCCCCGAAGCCAAATTACCTCATGCTTTATGGTAACATGCTGAAGTCATTAGATGTCAGTAGGGACAACTGCGACATAAACAATGTCATTTCTCTGCGTAGTCTCTCTTCTTCCAGTGATGCTTGCAGGCGTACTCTCTCGTTTTCCATTGACTCTTGCAGGCAGGCTGTCTATGTTTCTTGATCTGCTTGCCTTAGTGTTAGTTGCATCATTTTGTGCGGTGAAGGAAGACCATAATTTTGCAGCCTCAGCTTCTGCATGGACGAGAGCAGCAATTTCTTTTATTGAAGACTTGCAAGAACAGCTTGCTCGTGACCTGATCCTGAATGATGATGCCCGGCTAGTGGACATTGTGTGCCTGTTTGCTGGCTGCTTGATGTCTCTATGCTGACTCAATCTATGTAGAAATGGACTTCAGCGTGGTCTGGATTGTGCTTCACTTGCTGGGGGCGGCACTGTCACTTGTGACTGTATGACAGCCTCTGCAATCTTAACCAAATCTCTTTTTATTGAGATAGCAAATAGTTAGAAAGTGCAACAGTACAGCATACACCATACGCAGATGGCATCCGATTAGTGCAGTCAAATATAATAGTAGTCAAAACAATTGAGGGGGAATAAACACATATAGACAGACAAGACAACAGACAGGGATAAAGAAGTCACACACAAGAAGAGGTAGGGGGGGTAGGTACAATAATGGAGGTGTCGGTCAGAACGTGATAGGGTTGCTCAGATCGCCGATAGGCCTTCCAGGGACTCCAAGTCCCCAGCTGTAAATACAAGCTCTTGTAGTGTGTGATTAGATAACTGATACCAAACACCCGAAGGGACAGTGATTTCGGGGTGAACTAAGTTTTGTAATAGGTGCAGAGGGAGGTGGGGGCTGGGGAATCTTAGATCTTTAGATCTATAGAGTTTAGCCCATTCAACGAGCATGCCTTTCCAGATGAGGGAGACAAAAGAGTGTGAGGGCGTACAGCTACGGACCCCCCACAGGACGAGATTGTCCTTATATGTAACTAGGCCACGCTCTAGAGCTGTGCATAGGTTCGGGGGGCTTCGGGAAAGGAGAGAAAAGCACCTATTCAGGTGCGTGGCAGTGTAATACAGGTGGACATCGGGAAGGCCGAAGCCACCAAACCTCTTTTCCCTCGTCAATGTGGAATAAGCTATTCTAGATGGTTTGTTCGTCCAGAGGAAAAGGGAAAATCTCTGACGCAGCTCCGTAAAGTATGAACGCGGGAGCCATATAGGTAACGTCTGCAGCAGGTATAGGAGTTTGGGAACAATGAAGGTCTTGAGATAATTCTTCCTGCCTATCCAAGAGATGAAGGGAAGTTTAACCGACTGTAGATGGAATTTAATTGAGTTAAGCATAGGGGTCTAGTTAAGGCTGTAAAGGTCATTCAGGTTAGCAGAGATGTGAATCCCCAAAAATGTGATATCCTGGGTGGCCCAAGTGAAGGGGATGGAGCGTTTAAGCGACGCAACAAGAGCGGGTTTACAGGTGACATTCAGGGCAAGGGATTTGCTATAGTTGATCTTGAAATTGGAGACCCAACCAAATTCTTCAAATATAGAGTGTAGCCGGGGGAAGGATTTCTCAGGGTTGGTGGTCATAATAAGGAGGTCGTCTGCAAACGCAGCCGTGAGGTGAGTGTGGGATGCTCTCCTAAGACCTTCAATATCGGGATCTTGCCTGATTTTGCACAGGAGAGTTTCCATGACTATCACGAATAGCGAGGGGGAGAGAGGGCAACCCTGCCTAGTGCCATTAGTAATGGCAAAGGCGGGTGAAAGAGTGCCGTTGACTTTGACCCTGGCAGAGGGGGCTGAGTATAGAGAGAGAATAGCCGAAATAAGTTGGTCAGGAAAGCCAAATTTCGACAAAGCCAGTGACATATATTGCCAGCTCACTCTGTCAAAAGCTTTCTCTGCATCAGTGCTTAGCAGGGCTAGCGGAGTAGAAGTAGTCCGCGCCCAGTTCATAAGATGAAGGAGGCGGACAGTATTCTCATTGCCCTGTCTGCCAGAGACAAAGCCAACCTGTTCCTTGTGGATAACGTCCGGGAGAACTTTTTGAATCCGTTGAGCCAGGATCTTAGCCCACCATTTAATGTCCGTATTTAGTAGGGAGATAGGGCGGTAGCTGCCGCATTGCAACGGGTCTTTGTTCTCTTTATGAATAATGGTGATATGGGCTGTAAGTGACTGGGGAGGGAGGAGGCCACCATCCAGGAGATAATTACATAGGGAGCTAAATTGAGGAGCTAGAACAGATTTAAAAGTTTTATAATAAGAGATGGTGAAACCGTCAGGGCCAGGACTACGACCGGAGAGGATAGTTTCTAGGACTTTCAGGACTTCTGGGCCGGAGATGGGAGCTACTAGTTGGGTGGACTGGTCTGGGGATATAGAGGGAAGCTGAAGGGAGGAGAGGAACTTATTTGAGGCCTCCGCGATGGAACAGGGGGATGAGCCAGGAGGGGCCGGGAGGTTGTAAAGGTCTTCGTAAAAGGCACAAAATGCTTTGGCTATCTCAGGGGTGGATTTAAGATGGTTGCCCGCGGCGTCCTTGATTGCCGGAATGAAGGAGTCAGAAAATTGTTGTTTAGTTAGCGCCGGCATAAGCTTGTTCCCTCTGTCGCCGTGTGCGTAGGACTTAAAGCGCACACATAGGAGCAACTTAGCCGAGGTAATGTTTAACATATTTTTTTGTTGAGATCGCACTACCGAAAGGCTTATCGCTTGGGATTGCTTATGGCTGAGCTCGAGATTGGCGATACAGAATAGGAGGTTGGATATGGCCTGGGCTCTTTGTTTTTTAATATGGGAGCCGAGAGCGATAAGCTCTCCACGGATCACAGCCTTGTGGGTTTCCCAGATTACAGCAGGGGAGGGAGGGGAGGGACCTGCGGTGTTAGTACTGAAGAACTCCTGGAGGGAGGTGGCTATTTTCTCAGATGACACCTGGTCCTGGATGATGGTTTCATTGAGACGCCAGTTCCATTCCCGTGTAGGGAGAGTGGACAGCGAGACGGTCAGAAAGACAGGGGCATGGTCCGACAACGTGATATTGCCTATTCGTGTGTTTACAATTTGTTTGACATGAGGAGAGAAAGACATAGTCTAATCTGTGGTGTGAGGACTTGGCATGGGAGTAGAATGAATAATCACGACCTGTGGGGTTCAGGGTACGCCAGGTGTCAATAACACCTAGTTTACGCAGAGCTGCCTTCAGGCGTCTAAGACGGACATGAGTGATAGCCGATCTCCCCGAGGAGGAGTCCAGGAGTGGGTCTAAAGTCACATTAAAATCACCCCCCAGAATTACCATACCATGTTTGAATGCAGCAAGCGCAGAGAGGGTCTGAACCAGCCATGCAACCTGTCCCCTATTAGGCGCGTAAATATTGGCAAGTGTAACCGGTGTGTCCGCTATAGAGCCCTTCACAAATAAGTACCGGCCATCAGGATCCGAGGAGGAGGCTGTAACCGCAAAGGGCACCTGCTTGTGAATGGCAATACTGACACCCCGGCTAGCGGAAGTCTGCGCACTGTGGAACCACTGAGTGAACTTTTTAGAGGGAAGATTGGGAATCTTACCTGCCCGAAAATGTGTTTCTTGAAAAAAGGCGATTGAGACTTTGTCTTTTTGTAGCAAGGAAATCACCTGGGATCTCTTGCACGGCTCGTTCAGGACCCGGACATTAAGGGAGGAAACTACAAGAGAAGCCATTTTAAGTCAGTAGGAAAGCACATAGCAATCAGAATCTGAGCGAACCAAGAAAGAACATTAGGATGGGATAAGAGGACACAAGAGGGGAAACACATGAGGACAAAAGAAGGGAGACAATACGGCAAACAATTATCCAAAATCACATAATGTAAATCTAAGAGCTCCACGGAGCGCCTGGGAACCAGAGGATCCTTTCTCATCATGGACTGGTGCCGGGATCCATCAGGCGGGGGGTCTCGTAGAGCTGGGAGAGGCCAAGAAAAGGCCATCAGGTAACAAGGAAGTCAATGAGGGAAACATTGGCAAACAAATCCCCTGTGCAGAGGGGGGTGGGAGGGGAGAGGTAGATAACACTCAGGAAGGTAAAGTCCTTAGGGAAGTAAACAAAGACCCGAATACATCCAGAAAGGCCATGTCAAAAAACTAGACAGCCCTGATGCATGTCCTGAACAGCATAACAGAAGAAATCTGTAACTTTCGGAGGTCCACTTCAGGAGAACACCGGAACTGTGGCCGGCAAAAGATGGCAACCTTCTTAGCAGAAAGGCTTCAGCGATGAGGAGAGCGACCCGCAGCAGCAGAGGCCTGAGAACTCTGACTGGGTCAGGATTTCTTCCCGGCAGGCACAAGGGACCAGGTGTCTGCAGTCGGAGGCGAGGGTATAGGATCTCCCTGGTCCGCCGGCATCCAGGACGGGATTTCAATCGGAGCTATACCCAGTGGGACCCAGGCCCCAGATAAGTCCTGAGGCGTGCGTATGGTGATCTGCCTGCCGTTGTTGAAGACAGCCAAGACAAAGGAGTACAACCAGTGAAACTGGGTCCCGGAGGATTTAAGAACTTCAAGAAGTGAACGCAAAATACATCTCTTTGCCAGCGTGGAAGGTGCTAAGTCCTGAAAGAACTGCAGCTGCGAGCCTTCATATTCCAGGCGGTCCACCTCTCTGCTGGCTTTCAGTAGAGCTGCGGTGTCCACAAAACTGAGGATACCGCAGATAACATCTCTCGGAGGGTCCAATGCCTTTGGCTTGGGACGAAGAGCGCGGTGTATGCGTTCAATAACAATATTTGCTGCTCTTTCTGGATTTAAAAGATTCACAAATATTTCTTCCGATGCGAATATTTCAGGGAGACCGCGGATACGAATATTACGTCTGCGGCTGCAATTTTCCTGATCTTCGATTCGCAGGAGGGCGTCGTTGATGAGATCTTTATGCGATCCAAGAGTGGAGCAGGTTTCCTCACCGAAGCGAATAATCGCATCCTGCGAATTTTCCAGCTCAGCGACTCTCTGGCCAATGGATTGGAGATCGGTCTTTATTTCAGCCAAGTCCTGCTTCAGGGGAGCCAGAGCGGAATCCAAAATTTTGCGAAGGATCGCTTTTGAAAGATTCGTTCCCCGCTTTCGATTTTTATATTCGGAAGCATCCGAAATACTTCCCGCTTCCGAAAATTCATTCGCATCGGAATGAAGAGAAGGATCCGGCGCCATCTTAGGTGTCCCTGCAGCGGTGCCCTTGGGAGCTTTTCTCAGGAATTGCTCCATGTCAGCCTGTTTGGAGCGGCTCACAGGTGGGTCGGAAGGTTCCCTGGGGCGATCTCTCCCCACTTTGCCCATTTTGAGCATCTGAAAGGTGCTATATAAGGGGGTTTGTGCCGGTTAGGATGAGGAGCTCAGACATCAGCAGCCATGCAGCTCAGCGGCCTAACTCCGCCCCCAGCCTCTGCAATCTTGTACGCAGGACCACATGTGTGATGGCGGATCCGTATAGTCAGATCCACTATCACTGGTGACTAGTATCTGTTTTACTGTTCTGTCTTCATACACGTGTGCAGTCTGACATTCAGCATAAACCATTCCTGTCTTCCAAATAAGAGGACTGTTCTTTGCAGTCTAACTTGCTTATTGGTCAACAGGTTGTACTCTCTGCACGGTGCGTGTGAGTGAGAGATTGTACAAGTGTGATTGATTGATTATATACGATTGATTGATTAATTGATTGGTAAAAGAGGATTGTCTGGTAAAACTACAAGAATACAAATAACATGTTTAAGAATTAAACAGAACCTGTCATCATCTTTATACTGCCCATACAAACTACAGAATAAAGTCAAAAGTATGTGGCTGCCAAGAACCAACATCACAATTATTGCAGACTAGGCCTGGAATAGAGTCACGGCCACCTGAGAAGAGTCATGGTCATTTAGGAATTCTTGCTCTCCCTGCCCACCTGCTGATGATTGACAGGATTCTACCTAGTTTTCTCCCTTTCTCTCTAGGAGAGAACTGCAAATCATCAGCAAATGGGGGAGGAGAACAGGAGATTATGAATAACCATGACTCTTCTTAGGTAGATTTGACTCTTTTTAAGGCTTTTGCTGCAATGATTATGATGCCAGTTCTCAGCAACTACTTACTTTTATCTCATGAGTGACACACCACTGAAATCAACATTTCTGTCACTACTTTATGCTGCTCTCAGTGAGGTCAGCATCAAGTTGATGACAGGTTTCCTTTAAGCATGGATAGCATGTACTATAAAATTTGCATTGACAGTGAAAGCACATGGTAAAATTGCTGCTTATACATAGGATTACATGTCTAGCTTACAGTAATAACAACTCCCTGAGTAACAATTACAACTAACTGAATAGCTCTGCATAACATAACACCCATTTTGGGCAAGAAACAAAATTTGCAGCCTTTGCTGCATCTGTCATGTAAGATACACGCGTTAGATACTGGTGTTCAATTCTGTTATAAAAAAATAAAAATAAACATTTTGGGCAAAAAAATTTGGGCAACACAAATTTTTGGACAAAAAACTAAATTTACAGCCTTTGCTGCATCTATCAGTGTGAGATAAATGTGGTAGATACCGGTGTTCTATTCTGTTATAAAAAAATAAAAATAAACATTTTGGGCAAAAAACTAAATTTGCAGTCTTTGCTGCATCTGTCAGTGTGAGATACAAGCTTGAAATACTGCAATAATATTCTGGGTTTAAAAAAAAACACCCATTTTTGGCAATACTCTACATCTTGGGCCTTTGCAGCATTTGTTAGTGTTACATACAAGCTAGAAATACTGCAGTAATATTCTGGGATTAATAAAACACCCATTTTTGGCAATACCCTGCATCAGGGGCCTATGCTTCATCTGTCAGTTTGAAATACACACGTTAGATACTGGTGTTATATTCTGTTATTAAAAAACACCCATTTTGGGCAAAATACTAAATTTGAAGCCTTGGCTGCATCTGTCAGTGTGAAATACACGTGTTAGATAATGGTGTTCTATTCTGTTATAAAAAAAAACACCCATTTTGGGCAAAAAACAAAATTTGCAGCCTTGGCTGCATCTGTCAGTCTGAGATACACGCGATAGATACTGTTGTTCTTTTCTGTTATAAAAAACCCCACCCATTTTGGGGAAGATCCTAAATTTCGTCAAATAAGGGACATGGCCCCGGTTGTGGTGCTGCTGGTGGAGCTCCTGTTGCAGGGAGAGGACGTGGTCGATCTGTGCCAGCTACACGCACATGTGAAACAGAACCTTCAGCGGTATTTGGTCAGCCTAATGCGGCTCTACGAATGGTGAGGCCAGAACAAGTACAGGCGATAGTAGATTGGGTTGCTGACAGTGCCTCCAGTTCCTTTACATTGTCTCCCACCCAGTCTCCTGCTGAAAGATCAGAGTTGGCACCTGCAGCCCATGTCCATCAGTCTTTCACCTCACCTCCTTGCAAATCAGCCAAGCACTCTGAGCCCCAAGTCATGCAGCAGTCTCTTCTGCTTTTTGATTACGATGAGGTCCTTGACCACACAAGGAATCAAGGTCATGCGAGTTACCTGTGTAGTTCGGAGGAAGAGGCGGTGGTCGCACAGAGCCACCAGCACAGCAGAAGAAGGAGCAGGGTGCAAAAGCGTTTTGGGGTATATATCCCCCTTTCTCAAGAGCAAGTAAAATGCAAAGTATTGTATTTTACTTGTTCTTGAGAAATGGGGATATATACCCCGAAACGCGTTGAGCTATTAACCAAGAACCTTATCCTATACCTCCCTCCCCGGTGAAGTAAGTCCCCCATCTCAGCCTTATACCTATTCAAATATTTATTACACTATTTTCCAGTGTTTTAATAATACACTGTTTTAATACCATTCAGTTCCTATTTTAATAATTTACAACCGCATACTCAGTTTTTTTTAAATATAATTTTTTAATATAAGATTTTAATATAAGATTTTATACAAGATTTTCGTAATTCCACCAATTTCCTGGAGCCCCAGTGCTAATCCTCCCCCGAGCACCATCAAAGCTACTTAGGGGAACCTCTAGCACAAACACATTTTTTTTTTTTTTTTCTCCCTCAAACTTACATTCTTCTGCAGTGCTCGGTGGTGCACTGTATATGTAAGGGCGCTGCCTCAGGAACGGTCACTTGCATTCCTCTTTTTTTTCCACCACCTAGTAGTCTCCTTGGAGCTTTGAAACCTTCTTTTCCATCACCCTTACTCTTTGGTTTCTTTTTTCCTCATTTACCTATACCTAGTAGACAGGTAAAAAAGAAATCACTAATTTGTCTGTTACATATTCGGGTGAAATTCATAAATTTTTGGGTGCGATATACCCCTGCTATACCTAGTAGACAGGTAAAAACATTTCACTAATTTGTCTGTTACATTCTTGGGTGACAATTGACCATTTTTGCTGTGATTTAAACCCCTGCTCTGCATAGGTGACAAAAATTCTTCTTTAATTGATGCGCACCCCCCCCCCCTTCACTTGTAAGCTTCGGCTTCATTAATTTGTCCCACTTTTCCACTCGATCATCATTTAATTTCATCCATTGACCTCCCTTGGATGTGGTCTCTCTTTCTCACGCTCTCTCTCTAAAGTGGAACCCTGATTCGCTGATAACCGTGATTAAGATGATAGGCGCAGAAAAGAATATCGAAAGTTGATAGAGAAGATATCCAAAAGGATCGTGGACGTCACTGGGACGTATGATCAGGCAGAAGTTATCTAGAGTCAACAAAGCTCCAGCTTTGCTTAAACTTTAACAACTTTTAACATTTCCGCTCGATCACATTGCAACCATTGACCTGTCTTGGATGTGGTATCCCTTTCTCACGCTCCGGCCTGGAACCCTGATTCGCCACTAACCGTGATCACTATGGTAGGCGCAGAAAAGAACATCGAAAGTTGATAGAGAAGATATCCAATTGGATCGTGGACATCATGGGGACGTGCGACATGGTGGAGCAGTATGTGTGCACACGCATACCACGTACTGATTGATGTGTCTGCCCCCTTCAACTTCTGGGTCTCGAAATTGGCCATATGTCCTGAACTTGCACTTTACGCCTCGGAGGTGCTGGCCTGCGCTGCAGCCAGTGTATTGTCTAAACATTTGTTTAGCATGGCTATCACAGGTTATATTTCCCAATGTTTTGGGGTGTACCCTAATTTCAACAAAAATTTTTTATATTAAAACAATAAAAACAGTGTAGGCTACCTCCTCCTCCACCGTCACTTCCAGCCACATCCACTGCCTCCTAAACCTCCTACTCCATATGGACCTCGTCCTCCAAGATCAAGATTATTATTATTTTTTTATTTTATGTTATTTTAAGTCATTTCCCTATCCACATTTTTTTGCATGATAGGGTTATTGGTTACTTACTCAGGGCCCTCCATAACTTCCCCCTTTTCCCCTATCCAAGTACCATCCCAATAAAAACACCACACACTTTTGCTTGGATTAAATCGGCCACAGCAGCCGTTTTATTAATAAAATAAATACATCCATAAATAACAATAACATTAAATTAACATTAACCTCTGACGAGGGAGATCGTAGAAGCCCCAAAATGTTACCATCCACAAGAAGCCAACCTGGCAACTCCATCTTGCCTCCAGCCGTAAGCACCAGCTCGGAGACACCAACTGATGGACGCCTTCTCCAATTAACCAAGTACCTGAAACTATGAGAGTCCATCCCCACCATTGAGGCCCTCCCATTTCCACTACCGTCATATACCACCAGCTTCTATGATCTCCCACCGCCACGACTGCCGCGACATGTAACACTGTCCCGTATATTGCACCACCCTAAACCTTAGGGCGGGAGGGAGGGAGTTTGCTTCCAACAAAATGGCGCCGGCTGACTGCCGGTCACCTCTATTTAACCCCTAACTCCTCCTACCTAATCACCCTAACCACACCTCCCCACCCCAGTTTAACTAACTCCAACCCAGGCCCTTCCTACCAAAACCCATCATGACGGCCTCCCCTTACCTGGCGTCCTAGTCCGGCCTCTCTTGATAGGGTTATTGGTTACTTACTCAGGGCCCTCCATAACTTCCCCCTTTTCCCCCATCCAAGTACCATCCCAATAAAAACACCACACACTTTTGCTTGGATTAAATCAGCCACAGCAGCCGTTTTATTAATAAAATAAATACATCCATACATAACAATAACATTAAATTAACATTAACCCCTGACGAGGGAGATCGTAGAAGCCCCAAAATGTTACCATCCACAAGAAGCCAACCTGGCAACTCCATCTTGCCTCCAGCCGTAAGCACCAGCTCAGAGACACCAACTGATGGACGCCTTTTCCAATTAACCAAGTACCTGAAACTATGAGAGTCCAGCCCCACCATTGAGGCCCTCCCATTTCCACTACCGTCATATACCACCAGCTTCTATGATCTCCCACCGCCAACAACGCGCAGCTTGAACCTTACAACCACCCTCAAGCCTGCGCGTTCCTCCACAAATACAAAGCACGTTCAATTCCATTCTGCAAACCAAGCGCCCACAGATCAATGCCCACCGCATTCAGGTGAACACCATCCGACCTCCAAAAACCACCGCTCCCTGCTTCCAGATCCGTACACCGCTACTGCTCCATTCCGCGCCATAAACCTCCCAATAGCCCTATTTACCTTCACCCTGGCCTTGTTGATCAGCTCAACCGAACGCGCCTCTCTCCACGTCTTCCGAGCCACTATGTCGGACCAAACTGTCACCATACCCGGAAACGGAGACCACAACCTCAAAAGGTCAAACTTAACATCCTTAATAAGCTCCCGACACGGTCTAACCCCCAAGTCATTACCCCCAACATGCAACACTAAAATATCTGGGGCTCGATCCAACCTCACAAAACGGTGCACCTCCCTCAACACACTTCCCCACAACATACCCCTATTCCCCAGCCACCGCAGCACCGCCTCGTCCCTGCTGAAACCAAGCTGACGCCCATCCGGTCGCACATCAGCCCGCAGCGCACCCCAGAAAACAAATGAATGCCTCAGAATCCACACCAAAACCGCACCTGCAATACAAACAAAAGAAAATTAATGCCACCACTCCAGCTTACCAACCTCCCAACCGAACATAAGATTTAAAACGTAAAGATTCCCATCTCCCAATTTTCTTAATCACCTCCTCGCCCAAACATAACCTCGCCGCCTCCGTAGCTGCCCCAATCCTGAAGGAATGACCCGTAAAAAGCTTAGAGTCCATGCCCAACGCCCCCAAACATTTTTTAAACACTGCCACGAACTGAAATCGCAAAAGAAACGATCCGTCCTCATGCCTCAACATGGGCCCCATTTCCCCAAAACTTACACCCTCCCGGTACTCCCTCAAGCAACGCACCGGGCACAACCCACAACCCGGAACCCCAAACAGTGACACACTACACCCCTTACCTTCCCTATCCGTCTTAGACACCCGTATCCGCACTACCACCCTGTCACTATACAAATCCACATCCCCCCAACACAAACTCCCTGCCCTATTAACACTAGGACACACCAACTCACCCAGCCGAAAAGCCCCAAAAAACGCTAACGAAAAAGCTAATCTGAACAACCTTACCTCACCCACCGACCGACAAATCACACCCACCTGCTACCCTATTTTCAATAATAGAGCAAATGAAACCGGTCGTCTCTGATCAGCAATTCGCTTCCCCCTCCTACACCCCTTCAACACCTGCCTCACCAAAAAAGTTTTCGTAACATCAGGTAGGCCCCTCAGCTTAAAACCAAATGCCAAACCCGCCATAACCCGATTCACCTGCGCTACCGACCTCCCCATTTCAGCTAAATTTCCCAAGAACAAGACCAACGGAACCTCACCCTCTTCAACCCCCACTCCTAGCTCAGCACACCACCCCTCCCACTGACTCCAGGCCTTACCGTACGCCGCCCAAGTGTCAGCACTCAAAGACTCCCTCAACAGCCCCGCTACTGTACCTCCAAGAGCTCCCACAGGGACTCCGGACACACCAACCCGACTGCCTCCGCCTCCGGGGCGAGTTGCCGAAAACTCTCCCACTGTAAACGAGAAAGAGAGTCAGCCACACCGTTATCAACACCTGGCACATGCACTGCCACAATCCAAGCATTAATTTCCAAGCAACACAACACCAAATGCTGCAATAACTTAACCACAGGGGGAGAAGAAGCCGTCAACCCATTAATCGCCTGCACCACCCCCAGGTTGTCGCAGTGAAAACGAACCTTCCTATCACGAAACCTATCCCTCCAGAGCACCACCGCCAAAACAATTGGAAACATTTCAAGCAAAGCAACATTGCGGACCCAACCCCTCAACACCCAAGACTCCGGCCACTGACCCGCACACCACTGTCCATTACAGAAAACCCTGAAACCTACCCCCCCGGCTGCATCCGAATACAAATCAAAGTCAAAACTATCCACCACCTCCCCCAACACCAATGCCCTGCCATTGAAATCCTTCAAAAACTTGTCCCAGACCTCCAAATCCCCTTTTAACTCCCGCCCCAAACGAATAAAATGATGTGGGGCAACCACCCCCCCAGTAGCAGCCGCCAATCTCCTGCAAAATATCCGCCCCATCGGCATAATCCGACATGCAAAATTCAATTTGCCCAATAACGACTGCAAATCTCGCAGGCGAATCTTGTGCGTCCTCAGTGCACTCCCCACAACCCCCCTCAGGTCCTGAACCTTTTCTTCAGGCAACCGACACTCCATCTTAACCGTGTCAATAACAATGACCAAAAAACTCAACTCCGTCGTGGGCCCCACCGTCTTCTCTGCTGCCAACGGCACCCCGAACAAATCAAAAACATACTGCAACGTAGACAACAACAATGAACAAACACGTGACTCCGCCGGACCCAAGCATAAAAAATCATCAAGATAATGGATCAGCGACACACACCCTGACACATCCTTAACCACCCATTCCAAGAATGAACTGAATGTTTCAAAGTATGCACAAGACACCGAGCACCCCATTGGCAAACACCTATCCACAAAATACCCGCCATCCCAGAAACAACCTAACAAGTGTAAACTATCTGGGTTAACAGGCAACAACCGGAATGCCGCCTCAATGTCCGTTTTTGCCAACAAGGCCCCAGGCCCCAACTTACGCACCCAACCTACCACCGCATCAAAGGAGGTATAAACCACCGAACAAAGTTCAGGATCAATACCTTCATTGACCGACGCCCCCTTTGGGAAAGACAAGTGATAAATAAGCCGAAACTTGTTCGGCTCCTTCTTGGGCACCACCCCCAAAGGGGAAACCCTCAAATCCTCCCACGGCAAGTCACAAAACGGCCCATCCATCCTACCCAACGCTACCTCCTTAGCCAGCTTCTCCGATACTACCTCCCTGTGCTCCAAAGCTGACCTCAAATTCTTCCTGACCCCACACCCCTGTTCTGCCGGGTGAGACGGAATACTAAAACCCTCCGTAAACCCCTTCCGCAAAAATTCTGCCGCTCCCTTGTCCGGGTATCTATCGAGGTACCCCGCCATCACGGCCACCCGCACCGGCGTCCGGCCCTTTTGCACCAGCCTCACCCCCCTTCTGCTTCGCCCCCCTAAAACAACGGCTGGCCCCGTGTCCACCCCCGCAGGAAGAAGAAGGTGGGAAGACAATGTAATAGAGCAGCACGAAATGCCAGCAGAATGCTTGGATGTATAGGGAGAGGTATAAGCAGTAGAAAGAGTAAAGTGCTTATGCCGCTGTACAGAACACTGGTGAGACCTCACTTGGAGTATTGTGCGCAGTACTGGAGGCCATATCTCCAGAAGGATATAGATACTCTAGAGAGAGTTCAGAGAAGAGCTACTAAACTAGTACATGGATTGCAGGATAAAACTTACCAGGAAAGGTTAAAGGACCTTAATATGTATAGCTTGGAAGAAAGAAGAGACAGAGGGGATATGATAGAAACTTTTAAATACATAAAGGGAATCAACTCGGTAAAGGAAGAGAGCATATTTAAAAGAAGAAAAACTACCACAAGAGGACATAGTTTTAAATTAGAGGGGCAAAGGTTTAAAAGTAATATAAGGAAGTATTACTTTACTGAAAGAGTAGTGGATGCATGGAATAGCCTTCCTGCAGAAGTGGTAGCTGCAAATACAGTGAAGGGGTTTAAGCATGCATGGGATAGGCATAAGGCCATCCTTCATATAAGATAGGGCCGGGGGCTATCCATAGTATTCAGTATATTGGGCAGACTAGATGGGCCAAATGGTTCTTATCTGCCGACACATTCTATGTTTCTATGTTTCTATAAGAACACTTGTGCTTAAACTTGCACTTAGGCCCGAACTTGCAACTCCCTTCATTGAAGAGAAAGCACAATCCCTTGGCCGCTGCCGTTGCAAATCCCGACTGACCTGACCCCCCTTGCTCCCCCCGAAAGGGCTGCCCAGACCGTACGGGCGCCATCACCTTCATCCCTAACCCTATATCCTTATGGTCCCACCGCATACTCTGGCGGACCGCTTTCCTCTGACGAAACTGTTCGTCATATCTCAACCACCCAGAACCGCCATAAACCCTATACGCCTCCCCAATCGCGTCCAAATAACAGAAAAGCGCGGAACAACTGTCCGGCGCCCTCTCCCCAATCACGCTAGACAAAATGGCGAAGGCCTGCAGCCAATTAGCAAACGTGCGCGGTATCAATCTATAACGCCGCTTCTCCTCCTCCTCCCTCTTTGACCCATCCCGCTTCGCTAAGTCCAGATTAAAACGCTCCAGGGGAAGCAGCGAAAATATATCCACGTACTCCCCTTGCCAAATCCGATCCCTGACCTCCTGTTTCAGGTGCGCACCCAGTGGGCCTTCAAAGCACACATAAACCTCCCCCCTGGCCGCATCATCCACCCACGGCCGGTCGTCCTCACCCCCCGCCTGCGTCTGCACCGATACGGAAGCTGCCGCTGCGACACCCGAGCCCCTTGTCTCCACGCCCCCAACAGGCCCAACACCCCACGCCTGCATAGGCCCCCCGCCTGACACACTACTCCCAGAATCCACACCAGCTAACCCACACAATAGCCTCCCCAAGCCCGCCATCATATCTTTTTGCCCCCCTCCTAAACCACCCAGCCCTGAACCCTGCGCCAGCGCAAGAAAAGCTCCTAATGCCGCCTCACCTGGCTGCCGGGGCGCTGTGAACCCCGCAGCTGGACTTCCTGAATCCTGACGAAGTGACCCCGCTGTCACTGGAACGACCACTCCAGACGCCACTCTCCCACTCGGACCGGGCATCCCAGCATCTTCTACGCTGGATGCGCTGCGCGCAGAAAACGACTCCTCCTCCTCATCTTCCGCGCAGGCAGGACCAGCAGCACGCTGTCCGTCATACTGTTGAGGCCTGTGCACCCCACCCCGCTCCTGGTGCACAGCCTCGCGACCCCTGCTGTTGCTGCTGCCTCTCCCATGCCGAGCAGCCCCCGCCCCCCCAGCCTGGAGAGGGGAGCCTGCAGTACCAGCTCCAGCCTCCATGTCGCACGCTGCCTGAGACGGAGCACTTGCCGCCCCGCCCCTCACTGGGCCCCGCCAAACAACTGGATTAATCCCGCGCCGGGAGGACCTAGAGGGAGTCTGCACATTGGCCCCCCGGCGCGGAGGGTCCCCTGAGGGGCTCCTAAAATGGCGCCGGACCCTGGGGGTATCCTCTGGGCTCGGGCGCGCCGGCGGCCGGACCCGCCGCGACCGTGTGGTGCCCGGCGGCGGGCTCGCTGTCCCCGCCCCCCCCCCCCCCCCCCCCTGCAGCAGGCTGGCTACCTGTCCCTGCAGCCAATCCGGACCTCTGACCTCCGCTGCCGCTCTCAGCTGCTGCAGCATCTCCTCCACCTGTGACGTGGTAAGCTGCTCCCAAGTTTGCTTCCAACAAAATGGCGCCGGCTGACCGCCGGTCACCTCTATTTAACCCCTAACTCCTCCTACCTAATCACCCTAACCACACCTCCCCACCCGAGTTTAACTAACTCCAACCCAGGCCCTTCCTACCAAAACCCATTATGACGGCCTCCCCTTACCTGGCGTCCTAGTCCGGCCTCTCTGATCACTTGCCATGCTCTTAAACACATTTTGCTGTCATTTGCAGCCCTCTAGCCCTTTCCATGACATTTTTAGAGCCATTTTAGTGCTCCAAAGTTCGGGTCCCCATTTACTTCAATGGGGTTCAAGTTCGGGATCGGAGTCAAGCTCGGGTCCCGATCTCGTACATTTTATGAAGTTCGGCTGAACCCATCGAACCCGAACATCCAGCAGCACTAAATACACGCTCAGACCAAATGCTGGCATCAGGGTAAAGCCAGCACCTCCAAAGCGTTGAGCGCCAGTTCATACCACATGTCCAGCTTGGACACCAAGTAGTTGTAAGGCACTGAGGGATAATTGAGGATGATGACACGGTCTGCTATGTACTCCTTCACCATCTTCCAAAATGTTTCTCTCCTTGTGTCAGTGGGCCGCACATCAAGGTGAGGGTGCTGGCGGGGTGTCATGATACTGTCCCAGGCTTTGGAGAGTGTTGCCCTGCCTCTGTTGGAAGTGCTGTGTGTTCCCCTTTTCTCCCCTCCTCGGTTGGCCAAGGAAATACGGACTCTGCCGCCAGCGTTGTCAGATGGCAAATTTTGGAGCAATTTTCCAACAAGGATCTTTTGGTATTGCACCATTTTGCTCGTCCTCTCCACCAGAGGAATGAGAGTTGAGAAGTTCTCTTTGTAGCTGGGGTTGAGAATGGTGAACAACCAGTAATCTGTGTTATCTAAAATGCATATAACGCAAGGGTCGCTGGATAGGCAGCCTAACATGAAGTCAGCCATGTGTGCCAGAGTACCAACAGGCAAGACGTCGATGTCGACATCAGGATGACTCTCCATCTCCTCATCCTCCTCCTCTTCTTCCCATCCACACTGAGCAGATGGAATTAAAGTTCCATGGGTACGACCCTTTGTAGCAGAGGCAACTGTCTCCAGCTCTTCCTACTACTCTTCATGGTCCAATTCGCACTGAGAAGACAAACTGAGGGTGGGATGGCTATCACCCTGTGTAATGTCCTTCCTCATTTCCTCATCTGCCACATTCAGAGCATCGTCCTTAATTGGGAGCAGCGATCATTTGAGTAGATACAGCAGTGGGATGGTTACGCTGATAACAGCGTTATCGCCACTAACCATCTGTGTGGATTAATCAACGTTTTTTAAAACCTCACACAGGTCTGACATCATTGCCCACATCTCGCTTGTGAATTGTGGAAGTTGACTTGAAAGGCAATAACCATGTTGCAGCTGGTATTCCACAACTGCCCTCTGCTGCTCACAAAGCCTGGCCAACATGTGGAACGTATAGTTCCAGCGCACGCTCACTCATACAACAGTAGGTGAGCTGGAAGCCGCAAGCTCTGCTGCAGCGTTGACAGACCGGCTGAAGCTGTGGACAACTTGCGGAAATGGGCACACACACGGCGTGCCATCACTAGTAGCTTTGGCAAATTGGGGCAGGTTTTGATAAACCGCTGAACTACTAAGTTTAAGACGTGGGCTAGGCATGGGATGTGTGTCAGGTTGCCGAGCTCCAAAGCCGCCACCAAGTTACGGCCATTGTCAGACAGAACCATGCCTGGTTGTAGGTTGAGTGGCAAGAGCCACAGCTCGGTCTGGTCCCTTATACCCTGCCACAGCTCTGTGGCGGTGTGCTGTTTGTTCCCTAAGCAGATCAACTTCAGCACGGCCTGTTGATGCTTACCCACAGCAGTGCTACACTGCTTCCAGCTAGCGACTGATGGCTGCCTACTGCTGGAGGTGGAAGTGGAGGAGGAGGCGGAGAAGGAGAAGTGGGGGTTGGAACCAGGAATATAGCTGCTGGCGGAGACCCTGATTGACGTAGGGCCCACAATCCTGGGCATGGGTAGCTCCTGTGCCATCCCAGGGTACCACTCCCTCCTGGCTTCCACAACATTCACTCAGTGTGCGGTCAGGGAAATGTAGTGTCCCTGGCCACCAGCACATGTGTCCATGGGTAAGTGGACCTTCCCAGTAACTACGTTGGTCAGTGCATGGGTGATGTTCTGGAACACATGCTGGTGTAAGCCAGGCACGGCACACCGTGAAAAATAGTGGCGGCTGGGCACTGCGTACTGAGGGACGGCCTCAGTGTCCACAAGCTTAAATGGCAACATTTCAAGGGCCAGTAATTTAGAAAGTTTTGCATTTAGTGCTATGGCCTGTGGGTGTGTGGGTGATAATTTGCGCTTGCGTTCAAATGACTGTGTTATGAACATTTGAATGCTGCGCTGGGACAGGGAAGTGGATGTTGGTTCTGATGGTTCATGCAAAGGTCCTGGTGCAAGGCGAGTGGCATCCGGGTCTGCGCCTTCAACAGGGGATTGGCCAGCAGTGCGTAACACATGGGAAGAGGAGGCAGTGGTGTGACCCGCAGACCCAATGTCACGATAGGTAGGTATGCAGGGAAATAAACAAATACGAGAAAACAAACAGAACAAACAACTAAGCCCAAAAGCTAGGGAGAAAAGGGTCACCTCCTAGCAATCCCTAAAAGCTTTCCCTAAACTGCTGTGCCCATGTGCATACCCTTAGGGTGGATATGCACATGCCCTCGTGCCTAAACCTAAACACCCTGGGCAAACCTAGGCAGCAGGGAAAAGGTAAGAGGCAACCTGCTTCTTCCAACCAGGAGGAAGCAAGCGTCTCCCTAGAGGCCTAGATAAAACACACAAAGGGAAATAAAGGAGAGGACTTATCTTGAGCAGCGCTGAAGCAGATGATCCACCAAAAATCAAGAGTTCCCAGGAAAGAACTACGGTATAACCCACAGAGGCCACTGGGGGAAGGAGGGATATATAGCCTCACTAATAATGAAACCCAGTACACCCGAGGGAAGGTGGATCCAGCTCAAACCCAAATCAAAACAAACAAAAAAGTCAGACATGTGCAGCCAGTCTGACAGATCTCCGCACATTCACAGGGCAAGGCGTGACACCCAGATTGTGGACCCAGGCGTTCAGCCCACTTGTTAGGGTGCTTGGATGCCATGTGGTGGATCATACAGGTGGTGGTGAGGTTGCTAGTGTTCATGCCCCAAGTAGCAAACTACCACTCTTTTGTCGTCTGCACTTTCCTCAAAAGAGCGCCATACTGCGGAACACCTACCCCTTGGCAAGGTAAAGTTACGCATGGGGGTGCTCGGTTTAACGGTTGCGGGCCTGTTTGGTGTGGGCCGACTTCTCTCTTTTGCAACCCCACTGCCTCTTGCAGCCTGTTGCAGTGCTGCGGATCCCTCCACATCTGTACTGCTGTCCTCGCTCTGCTTTTGACTTCCTCATGTTGGGTCAGTTACCTCATCGTCAACCACTTCCTCTTCCACTTCCTGACTCTGCTCATCCTCCTGACTTGACCTAACCACAACCTCAGTGATTGGTAACTTTGTCTCATCATCATCCACTTCGTGAATGAATGATTGCCATTCACCACCGCCATATTCTTGAGACTGTGAAGGCTCAAGAGGTTGGGAATAAGGGCACAATATCTCAGGTCCCTCTTCAAACGTGCTGGGCGTGAGGGCCAAATGTAATAGTGGCGCTGGATAGATCTCCTGTGAATGTCCGAGTGTGGGATCACTCGTTTTGAAAGCCTCTCCATGGTGGGAGGAAGAATAATCAGAGAGAGGATTCGGTTGACCAGACTCTTGGCTACAGAGACTGGACTTGGTGGAAGAGAGGGTGGTGCTTAACCAACTGGAAGCATTATCTTCAGCAATCCAACCGACCAACTGTTCACACTGGTCCGACTTGGACAGTGTTGTCCTGCGCCGCCCAGCTAAGTTGGACATGAAGCTGGGTATAGTGGATTTTTTTTTTATGGTACACTGGCAGCAGGCACAGTTTCATTGCGGCCAGGGCCGCGGCCTCTGCGTGCACCATCAGAATCACGACCACTTCCCTGTCCCTTAGTGCCCGCCTTGTTCATATTAATGGTTTTGTCACTAGATGTGGTGATGATTGTTTTACAGTCCGCTAAAGTCACAGTTTTCTTCTGCAGGACAGTATATGTCGCAGAAACACACAGAATACAGACACTATTTTAGGCCCAAATTATTGGAATCTGTGGTACAGACACTGTTTTCTGATGTAGTTTATATTTATATTTATATTTTTTCCCTATATCTAGGCCTGACAAACACACAATGTATTGAAGCGCAAATCACACAATTCACGGATTACACCATTGACAGAAAAAATGTGGATAGATCATGGGAGAATTTTTTTTCTGTATTTATTTATTTTTCCCTATATCTAGGCCTGACAACCACACAATGTATTGAAGCACAGATCATACAATCCACAGATTGCACAGTTGACAGCAAAAATGTGGATATAATATAGGAGAAAAATTGTTTTCTGTATTTAAATTAAATTACATTGCAAGAAGCCCCCCCAAAGTCCCACTGTTGAAAAACAGACATGTGCTAAAGAGGTTACAATTTGTCAAAGAGCACATTGACCGGCCTAAAGAGACATTTTGTGGGCTGATGAAAGTAAGATTGTTCTTTTTGGGTCAAGTGGCCGGAGACAGTTTGTCAGACGACCCCCAAACACTGAATTCAAGCCACAGTACACTGTGAAGACAGTGAAGCATGGTGGACAAGCATCATGATATGGGGATGTTTCTCATACTACGGTGTTGGGCCTATTTATCGCATACCAGGGATCATGGATCAGTTTGAATACATCAGAATACTTGAAGAGGTCATGCTGCCTTATGCTGAGGAGAAAATGCCCTTGAAATGGGTGTTTCAACAAGACAACGACCCCAAACACGCCAGTAAACGTGCAACATCTTGATTCCAGACCAACAAGATTGATGTTTTGGAGTGGTTAGCCCAATCCCCGGATTTTAATCCAATAGAAAACTTGTTGGGTGACATAAAAAATGCAGATTTTGAGGCAAAACCAAGAAATAGAGAAGAACTGTGGAATAAATAAATAGCATAGAATATTGCGCTGCTTTCAAACACCACCTCCTTCCTCAGCAAGGGGTTAAAATGGAAAAGACACGAAGGCAGGCATCACCAGATTTCACACAATAGTATCCTTTCTTTGGTCGATACTCCTGTAGATAATCAAACAGATGCAGCCACAGTGAAGTACTCTCTACCACCATATATTCAAAGGGTTTATTGTACTTACAAGCGTAAACTTGTTAAAAGCACAAAAGTCACAGACGTGCCATGCACAGAAATCGCCCGACCCGGGTTTAGCTTACGCACTTCAATATATCAATTTATTCAGAGCCTCTTCATTATATCCTTTTTACAAGAAACATTCTTTTATAGTCTCACTTTGCTCACAAAAGACTTTCTCATCTGTACAATTACGGCAAGTTCTTTTGAATTGTTCCTTTGGGATATTCTTAAATGGAACCTGTCATGTGGATATTTGATAATTATCTAACTAATTATATACAATCGTTAACTACTAAAGAGTACCTTAGATGTATTCACTTACTGGTGTGACAGATGGTTACCTCATAATATACACACAAAGATGCCACATGCCGCATGCTAATGAGCTGATTCGAGTCCAGCGTGATGTCATTGAGTTCAGCGTATATTTAATTCAGAGCTATAGCCACTCCCCTGCCCACCTGCTGCTGATTCCTATGGAAACAAACTGTCATTCAGCAGCAGGTGGGCGTGGAGAGTCAGGAGCTCATGAATATTCAGGACACATCATTATCAGCTGGAGCTTCTCAATACAAGATGTTGGCAGATTGACTGGGTCAATTAAAGAAAGTGACCCAGCATTTTGCTAAGAGAATCCAGTCACTTATTTATGTTGCCCTTAGTTAGGACACCATAAAACTGGTGACAGGTTCCCTTTAAGCCATGGATTAAAATGACAACTTGAAGTGTCAATATAGGCATTTACTTCAGTGGTTTTGAAAAAGGTCTTGGTCTTAAAAAGGCCCTCCTCTAGAAAATCTACAGAGATATCACTTATGTTACTAATGAATTTGAGGTTTCAGTCATTCAAATTTAGTCCCACAATAAACTCCTCTAATCCCCGCCTACTTCCTTTCCACACCTACAAACATCCATCGATATAACAATGCCAAACTCCTTTTTCTGTTTTCTTATTGAGTACCGGGATAATATTCTCTCTCTACCAGGATGCCATAAAAAGATTATCGAAACAGGGGGGCGAATTTAGCCCCCATCGCCGTCCCAGTGCACTGGAGGTAATATGTATCTTTGTTTACAAAATAATTGTGACAAAGGCAAAAGTTTATGCAATCAAGGATAAATGCCTAATGGTCCAGGCTCATATTAGGGTCTAATTACACCAAAATAGTTATATAGGAACAAGCCTTTTCAGGAAAGAGACAGCTACTTATAGCTTGTTAAATTGGCGGAGTTGTCATCCTGGGGCTCGTAAACAAGGGATCCCGAAAGGACAGTACTTGCGTCTCCACCACAACTGTTCAACCTTGTGGGATTTCCAAGCTGCTGACGATGATCTAAGACTGAGATTCAAAAACCAAGGATACCCTGAGAATGTTCTCAATCAAGCTTGCCATTATGAGTTGTGATAGAAAGGCCTTGCTCAATCCCTGGGCACACTGAGAAGGTTCTGACCAAATCTGCGTTATTGCGGACTATGATGAAGCACATGGTCCCATTAGGCAGATTCTGTCACAATTTTGGGGTATTTTGCAAGCAGACCCTGATATGGGGCATCTTGTGGGCAATACCCCCTCATTTACATTCAGGAGGGGCAGAAATATTAAGGATCAACTTGTACACAGTTTGCATACCCCCATTGTGAAGTCCAGCAACCCCTTTAGGGATCAGCTTGTGGGAACTTGTAAATGTGGGTGCAGAATTGCATGTGGCTCCATCAAGGGAGGCAAAACCTTCTCAAGTACCAGTACTGGCCTCATCTATAGCATCAGATGGTTTATAAACTGTCGTTCTGTAGGTCGGGTGTATCTGATTACATTGTTTACTGTATGTGGGTAAAACCATAAGGGAGTTCCGGAGGTGTATTGGGAAACACTTTAATGACATCTAAAAGGAAGCCGATACCCCAGTGGCAAGACATGTGGTAGAATGCCATGCCAGTGATATTAAGGCTATCCATTTTCAGGGGATTGAAATCATTCTACCCTCTCCAAGAGGGGATTATTTTGATAATTAAGGACTACGGAAGGAGGCACAGTGGACAATTCAGCTCGATACTGCCCTTTCTAAATTCACCACTGTATCCCTGTATTACCTGGGAGCGCTGTCTCCTAGCGGACCTTCCAGCTTACATGACAGCATAAGATCTCATACGGGGCACGTGATCTCTCAGTGTCATGCGCGATGGATCTGGTTGACTGTGAGGGAGGTCCACCTCTGACGTGTGGGGATAGGTGGAGCTATCCTATTCAAATAGCTTGGGTTTTGGCAGCCGTTTCACGGCCGTCATAGCGCCGGAATGCGGTCCCTGAGAGAGAGGGGCAGTGCTCTCCTAATGACTACTTACACTTAAGAATTATTAGGTTACAGCTCTGGCTCCTGATGAGATATTGTATTAGGCTTAGAAACGCGTTGAGACGCAATTATGTGCTGAAGTGTAGCCTTTCAAAGTAAATAGGCCATGTTGTTACATTATAGTTACATGTCATTGAGATGACTGTTGTAGCGATCCACCAGCTGCATGAATAGCAGTGTGAGTGGTGAATCGCTGTTTGCTCTCATTACTAATAAGACAGTGGAGGGCATGTTATGTATAGTAACAGCATCTGAAATAGTTTCTATATTATTGTGGCCTTGGTACATTTGAGCTCACACTAGAATAAGCTGAGCTGCTTATCTCCAGTTACCAGAACCATCACACGACTGCTGACTCCATATGCTCGGTGAAAACAAAATAAAATAGCATTTCCAGTTGAAAGTCAATTTACGAGTCACAGCATTCAGTGTGTATTAATCAAAGGGTTTCTCATTTACCTATTCCGACCTTGATATATTATTAAATACTTTTTGTTTTGGTCCTTTTTAGCATTTCCCCTCTTTTTGTGATTAATTTATTGAATATTTCCTGCAGAGATTTTTTGATTTCCTTATTCCTCAGACTGTATATGATGGGGTTGATGAATGGAGTAAACACAGTATACAGCAGAGATAGGAGTTTACTACTATTCAAGGTTTGTCCTTCTGTTGGGAAAATGTAAACACTCAGTAGAGTAACGAAGAATATGATGACTACAATGAGGTGGGAGCTACAGGTGGAGAAGGCTTTCTGCCTACTGATTCTGGACTGAAACCGCAAGATGGTGACAATAATATTAGTATAAGATATGATAATTATCGTGATTGGGCTCAGGAGTAAAGGAAAGCTCAGTATATAGTTCACTAACTCCATAGTATACACCCCAGAACAGGCAATTTTCATTAGGGGTACTTGATCACAGAAGAAATGGTCAATGACATTTGGTCCACAAAACGTCAGCTTTGATGTAAATAAGGTTTCAATAAATGACAAAAAGAAACTTAACACCCAACACATGGCGGCCAATATCAGACAGTGTTTTTTTGTCATGATAGAAGAATAGAGGAGGGGATTACAGATGGCCACATATCTGTCATAAGACATCACTGTGAGAAGAAGACATTCAGATGCTTCTGTAGTACAAAAAACATAAAATTGTGTCATACAACTAATAACAGTAATGGTCGCCCCATTATTCAGTAGGACGTGGAGCATGTTGGGAACAATATTTGAAGTTAAGAACATATCAGTAATAGACAGCTGTGAGATGAAGAAGTACATTGGGGCATGGAGGTTCTTGCTGGTGGACACCAGGGTGAAGATCAGGAGATTCCCACATATTGTCCCACAATATATCATCAGGATGAGACTGATTAAGTAAATTCTTAAATAACGGCTGCTTTGAAATCCTACAATGAAAAACTCAGTGACCGAAGTCATGTTCTTCTCCTGCATAAATAGCAATAAAAGTGTTAGGAATTAGTTGTCTGATTATCGACCAGAACAAGTAAATCATTAAATGCATTTGTCATTATATTTTATAGGAGTAAACGTTAAAGGGGTTGTCCCATTGTGAACACATCCCCTATACATGGGGTAGGTGATGAGTACCGTATCGGCAGGGGTCCAAACAATCTCAGAAATAGAGGCCTTGTGATAGTCACTCCACCAAACTGTGAGACTGCCAGAGACAGCTAAGTAATAGAGCTTGGCTGTCTATGGCAGCCCCATATATTGGGATAATGTAGAAACCATCATTTTATTCAAGGAACACTGGGCCCGTATTATCGTGATCGCTGATGACCACAGTAGTTAGATCCCAACCAACCAGACACATCTTGTGGATATGCTGTAAGAGTTTGTAATGGGACAACCCCCTTAGACAATTGGCAGGCCTAAGGCTACTTTCACTCTAGTGTTTCAACTAAATCCGGCAGGATTCAGCAAAACCACTTTCTTTACTGATAATGCAACCATCTGCATCCGTTATAAACAGATCCGGTTGTATTATCTTTAACATAACCAAGACGGAACCGGTTGTATTATGTCTTCTATAGCCAAGACGCAGGGGCATAGCTAAATCTCATGGGCCCTGGTGCAAGAGTTTATCTTGGGCCCCCGTCGCTAAGTACTTGCTGGCAAGGGGCAGAGGAGCACATATCCTTCCTGCCGGCTGAGGCAAACATTGAAACGGCACCCCCTCATGCCAAATTCTTAACCTTACTCCTTCCCTCCAGCCAAAGGTGTAAATTGACCAGTATGCACGTTCTATAATGCCAGTGTCTTATGTGGCACAAGGGTCTTTGGGCCCCCTCAGGCTCCTGGGCCCGGTAGTGACTGCTACCTCTGCACCCCCTATAGCTACACCCCTGCCAAGACAGATCCGTCATGAACTCCATTGAAAGTCAATGGGGGACGGATCTGTTTTCTATTGTGGCAGATTGTGTCACAGAAAACTTATTTGTCCCCATTGTCTTGCATTGGGGGTCATGCCGGATCTGTCTTGCTGCACATCCCAGGACAGAAAGCAAAATACAACATGTTGCGGTTTGCTCTCCGGTATAGGATTGCAACTAAATGGAACGGAATGCATTTTAATGCATTCCGTTCTGTTCAGTTCAGTTTTGTCCCCATTGATAATGAATGGGGACAAAACTGAAGCGTTTTTAAAAAAAAAATTCCGGTATTGAGCCCTTATGACTAGGGATGAGCGAACCCGAACCCGAACATTTTCGTAAAAGTCAGTGTTCGGGTTCGGTGTTCGGCGCTTTCTTGGTGCTTTTTGAAAGGCTGCAAAGCAGCCAATCAACAAGCGTCATACTACTTGGCCCAAGAGGCCATCACAGCCTTGCCTACTATTGGCATGGCTGTGATTGGCCAGTGCAGCATGTGACCCAGCCTCTATTTAAGCTGGAGTCACGTAGCGCTGCACGTCACTCTGCTATGATCAGTGTAGGGAGAGGTTGCAGCTGCGACGTTAGGGCGAGATTAGGCAGATTAACTCCTCCAAAAGACTTCATTCTGTGATCGATCTGCAGCTGTGGATCATTGAAGTGCTGATATTTAATTGCTCACTGTTTTTAGGCTGCCCAGAGCGTTTTTATGTCACTTTTTTCTTGGGTGATCGGCGGCCATTTAGTGTCTTGTGGTGCGTTAGCACAAGCTGCCACCAAATCCATTTAACCATCAACAGTGTGGTTATTTTTTTGCTATATCCTACATCAGGGGCTTGGCTGTGCTTGCTATTTTTTTGAGGGGTAAAATACAATTGCCAAAATAGCAGTACCCTAAATCTGGTGTTTTAGCTGTGGCTAGCCAATTGTAATACTGTCTGCTGTCTGCCGAAGCACAGTTTTTGTTCTGGGTTGAATACAATTCCCAACTTAGCAATCTCCTAAATAATTTTTTTCTGCTGTATCAGGCCAAGTTTAAATTGATCCATAAAAGGGTATATTAGATTTAAGGTGCGGATAGTGTCATCCTCAATAACTTCCACACGCTACCGTGCATTTCCAAGTTTAATTCTGTCCGTAAACGTATACCTGCCACCCAGCGCCTAAATAATAGGCCTACAATTTATATTCAGCTCAATCTGTGTTTATTGCTGAGGCTGGTCAATTCATTTAGTGTCCGCCAAAGCACAGTTTTTGTTCTGGGTTGAATACAATTCCCAACTTAGCAATCCCCTAAATAATTTTTTTCTGCTGTATCAGGCCAAGTTTAAATCGATCCATAAAAGGGTATATTAGATTTAAGGTGCGGATAGGGTCATCCTCAATAACTTCACACGCTACCGTGCATCTCCAAGTCTAATTCTGTCCGTAAACATATACCGGTCATCCAGCGCCTAAATACTAGGCCTACAATTTATATTCAGCTAAATCTGTTGATACTGCTGTGGCTGGTCAATCTATTTAGTGTCCGCCAAAGCACAGTTTTTGTTCTGGGTTGAAATACAATTCCCAACTTAGAGCAGAAACCACAAATTTAGGGAATTACTATAAGGCCAAGGTTAAATCTATCCATAAAAGGGTATATTAGATTGAAGGTGCGGATAGGGTCATCCTCAATAACTTCACACGCTACCGTGCATTTCCAAGTCTAATTCTGTCCGTAAACGTATACCTGTCATCCAGCGCCTAAATACTAGGCCTACAATTTATATTCAGCTAAATCTGTCGTTACTGTTGTGCCTGTATTAGTGTAATACGGTACCTAAATAGATAGCCAGATAGTGTTAGGTGCCTGTAAAAAAAGGCCTGAATTTTAATTCTTTTTTTTTTTTTGTATATTCTTTATTTCTGAAGAATTTTTCAATAGGTTACAAACATGAAAAGATCTACACAGAATAATAAAGCATATAAAATACATGGAGAGCCATAGGCGCATTAGAAGAGCCAGGACATCATTAGATAGATATAAGCATGAATCCAGCTGCAATGAGGTAAAGTAGTAAATGTATGTGATATTAGATTGACTATTTTCACATATAACTTATTCTGTAAGGCACATTGTGAGTCTGGATGTCTAACTATATCCTGGTCATATAGGGAGCACCACTTAATTTGGCTGACAATGAATGTCTGTATAGTCTATCCAAACAACAAATAGAACATAACTTAACTTAACTTATGGGTTGTTTCAGCATGGATTAAAGACTTGGGAGCACGCTTGTTTCAATTGCATAAGGTAAATTATTGGTCGAGTAATCGGGGTCACATTGAAATGTGTTTATTGAAGCATGTATAAGTAGATTGAGGTAAACCAAGCGATATATCTTGAGGTAGAGAAAGGAAGTACTATTGTATATAGTTACTTGCAGGTCAAAATAATGGACTAGCGAGGAGGTGTTTGTATTGTATCTATATAGTTGGGAAGTATACGAACTAACTGTGGTTTTTATAGAATTCAATCCATGGTTGCCATGTTTTCAGAAAGTTTGCCCTGTTTCCCCTTTCCCAACCAACCATCTCTTCCATAAGGCAGATCTGGTGTATTCTTTCTAACCATTCTTTAATGGTAGGAGGGTCAGTATTTTTCCATTTGGTGGGGATAATAAGTTTAGCTGCTCCTATCATATGTGTGATTAAATTGTTGGAGGAGGGTTTGAAGCCTTTGTGTGGGAGCCACAGAAGTATGAGTACTGGTGTCAGAGAGATACGGGAACTGCAGACTTTGTTAATAATTCGTTCCACTTCTATCCAGAAGTTAGAAATAACTTTACAGGACCACCAGATGTGTGAAATGGTTCCACATTCATCTTGGCAACGCCAACATTTGTCTGAGGGCGATAGGTGGGCTCTATATAAAAAGTCTGGAGTTCTGTACCACCTAGATACAATTTTAAAGGAGTTCTCCTGGATACGAATACATCTTGAAAATCCGTGCGAGTGCTTCAAAATCGTACTGACATCTTCTTCTGAAAGAGTTAATTGGAGTTCTCGTTCCCAAGCTTTTAAGTATGTGGGTTTTCCACTTGAAGAGTCTGATATAAGTTGGGAGTATAGCTTAGAAAGGGTTTTTGTGGGAGAGTATGGAAGTAGAGTATAATTTTCAAGCCAAGTGGGATCTGCGTGGGGCTCTGCATGTAACTTCCTATATTTTTTTGCAGCTAAGTTCTAGATCTAGTTCAACTAGTCTAGAGCGAAAAGGCTTGGGAATGTAAGTATGAATCTTAGTGAGAAACTCCTGGAGATTTTTGGTCTTAACTAGATCAGAAATTTTAAGTTCTGATAGGTACGACCAGGCTTTATGAAAGTCGTTTCCACTTCTGTTAAGAAAAAACGGTAGGACGGAGAGTGGGGCTATAGGGGATAATTTGTTAGTAGACATTGAGAGGGCCATCGAGTTGTTACAGTATTGGAGCATACAATACGTTAGGGCACTAAGGGGATATCTTTTTTTCTTAGTTGGGGAGGCAACCCAAAAGTTGTGGGAAACATCTTCACCTAATAAAGCTTTCTCTAAAGCTACATGTAATGAACCGTTATGGGGTCTGGCCAATTCGATCCATCTCTCCAACTGGATAGCATGTAGATAGGTCTTGAGATCTGGTAATGATAAACCTCCTCTATATGTTTTCCTGATCAGTAAGGGATATGCAAGTCGTGGCTTTTTATTGGACCAAAGAAAATTATTGAAAAGGGAGCGGAAATCAGAAAAGTACTTGTTTGTCAGCGGGATAGGTAGGCATCTCAGGATATAAAGGATCTGTGGGAGAACATAAGTAGCTAATAGATTTTTCCTGCCTAACCATGAGAGAAAGGGTAATTTGATAGAGGCCAGGAAAGTTTTGATCTTATTAAATAAGGGGGCATAGTTATGTCTGAATAAGTGTGATGGGTTTGCCGGGATCATGATACCTAAGTGTTTAATAGCTTCTTTGGGCCATTGAAAAGAAGTGTGCTTTTTAATTTCTATCATATGTTTTTCCGGTGCTGAAATGTTAAGTATCTCTGATTTATCATAGTTGACCTTGAAATTAGAAACTTCTCCAAAGTCTGCGAGTATTTTTATCACCTCTGGGATTGCAACTGCTGGGTTTGTAATAAAGAGGAGCAAATCGTCCGCAAAGGCTGCCAATGAATGTGTTTTCCCTTTTACTTGGAGTCCCTTGATGATCTCGGAAGATCTTAATTTGCAAAGGAGAAGTTCAAGGGTTAAAATGAACAGAGCCGGAGAGAGAGGGCAGCCCTGCCTCGTTCCATTGGAGATGTTGAAGGGCGAAGATAAGGTGCCATTAATTAGAACTCTGGCTGAGGGACGTGAGTAAAGCGAGAAAACGGCTGAAATAAATAGGGGGGGAAACCCAAAATGGCGCAGGGTATTTTCGATGAAGATCCAATTGACCCTATCAAACGCTTTTTCAGCATCAGTTCCTAATAGGGTCAACGGGATCTTGTGCTTTTTCGCATAATAAATGGCATGTAAAACTCTGCTAACGTTGTGCCTGCCCTCCCTTCCCTTTACAAAACCTACTTGCTCCTCGCCTATTAGTTTGGGGAGTAGTTTCGCTATTCTGCAACTTAAAAGTTTGGCCCAAAGTTTAACATCCACATTAAGTAGGGATATTGGTCTGTAGCTGCTGCATTTAGCGGGGTCTTTCCCTTCTTTGGGAATCACTGTTATGTGAGCGATTAGTGATTGCGGAGGGAGGGAAGTACCTTTTAATAAGGAATTGCATAGGTCTGCTAGCTGTGGAGCAAGAGTTTTCTTAAACTTTTTGTAGTATACTACAGGTAGCCCATCTGGACCTGGGGATTTCCCTGAGGGAGTGCTTGCTAAGACCTCTAATATCTCCTCTATCGTAACCGGGGATAGTAGCGTTCCTTTTTCTATTGGGTCTAGGGTCGGAACTTTGGTTGTCTTAAGGAAGGACTTAATATTGGCCAATGTAAGTCCTGGGTTATTGGAGTCTAAATTATAGAGGGAGGAATAAAATTTAGTGAATTCTTCTGCAATCGCAGGTGTGTTGGTAAGCTGATGTCCCCCTTCGGACTTGATTCCCTGTATAAAGGTTTTCTCCCTTTGTCCTTTGACCATTTGGGAGAGTAGTTTAGAGCCTCTATCGCCGTGCATATAGATCTTATATTTAGCAGCTCTGAGGGCCTTGGCTGATTTAATGTTTAATAAATCTTTTAGCTGCGTTCTCAGTTTTGTGAGTTCCTTGTAATGGGCATCTGAGGGATCTCTCTTAGAGATATTCTCCAGAGCAGAGATCTGGGTCAGAACAGAGTCTACTTGCAGCGTCCTTTGTTTGCGCACCCATGTGCCTAAGGATATAAGCTCTCCTCTAATATACGCCTTATGCGCCTCCCAAATCATGGCCTTATCCATAAGAGGGGTGCAATTCAGTTCAAAGAAGGTCTCAAGTTTTCCCTCTAGTTTGAGTCTGTCTCTGTCATTTTCCAGAAGGGTCTCATTAAGTCTCCATGACCATGCTTTGGGAGGGAGGCCTTTCAGCTGGAACATCAAAGAGACAGGGGCGTGATCAGATACTGTAATCTGCCCAATAGATGCGGATTTAATCCTCTCTAGGACATGGTTTGAGAGAAAGAGATAGTCAAGGCGCTGAAAGGACCCATGAACAGCTGAGAAAAACGTGAAGTCCTTGTCACTGGGGTGAGCTAATCTCCAAGCGTCTGTAATTTGATGATCTGAGAGTGACCTCCGCAGTTTACGGAGTTGTGCAGGAGAATATTTGGGGGTTCCTGAGGTAGAGTCCAAGGGGTGATCCAACGCCAGGTTCAAATCACCTCCCAGGATTAATATACCCTCTCTGAAATCTTTGAGCAGTTTTAATACTCCAAGTAACCAGGGAATTTGCTTGGTGTTAGGGGCATATACGTTAACTAAGGTCAGCTTATTACCAAAGAGCGTTCCCTTCAAAAATAGAAATCTACTCTCAGGGTCTACATACTGTGCCTGAATTTGAAAAGGGGTATTGGCACTGATACCGATGGATACTCCTCTAGAGGCAGAAGAATGGGAGCTGTGAATCCATTTTGAGTATTGTTTAGTGAAAAGGGTTGGGATATGGTTCTGTCTAAAATGTGTCTCCTGCAAGAACAGGAGGTCTGCCCTCTCTCTCTTAAGCATCTGGTAGACCTGGCTTCTCTTTTGGGGAACATTAAGTCCATTTACGTTTAGTGAGGTTACCTTCAAGGAATCCATGAGGTGTGGTAGGATTTGCGACCATGCCAGCAGTTACATCCCAGAGGATCAAAAAATCGTTGAGAACAATACCCATCTTGGAAAACTAAAAACAAAACATATAAACCTAAATTAAGCATATTAATACTCAGAGAGAACAGAACCTCCTGTAGAGGAGGATATTCAGAAGAGGAGGAGAGCAGGGAGGGGAGAGAAGTAATTAAGGAGAAACGAGAAAGTTAGAAAAGAGGTAGGAGGGGGAGAGAACTGTGAAATACACAAAGCCTGTATGTGCCTCTCACAGCATAGACATATTGTCAAGGCTGTGGGTTTCACAGAAGTATTAGCTGGGTGGTCCGTTAAAAACGGATCTCCCCTGCAATTCTTAGGCGATGGGGTGTAAACATAAGGAAAAATATTCCTAAAACAAATAAGATGCTGTTAAATAGAGACATATTAATGTGGTGCACTAAGGTCCTTGGACGAGTTGAAATATGCAACGAACCATTACCTCCTCACAAGGGTTGAGATGTGCCTTAACTAAGAATTAACGAGGTTATCGCCTCAGAGGGCACTCTAACATAGGGGGTAGGTATTAGGTGGGAAGGCAATGGTAGTGTTAGGGACCATAGTGCTGCACCTTAAAACATGTGAAAAGAAACAAAAGAACACAGACAATACTTGAAAGTCTATTTAACTGCTTCTTGGGACTGGTACAGGTACCGGTTCTGCCTCCGGGCCTCTCTTGAGGAAAATTAGACATTCTTGATTGATGATAAGAACATTCAAGTGTCCTGAAGTTCCGCTTGTCGTTTCTTCGCTAGCGGTGATTTGAATTTTTTAGCTAGTTTCCATTCTTCAAGTGCGGGAAGCAGAGGCATTTTTAGGTCTCCTGTCATAGGCAGCCAGGTGGGGATATCCAGAGGATCGATCTGCAGAGCGTCCCACATTTTGGTAAGGTCCGCTGGGTGCCGGACCGTGACCTGCTTCCCATTTATGGTAGCACAGAGGCCAAAAGGGAAGAGCCAGCGCAGAGGGTGTCTTCTCTCCCTGAGGAGCTCAGTGAGTGGTTTGAGTTGTCTGCGCTTCGCCAGGGTACTTGCTGCAAGATCCTGGTATAACTGTATTTTGGCGTTTCCAATTGTTAGGTCGCCTTTGTGCCTGGCAGCCGTTAAGATGGCGGCTGTGTCGACGAAACTTAGTAGGCCGCATATTATATCTCGTGGCGGCGCTTCTGGCGGTGGCTTGGGCCTAAGGGCCCTATGAGCTCTCTCTATAGTTATTTTCTCTGCCCTTTCCTGTCCCAGTAAGGAGGAGAAGAGTTCACTGACCGTGTCTAAGATGTCTTCTCTTTGCACGCTTTCAGGGATGCCTCTGATGCGCACGTTCTTTCTGCGACTCCTGTTCTCCTGGTCTTCCAGGTACAGGTAAGTGGTGTTCAGATGTTCATGGATCTCTTCTACTGACGACTGCATCGCGCGGCTGTGTTTAGCTATAGCGACTTGTGAGTCTTCTAGGGCTGCCACTCTGTGTCCTGTCTGTTTACTCTCCGTTTTGATGGCGGATAACTCTCTCAGGACCGGTTCAAAAGCGAGGGCTAATGATTCCTTAAGGAAAGCTCTGGTGATAGGTGTCGAGCCACGTTCGCTGCGCGTCTCGGACATAGCGCAGGAGCCCTCGTCATCTGAGTCTTCAGTGCATGTAGCGGCGGCGGCATCCAGCGCCATCTTGGATCTGGCTGCAGGAGAAGAAAGCTTCTTTTTTAAGAACTTATCCAGATCGGATTGTCCTCTGGCTTGTTTGGGCGTCATCTGTGTCTCTTTAGGCTTGTCTCTGTTAGGTTTCCCCATATTAAAGCTGGGTGGGAACCCGTCTGATAGCTTATAACAGAGCGCTGCTGTGAGGAGCTCTCAGCTCAGGCGGCCATTTCCTTCCGTGGCTAGCTCCCCCCCCCCCCCTGAATTTTAATTCAATACATTGGGCCAAATAATTTTTTTCTTATTGTGGTGAACGGTAACAATGAGGAAAACATCTAGTAAGGGACGCGGACGCAGATATGGTCGTGGTGGTGTTAGTGGACCCTCTGGTGCTGGGAGAGGACGTGGCCGTTCTGCCACAGCCACACGTCCTAGTGAACCAACTACCTCAGGTACCAGTAGCCGCCAGAATTTACAGGGATATTTGGTGGGGCCCAATGCCGTTCTAAGGATGGTAAGGCCTGAGCAGGTACAGGCATTAGTCAATTGGGTGGCCGACAGTGGATCCAGCACGTTCACATTATCTCCCACCCAGTCTTCTGCAGAAAGCGCACAGATGGCGCATGAAAACCAAGCCCATCAGTCTGTCACATCACCCCCATGCATATCAGGGAAACTGTCTGAGCCTCAAGTTATGCAGCAGTCTCTTATGCTGTTTGAAGACTCTGCTGCCAGGGTTTCCCAAGGGCATCCATCTAGCCCTTCCCCAGGGGTGGAAGAGATAGAATGCACTAACGCACAACCACTTATGTTTCCTGATGGTGAGGACATGGGAATACCACCTCAGCACGTCTCTGATGATGACGAAACTGTCTTTCTGCAGTGTGCAGACTGAACAGGAGGTCAGGGAGGAAGACTGGGTGGAAAATGATGCAGGGGACGATGAGGTCCTAGACCCCACATGGAATGAAGGTCGTGCCACTGACTTTCAGAATTCGGAGGAAGAGGCACTGGTGAGACCGAGCCAACAGCGTAGCAAAAGAGGGAGCAGTGGGCAAAAACAGAACACCCACAGCCAAAAGAGTCCGTCTGCTATTGGACACCGCCATCTGGGACCCAGCACCCCAAAGGCAACTTCAAGGAGTTCCCTGGCGTGGCAGTTCTTCAAACAATGTGCTGACGACAAGACCCGAGTGGTTTGTACGCTGTGCCATCAGAGCCTGAAGCGAGGCATTAACGTTCAGAACCTTAGCACAACCTGCATGACCAGGCACCTGCATGCAAAGCATGAACTGCAGTGGAGTAAACACCTTAAAAATAAGGAACTCACTCAGGCTCCCCCTGCTACCTCTTCTGCTGCTGCCGCCTCGGCCTCTTCCTCCGCCTCTGGAGGAACGTTGGCACCTGCCGCCCAGCAAACAGAGGATGTACCACCAACACCACCACCACCTCCGTCACCAAGCATCTCAACCATGTCACACGGCAGCGTTCAGCTCTCCATCTCACAAACAATTGAGAGAAAGTGTAAATTCCCACCTAGCCACCCTCGATCTCTTGCCCTGAATGCCAGCATTTTTAAACTACTGGCCTATGAAATGCTGTCATTCAGGCTGGTGGACACAGACAGCTTCAAACAGCTCATGTCGCTTGCTGTTCCACAGTATGTTGTTCCCAGCCGCCACTACTTCTCCAAGAGAGCCGTGCCTTCCCTGCACAACCAAGTATCCGATAAAATCAAGTGTGCACTGCGCAACGCCATCTGTGGCAAGGTCCACCTAACCACAGATAGGTGGACTAGTAAGCACGGCCAGGGATGCTATATCTCCCTAACTGCACACTGGGTAAATGTAGTGGCGGCTGGGCCCCAGGCGAAGAGCTGTTTGGTGCACGTCCTTCCGCCGCCAAGGATCGCAGGGCAACATTCTTTGCCTCCTGTTGCCTCCTCCTCCTACTCTGCATCCTCCTCCTCTTCTTCCACCTGCTCATCCAGTCAGCCACACACCTTCACCACCAACTTCAGCACAGCCCGGGGTAAACGTCAGCAGGCCATTCTGAAACTCATATGTTTGGGGGACAGGCCCCACACCGCACAGGAGTTGTGGCGGGGTATAGAACAACAGACCGACGAGTGGTTGCTGCCGGTGAGCCTCAAGCCCGGCCTGGTGGTGTGCGATAATGGGCGAAATCTCATTGCAGCGCGAAATCTCATTGCAGCTCTGGGACTAGCCGGTTTGACGCACATCCCTTGCCTGGCGCATGTGCTGAATTTGGTGGTGCAGAAGTTCATTCACAACTACCCCGACATGTCAGAGCTGCTGCATAAAGTGCGGGCCGTCTGTGCGCGCTTCCGGCGTTCACATCCTGCCGCTGCTCGCCTGTCTGCGCTACAGCGTAACTTCGGCCTTCCCGCTCACAGCCTCATATGCGACGTGCCCACCAGGTGGAACCCCACCTTGCACATGCTGGACAGACTGTGCGAGCAGCAGCAGGCCATAGTGGAGTTTCAGCTGCAGCACGAACGGGTCAGTCGCACTGCGGAACAGCACCACTTCACCACCAATGACTGGGCCTCCATGCGAGACCTGTGTGCCCTGTTGCGCTGTTTTGAGTACTCCACCAACATGGCCAGTGGCGATGACGCCGTTATCAGCGTTACAATACCACTTCTATGTCTCCTTGAGAAAACACTTAGGGCGATGATGGAAGAGGAGGTGGCCCAGGAGGAAGAGGAGGAAGAGGGGTCATTTTTAGCACTTTCAGGCCAGTCTCCCCGAAGTGACTCAGAGGGAGGTTTTTTGCAACACCAGAGGCCAGGTACAAATGTGGCCAGACAGGGCCCACTACTGGAGGGCGAGGAGGACGAGGATGAGGAGGAGGTGGAGGAGGATGAGGATGAAGCATGTTCACAGCGGGGTGGCACCCAACGCAGCTCGGGCCCATCACTGGTGCGTGGCTGGGGGGAAACGCAGGACGATGACGATACGCCTCACACAGAGGACAGCTTGTCCTTACCTCTGGGCAGCCTGGCACACATGAGCGACTACATGCTGCAGTGCCTGCGCAACGACAGCAGAGTTGCCCACATTTTATTGTGTGCGGACTACTGGGTTGCCACCCTGCTGGATCCCCGGTACAAAGACAATGTGCCCACCTTACTTCCTGCACTGGAGCGTGATAGGAAGATGCGCGAGTACAAGCGAAAGGTTGGTAGACGCGCTACTGAGAGCATTCCCAAATGTCACAGGGGAACAAGTGGAAGCCCAAGGCGAAGGCAGAGGAGGAGCAAGAGGTTGCCAATGCAGCTGTGTCACGGCCAGCTCCTCTGAGGGCAGGGTTAGCATGGCAGAGATGTGGAAAAGTTTTGTCAACACGCCACAGCTAACTGCACCACCACCTGATACGGAACGTGTTAGCAGGAGGCAACATTTCACTAACATGGTGGAACAGTACGTGTGCACACCCCTCCACGTACTGACTGATGGTTCGGCCCCATTCAAATTCTGGGTCTCCAAATTGTCCACGTGGCCAGAGCTAGCCTTTTATGCCTTGGAGGTACTGGCCTGCCCGGCGGCCACAGTTTTTTCTGAACATGTATTCAGCACGGCAGGGGGCGTCATTACAGACAAACGCAGCCGCCTGTCTACAGCCAATGTGGACAAGCTGACGTTCATAAAAATGAACCAGGCATGGATCCCACAGGACCTGTCCATCCCTTGTGCAGATTAGACATTAACTACCTCCCCTTAACCATATATTATTGTACTCCAGGGCACTTCCTCATTCAATCCTATATTTATTTTCATTTTACCATTATATTGCGGGGCAACCCAAAGTTGAATGAACCTCTCCTCTGTCTGGGTGCCGGGGCCTAAAAATATCTGACAGTGGCCTGTTCCAGTGTTGGGTGATGTGAAGCATGATTCTCTGCTATGACATGAAGCCTGAATCTCTGCTATGGGACCTCTCTCCTCTGCCTGGGTACCTGGGCCTAAATATGTGACAATGGACTGTTCCAGTGGTGGGTGACGTGAAGCCTGATTCTCTGCTATGACATGAAGACTGATTCTCTGCTGACATGAAGCCAGATTCTCTGCTATGGGACCTCTCTCCAATTGATATAGGTTAATTTTTATTTATTTTATTTCTATTTTTATTCATTTCCCTATCCACATTTGTTTGCAGGGGATTTAACTACATTTTGCTGCCTTTTGCAGCCCTCTATCCCTTTCCTGGGCTGTTTTACAGCCTTTTTAGTGCCCAAAAGTTCGGGTCCCCATTGACTTCAATGGGGTTCGGGTTCGGGACGAAGTTCGGGTCGGGTTCGGATCCCGAACCCGAACATTTCCGGGAAGTTCGGCCGAACTTCTCGAACCCGAACATCCAGGTGTTCGCTCAACTCTACTTATGACAGATCTCAATACCAAAGTAGTGGAGGGCACTCAAATTTAGTGTGGCATGGATTAGAACTCAATTAAAATATTATGTCCAAAAGACGGTCTGTTTTAGGGCAGGAAGTTGCTGGCAATCACTCCGATTTTTCTGCCTTTTTAGAATAAAATATATAACAGCACATATATAATCAGTGTCATGTCAAAACGGTAACAGAGTGGGTAGACTGGTCAGATAATAACAGAATTGCTGTCCAGAAAATATACTGTTAATGTGTCCAAACTAAGATAACCCCTATGGAGTTGAAGCTCCGTATAGGGGTATGTGTCTGGTCCAAAGGTTTGATACTAACAGACTTTAGAGATATCACTGTCCTGAATTACACGTCCGGCCCCATATAAAATGTTATAGTCATCAATAGTAACAATAGTTTGTGTACGTTACCGCTCCCAGTTGTCTCTGGTTTAGTCCCGTACTGACTTGTCCTGCAGAGTGCAGCTGAGTTGCGGTTCCCGCTAGTTCTCGGCGTCCCACATGGCATCCCACGTGGTTCGCCTCAGCATCTTTATGTTCACTGCTTGATTGGTAAATCACTGACAGTGGATATAGAAGGTCAGCATCGGTATGTTTGTCTGGGGTTCACTTCAGGTTGAATGTGATATTTCCGGACCAGTGAAGATATATCGGGCAAAAGCACTTTGAGTTGAAAACAGAAAGTTCCTGAATGAATCAGAAAATGGCCACTTCTGAGGTGAATAAATGCAAATTTTGTCACGTTGTGACTAGAGTTGAGTGAACACCTGGATGTTCGGGTTCGAGAAGTTCGGCCGAACTTCCCGGAAATGTTCGGGATCTGAACACGACCCGAACTTCGTCCCGAACCCGAACCCCATTGAAGTCAATGGGGACCCGAACTTTTCGGCACTAAAAAGGCTGTAAAACAGCCCAGGAAAGAGCTAGAGGGCTGCAAAAGGCAGCAACATGTAGGTACAGTTGCAAGAAAAAGTATGTGAACCCTTTGGAATTACATGGATTTCTGCACAAATTGGTAATAAAAGGTGATCTGATCTTCATCTAAGTCACAACAATAGACAATCACAGTCTTCTTAAACTATTAACGCACAAATAATTAAATGTTATCATGTTTTTATTGAACACACCATGTAAACATTCACATTGCAGGTGGAAAAAGTATGTGAACCCCTAGACTAATGACATCTACAAGAGCTAATTGGAGTGAGGTGTCAGCCAACTGGAGTCTAATCATTGAGATGAGATTGGAGGTGTTGGTTACAGCTGCCCTGCCCTATAAAAAACACACACCAGTTCTAGGTTTGCTTTTCACAAGAAGCATTGCCTGATGTGAATGATGCCTCGCACAAAAGAGCTCTCAGAAGACCTACGATTAAGAACTGTTGACTTGCATAAAGCTGGAAAGGGTTATAAAAGTATCTCCAAAAGTCTTGCTGTTCATCAGTCCACGGTAAGACAAATTGTCTATAAATAGAGAAAGTTCAGCACTGCTGCTACTCTCCCTAGGAGTGGCCGTCCTGTAAAGATGACTGCAAGAGCACATCGCAGACTGCTCAATGAGGTTAAGAAGAATCCTACAGTGTCAGCTAAAGACTTACAAAAGTCTCTGGCATATGCTAACATCCTTGTTAGCGAATCTACGATACGTAAAACACTAAACAAGTATGGATTTCATAGGAGGATACCACTGCTGTCCAAAAAAAACATTGCTGCACGTTTACAGTTTGCACAAGAGCACCTGGATGTTCCACAGCAGTACTGGCAAAATATTCTGTGGACAGATGAAACCAAAGTTGAGTTGTTTGGAAGAAACACACAACACTATGTGTGGAGAAAAAGAGGCACAGCACACCAACATCAAAACCTCATCCCAACTGTGAACTATGGTGGTGGGTGCATCATGGTTTGGGGCTGCTTTGCTGCGTCAGGGCCTGGACAGATTGCTATCATCGAAGGAAAAATGAATTCCCAAGTTTATCAAGACATTTTGCAGGAGAACTTAGGGCCATCTGTCCACCAACTGAAGCTCAACAGAAGATGGGTGTTGCAACAGGACAACGACCCAAAGCATAGAAATAAATCAACAACAGAATGGCTTAAACATGTCACGGAACCATGAACCAGACGTACAACAAGAGATAAGTGAAAATAAGAAGGCTTTATTGAAAATAAAGCTGTAAAGCAAAAGTCCAAACGGATGGTGAAACCGAGCAGAGTCTTTGCGAAGCCAGAGGTCAGGAACCAGAAGGGTAGTCAGACGAAGCCAGGATCAGGAACCAGCAGGGTAGTCAGACGAAGCCAGGATCAGGAACCAGAAGCAGCAGCAGTCTTAGAAGCATGTGAACACAAGAGGACCAAGCAAAGGAACTGAAGCCACAGACCTCCTATATATATGAGCTAGGCATCCAGCTCCTCCCAGGGGAAGGAGGAGCCGCAGGGTGGAAGGCTACAAGAAACCCAGGACCCAAGATGGCCGCCAGCACATGTCAAACGAAGGAGAGCAGCAAGCAGGTAAGACCATGACAGTACCTCCCCCTCAAGGGCCCCTCCTCCGCGGAGCACAAAACGGTTTCTGAGGGAAGCGTGCGTGGAAGGCTCGGAGCAAGGCAGGAGCATGGACATCTGCGGAGGGAACCCAGGAACGCTCCTCTGGACCATAACCACGCCAATGGACCAAAAACTGCAACCGACCGCGGACCAGGCGTGAGTCCAGGATATTGCTCACCTCATATTCCTCACGATTGCCCACTTGGACCGGACGAGGCCGAGGAACCGAGGAAGTGAAACGATTACACACCAGTGGCTTCAACAGGGAGACATGAAACACGTTGGAGATCCGCATGCCAGGAGGAAGCGCAAGGGCATAGGCTACCGGGTTTACCCTGCGAAGCACTCGGAAGGGACCAACAAAGCGAGGCGCCAGCTTGGGAGTGGGCACTCGAAGGTTGAGGTTGCGGGTGGACAACCATACACGGTCTCCGACCTGGTAGGAAGGAGCAGGCGCTCGTCTGCGATCAGCCTGGAATCTCTGGCGCTGCGCAGAGACCTCAAGGGACTTCTGGATCTGTACCCAAGAAGCACGTAGGACGGAAAGGTGATCCTCCACAGCCGGAATATCCTGGGGAGAGAATACCTCCGGTAACACGGCAGGTTGGAACCCATAATTGGCCATGAAGGGAGACGTCCCAGAGGAAGAGTTCACCGCCGTGTTCCTGGCAAACTCAGCCCAAGGCAGGAGGTCAACCCAATTGTCTTGGTGATCGGAGACATAGCAACGAAGGAATTGCTCCAAGGCCTGATTGGATCGTTCTGCGGCCCCATTGGACTGAGGGTGGTAGGCCGAGGAGAAGGAGAGATGAATCCCCAACTGGGAGCAAAAGGCGCGCCAGAACCTGGACACAAACTGACTCCCCCGATCCGACACAATCTCCTTAGGCAAACCGTGCAACCGGAAGACCTCCCTGGCAAAAATCGTGGCCAACTCTTGTGCAGAGGGTAACTTCTTGAGAGGAACACAGTGGCACATTTTGGAAAACCGATCCACAATCATGAGAATGACCGTATGGCCTCGGGATGCAGGGAGGTCCACAATGAAATCCATCCCCAGGTGTGACCATGGGCGCTCCCCGGTGGCTATGGGTTGCAGAAGGCCCAACGGAAGGTGCCGAGGGTACTTACTCTGGGCACAAACGGAGCAAGCCGCTACATATGCGGCGATGTCGGAACGTAGGGAAGGCCACCAGAACAGACGTGAAACAGCCCAGGACAGCTGATTCTTTCCAGGATGCCCCGCGGTCTTGGAGTTATGGTAGGTTCGCAACAACCGAGTGCGCAACTCCTCAGGCACAAAACATCTGCCGTTGGGTCTCCCAGAGGGAGCACCAGATTGAGCCGCCAAAATCTGCTCACCCAGGGGAGAGGTCAGGCTGGTGCGAATGGCGGCCAGGATCTGATTCGGAGGTATGACCGAAGTCGGAATCGACTCCTCCCTGGACAGCTCGGAGTACTGCCGTGATAAGGCATCCGCGAGACCATGAGAGAAAGCAGCGACCAGAGCCTCATTATTCCAGCCCACCTCTGCTGCCAGGGTACGAAACTCAATGGCGTATTCAGCTACGGATCGTGAACCCTGTCTGATGGACATAAGGAGCCTCGCAGCAGAGGCAGCACGAGCCGGCACATCGAATACCTTCCGAAGAGAAGCAACAAAACCGGAAAACTCGGCAACCACCGGATTGTTGTTCTCCCATAAAGGGCTGGCCCAGGCCAAGGCCTTGTCCGAGAGCAGCGAGATCAAGAAGCCCACCTTTGATCTCTCAGTAGGAAAGGCATGTGGCAGCAACTCGAAATAAATGCCCACCTGGTTAAGGAAACCTCGGCACTGAGTTGGCTCTCCCCCAAAGCGCTGTGGAAGAGGGGCAGAACCGGTCATACCCCGAAACACCGCAGGGGCAACAACAGGTGTCGGGGTAGACTCTGGCGCAACAACCGGAGCGGCAGTAGGAGCGAGCCCAGGAGCGACAACCGACCCATCGGCAACGGGAGCGAAATGAGCCGTGCGTTCAAGCAGGGTTTGCAACGCCACAGCGAACCGACCCAACAGGTGATCCTGCTGATCAAGTCTGGCAACCAGCGTGGGTAGCGAGGATGGCCCTGTACCGTCAGAATTCATGGCTTGGTCCTAATGTCACGGAACCATGAACCAGACGTACAACAAGAGATAAGTGAAAATAAGAAGGCTTTATTGAAAATAAAGCTGTAAAGCAAAAGTCCAAACGGATGGTGAAACCGAGCAGAGTCTTTGCGAAGCCAGAGGTCAGGAACCAGAAGGGTAGTCAGACGAAGCCAGGATCAGGAACCAGCAGGGTAGTCAGACGAAGCCAGGATCAGGAACCAGCAGGGTAGTCAGACGAAGCCAGGATCAGGAACCAGCAGGGTAGTCAGACGAAGCCAGGATCAGGAACCAGAAGCAGCAGCAGTCTTAGAAGCATGTGAACACAAGAGGACCAAGCAAGGAACTGAAGCCACAGACCTCCTATATATATGAGCTAGGCATCCAGCTCCTCCCAGGGGAAGGAGGAGCCGCAGGGTGGAAGGCTACAAGAAACCCAGGACCCAAGATGGCCGCCAGCACATGTCAAACGAAGGAGAGCAGCAAGCAGGTAAGACCATGACAAAACAGAAGAAAATACACCTTCTGGAGTGGCCCAGTCAGGGTCCTGACCTCAACCCGATTGAGATGCTGTGGCATGACCTCAAGAAATCGATTCACACCCGACATCCCAAGAATATTGCTGAACTGAAACAGTTCTGTAAAGAGGAATGGTCAAGAATTACTCCTGACCGTTGTGCACGTCTGATCTGCAACTACAGGAAACTTTTGGTTGAAGTTATTGCTGCCAAATGAGGTGCAACCAGTTATTAAATCCAAAGGTCCACATACTTTTTCCACCTGCACTGTGAATATTTACATGGTGTGTTCAATAAAAACATGGTAACATTTAATTATTTGTGTGTTATTAGTTTAAGCAGACTGTGATTGTCTATTGTGGTGACTTAGATGAAGATCAGATCACATTTTATGACCAATTTGTGCAGAAATCCATATCATTCCAAAGGGTTCACATACTTATTCTTGCAACTGTAAATCCCCTGCAAACAAATGTGGATAGGGAAATGAATTAAAATAAAAATAAAATATATAAAAATAAACCAATATCAATTGGAGAGAGGTCCCATAGCAGAGAATCTGGCTTCACGTCACCCACCACTGTAACAGTCCATTGTCATATATTTAGGCCTGGCACCCAGGCAGAGGAGAGAGGTCCCGTAACAGAGAATCTGGCTTCATGTCAGCAGAGAATCAGTCTTCATGTCATAGCAGAGAATCAGGCTTCACGTCACCCACCACTGGAACAGTCCACTGTCACATATTTAGGCCCAGGCACCCAGGCAGAGGAGAGAGGTCCCATAACAGAGATTCAGGCTTCATGTCAGCAGAGAATCAGTCTTCATGTCATAGCAGAGAATCAAGCTTCACGTCACCCACCACTGGAACAGGCCACTGTCACACATTTAGGCCCAGGCACCCAGGCAGAGGAGAGAGGTCCCGTAACAGAGAATCTGGCTTCATGTCAGCAGAGAATCAGTCTTCATGTCATAGCAGAGAATCAGGCTTCACGTCACCCACCACTGGAACAGGTCACTGTCACATATTTAGGCCCCGGCACCCAGACAGAGGAGAGAGAGGTCCCGTAACAGAGAATCTGGCTTCATGTCAGCACAGAATCAGTCTTCATGTCATAGCAGAGAATCAGGCTTCACGTTACCCACCACTGGAACAGGCCACTGTCACATATTTAGGCCCAGGCACCCAGACAGAGGAGAGAGAGGTCCCGTAACAGAGAATCTGGCTTCATGTCAGCACAGAATCAGTCTTCATGTCATAGCAGAGAAACAGGCTTCACGTCACCCACCACTGGAACAGGCCACTGTCACATATTTAGGCCCAGGCACCCAGACAGAGGAGAGAGGTCCCGTAACAGAGAATCTGGCTTCATGTCAGCACAGAATCAGTCTTCATGTTATAGCAGAGAATCAGGCTTCACGTCACCCACCACTGGAACAGGCCACTGTCACATATTTAGGCCCAGGCACCCAGGCAGAGGAGAGAGGTCCCATAACAGAGATTCAGGCTTCATGTCAGCAGAGAATCAGTCTTCATGTCATAGCAGAGAATCAGGCTTCACGTCACCCACCACTGGAACAGGCCACTGTCACATATTTAGGCCCAGGCACCCAGGCAGAGGAGAGAGGTCCCATAACAGAGATTCAGGCTTCATGTCAGCAGAGAATCAGTCTTCATGTAATAGCAGAAAATCAAGCTTCACGTAACCCACCACTGGAACAGGCCACTGTCACACATTTAGGCCCCGGCACCCAGGCAGAGGAGAGAGGTCGCGTAACAGAGAATCTGGCTTCATGTCAGCAAAGAATCAGTCTTCATGTCATAGCAGAGAATCAGGCTTCACGTCACCCACCACTGGAACAGGCCACTGTCACACATTTAGGCCCCGGCACCCAGACAGAGGAGAGGTTCAATCAACTTTGGGTTGCCCCGCAATATAATGGTAAAATGAAAATAAAAATATGATTGAATGAGGAAGTGCCCTGGAGTAGAATAATATATTGTTAAGGGGAGGTAGTTAATATCTAATCTGCACAAGGGATGGACAGGTCCTGTGGGATCCATGCCTGGTACATTTTTATGAACGTCAGCTTGTCCACATTGGCTGTAGACAGGCGGCTGCGTTTGTCTGTAATGACGCCCCCTGCCGTGCTGAATACACGTTCAGACAAAACGCTGGCCGCCGGGAAGGCCAGCACCTCCAAGGCATAAAAGGCTAGCTCTGGCCACGTGGACAATTTGGAGACCCAGAATTTGAATGGGGCCGAACCATCAGTCAGTACGTGGAGGGGTGTGCACAGGTACTGTTCCACCATGTTAGTGAAATGTTGCCTCCTGCTAACACATTCCGTATCAGGTGGTGGTGCAGTTAGCTGTGGCGTGGTGACAAAACTTTTACACATCTTTGCCATGCTAACCCTGCCCTCAGAGGAGCTGGCCGTGACACAGCTGCGTTGGCGACCTCTTGCTCCTCCTCTGCCTTCGCCTTGGGCTTCCACTGGTTCCCCTGTGACATTTGGGAAAGCTCTTAGTAGCACGTCTACCAACGTGCTTTTGTACTCGCGCATCTTCCTATCACGCTCCAGTGTAGGAAGTAAGGTGGGCACATTGTCCGCACCGAGTAGTCCGCACACGTTAAAATGTGGGCAACTCTGCTGTCGTTGCGCAGGCACTGCAGCATGTAGTCGCTCATGTGTGCCAGGCTGCCCAGAGGTAAGGACAAGCTGTCCTCTGTGTGAGGCGTATCGTCATCGTCCTGTGTTTCCCCCCAGCCACGCACCAGTGATGGGTCCGAGCTGCTTTGGGTGCCACCCCGCTGTGAACATGCTTCATCCTCATCCTCCTCCACCTCCTCCTCATCCTCGTCCTCCTCGTCCTCCAGTAGTGGGCCCTGTCTGGCCACATTTGTACCTGGCCTCTGCTGTTGCAAAAAACCTCCCTCTGAGTCACTTCGAAGAGACTGGCCTGAAAGTGCTAAAAATGAGCCCTCTTCCTCCTCTTCCTCCTGGGCCACCTCCTCTTCCATCATCGCCCTAAGTGTTTTCTCAAGGAGACATAGAAGTGGTATTGTAACGCTGATAACGGCGTCATCGCCACTGGCCATGTTGGTGGAGTACTCGAAACAGCGCAACAGGGCGCACAGGTCTCGCATGGAGGCCCAGTCATTGGTGGTGAAGTGGGGCTGATCCGCAGTGCGACTGACCCGTGCGTGCTGCAGCTGAAACTCCACTATGGCCTGCTGCTGCTCGCACAGTCTGTCCAGCATATGCAAGGTGGAGTTCCACCTGGTGGGCACGTCGCATATGAGGCGGTGAGCGGGAAGGCCGAAGTTACGCTGTAGCGCAGACAGGCGAGCAGCAGCAGGGTGTGAACGCCGGAAGCACGAACAGACGGCCCGCAATTTATGCAGCAGCTCTGACATGTCGGGGTAGTTGCGAATGAACTTCTGCACCACCAAATTCAGCACATGCGCCAGGCAAGGGATGTGCGCCAAACCGGCTAGTCCCAGAGCTGCAACGAGATTTCGCCCATTATCGCACACCACCATGCCGGGCTTGAGGCTCACCGGTAGCAACCACTCGTCGGTCTGTTGTTCTATGCCCCGCCACAACTCCTGTGCGGTGTGGGGCCTGTCCCCCAAACATATGAGTTTCAGAACAGCCTGCTGACGTTTACCCCGGGCTGTGCTGAAGTTGGTGGTGAAGGTGTGTGGCTGACTGGATGAGCAGGTGGAAGAAGAGGAGGAGGAAGCTGAGTTGAGGAGGAGGAGACAGGAGGCAAAGAATGTTGCCCTGCGATCCTTGGCGGCGGAAGGACGTGCGCCAAACAGCTCTCCGCCTGGGGCCCAGCCGCCACTACATTTACCCAGTGTGCAGTTAGGGAGATATAGCGTCCCTGGCCGTGCTTACTGGTCCACGTATCTGTGGTTAGGTGGACCTTGCCACAGATGGCATTGCGCAGTGCACACTTGATTTTATCGGACACTTGGTTGTGCAGGGAAGGCACGGCTCTCTTGGAGAAGTAGTGCCGGCTGGGAACAACATACTGTGGGACAGCAAGCGACATGAGCTGTTTGAAGCTGTCTGTGTCCACCAGCCTAAATGACAGCATTTCATAGGCCAGTAGTTTAGAAATGCTGGCATTAAGGGCCAGGGATCGAGGGTGGCTAGGTGGGAATTTTCGCTTTCTCTCAAATGTTTGTGAGATGGAGAGCTGAACGCTGCCGTGTGACATGGTTGAGATGCTTGGTGACGCAGGTGGTGGTGTTGGTGGTACATCCCATGTTTGCTGGGCGGCAGGTGCCAACGTTCCTCCAGAGGCGGAGGAAGAGGCCGAGGCGGCGGCAGCAGCAGAAGAGGCCGAGGCGGCAGCAGCAGAAGAGGTAGCAGGGGGAGCCTGAGTGACTTCTTTGTTTTTAAGGTGTTTACTCCACTGCAGTTCATGCTTTGCATGCAGGTGCCTGGTCATGCAGGTTGTGCTAAGGTTCAGAACGTTAATGCCTCGCTTCAGGCTCTGATGGCACAGCGTGTCGTCAGCACATTGTTTAAAGAAGTGCCATGCTAGGGAACTCCTTGAAGCTGCCTTTGGGGTGCTCGGTCCCAGATGGCGGCGGTCAGTAGCAGGCGGAGTCTCTTGGCAGCGGGTGTTCTGATTTTGCCCACTGCTCCCTCTTTGTCTTTTGCTACGCTGTTGGCTCGGTCTCACCACTGCCTCTTCCTCCGAACTGTGAAAGTCAGTGGCACGACCTTCATTTCATGTGGGGTCTAGGACCTCATCATCCCCTGCATCGTCTTCCACCCAGTCTTGATCCCTGACCTCCTGTTCAGTCTGGGGAAGGGCTAGGTGGATGCCCTTGGGAAACCCTGGCAGCAGAGTCTTCAAACAGCATAAGAGACTGCTGCATAACTTGAGGCTCAGACAGTTTCCCTGATATGCATGGGGGTGATGTGACAGACTGATGGGCTTGGTGTTCATGCGCCATCTGTGCGCTTTCTGCAGAAGACTGGGTGGGAGATAATGTGAACGTGCTGGATGCACTGTCGCCAACCCAATTGACTAATGCCTGTACCTGCTCAGGCCTTACCATCCTTAGAACGGCATTGGGCCCCACCAAATATCCCTGTAAATTCTGGCGGCTACTGGGACCTGAGGTAGTTGAGCCAGAACGGCCACGTCCTCTCCCAGCACCAGAGGGTCCACTAACACCACCACGACCATGTCCACGTCCGCGTCCCTTACTAGTTGTTTTCCTCATTGTTACCGTTCACCACAATAAGAAAAATATTATTCGGGCCAATGTATTGAATTAAAATTCAGGCCTTTTTTTACAGACACCTAACACTATCTGGCTATCTATTTAGGTAACGCATTACACTAATACAGGCACACAAGTAATGATAGATTTGGTTGAATATAAATGTGAGGCC